>NC_046650.1:17438555-18131595 GCF_900324485.2 Mastacembelus armatus | reverse complement strand
TATAGAAGCACGGAGAATAAACAGGATGTTCTCCACCGAACCATCCAAGGTGTACTCTCAGTGGGAGGGCAGTAACACGAGGGCCGACCCACCAAGGCTGGAGACTGAACAATACTGGAAAAACATATGGGAGAGGGAGGCGTCACATAACACCAATGCCCAGTGGTTGGCAGACCTGAGAGCAGACCACAGCAACCTCCCTGAACAGGAACCAGTAACCCTCGCAACGACAGATATCCGAGAAAGGGTCTCAAACATGAAGAGCTGGACAGCACCAGGGCCTGACATGATCCACACCTACTGGCTAAAGAAGCTAACTGCCCTCCATGAGCGCCTGACAGCTCAAATGAACCAGCTGCTAATGGATGGGACCCACCCAGAGTGGCTAACTGAAGGCAGGATAGTCCTGATCCTGAAGGACCCCCAAAAGGGAGCAGTCCCATCCAACTACCGTCCAATAACCTGCCTCTGCACAACATGGAAGCTCCTGTCGGGCATCATAGCGGCTAAGATGAGTAGGCACATGGCTCAATACATGAGCAGGTCCCAGAAAGGAATGGGTAAGGACACCAGGGGAGCAAAACATCAACTACTGGTGGATAAAGCGGTCGCTCGAGACTGTAAGACCAGGCAGACCAACCTGTGCACCACCTGGATTGACTACAAGAAAGCCTACGACTCAATGCCTCACACATGGATCCTGGAATGCCTGGAACAGTACAACATCAATAGGACCCTAAGAACCTTCATAAGGAACTCAATGGGACTGTGGAAAACAACCCTAGTAGCCAACCTCAAGCCGATAGCACAAGTCTCCATCAAGTGCGGCATCTACCAAGGAGATGCTCTGTCCCCGCTGCTGTTCTGCATAGGCCTGAACCCCCTCAGCCAGATCATCACTAAGACTGGCTTCGGATACCGACTGCGAAATGGGGCAACCATCAGCCACCTCCTGTACATGGATGACATCAAGGTGTATGCCCAGGACTGAGCGAGACATCGACTCACTGATCCACACCACCAGGATATACAGCAACGACATTGGAATGTCATTCGGACTGGACAAGTGTGGTCGAATGATAACAAAGAGAGGGAAGGTTGTCAGGACTGAAGGAGTTGAACTCCCAGAAGGCAGCAGAGCGGATGTTGAGGGCAGCTACAAGTACCTTGGAATCCCACAGGCAAATGGGAACCAGGAAGAAGCCGCAAGGAAAGCAGCCACAGCCAAATACCTACAGAGAGTAAGGCAAGTCCTAAGAAGTCAGCTAAATGGGAAGAACAAGGTCCAAGCCATCAACACCTACGCCCTGCCGGTCATCAGATACCCCGCTGGCATAATAAGCTGGCCAAAAGAGGACATAGAAGCCACTGATGTCAAGACAAGGAAGCTCTTCACAATGCATGGAGGACTTCACCCCAAATCCAGCATCCTGAGACTGTACGCTAAGAGGAAGGAAGGAGGCCGGGGACTGGTGAGCATCAGAGCCACCATCCAAGATGAAACAGCCAAGATCCATGAGTACATCAGGAAGATGGCCCCAAGCGATGGAATACTTAGTGAATATCTCAGGCAACAGAAGCCCGATGCAGAGGACGAAGAGCAAGAACCATCATGGCAGGACAAACCCCTGCACAGCATGTACCACCGACAGATACAAGAAGTGGCTGATATCGAAAAGTCCTACCGGTGGCTGGAAAAAGCTGGACTGAAAGACAGCACAGAGGCACTGATTGTAGCGGCACAAGAACAGGCCCTGAGCACAAGATCGATAGAGGCCGGGGTCTACCGCACCAGGCAGGACCCCAGGTGCAGGCTGTGCAAAGATGCCCCTGAGACAATCCAGCACATAACAGCAGGTTGTAAGATGCTAGCAGGCAGAGCGTACATGGAACGCCATAACCAAATGGCCGGCATAGTGTACAGAAACATCTGTGCCGAGCATGGGCTGGAGGTCCCATGGTCAAAATGGGACACACCTCCAAAGGTGGTGGAGAATGACCGAGCTAAGATCCTGTGGGACTTCCAGATACAGACCGACAAACAGGTGATGGCTAACCAACCGGACATAGTAGTGGTGGACAAACAGCAGAAGAAAGCCGTAGTGGTAGATGTAGCGATCCCAAGTGATAGCAACATCAGAAAGAAGGAACATGAGAAGCTGGAGAAATACCAGGGGCTGAAAGAAGAGCTAGAAAAGATGTGGAAGGTAAAGGCAACAGTGGTCCCCGTGGTAATCGGCACCCTCGGGGCTGTGACCCCCAAACTGGGAGAGTGGCTCCAAAAGATCCCAGGAACAACATCAGAGATCTCAGTCCAGAAGAGCGCAGTGCTAGGAACAGCTAAGATACTGCGAAGAACCCTCAAACTCCCAGGCCTCTGGTAGAGGACCCGAGATTGAGGAAGACACACACACCACCCATAGGGGTGAGAAGGGAAATTATTTATATATATATATATATATATATATATATATATATGTGTGTGTGTGTGTGTGTGTGTGTGTGTATGTACCAGTATAATGTTTTGCCTAAACAGCTTCTAGCAGTCAGTCTGTTAAGAAGACTCTAGTCTATGATAAAAGACGGACTCAAACACATCACTTGTCTTTACATTATGTTGTTATGTTCTGACACTGATCGGATCACTGTGTGGCCAGACATGTTGGTCTGAGAGTTGGTCTGTCAGTTGCTGCTGTTCTTCTTCTTCTTCTTCTTGCTGTTGTTGGTTTTGTGTTCTATAGAAAACGTTGATGTCAAAGATCCAAAGAGCAGATTTCAGTCTGAAAGAAAGCTTTTAATGTGAAGCAGCAGCAGGGGAAGCTCCAAAGCAAAGAGTGAGAGAGCCAGCATTTTCTCACTGAGGTCAGACCTTGAGTGTTAGTCCTTAAATCCTTAAATCCTTAGTCCTTAAATGCAGAGGGGAATTTCGAGTATGGGTCACCATACTTGACAATAGAAGTCACTTTCACTAATTCACTGAATCATTAATGAACTGGTTAATGTTTCATGATGGCAGCTGGATCAGTTTCTAAACACTGATGATGTTTCAGAGTCCTCAGAGTCCTCAGAGTCCTCAGAGTCCTCTGAGTCCTCTGTTTACTCATGACAGGATGGAGAAACACACTAACACCCTGTATAAATAAACAGCTCAGTCACAGTAAAGCTGTTCTCATGGTGCAGAGCAAACTCATCACAGTATTATCTACGGTGTCAACATATTTACCATCAGGAGACACGACATGGTCATGGTGTGAAAAGTTCCTGGTCATATGACCTTATTATTTATTTAAACAGCCTTTATTAAAATTATTTTTTCTGCTTGAAATGCATCCGGTGTGGACTGTGCTGCCCCCTGCTGGCTGCATTGTGTTTTATATCTCTTTAGTTTTTGCCTTGTGAGGTAACTGTTATTGCTTCATTTATAGTTTCTGAACAGATGAAGAGACATATGGAGAATGTAGTAGCTCATATGAAAACTCACACTGCTCCAATTAAATTACACTGTAACTCACCCAGAACCAAATCTGCTGCAATAAGGTCTTCACCATGCAAAATAAGTCTGGTCTTAGAAATAAGGGAAACAAACCTCGTTTTTATAAATTCATTTACAGAGTAACGTCCTGAGTTAAAGTGCAGTGCGAGGTGTGTTGTGTAATTCTGGAAGGCTTATTGTGGATGACGTCACTTCCTGTTGACAAATTCAAAACAAAACATCTGCTTATAGTTTGACGTCACTAAAACAATGAAATGATGTTTTGTTGTAATTTTATTGATGAAAGTAATTTTTTGTTTTTTAGAAAACATCCAACACACGTTATTTATTTGTCTTTTCTGTGTTTATGTTCGTTTATTTTCTCCAGTTTTCTCAAACATTTTCTTCTACGGACATGACGCACTCACGTCCTCGGAACGTAACGACGTGTGTCAGGGCTCTCCTTCCATTGGCCGGTGGACGTGACGTTCCCGAACCACTTCCGCCATCTTTGAAAAGAAGCGTCATGGCGGGAAAAGGTGACTATCTGTCAGGTGTGTTTGTTTCTTTGTCAGACCTGAGTGCAGGATCAATCAGTGTTATCGATCAGGAACAGGCGGGAAAACAGTCACGTGTCACGTGTTCAGCGTGGGGTTTACAGATGTTCAGTCAACATCTGGTGGAAGGTTTTGGTTTGTGGTCACTTTGTGTTTTACCCGTTTATGTCCAGTTGTTTTGCTGTTTGTCTTTGGCTCCACAAAAATATTGTTTTCAGAAGTTTAGTTTTCCTGTTTGTTCTGAATTCATTCATTTCAAAACCAGTGCAGACCCGTTTCCCAGTACACCATAGATCTGTGTCACATTGGCCCAGTTTCTTAGTCCCACAGCTCTGCCCTCAACCAGGTCCCAGATTCTCATAAACAGGTATTTTGGAATCCTGAGGTTTGACTTTTCAGTATATGCTGCTGGTTTATGATGGTCTTTTCTTTTAAGAAGCAGTTTTCCTCTGACTCTGTTCATGGACTTGGTTTATTGGTGACTGATCTGGTTTGAGACATTTTCCAGTGGTTGCTGACCAGTAACAGGGCGTTGCAGGGTTTCATGGTAAACCAAAGAAACATCAGAACCACATTTAATATTTTCTTTCAAAATAAGTGTCTGATGGTCAGTAATCACTGGTTATATTGACATATAGTGAATTTATTGTTCATCCACAGTTTGACGTCTAACAGCTCTTCTCATGTTTCTACCTGCTGCTTGAAATGGTTTTATGTTTAGAGAACAGAGCACAAACACCAGCACAGCTTTGTTCCACAGATCTACCTGTTAAAGTGATACAAATACTGCGACCAGAACTATCAGAACACGTACTTTACATACACGACTCGTACTGTGTGTTTCAGATTGTTTCATCCAAGTATTTATGACACACTGATAATAAACACAAAGACAATTAGAACATGATGGACACAGCTCATAATATATATGTGCTGTGTCCATACAAGCATAGTATATATGGATACATGTACACAATAAGGGTTTGTGTATTAGTAGTAGTACTTTGTTCTGCCATAGTATTATTATCTTCGTGCTGTAAATGTGGTGCTGGTTCTGTTTGTTCTTTAACCTGAACTTTGTCGACTTGAACTCGTTTGTGTTACGTTAAATGGACCAATCACGTTTCTTCTCATCTGACTATCACTGAGCTGCCTTACCCTCAGGAGGCGGGGTCACCCCCCAGGGCATGCTGGGTAAGTAGTCTCCAACCTCCTGGACTCCTCCCTAGGGAGGTGTTCAGAGTGTCCAGAGTGTGACCTCTGGTCTGGGTCGGCTCACTAACGTGCTGACTAAGGCCGTAGGTTCCATGGACAGCAGAAAGTTCTTTGGTGTTTCTGTCACAGGCCTTATCCACGTGAACATTAGAATCAGCTGTAATAACTAAAGAGTCCAACTCTGTGAAGATGACTGAAAACGTCTCAGTAAAATCAGTAACATCTTGACAACATTGGGGAGGCTTGGAAATGATGATGTCGAGAACAGAGGGAGATGATTTTAGCTCCATTTGAAAAGATCCATCCTCAAATGATGAAAACTCCCCAAATGACTGTGGGGAACCATGTTGTCCCTAAACAAGGCACAGACACCAGCAGCCTGCTGCTAATACTGCTAATACTACATCAATACTATATACAATACACATACTCAAGAAATACTGCTAATACTACATCAATACTATATACAATACACATAACTCAATAAATACTACTAATACTACATCAATACTATATACAATACACATAACTCAATAAATACTACTAATACTACATCAATACTATATACAATACACATAACTCAAGAAATACTGCTAATACTACATCAATACTACATATGTGTATAAGTTATGTCTGTGTGTTTGATGTGTGTCACATGTCTCTGACGTCACGTGGTGAAAAGGTTGAAGAGAAGATTCTGTATCGAGGCCAAAGATCAGATTTTAATATTCCCTCCCTATAAACACAGAGCTCTCAGCAGGAAAACACTGCAGGAACAACAAGGATTCATTCTGGCATCTGTGAGGACACATCTCATGATGGACCCTGGACTTCCTGTCAATTCTCTGTTTGACGCTTCTTCCGGGTGGAGGTGGTTCAGCGTTACTGCTCCACAGTTTGTTGGAAACAGGTGAAATCCAGCTTTAAATATTATATTTAGGTTTGTTTACAGTAAAGCTCAGTAAATACCAGCATCCTTGGAAATAACTCAAAGTACCGTAACTGTCCTTCAACAGGAACCGACGCCAGAAGAGAAAATGTTCGATAACAAACCTGCGTCACTGCTGAGTCTTTGTTTCCTGGTCTGTGTGACTGAAGGTGAGTCCTGTTTCTGGACTGGTTTTCAACTGAAGACTGAGTCAGTTCATTGAAACGTTGTTATTGTTGTTGTGGACTCTGAGCTGTTGTTGCTGCGACACTCGCCTTCGATGATGACGCAGCCGATTGTTTTATCGTTTCTGCGACAGCAGGACGTCCCACAGACAAACAGCCAAATGCTTTGACACCTTAGACAGTCCAGCACTGACTGACATCAGGTCTGGTTTTCTTATTTATGGCCAAAGGAGACCAAACCAGCTGCTCCAGTTCCACAACCAGCCTTAACAAACTGACCCAGACTAAGCCCAGATAAGGCCCATCAGTGACCCAGTAGGTCTGGACTTTCATCTCTACGTCCAACAGAACCAAACATGGGGCTACACTGGCAGCTCAGAACACCAGACTCCTATAGAGGCTTTTTGAAACCGTCATGGTCTGACACAGTCCTCTGTCAGGAACCATAGACAAGCAGCAACAGAAAGCAGGAACCCCAAACCTGTGGACCCCCCTCTGGTCCAGTATGTCCCTGTCATCAGACAGGACATGTGTGATAGAAACACACTTGTTAGATTAAATACAACAAACCTGGAAATCTGTTGTTCCTCAGCGTGAGAACGAAAGAAAAGAAAAGATCCATGTTCTGGTTTGTCCTGCTGAGAGCAGATATTTGATCAAATGTCAAAACTAATAATCCACATGTTGTTTTTAAAATACAAACAGAAAAAAATATTTTAAGTCCAGCTCCTGTTTGTTTTGTTGGTGGAAGGAAAAAAGCAGCTTCTGTTTCCACTTCTGCTCTTCTGTAAATTAGGAATGTAGTCCGGTCACAGACAGCAGCTGAATTTATAGACTCTACCTGACTCCACCTGACTTCCTGTCACAGTGACACACCTGCAGGACTCACAGAAACCAGTCCGCCTCAGGTTTGTTGCAGGAACAAACATGTTCCCTGCAACAAATGAATGTGTCTAATGAAAATCACTGGTTGACACAATAACGTCTGACACTATGAGACCTCAGAGCTCCAGCGTCTGATTGTGTCCAGCTCAGCCCAGGACGAGGTCGAGTCTCATCAGCTAAACAAAGATCTGATTTTCATACGTCTCCAGTCTGAGCCCAGTGTCACTGCAGAGATCAGGCTCCATTTAAACTGAGTCCACTGGAAAATCAGATGGAGTTCAACATTTGAAGATGTTTGTCAGTCTGACTTTGGATCTATCAGAGCTCTGAACAGGGTTTTGGATTTTAGCCTGATGGAGGATCTGAATCCTTCCTGTCCAACCACAGTCCCACTTTGGAGGAACACATCAGTAATAACTTCATCATCTTTGCTCAGGCTGTAAACACATTTCTTTGGATTTAGGCTGCTCTCTGTCTGTTCCTCTGTTCTTCAGGTCTGAGAACCATCACAGCTGAACCTGGACAGAACGTCACTCTGACATGTGAAGTTAACAACTCAGAGATCTCAGGTCTACAGTGGACCAGACCTGATCTGGATCCAAAATATGTTTTTGTGTATCGGAACGGGAGGTTTGATCCAGTAAAACAACATCCATCTTTTAAGGAGCGGGTGGAGCTGAAGGACTCACAGATGAAGGATGGAGACGTGTCTGTGACTCTGAAGAATGTGACGTTTAATGACACTGGGACATACGAGTGTCGTGTTGCCCAGGGTCAAACAGATCCACTTAAACTCAACAGCATCGTCCACCTGAGAGTCTCAGCAGGTGAGTGTGTGTTTGTCTGAGCAGCAGAGCTGAAGCTGCTTCCTGGTTGTTGATGTGAGACCAGATGTTTGTGTTTTCTCCAGATGTTGTTGATGAGACTTTGTAGAAAACAGCTGGATGAGTGATGTGGTCAAAGTGCAGGAGATAATGTCTGACAGGAGTTTGTTCTGTTCTTCAGTCATCACCTACCTGACACCTCACACCTGTTCTCTCCTGCAGGTCACACTAACAATGGAGGAGACAGTCATGGACGTGTTGGACTGACCCTGGGTCTGTTCTTCTTGTTGCTGATTCTATAGAAAACATCAATGTCAAAGATCCCAAGAGCAGGATTCAGTCCAGCAGCCTGTTGATGGAGAACATCTGTCCAACATCTGCTGTGAATCCTAAATGGACAATGGACTGTATGTTTTTGTAGCTTTATCATTTTATTCCACTTAGTATTTTTGGCACCTGCTGTGTACTTGTACTTTGCTGTTACTACAATGCAGTTTTCCCACGGTGGGACAGATGAAGGTTTTCTGATCCTAACTTGTCTTATGAACATGTCCCTTAGAGTCAAACCACTGGACAGTCAGTGTGTGACAAACCAGTCTCTCCCCAGGACTGAACATAAATCAGTGTTTCTGCTCCACCAGCTCTTCCTGTCATGCAACCCCTTGAATTGCCACCTGTTTGTTTGGTTCCTCTGTGTTGAATCGAGGTGAAAATGTAGTTTATGGTTGTGGACTCCAGCTGTTGTTTCCTCCATCAAAGCTCTGACAGCTCAGTTCTGTAGCTGCTTCACAGTAAAAGTCTGCAGCTGGTTGGAGACTTTTATTGTGAAGTAGCAGCAGAGGAAGCTCCTGACACAGACCCTTGGACACTAGTATAGAGTAGTGACAGTCACAGTGGGTCCCGTGGGGTCTTGAACTGAGCAGGTGTGTTTGTGTTAGAGACCAGTATTCATATTGTTGTTATTATCTGATTGTGTGTTACACATTTCTCTGTATGTGTGTCCTTTGTTTTCATCAGGAGAGACACACACACTGGTTGTACAATAAAGTGGGTTGTGACTGTGACGTTGTTGTGAGTCAGTTCAACAACATGTAGTGTCCAACAGGCTGTGAGCAGAGGGCCCACAGTAGAGACATGGGTCATGTTGTGTAGCTCAATAAACACACAGACACACACACAGCAACACAAACAGCAGCTCCACTAAGTCCTTCCTGTGGGAACATGTTGAAGCTGATGGGTTTGGACCAGAAACTCTGGTAGATCCTGTTGAAACTCACCTGATGTTACCTGGATGCTGCTGAGCTGGTCTTAAACAAATCACATCACAGTCACCTGACTGGTTACCAGGCAACAGCAGGTGAGTCACTACAATACAAAGAGTTGAACTATAGTACAACAGGAAGTGAACTTCCAACAGGTTTTCCAGACCAGGGTCAGACCAGGATCAGGGCTCTGACAGACTATCAGGACCAGCTGTCAGACCTCCATGTGTAAAGTCAGATGATCAGAGAAGCTCACTGACCTTGGTCTGTTGTGCAGCTCAGCACTGACAGCAAAGCTGCAGAGAAATAAGAGTCAGGTCAGTGTGAGGTTTAACATGGAGCAGAGACACAACTTTAACAATCACACACCAGATATTTACTGTCATTTATTATGAACAACAACAACAACAAGACAAAGATCATCCATCATTTTTAGATGTGAGTTTTTAATCAGTTCAGTTGATTCTCCAAACTGTTTCTATGAATGATGATAGTCTAAGAATAATAAAGATAATAATCATGGTGAGAACAGATTATTGTTGCCTGGAACTAAAAGAATCTTTCTGCATTAAGTTAATGAGTCAAAGAAATTTCTTCAAATGATGTTTTGTTCAATTTTCCTGCTGGTTTTCAAAAACCACCTCAGTGGATCAATGAACTAAAAACAGTAATCGATAAAACCTGATCCAGTCTAAGGTCTGACTGACACCAACATCCAACAGTCCTTTAGTTCTTTCTCACAGATCAGTGTTAGTTTAACAGATTATTTGTTGATATTGATCATCAATGATCTGAACCATATTGATCTATTGATTTGGATCAAAGTCTATGTTCCAGGTGAAGTCTCAGCTTCTCACTGATCAATATTTCATGGACTGATGAGGGTTTTTCTGGCTGTTTGTTGTATTTCCCTCCAAACTAAAGTGGCTGTGTATTTTCTTTCAGCTGCCTGATCTTAAACCTCCCTCGGTTCGGTCCTGGCCTTTCATTAGTATCTGACTACAGTCCTACTGAGCTGCTCTAAAACAGAAGCTGGATCATTCAGACCAACAGACTGTACTTACAGAGCAGCAGCTGCAGAGACGTTTGGTCCATGGCCCCACTGATGCTATGAGACCAGCCTGAGTCTGGTCTCAGCAGTTAATCCCACTTCCTTCTTCTGTAGCTGACGACGGTGGCCTGTAGTTCTTGATGGGGTTGGTTTATAGCAGCAGCAGCAGCAGGAGCAGGCGCCTCCTTCACTTTATATCATCAGTTGTTATTCCACTTATTATATATTGTTTAGTTCATGTTGTTGCCACAGAGGAAACTGTTTGGCTGGTGGATCATTTCCTGCCAATGAACTGAAGCTTCTTCATGTTTGTGTTGGTAAACTCAGTTTTCTGTGGTCAGTGAGCTGCCAACCTTGATGCTGACGACAGTAACTGATGTGGTGCTGATACGACTGTCTGACAAATGGATCCTTATGGTCCCAACATCATAGGTATGATGGTACCACAGTCCTGCCCTGACCTTAGGGACCATGAAGGTGTCAGGTACTGCAGTGAGTCCTCATGGTGGTTGTGTTGGGCTGCAGTTTGACATAAATCACCTTGTATGTCTCAGTCTGCATCAAACTGAGAGTCTGCTGACTGCAGCAAACTGGGGGACTGACCTGTCCAGGACTGGGCGCCCCCCTGGGGACTACACCCACATACAGACCAGGTCTATGGGGGGCTGCATGTAGAAGAAGAGGAGACAAACAACAACAGTGCTGACGTTCAGCAGCGCTCACTGGGACAGGAAATAAAAGGCAAACATCAAGAGTCTCCAGTCTCAGCAGTGATGGTCTGCTCTTTAGCTCCAACCTCAGTCGCTGAGCTGGATGTGTCTGCTGCTGCCCCTGTTCCAACAAAGAACAGCTGCAGACTGAATTCAAGACCCAACTCCAGGTAAAGGAGAGTTTGCTGCCTCACCTGTTCTCCCCTCCAACAACACAACTCCTATAAACAGAAACAGGCTCACCTCTACAGTGTTTCTGGCCCCTAGTGGTTGGCAGCTGTCATCACACCCAGAGTCACATAAATGGAATAAATAATATGATCCTGATTTCAGGTCTCAGGACTTTTGTTGCTGTTGTTCTGTTTATTTCCAGTTATTATATTATTTTCTGCCTGAGTCTCTGAGTTTCATAGTTTTTGTTTACACCCTCATCCCAGACTGCAACTTCCTGTTTCTAGGAGAACTCAGGACAGAGAAACATCAGTCAACTGTACAAGTCTCAGCCTCAGGTCTTTATCAGGGGTTTGGACCCTGGTCTATAGACCTGCAGCTCTGCTCATCAGCTGAACTGTGGTCCTGACTGAGTCTCTGCTGCCATCTGCTGTTTCAGACCAACCTGAGTCCAAAGTCCCCTGGAGTCAGGAGCAGCAGCTGCCTCTGGGAACAAACATGATGATGTGGTGAGGTCCCTCACAGCTTCACCTGTTCCCAGTCCACAGTCAGCAGGTTGTGTCAGTGGCTGCAGTGGAGCTCAGAGCTGGACTCAGAGCTGGACTCAGAGCTGGACTCAGAGCTGGACTCAGAGCTGGACTCAGAGCTGGACTCAGAGCTGGACTCAGAGCTGGACTCCAGCTTCTGGTGTTACCTGGATGCTGCTGAGCCAGTCTTAAACAAATCACATCACAGTCACCTGACTGGTTACCAGGCAACAGCAGGTGAGTCACTACAACACATTAGTCAAACAGGAAGTGAACTTCCACACCTGGACTTTCCTCATGTAACCGACCAGTTTCCACTGTATGGAGTCACACTGATACTAGTCCAATATGGATCATGGACCTGGGAACAGTGACGTTCTCCAGACCCTCGTAGTGTCACTGTAACACTGTTTGGGAGGGAAAGAAGGAACTCTAGCAGAGTCTTCAATGTTCAGCTGTTTAGGAAATGTTCAGCCATCGCCCCAGTCTCAGCTCTCACACACTCTGGAGCAGCTTTTCTTCTCTGGATCTGCCTGCATTCATCCTTCTCTCAGTCTGAGTCTCTCAGTAACTGGAAATCATTTCCAGTCTCTAAATCAGATCCAGAGGACAGTGGAACAGGTTGTGACTAGCTCAGTAATGACTCACGGGGAATTTTATCTCAGTCTGCTGTTGGGGACAAAATAACTGAAGCGTCTGTGCTGCCCCCTGCTGGCTGCATTATGTTTTATATCTCTTCAGTTTTTGCCTTGTGAGGTAACTGTTATTGCTTCATTTATAGTTTCTGAACAGATGAAGAGACATATGGAGAATGTAGTAGCTCATATGAAAACTCACACTGCTCCACTTAAATTACACTGTAACTCACCCAGAACCAAATCTGCTGCAATAAGGTCTTCACCATGCAAAATAAGTCTGGTCTTAGAAATAAGGGAAACAAACCTCGTTTTTATAAATTCATTTACAGAGTAACGTCCTGGAGTTAAAGTGCAGTGCGAGGTGTGTTGTGGAATTCTTGAAGGCTTATTGTGGGTGACGTCACTTCCTGTGGACAAATTCAAAACAAAACATCTGCTTATAGTTTGACGTCACTAAAACAATGAAATGATGTTTTGTTGTAATTTTATTGATGAAAGTAATTTTTTGTTTTTTAGAAAACATCCAACACACGTTATTTATGTCTTTTCTGTGTTTATGTTCGTTTATTTTCTCCTGGTTTTCTCAAACATTTTCTTCTACGGACATGACGCACTCACGTCCTCGGAACGTAACGACGTGTGTCAGGGCTCTCCTTCCATTGGCCGGTGGACGTGACGTTCCCGAACCACTTCCGCCATCTTTGAAAAGAAGCGTCATGGCGGGAAAAGGTGACTATCTGTCAGGTGTGTTTGTTTCTTTGTCAGACCTGAGTGCAGGATCAATCAGTGTTATCGATCACGAACAGGCGGGAAAGCAGTCATGTGTCACGTGTTCAGCGTGGGGTTTACAGATGTTCAGTCAACATCTGGTGGAAGGTTTTGGTTTGTGGTCACTTTGTGTTTTACCCGTTTATGTCCAGTTGTGTTGCTGTTTGTCTTTGGCTCCACAAAAATATCAGGCAGTTTTCCTCTGACTCTGTTCATGGACTTGGTTTATTGGTGACTGATCTGGTTTGAGACATTTTCCAGTGGTTGCTGACCAGTAACAGGGCGTTGCAGGGTTTCATGGTAAACCAAAGAAACATCAGAACCATGTTTAATATTTTCTTTCAAAATAAGTGTCTGATGGTCAGTAATCACTGGTTATATTGACATATAGTGAATTTATTGTTCATCCACAGTTTGACGTCTAACAGCTCTTCTCATGTTTCTACCTGCTGCTTGAAATGGTTTTATGTTTAGAGAACAGAGCACAAACACCAGCACAGCTTTGTTCCACAGATCTACCTGTTAAAGTGATACAAATACTGCGACCAGAACTATCAGAACACGTACTTTACATACACGACTCGTACTGTGTGTTTCAGATTGTTTCATCCAAGTATTTATGACACACTGATAATAAACACAAAGACAATTAGAACATGATGGACACAGCTCATAATATATATGTGCTGTGTCCATACAAGCATAGTATATATGGATACATGTACACAATAAGGGTTTGTGTATTAGTAGTAGTACTTTGTTCTGCCATAGTATTATTATCTTCGTACTGTAAATGTGGTGCTGGTTCTGTTTGTTCTTTAACCTGAACTTTATTGACTTGAACTCGTTTGTGTTACGTTAAATGGACCAATCACGTTTCTTCCCATCTGACTATCACTGAGCTGCCTCACCCTCAGGAGGCGGGGTCACCCCCCAGGGCATGCTGGGTAAGTAGTGCCCCCCCCCCCCCCCCCTCCACCCTATGGACTTGTATCTGATTTCCTGATTGCACTGCTGTAAACAAGGATCCAGGATTTTCCAGCAGACGATGTTTTTCATGAGTTTTTACGTGTCTCTCCTGCACGTTGTGATGGACTGAGACTGATAAACTGAGATGTGTCTGTAACTGGACAAACCAAGAAGAGTCAACGTGCCTGTTGACGCCATTTTCACTTTGATGAGTCTCTTTGATAAGGATTGTTGTGACTATTTGCTGAACTATCCTGGTTCTTTGGGGAATGTTGTTTCCTGTGTTGTGTTAAAGAAAAAACAAGAGAATTTAATGTCTGTTTACTTTTGAGATGAGAATCAGCCCTGGGGTCCGTGGTTCAGCGCTGAGGTCCCTGGTTCAGTGCTGAGTTCCCTGGAATGAGGTGGCTTGCCATCTCCAGGTCAGGGGAGAGATCCTGGCTCGTGAGATTGACAGACAGATCAGTGCAGCAGTCTGTTGTGGTGAAGAAGGTAGACTGACTTACTGGTCAGTCCATGTTCCTCCTCTCACCTTTGGTCATTGGCTTTGAATCTCAGATACAAGTGGCTGAAATAAGCTTCTGTCACAGGGTGGCTGGGTGCTGACCTTAGAGAGAGGGTGAGGAGCTCGGAGTAGAGCTGCTGCTCCTCCACACTGAGAGGAGCCAGCTGAGGTGGCTCGGGCATCTGTACCGGATACCTCCTGGACTCCTCCTTAGGGAGGTGTTCAGAGTGTCCAGAGTGTGACCTCTGGTGCTAACTAAAGCCGTAGGTTCCATGGACAGCAGAAAGTCCTTTGGTGTTTCTGTCACAGGCCTTATCCACGTGAACATTAGAATCAGCTGTAATAACTAAAGAGTCCAACTCTGTGAAGACGACTGAAAACGTCTCAGTAAAATCATCAATAACATCTTGACAACATTGGGGAGGCTTGGAAATGATGATGTCGAGAACAGAGGGAGATGATTTTAGCTCCATTTGAAAAGATCCATCCTCAAATGATGAAAACTCCCCAAATGACTGTGGGGAACCATGTTGTCCCTAAACAAGGCACAGACACCAGCAGCCTTCTGGTTTCTCCTGTTTCTGATAGAAATGTGACATTAGGTGGTGGATTCAATAAGAACTGCACTTCCTGTCCTGCTGTCTAACCAAGTTTCTGTTCAGAACATCACATCAAGATTAGAAGAGGAAATAAGATTATTGATTCAAAATGATTTGTCGCCCATCAGCTGCATCACCTCCATTTTCTCTCTGATCCAGAGTCAGATCTGATCAATAATCAAAGACTGATCAAACTGATTGATCAGCCATCAGAGGAGTTGGATCAGTGGAGCTGCTTCTGTTCCTGATGTCCACTGATTCTTCTTTGTCCTCAATTCTCTTCAATCATCTGCAGAGGAGACAGAAGACAGTCAGAGACAAACAAACAACCAGAGACAAACACAGAGACCTCTGACCTTTGACCCAGAGCTTCACTTGTTTCTCTCTCAGGACTCTTCCCTCCCTGTTCCTGATGGACCTTCCTGTTTTTCTTGTCCGTCCACTTCACTGTTGAAACTTGAAACAGGTTAACTAAAGCTCTGCAGGGCAGCTGGACAGACTCTGCCCCTGATTCCACCTCCACCCATTGGACTGAGAGGACAACAGACACAACATGAGCTGGACAGACAGCAGCAGGACTGACAGGAACAGCAGCTCCCTGTTCCATCCTTCTCTAACAGAAACCAATGGAAACTGGTTTGTGAATGAAGACATGTTTCATTGTTCCTGACATTTGGAGCAGTTCCCAAAGAACGAGTCAGGAACCAGGTGGAACTGGACTAATGACTGCAGTGTTACTAAAGTCCAGGTTTCAGTCCTGATTGAGGATCATCAGCAGCTACTTATTAGAGACTGATTCATTCTCTGTTTGGTCCTGAAATGAGCTGAGACACAGTCAAAGATCAACTACAGGAAACATGGTAACCAACAGCATTATGGGTAATGTAGTAGTGACATACCTGTCCTGAAGTATTAACAATGTATGGGTCACTGCAGAATTGGAGGACATTTTACGTCCCACCCATCAAATCTTAAATAATCCACGTATAAAATACTAAAAAAGAGAAAAGAATGCTTGAAAATAGTTTTTAAAAATAACAAATATGTCTGGAGTACCCCCTAAAATGCAATTTCTCTCTTGTCCCACCCCCTTAATGACCAAATTTAATCTCAAATAAAACAGTTTAAATCAAATTTTAATTTATTATTTGTTTCATGCCTGTCTCTTGTAACTGTGGAATCATTTGTTTTAATAAACATAATATTTCAAATAATAATAATTATTCATGGAACGTGTGTCCCACAACATGCACACAACCCTGTTACCATAACCTTTTTAGCCTGGTAGAAGAAGAAGAAAGCAGTGAACACGACATGCTGGACATGACATGATCAAACAGTTTTCCAAAAGAATGGGTAGAGCAAAGGTATGTCCTCTCTTCTATTTTTCATATTTTCATAACATATTTAGCCTTGACTGAATGTCTCAATCCACCTCATGCAACAGAATAAGAGGATTATTTTTGTATTTTGTCTTCACTTATTTACATAAGTAAGTTTGTCCTCTTGGTCAGTAGTAACAGCTAGATAAACAGCTAGCTTCTACTCCTGAGAGAAAGCTAACATTAGTAAGGATTTGCAACCCTGTTGCCTGTAACCCTGTTGCACCAAGTAAGTAAAGTAGGAAGTAAACACCAGATAAATCATGTAAAAAATATTGTAAAATTGATCTGTAAGCTGAGCTAATCGAGCCTTTGATAGTTTATTATCTATTATTGATCAATATGTAGCAGAAAATCAGAAAAGTGAAGGTTTATTTTTCAAGATATTTGAAGCTCAAATGTCCTTCAATTCTGGAATGACCCATATGAAAAGACCCACAGCAACAGCAAGAACCACAGACACAGTCATAGATCAACTAAAGGAAACATGGTAACATGTTCACACTGAGACATGAAGCACTAAGTGAACTCATCAATATAATCTAATAATAATGTAATAATCAGTGTAATCTGTGATCAGACCCCCTGCTGTGTTTACTGCACTAATGTGCACTTTAAATCTCTGCATCACAAAGATCAATAATCAATTCTCATCAATGATTCTGTTCAAGTTTGGACTTAAAGCTTCAGAAGCAGAAAATCAATGCAGACACTTCTTAAATTGACTCAGTGACTTGTTGTTTTATTGGAGCTTGTTTGATGACAGAGGCTGGACTCAGATAATATTAGAGAAGAAGAAAACACAATAGTCAGCAGTCAGTAAAATAAACAGTCAGTAACTGTCCAGCTGACCCTACAGAGGACACCATACCAAGGCTCAGATAATCACATGTTGCTGGATGGTCAACTATATACAGTACACATACTCAAGAAATACTGCTAATACTACATCAATACTATATACAATATACATAACTCAATAAATACTACTAATACTACATCAATACTATACACAATACACATACTCAAGAAATACTGCTAATACTACATCAATACTATATACAGTACACATACTCAAGAAATACTGCTAATACTACATCAATACTATATACAATACACATACTCAAGAAATACTGCTAATACTACATCAATACTATATAAAATACACATAACTCAATTAATACTACATCAATACTATATACAATACACATAACTCAATAAATACTACTAATACTACATCAATACTATATAAAATACACATAACTCAATTAATACTACATCAATACTATATACAATACACATAACTCAATAAATACTACTAATACTACATCAATACTATATATGTGTATAAGTTAAGTCTGTGTGTTTGATGTGTGTCACATGTCTCTGACGTCACGTGGAGAAAAGGTTGAAGAGAAGATTCTGTATCGAGGCCAAAGATCAGATTTTAATATTCCCTCCCTATAAACACAGAGCTCTCAGCAGGAAAACACTGCAGGAACAACAAGGATTCATTCTGGCATCTGTGAGGACACATCTCATGATGGACCCTGGACTTCCTGTCAGTTCTCTGTTCGATGCTTCTTCCGGGTGGAGGTGGTTCAGCGTTACTGCTCCACAGTTTGTTGGAAACAGGTGAAATCCAGCTTTAAATATTATATTTAGGTTTGTTTACAGTAAAGCTCAGTAAATACCAGCATCCTTGGAAATAACTCAAAGTACCGTAACTGTTCTTCAACAGGAACCGACGCCAGAAGAGAAAATGTTCGATAACAAAGCTGCGTCACTGCTGAGTCTTTGTTTCCTGGTCTGTGTGACTGAAGGTGAGTCCTGTTTCTGGACTGGTTTTCAACTGAAGACTGAGTCAGTTCATTGAAACGTTGTTATTGTTGTTGTGGACTCTGAGCTGTTGTTACTGCGACACTCGCCTTCGATGATGACGCAGCCAATTGTTTTATCGTTTCTACGACAGCAGGACGTCCCACAAACAAACAGCCAAACGCTTTAACACCTTATACAGTCCAGCACTGACTGACCTCAGGTCTGGTTTTCTTATTTATGGCCAAAGGAGACCAAACCAGCTGCTCCAGTTCCACAACCAGCCTTAACAAACTGACCCAGACTAAGCCCAGATAAGGTCCATCAGTGACCCAGTAGGTCTGGACTTTCATCTCTACGTCCAACAGAACCAAACATGGGGCTACACTGGCAGCTCAGAACACCAGACTCCTATAGAGGCTTTTTGAAACCGTCATGGTCCGACACAGTCCTCTGTCAGGAACCATAGACAAGCAGCAACAGAAAGCAGGAAACCCAAACCTGTGGACCTCCCTCTGGTCCAGTATGTCCCTGTCATCAGACAGGACATGTGTGATAGAAACACACTTGTTAGATTAAATACAACAAACCTGGAAATCTGTTGTTCCTCAGTATGAGAACGAAAGAAAAGAAAAGATCCATGTTCTGGTTTGTCCTGCTGAGAGCAGATATTTGATCACATGTCAAAACTAATAATCCACATGTTGTTTTTAAAATACAAACAGAAAAAAGGATTTTAAGTCCAGCTCCTGTTTGTTTTGTTGGTGGAAGGAAAAAAGCAGCTCCTGTTTCCATCTCTGCTCTTCTGTAAATCAGGAATGTAGTCCGGTCACAGAGAGCAGCTGAATTTATAGACTCCACCTGACTCCACCTGACTTCCTGTTGTCACAGGGACACACCTGCTGTATCATAATCAGTTCCTCATTTAACACAATGACTGGATGCAGCTTCAAAGGAAACATCAGCTAGTTTGTACTTTAACACCATAAATGGGAACTAAAGACCAAACTGGGCCTCAGAGCTGCTGCTGTTCAGAAAGTGGCCCAGAGACCCAGACTAGTGGGTGTAAAGCTGCAAAACACACAGCACAGTCTGAGAGCAGGACTCACAGAAACCAGTCTGTCTCAGGTTTGTTGTAGGTTTAAACATGTTCCCTGCAACAAATGAATGTGTCTAATGAAAGTCACTGGTTGACACAATAACGTCTGACACTATGAGACCTCAGAGCTTCAGCGTCTGATTGTGTCCAGCTCAGCCCAGGACGAGGTCGAGTCTCCTCAACTAAACAAATATCTGATTTTCATATGTCTCCAGTCTGAGCCCAGTGTCACTGCAGAGATCAGGCTCCGTTTAAACTGAGTCCACTGGAAAATCAGATGGAGTTTAACACTTCAACATGTCTGTCAGTCTGACTTTGGATCTATCAGAGCTCTGAACAGGGTTTTGGATTTTAGTCTGATGGAGGATCTGAATCCTTCCTGTCCAACCACAGTCCCACTTTGGAGGAACACATCAGTAATAACTTCATCATCTTTGCTCAGGCTGTAAACAGATTTCTTTGGATTTAGGCTGCTCTCTGTCTGTTCCTCTGTTCTTCAGGTCTGAGAACCATCACAGCTGAACCTGGACAGAACGTCACTCTGCCATGTCGAGCTCCCAGCAGCTCAGAGATCTTTGTTTTAAATTGGACCAGACCTGGTCTGGGTCCAGACTATGTGTTTTTGTACCGGGATCAGCCTGATCCAGAAAGCCAGCATCCATCTTTTAAGGAGCGGGTGGAGCTGAAGGACTCACAGATGAAGGATGGAGACGTGTCTGTGACTCTGAAGAATGTGACGTTTACTGACACTGGGACATACGAGTGTCGTGTCACCCAGGGTCGAACAAAAGCACCTGAACTCAGCAGCACCATAGACCTGAGAGTCTCAGCAGGTGAGTGTGTGTTTGTCTGAGCAGCAGAGCTGAAGCTGCTTCCTGGTTGTTGATGTGAGACCAGATGTTTGTGTTTTCTCCAGATGTTGTTGATGAGACTTTGTAGAAAACAGCTGGATGAGTGATGTGGTCAAAGTGCAGGAGATAATGTCTGACAGGAGTTTGTTCTGTTCTTCAGTCATCACCTACCTGACACCTCACACCTGTTCTCTCCTCCAGGTCACAGTGGTGGACACAAGGATGAAGGACACAAGGATGAAGGAGACCAGGATGAAGGAGACCAGGATGAAGGAGACAAGGATGAAGGAGACCAGGGTGGAGGAGACCAGGGTGGAGGAGACCAGGGTGGACATGTTGGACTGGCAGTGGGTCTGACAGTTGTTGGTATTTTGCTTCTTGTTGCTGCTGTTGTTGGTTTTATGTTCTATAGAAAACATCAGTGTCAAAGATCCATTGAGCAGGTTTCCGTCCAGCAGCCTGTTGATGGAGAACACCTGTCCAACATCTGCTGTGAATCCTAAATGGACAATGGACTGTATGTTTTTGTAGCTTCATCATTTTATTCCACTTCGTATTTTTGGCACCTGCTGTGTACTTGTACTTTGCTGTTACTACAATGCAGTTTTCCCACGGTGGGACAGATGAAGGTTTTCTGATCTTAACTTGTCTTATGAACATGTCCCTTAGAGTCAAACCACTGGACAGTCAGTGTGTGACAAACCAGTGTCTCCAGTCCCACTGTCAGGAGGTCCAGTGGGTCCAGGACTGAACATAAATCAAGTCCAGGCTACTGGTAGAGGAGCTTCAGGTTCTCTAAACCTTATAGCCTGTTTATTTCGTCTTGTATTAGTCCAGACCTGGTCCCAGCAGCTCACTGACTATCAGCCCACAACAAGTTCTAAGGTCGACTGTATTGCTGATGATGTTTAGATGTTGGACACTTTCATTTGTCCACAGATTAAACTGAGGGACCATGTTAGAATAAGGGCATTGTAAATTGCTAACTGTTATGAGAATTGTCATTTTGCAGACAGATTTATGTAAAGGGGGCAACCAGACATTCCTCAGTTAAGGATGTTCCCTGTTTTTCTGTGCAAATCACCAAGACATGTAAATATATGGATGTGAACTCTGTATGAACTTTGAAGTTAACCTATGTTTCAACTCTCCCCTATTGTGTAAAGTGAGACGGTGCCTGGAAGTCATGTAACCACCTCCAGATATAAATTAAAGTGTTCTGAGCGGGCTCGGGGCTGCGCAGCCGGGGATAACACTGAGTGTGTATCTCCTAAAAGTCACGAGCTCAACCTAGAACAAAAAAGAAAGTCTCTGTGTAGATGTTTGATTAGAACAAACATTTATTGGTGTTTCCGCCCGGCTTCCAATACAGCATCAACGGTGAAGAGGAGGACGAGGACGCTGGAAAACTGTGCACAGTCGGTCCCATAGGGGACCGAGAAAAATCCACCCTCGTGAATTCGACGGGAGGTCGGTGTCTACTCGCCTGAAAAGATCCTCTTCACTTCTGCTGCTTGACGGAGGCCGGACAAGAGACGTATCTGCAGAAATAGGTGAGCTGCGTTGACTTCTATGTCTGGGACATAGCAGTGTCAGGGACACTAGAGAGCAGCTGCAGAGTTCGTCAGGGACGAAACCTATGTCAGGGACATAGCAGTGTCAGGGACAGTAGAGAGCAGCTGCAGAGTTCGTCAGGGACGAAACCTATGTCAGGGACATAGCAGTGTCAGGGACACTAGAAAGCAGCTGTAAGTTCGTCAGGGACGAAACCTATGTCAGGGACATAGTAGTGTCAGGGACACTTGAAAAGTAAAAGCGCTATTCGTCAGGGACGAAAAGAAAGTATCAGGGATACTGAAACACGTGTGAGTGAATGAGAACGTGTGACTGATGGTAGTTGACGGACTATTGTCGGCTGAATAGAGCAGCGTCACTTCCCACTGAAACTGTGTGTATTTTGTTGGGCACAAGTAAAAATTGAGAAGTTGAGTGTGGTGGACGGCTGTATCCGCAGGTAATTAGTACCTGTAGAAGCCTGATACAGTGGACGATCCCCGCGCTGTTGTGACTGATCGTTTGCTTGTGCCAAAGTTGCAACTATGGGAAAGGGGAACAGTAAACCCCAATTAATGGGGGATCCTAAATTTATGAACACTTATTCTCCTGGATCAGCGAGATATTTAGGAGAATGGAAGAAAAAATATGAGTTTCCTGGAAAGTTGGAAACCTGCGCATGCGATAAATTGGTAACTCAGTTAAAAGCAGAAATGGCCATAGCAGAACCTAAGAAAACTGATAAACTTAAATTACAAATTATAGAAGCTGTTAAATGGCAGGAACAGGCAGAAAGGAGACGGCTTTGTGGAATGCAGGCAAAAAGAGAAAAAGATAAGGAGAAAGGTGATAAAAAGTCCCTCATAGCAGCCCTCCAAGAGGACCCGGCTGATTTTGTAGGGCGTCCACAAGCATTAATTCAACAAGAAGAAGCAGCGGCTGCTGCAGCTGCCGCTTCTGTGACGGGGGCAGCGAGGACAGCTGCGATCCCGCCTCCTGCGGCTGGACCTGCTCTAATCAGTCCTAGCCACACTAGATCAGGAAATCTGTATGGTCCTTTAAGTGATGAGGTCCAAGGACTGGCAGAGGCCATGTTAAAATTAAGTCCGTTTAGGGACCTCCAGGGCGATGGGTTAAGGATGGGGCCCCGTCCTGATCCGCCGCCCTGGCCACCATTGACTGACCCAGCCAGCATCTTTCCAGCCATAGAGGTGCCTAACCCCCATTTTGGAGTAGGGAATGATAACAGGCCCCTTCTCCTGGTAAGGAGACCGTGGTCTTGTAAGGAGCTAGAGGATGCAGTAAAAGGGCTAGGGGACCCCCTTGCTAATGTTCGTCAATGGATTGTAAATCTGCAACAACTTAGACAAACTTACAATTTGGACGGGCAGGAGATTGACTCAGTGTGCAGGAAAGCTTTAGGACACAGATATGGAGGAGTGAGGGGAGGATATACAGGGCGGACTCCAGGGGGGGAGGTTTTGCCTCCTGGAGACCCAGCCTTAGACAACCAAGTTACATTGCTGACAGATAGAGTAAAAAATGCATTTGTTAAACCTCCTGATTACCAAGCTATTGCCCAATGTAAACAGAAAGAAGGTGAGGATGTGCAGGATTATAGAGGACGGCTAGAGGAAGTGTTTAAGGCAAACAGTGGTTTGGATCCCTCTGACACTGTCGCTTCCCCCTATCAGCAACAACTGAAACAGGCCTTGCTGAGTGGGTTTCTTCCGTCCATCACTCACCACATCCGAAAGCTAAATATTAATACACCCACAGATGGAGTGACTCAAATAATGAATTATGCACAGCATGCCCAAGACTTACAGAAACATAAATCAGAACAACAATCAAAAGCTGCCGTGTTTGCACTACTGGATGTCATGAGTGACAGGGGAGGAGGAGGTCCTTCACAGTACAACAGGAGGGGGTTTAGAGGAAGAGGCAGAGGTAGAGGGAGCTCAGGAAGAGGTTCTGGAAATAGGAAATGGAAGGATGATGTATGCTATAATTGTGGTAGACCAGGACACTTTGCCCGTGATTGTGATGAGCAGAACCAGAGCTCAGGGAGAGATGAAGGCAGACGATCAGAAAAGTATAGGAGACCGGGACCCTTTAACCCCCAAGCATGACTAGGCCCTACTGTAGATGAAATGCTGGACCTTGAAGAAATTGTAGACACTTATTATAATGCAGAAGGGAATAAGGTAATGCCCATTAGAATGCTAAAAATTAATGGAGTGAAAATAGAGTTCTTGTGTGACACAGGAGCAGACAGAACAGTCTTGAGGGATAAAGTTCCTGGAGTGACAAAAGGTGATAAGAATATTTTTGTAAAATCAGCGAATGGACAGGTCACCCCTTGCAGTTTCTCCCAAAGTTTTGTGATTGAGGATGAGGCATCTGGCTTTCAGGAAAAGGCAATGGCAGTTTTGTGTCCTAACTGTCCTGTGAATTTATTGGGCAGAGATCTGTTGAGTAAGTTAAAAATATCCCTAGTGCCTACTACTAACGGGATGGCAGCCATAGGCCCGGGGGAGGAGATCCCCTCTTATGTAGTGCTGAAACAAGGGGCGCCACATTACTGGTGGTCCCTAGATCTGCCCATGCCTGACCCTGGACGCACAGGAGAGCAGCTCCTGCGCCTGCTGCCTGATCCTCAACCACCACACTCAGAAAGTCTCTCCCCAGAGCAGATGCATGTCACTCTCTATTATAAACACACCCCAGGTCCAGATTTTGACTATGTACGGAAGTTTGAGAAGTTAGGGCCACAGAGAATAACGCTTAAGACCCTTTATACTGATAGGAAAGGAAAGGCAGTCTGCTCTGTTAGTCTTCCTCCAGAAGCTAAGCGCCTCATGATGGGATGGTCACCTAATCCTCACTTGTCAGTGTCTAAGACGAATGACATGCACTGGGAGGAGTTGAAGCAGTTTTTGAATAAAGCTGAGAGTATTTGTGATTGGCATGAAGAAGAAGGAGGCTGGTTTTACAAAAACTTAAATTGGGTTGTGACGGCCACTCCCCGTGCTCACATGGGGGAGGATGACCGAGAATGAGTGTTACTTCTGGAGGAGTTAGATCCGTGTTTGACTGAGGTGCCTGACAGTTTCTGGTCTCGAAGCAAAACTGATGTAGGCTTAATGACCACAGCTCCAGAAGTTATTATTAAGGCCAAATCTGATTATAGACCTAGGATAAAGCAGTATCCCCTTAAACCAGACGCCCTTCAGGGAATCAGGCCTGTGGTACAAGAGATGCTTGATGCAGGGATCCTGGTGAGGGCACCAGAGGCTCAGTGTAACACCCCTATATTCCCAGTGAAAAAGGCTGATGGGAGGAGTTGGAGGATGATCCAAGACTTAAGGGAAGTAAATAAAGCAGTTGAAAGTAGGGCCCCGTGTGTCCCAGATCCTCACACTTTGTTGAACCATATAAAACCTGAAATGAAGTGGTTCACGGTTGTGGATCTCAGTAATGCTTTTTTCTCTATCCCAGTACATCCAGATTCACAGGGATGGTTTGGGTTCACCTTTGAGGGAAAGAAACTCACCTACACCAGGTTGCCACAGGGTTATGTTGATAGCCCTACTATATTTGTATCAGAATTGGAAAATTGCCTATCTACATTCCATGTGCCCTCACATAGCCAAATTTTGACCTATGTGGACGATATTTTAATTACATCAGACACTCAGCAGCACAACAAAGACACGGCGATAGAACTGTTCAAACATTTAGAAAGAACAGGTAACAAAGCATCTCCAAAAAAGCTACAGTGGGCTACCTCTGAAGTTGTATTCCTGGGTCATAAATTAACACCAGAAGGCAGAGCCCTGACTGAATCCAGGAAAGCAGCTGTTCAACAAGCCTGTAAGCCTATCACTAAGCAACAGATGATGCAATTCTTAGGGCTGTGTAACTATTGTCGACAGTGGATTCCAGATTATGCTCAGGTAACACAACCACTGTTAGACCTGATTTATGAAACACCGATGGCCATGAAGCAGGAAATACAGTGGACTCCAGAAGGTGAGAAGGCTTTCTGTGAGTTAAAAGAACAGTTAGTGACCACACCTGTCTTGAGTCTCCCAGATTATAGTAAACCCTTTGTTCAAACTGTGGATTGTAAAGGGAAGTTCATGACCTCGGTGCTAATTCAGTTGTCAGGAGGAAAGCAGAAGCCAGTAGCCTATTATTCTAAGAGGCTGGATCCTGTGGCTTGTGCTTTGCCTGCCTGTGTCAGAGCTGTGTGCGCCGCTGCAATGGCCGTAGAAGCTTCAGCAGAAGTAATACTTTTCCATTCACTTACATTGCTAGTCCCACACTCAGTTGACTTACTTCTGACAGAAACTAAAATGTCATTTTTGTCACCAGCCAGACATCTGTCAGTCATGGCGCTCCTAATGTCCCAGCCACATTTGACTATAAAAAGATGCTCTGCACTCAATCCATCTACATTATTGCCCACGGCTGAGGAAGGCACACCACATTGTTGTATTACAAACACTGAGGAGACATGTAAACCCCGTAGTGATTTGAAGGATGTAGCCTTAGCTGAAGGGGACGTGTGGTTTGTAGATGGTTCTTGTTTTAAAAATGACAAAGGAGAAAATATGTGTGGGTTCGCAGTAGTGTCACTACAGGATGTCTGTGCAGCAGGGCAACTTCCTTCACATGTCTCAGCACAGGCTGCAGAAATAATAGCCTTAACGCAAGCATGCAGGCTAGTAGAGGGGAAGAGTGTTACAATTTACACAGACAGCCAGTATGCTTTTTCAACTCTTCATTTCTTTGCTGCACAATGGGCTCGCAGAGGAATGAAGACAGCTGGAGGACAGTCAGTTAGACATGCCCCACTCTTAAAAGAGTTATTACAAGCTGTCATGTTACCAAAACGACTCGCTGTCTGTATATGTGCCGCACATACGAGGAATATAGATCCAGTATTCAAAGGAAACAATAGAGCAGATGCTATAGCAAAAGCAGCGGCGCAGGGACAGTTTGGAAAATGTAACCTATACCTCATGGAAGACGTGAAACAGCCTATAGATCATGAAGTACTTTCAGACATGCAGAAAAGAGCTCCACCGGCTGAACAGCAACTTTGGCTCAAAGGAGGAGCCATAATTGAGCAAGACCTTTTTAAGATTAAAGACAAACTTTGCCTACCTAGAAGTCTCTATCATACGGCAGCTATTTTGACACATGGGCCTTGCCATGTGTCAACAGGAGGGATGGTATATGCAGTGGAAAAGTATTTTCACGCACCAGGTTTCAATAACTACTCAAAAATTTTTTGTAAATCCTGTTTGACTTGCTGTAAACACAACCCACAGGGAAATCTCAGACCAAAGAGAGGGAGATTCCCCAATCCGGACTATCCATTCCAAGTTATTCACATGGATTTCATAGAGTTGTCACAATGTCAGACATACAAGTATTGTCTTGTTCTGATAGATGCATACTCTAAGTGGGTTGAGATTGTGCCCAGCAAAAGTGCTGATGCACTAACAGTGGCCAAAGCGCTGTGTAAAAGTATAATCCCAGATCATGGGATCCCACAGCGAGTTTACAGTGATAATGGTCCACATTTTGTGAATGAAGTAGTTACGCAGATGTCTAAACATCTGGGGTTTGAATTGAAAAACCACTGTTCATACCATCCCCAAAGTGCAGGCCTGGTAGAAAGAACTAATGGCACTATAAAGATGAGACTGAGGAAAACTATGGAGCAAACGGGAAGAACATGGGTGGAATGTCTCCCCCTGGTGAAGATGTATATGAGGGTCACGCCAACAGACAGAGGCCTGACCCCATTTGAAATCCTTTATGGAAGACCTTTTACACTTCCCATTTGTGAAAATGTGTGTGAAAAACCTCAAGGAGAAACTACTCTAGCTGAATGGATGAGCAAGATGTTGCAAACCAGAGAAGTCATGAGTGCAAATAATCTGCCAAGAGATGTTTTGTCTCCACAGGTGCAGAGAGTCAAACCTGGTGACCAAGTCCTGATAAAGGTCATCAAGAGGAAGACCTGGTCCACTCCCAAGTGGGAGGGGCCCTATACAGTGATCCTGACCACTCCCACTGCAGTAAAGATTCAGGAGAGACCCACGTGGATTCACCAGAGCCACTGCAAGATACTACAGCCACTAGGAGCCGAGTAAGGTGGAAGTCAGCCGGTATCAAAACCCTTGGCTGCTGAAGAGACCATCTGATCCTTACTCCCAGCTATGGCTCTCCATCGGCTGATTCTGTGTCTAGGGACACTAAGTATTGTCTGTTATGTAAGCACAGAGGTGACTGTAAAAACCACTTCCTCCAAACAAAGGGGTTTCCAATTCGGCATACAGCTACAAAAACTACAGATCAGGACCTACCAAGTATCCTCTTGCAGACATGCTACAGGTTGTGTAAATACTGATTATGTGTGAACTGTTTGTGCTCTGATAGAGGACCAGAGGTGGTTGCCCAGGAGCCTGGGGGCCGGTTGGGAATTTTTCCTTTACAGAAGGTTTTCGCCCAACCCCTCACAGAGCCTTGCTTCTCCAAATCTTGTTTAGTCATAATGACGAGTTTCCAGAAAATCCTACAAGGAAGATGGAAAACTCTGATACTATGGTGAAAATGACAAACAGGAGGGAAATGTTAGAATAAGGGCATTGTAAATTGCTAACTGTGTTATGAGAATTGTCATTTTGCAGATAGATTTATGTAAAGGGGGCAACCAGGCATGTCACAGTCAAGGATGTTCTCTGTTTTTCTGTGCAAATCACCAAGACATGTAAATATATGGATGTGAACTCTGTATGAACTTT
This sequence comes from Mastacembelus armatus, assembly GCF_900324485.2. Lineage (NCBI taxonomy): Eukaryota > Metazoa > Chordata > Actinopteri > Synbranchiformes > Mastacembelidae > Mastacembelus > Mastacembelus armatus. The sequence goes on along the minus strand of NC_046650.1, from coordinate 18,102,801 downwards.
GAAGTTAACCTATGTTTCAACTTTCCCCTGTTGTGTAAAGTGAGACGGTGCCTGGAAGTCATGTAACCACATCACATATAAATTAAAGTGTTCTGGGCGGGTTCGAGGCTGCGCAGCCGGGGATAACACTGAGTGTGTATCTCCTAAAAGTCACGAGCTCAACCTAGAACAAAAAAGAAAGTCTCTGTGTAGATGTTTGATTAGAACCAACAGACCACTTTAGCAGTCAGAAAATCCTACTGATGGAACCACCTCAGTTATTCTGACAGGATTAGTGTTGATGACAGCCTGTCTACATGTGTGGACTGTTTCTGGAATATTGTAGAAACCATTAGAAACGTCTTCTCTCCCCAACAGATCAACATGTTTATTTGTCCTGAGAAAACAGGTTCAGGTGAGACAGTAAGAGCCGATGATAACACAACCCCAGCAGGTGGAAATAAACTTCACTGTTTTCCAGCTCGTCCATTTGACTCCATGCACTGAATTAATGAACATGTGTTGGTGTTAGAGACCAGGATTATTATTAATCCTGGACTGTAGTTGTTAGGTAAATTCTTTTAACAAACAGACTCAGAGGACCAACTTCGGTAAGATCATATAGAAGTTTTACTTTGAAGGAGTAACAGTCACACAGCACCTTGGTACAGCATGAGGATCACTGGCTGCTTGCAGCCCAACACATCAGTTTTCATGGAAACACAAAAGGAGGTGGTTTCTCACAGAAAGACATCTGGGCCCTTATCAAATAGTCAAGGTTAGAGCGAACTGTGCTCACTGAGAGCAACAATTATATTTCTACAATACACAATAGACCCCATTCAGAAGAGTTTCAGTTCTACTAAAGTCAGGTGGATCAGGTCACAGGAGGGTAAACATTTTAATTTCTCTAACAGTAGTGCAGCTGATTGTGTTACTGTGATGGCTTTGGAAACACAATGACATGTTTTCTGCACAATCACACTCAGAGGTTTGGACCAGAAACTCTGGTAGATCCTGATGAAACTCACCTGATGTTACCTGGATGCTGCTGAGCCAGTCTTAAACAAATCACAGTCACAATGGCCTGGTCACCTGACTGGTTACCAGGCAACAGCAGGTGAGTCAACACAACACAAAGAGTTGAACTATAGTCCAACAAGAAGTGAACTTCCACACCTGGACTCTCCTCATGTGACCGACTACAGGGAAAGGCTGGTGGCGTCAGCAGAGACTGTCCCTCCCAGACTATTGGTGTGTTTATCACTGACAGTCTGTGGCTTCCTTTAACTCATCCATCCATCATCTAGACCTGTTTAGTCCTAACCAGGGTCCCAGGATCTGCTGGAGCCTATCCCAGCTCTGTTTGGGTGAAAGGCAGGAGTACACCCTGGACAGGTCACCAGTCCATCACAGGCCTCCCTCACCCCCCTCAACAAAACAAGTACAGTCCAGACACATTGGCACAGGAGACTGGACTGTCTGGTTCTGAGTAGATGGAATGACTGAAATGTAGAAACACACCCAGCAGATGTTTTCATGCATCTTTGTGTAGTTACAGTCCATCAGAGTCTCTGTTCCCTGAAACGTCTGTGAAAGTGAAACTTACATGTTTTACATATTTGAAAATGTTTTGCATCTAGTCAAATCCCAGTTGGACCTGGAGTGAGTCCAAACTGAGCCAGTTTCTGTGCAGACCAACAAAGTGAACTGTCTGTTGTTCAGTCTGTGACTTTTCCTGGAGCTGCTGTGACTCGTTGTCTGTGATGATGGAGCTGGTTGTTCTGGAAACTTCACATTTCTCATTTTCTCCTTCTGGGACCTTAAAGAGACAAATCTCATCTGAAGCGTCTGTGCTGCCCCCTGCTGCTTCTTAGGCTGCATTTTCTTTCAGTATGTGTTTGGGCTCCAATACAGACTTTGGCCACAAGGGGGCCTCAGGGCCCAGGTGAGACAGGTAGTTGTGGCCTGCAGCCAGCCCTCACCTTCAGTGTGGGCGGAGCCAGGGAAGCTGTGGTCCATCACAATAACATGATGTTTATGGGAATGACTGAGTGAGTTGGAGCTGATTTAACTCATGTTCAGTGTAGTTTCCACTGTATTGAGTCACACTGACACTAGTCCAATATGGAACATGGACCTGGGAACAGTGATGTTCTCCAGACCCTCGTAGTGTCACTGTAACACTGTTTGGGAGGGAAAGAAGGAACTCTAGGAAATGTTTATTTGACTCTGTAGAGTGTGGAGCTACAGGGACCCTGAGAAGAACATCACAATAAAGCATCATAGCAGAGGAAACATCATTTTACCTTCAATCTCTTTTACATTCAGATCCTTCATTCAATAGTTTGTAGAAGCTGCTTATATATTTGTTATTACAGCTCTGAATCTTTTTAGGTCGGTCTCTACAGGCTGCTCCCATCTGGATTTAGATCCTGTTGTTCCTGACATAAGCTCCATCAGACTGGATGGGCAGAGTCTGGGAACTGCTGTCTTCAGGTCTGCACAGATGTTTAATGGGGTTTCAGTCTAGTTTATGAATTATGAACATCATAGACCATCTTCATCATTTCAGGGCACCAGATCCTCTGATGGCAGATCAACCAGTCAGTTGATGAGTAACACAGGAAACCAATCAACAATCTGAGGGAGAGTTTCCAGATTCAGTGACATATTTACTGTGTGAAATAACATCAATGATGCCAGTCACAGATGCTTTTTAAGATTTATTCAACTATTTCCATGGTAGATACAGGATGTTTACATAGGGGGAACAGAGGGAGAACTGAGCAGAGAAACTAGATGAATTAAGCAATAAAACATGAGAACACTAGAACACTAGGTGGTTTGCAGGGTGGAAAAGAGATCTTAATTAATTAAGGTTCTGGTTTTGAGTCAGTGCTCCTGTCTGAGGGGCTTTCTCCTCAGAGCGAGAGGCTCTTGAGAGTCTCCAGAGAATCTTGAGGATTCTGCAGGGATCTGTCTAAAAACTAAATCTTTCCTTTAAGTGTTTAGAATGTTTTCTAAGGTGGGAACAATAATTTCTTCAAACACATGACAAACTTAGTAACTAACCAGAGTCAATAGTTCAGCAACAAATTAAATGAGAATCAATAAAACTTCACACAGTTATTTGGATTCACCACTACTTTTCATGCAAACTCATGCACAATTTTTCTGCATATAGTATTTATTTTTATTTTAATGAAATTAAATTTTATTTAATTCAAGTTTATTCTAAATGTGTTAAATATGTTTGCAGCAGGCACCAAGCCAAATTCCTATTACTGTAAAGTTCTTTGCTGTACCTGGCAGTAAAACTAACTTTTCTTCTCTGGATCTGGCTGCATTCATCCTTCTTAGTCTGAGCCAGTCTCACTGTCCAGGAACATTAACATCCAGAATATTTAGAAGACTTGAAGTATATGAAGTCAACAAATCTTCAAGGTGAGGAAAAGAGGCATTTTCAACCCTAATCATCTCCATAAACAGTTTCCTGGTGTTGTCATTTCACACCGATCACTGTGACATCACTGATCAATACTGATCAATAGTGAGTGTCAGACTGTGAGAGTCAGGAGGAGTCAGAGTGAAGAAGAAGACAAAGCGTCCTCTGTTCTTCATCCATCGTCCATCAGCTCCTTCACCTCCATTTTCTCTCTGATCCAAAGTCAGATCTGACCAATAATCAAAGACTGATCAAACTGATTGATCAGCCATCAGAGGAGTTGGATCAGTGGAGCTGCTTCTGTTCCTGATGTCCACTGATTCTTCTTTGTCCTCAATTCTCTTCACTGGTCTGCAGAGGAGACAGAAGACAGTCAGAGACAAACAACCAGAGACAAACAAACAACCAGAGACAAACACAGAGACCTCTGACCTTTGATCTTTGACTTCGAGCTTTACATCTTTCTCCATCAGGACTCTTCCCTCCCTGTAGACTCTGCAGGTGAAGATGTCTCTGTCTGTTGGATGTTTCAGGGTCAGACTGAGGTCTCCAGTTCTCAGCAGGTCTTTCTTCATCTCTGTTCTGTTTCTGTAAAACTCGTCCTGTTCTTCAGGTCGGTCAGAGCCGTCCTGATACACATGGACCTTCCTGTTGTCCTTGTCCTTCCACTTCATTGTGACGTCTCCAGGCAGGTCAGCTGTGGTTATGAAGGGCAGCTGGACAGACTCCGCCCCTGATTCCACCACCACCTCCTCCTGTGGGACTGAGAGGACAACAGACACAACATGAGCTGGACAGACAGCAGCAGCAGCAGCACTGACACATTTTCTTTGACTGTATGAAGTGAAATATTTGTAGTGGAAACAGGTCTGACTGGTTCCAGTCTGGAATCTGTCCCATTGGTCCATTTAACAGAGACAGAGTCCGTGGTGTGTGAACAACCAACAGCACAACTCCCTGTTTCTTCACTAACTTAGTGTCATTGTCAAATGTCCAGATCAAACCTTTATTTACTGGCTCTGACTGAGGACTTTATGTGGACTAACTAAACTGACAAAGTTAAAGGTGGTGCTGTATAACACGAGGGTGGAGGAGGCTCTTTGACATTTCACTGATACTGGAAAGTGTGTCCAGTGTTTGGGTCCAACACAAGCCCAGAGTCAGCTTAGCATAAAGACTTTGAACTGACCTTTGACCCAGAGCCACACTTGTTTCTCCATCAGGACTCTTCCATCCCTGTAGACTCTGCAGGTGAAGACTCCTATGTCTGTTGGATGTTTCAGAGTCAGACTGAGGTCTCCAGTTCTCAGCAGGTCTTTCTTCATCTCTGTTCTGGTTCTGTAAAACCCGTCCTGTTTTTCAGGTCGGTCAGAGCCGTCCTGATACACATGGACCTTCCTGTTTTTCCAGTCCTTCCACTCCACTGTGACGTCTCCAGGCAGGTCAGCTGTGGTTATGAAGGGCAGCTGGACAGACTCCGCCCCTGAGTCCACCTTCACCTCCACCTGTGGGACTGAGAAGACAACAGACACAACATGAGCTGGACAGACAGCAGCAGCAGCAGCACTGACACATTTTCTTTGAACAAAACAACCTTTCATTGATTGGCCCCTGACTGATCACAGGCCAGTCTATATCTCAGTCTCTTTCATCTCATCCTGCCAAAGAGCATCTTTATGGAAATGAGAGACTTCACTTCTTCAGTTTTCAGAAGTCAAAGAGACAATTATAGATCTGATGAACACAAACTGGAAAACAGCAGAAACTAGGAAATGACTGGGCATTAATTGGGATTGATGGGAATATGACATGGGAACTTTGTTCAGACAGCTCTGTAGTGAATTAGCAAAGGGCAGATGAGGAAGATTCCCTTCTGAAACTCACTTCTCCACCAAGACATGAAAATGATCTGATGTTGAAAAATGTGAATATCAAAGATTCAAAATAAATTTGATGATCTATAGAAATGTAAAGCAGAGGGGCCTTTGTAAGGTCTCCAGGGACATGGATGGAAGAAGGAGAACCAAAGTCCTATTTCTTCAGTTTGGCTCAAACACTCATGTCTTGATAAATGAAGAACTGATGATCTGATTGGTGGAATTACAGACTATTGCGGTCAGTTTGATGGGAAATGTGTCAGTGCAGTTACTGTGATGAATCTGTTTCCTCCTTCCTGGACTCTATAAACCAGTGTAAAGACTGACTGATGATGGAAAAGCATGATGGGATGGTCCCATTAGTCCTGAAGAAGTTCTCCAAACAACGTGTGTCCTGAAAAAGCAGAACTTTTAGAAAAGCTTTGCACAGCAGATCTCTCCCTTTGTGACTGAGCTATTCAAAGAAAGCACTGAAAACAAATCTCTTCCAGCATCAATGAGCCAAGACCTTATTTCTCTGATTCCACAGTCCAGAAACATGTAGTCTCCATTGATAACTGGCTCCTATACCGCTCCTTAATAATGAGCAGAGTCTCAGCTTTGTGCCAACACAGTTAAAGATGTCCTAAACTCAGTTAGAGATGAAACACAGTCTGGGTCTATGAAAATCCTCCTATTGTCAATAATATTAGACTTGGATTAGATCTGCTGGACTCCAGTGATCTCATAGACACTCACAGCTTTATTTTATCTGTATCTTCCTTAGCTCTGAGGGGAATCAGGGTGGCAGCAACACATTTGGTCAGTCAGCTGATGGGACCACAGTGGTTCTGCAGGATAGATCTCAGGTCTCCATTGGATCACAATTGACTGAGTCCTTCTCTAAAGCCTCTGGTTTACGTCTGAATAGAAACCAATGGGAGTTAATGGCCATTAAAGATTGCACGACTTCTCTCATTTGCAATCTTCCAGTTACAAACCAAGTCACTGACTTAGGAATCCTTGGAACTGAAGGTTGTGGATCAGGTACTTCGTCAACCCAAAGAAAGTGAATTCATGGCTCCAGCAGATCCCTGCGACCCTGGTTAGATTCTTTAAGGGCAGAACGCCGCTCTCCAAGGCTGAAGGTCTGTCCAGACCCCCTTATGCAGCACTCTCCGTGGATGGTGATGGTCCCACCTTGGAAACACTGATGGGCTGTTCCTGGACTTTACATGGAGGAGGAAGATCCATGATATTAAGACTGTCCTGATTAATTCTCGGGAACATGGTGGATGATTTTTCACTGTGAAGCTAAATTGTTTAGAGGTTTTCTAAGTGATCCTGGCTCTATGTGGAACGCTGTCCCAGTCGTGTCCGACAACTTGACTTCCGTTTCTCGCCTTTATTGTTAAGTGCCCACGCACAGTGAGACATCTCTCGCTTCCACTCGGCTGATGAGGTAACAAGACTCACCTGTTTGTTCTCCTCTCTTCACAGCTCTTACACCGCTCCATAGCCATTGACAAGTTGCCGGATAGTCTGAGTTTCCAGGTCAGGGAGCTACAGCTAATCGATTATGAGTTTTCGTTGTCCTGCTAGTATTCCTTGATCCTCTGACCAAGGATAAACCTGAACCAGCAGATGTTGCTCTGCGGGAAATCATCCGGACCTCGACTCCCATCGCTCTAGGCCCACCAGTTGGTACCTGGCTCGGACTTGAATCGTAACCACAGCATCCATAGCGAACTCTGGTTCTCAGCAATATCATGGTCTCCTTCAGAACCCTCATTTAGTTCCTTATTACATCCAACAATAAACTTACCAAAAGGATTGAGCTTTGTGTTGGCTTTTTTCCTGGTCCTCTCTTTCCTCAATATCTGACAGTCCCCTCCTATATTTTCTCTAAAACAGGTCGTCTAAGGTTTGTGTTGGTCTGCAGCTATGAGGTCTCAAAGATCCCCATCAGACTCTAGTTTTCACCAACAGATGCTGCTTCCCTGGTCTCTCATGTTGAAACACAGACTATATATGAACCAACAGGAGAATCAGGTCCAGAAACAAACCTGTTTTCTTTGGAAACCACTTTAATAGCAGTATCATTTTAGTGGCTCAGCTGTTGAAGCCAAGGCTCAGTTAGAGAATGATACAGAATTCCTCTCAGCTTAGTCCATTCCTGTATGTCCAGGGGGATTTTCAGTTGGAGTCCATGAAAACTTCCTTCATTTGTTGTTCTGCTGCTGAGACCCTTTTCGTTGGTGGCTCCTATTGTTTCACATATTGGCCCCATTCAAACGAATGGAGGGACGATGCTTTTTAGTCAGTCACCATAGCAACCAAACCATCAATCAGAGCACTTCCCAACAACTGGCTTTGACTGTTCCTCATGTAATGTCATACTGGGATGGTCTTACCAATGGCAGACCCTGGAAACCAGTTTGGGCCTGACCTTAAAAAACACAGTGTCACTAACAAAGGGAGAAAAACCTCATTTAAAGTGCTGAACAAATCCTCCCTGTTAAATCGCTGCTTTAGATTTCCAAAGGACATGGACTCCAGCTGGATCCGCAACTGGTGCTGTTGACCTACAGGGTGCCAGTGGAAACTGGACTACTGTTGGTCGAAGAAGGAGAGGAGGAAGGCGTGTTCGTAGGCAAAGAGAGAAGAGGAAGGGCAAGAGTGTAGGACTTAGAGTAGGCTGTTTCATCATGGTGTGGATGGAAAGACGAATGGAGTAGGAGTTATCCTGAAAGAGGATTTTGCTAGGAATGTTCTGGAGGTGAAGAGAGTGTCAGATAGGGTGATGAGTCTGAAGCTAGAAGTTGAAGGTGTGATGTTGAATGTTGTCAGTGGTTATGCCCCACAGGTAGGATGTGAGTTAGAAGAGAAGGAGAAATTCTGGAGGGAGATGGATGAGGTGATCCAGGGTATCTCTAGTGGTGAGAGAGTGATGATTGGGGCAGACTTCAACGGACATGTTGGTGAAGGAAACAGAGGTGATGAGGAAGTGATGGGTAAGTTTGGTATGCAGGACAGGAATGCAGGACAGATGGTGGTAGACTTCACAAAAAGGATGGAAATGGCTGTAGTGAACACATTTTTCCAGAAAAGGGAGGAGCATAGGGCGACATATAAGAGTGGAGGCAGGAGCACACAAGTTGATTACATCTTGTGCAGACGTTCCAACCTGAAAGAGATCAGTGACTGCAAAGTAGTGGCTGGGGAGAGTGTAGCCAGACAGCATAGGATGGTGGTGTGTAGGATGACTCTGGTGGTGAGGAAGATGAAGAGGACAAGGGCAGAGCAGAGGACCAAGTGGTGGAAGTTGAAAAATGAAGAGTGTTGTGTGGCTTTCAGGGAGGAGCTGAAACAGGCTCTGGGAGGTCAGGAGGTTCTTCCAGATGACTGGACAGCTACAGCTAAAGTGATCAGGGAGACAGGTGGGAGGGTACTTGGTGTCATCTGGAAAGAGGAAAGTAGATAAGGAGACTTGGTGATGGAATGAGGAAGTTCAGGAGTGTGTTAAGAGGAAAAGGTTAGCTAAGAAGAAGTGGGACACAGAGGACAGAAGAGAACAGACAGGAGTACAGGGAGATGCAGCGTAAGGTGAAGGTAGAGGTGGCAAAGGCCAAACAAAGGGCATATGAGGATTTGTATGATAGGTTGGACTCTAAGGAGGGAGAGGTGGATTTGAACAGGTTGGTGAGACAGAGACAGAGATGAGAAGGATGTGCAGCAGGTTAGGGTGATCAAGGACAGGAATGGAAATGTGTTGACAGGTGCCACAAGTGTGATGGAAAGATGGAAGGAATACTTTGAAGAGTTGATGAATGAGGAAAATGTCAGAGAGCACAGAGTAGAAGAGGTGACTGTTGTGGAGCAGGAAGTAGCAAAGATCAGTAAGGATGAAGTGAGGAAGGCGTTGAAGAGGATGAAGAGTGGAAAGGCAGTTGGTCCTGATGACATAACTGTGGAGGTATGGAAGTGTATGGAAGATTCAGCGTATTAAACAAACAATAAATTGCACAAGGCAGATACCAACTCTGCAGCCATTCAGGAGACACTTGGTAGAACTGACACACTTTACACCAGTAAATGACATAACAGTTGAAGAGACCATCTCAAGTCTGAGTTCATCCACCTGGTGCCTTGATGTTTTACCCACTAGATTTCTGAAATCAGTACTAAGCAGTTTGTTACCACAACTCACTCAATTGGTTAATAACTCATTACAGTCTGGAACATTTCCAAGGGTCTTAAAAATTGCTGTCATCAAGCCTCTCCTGAAGAAGAGCAGTCTTGATGCTATGGTACTGAACAACTACTGGCCCATATCAAACCTGCTGTTTTTAGGCAAAATCCTTGAAAAAGTTGTTTACCAACAACTTACTGACTTTCTCATGCCAAACAACTGCTCTGATGATTTTCAGTCAGGTTTTTGGCCCCATCACAGCACTGAAACTGCCCTCATCAAGGTGACAAATGACATTCGTCTGAACACTGACGCTGGCAGAGTCTCTGTCTTAGTACTGCTAGATTTAAGTGCTGCTTTTAACACAGTGGACCATGTGATCCTGTTACAAAGGTTAGAGGACTGGATAGACATCTCTGGTACTGCCCTTAAATGGTTTAAGTCCTATCCTGAAGACAGAAAGTATTTCATTGAAGTTGGTAACTGTGTCTCAGACCAACTGGCGTTGACATGTCGGGGTCCCCCAGGGGTCCATCTTGGGACCCCTTTTGTTTAATCTTTACATGTTTCCTTTAGGCCAGTTAATACGCAGCAATAATGTGTCCTACCATAACTATGCAGATGACACTCAGATTTACATTTCACTCACAGCTGGTGAATATGGACCAGTCGATTTACTGTGCTTGTCAGGATCTGTGTTTCTGAGTTCCTGTTTTGTGCTTTTATTTTGTAGTTCTTTAGGATATGGTTTTGTTTTCCCTTGTTCCACTTTACTTTGACCCAATTAGTTGATTGTTTGCACCCTTGCCTCGTTTGTGTTCCTTCCCTTCTTATACCTTGGTTCAGTCTTTGTTTCTTTGCTAGGTCATCTGCCCTGATATGTGGTTGTCTCCCCTCGCATGTTTTCACTTGCCAGTACTGCCAGATCTGCCGTCTGCCTTTGTTCTCCTGGGTTTGAGTTAAGTTTGTTGCCTCTGTTTGTATGTGCTCTTCACAATGTCTCGTTTTCTTGTTAGCTCGCTACATGTCTAGTTCCTCTTGTTTCTGCCTTGTCTCCCTAGTGTTTAAGTTTGCCTCGTTCATGTTCTAGTCTTGTCTTGTGTCTCTTGCGTGGTTCCTACTCTGCTTGTTTGCTGTGTAAGCCTGGTGTGTCCCCGAGATGTGTGTGATCCCAGGCCTTCGACCCTTGTTTGTTGTGTGAGTCTGGTGTGTCCCCGAGGTGTGTGTGACCCCAGACCTTCGACCCTGTGTTGTCTGTGTAAGCCTGGTGTGTCCCCGAGGTGAGTGTGATCCCAGGCCTTCGACCCTTGTTTGTTGTGTGAGTCTGGTGTGTCCCCGAGGTGTGTGTGACCCCAGACCTTCGACCCTGTGTTGTCTGTGTAAGCCTGGTGTGTCCCCGAGATGTGTGTGATCCCAGGCCTTCGACCTTTGTTTGTTGTGTGAGTCTGGTGTGTCCCCGAGGTGTGTGTGATCCCAGGCCTTCGACCCTTGTTTGTTGTGTGAGTCTGGTGTGTCCCCGAGGTGTGTGTGACCCCAGACCTTCGACCCTGTGTTGTCTGTGTAAGCCTGGTGTGTCCCCGAGGTGTGTGTGACCCCAGGCCTTTGATCGTGTTTGTTTTCCCCCCTAGGTGTGTGACCTTGACCCTCTTGTCTCGTCTCCTTGGTTTGTGTTGTCTCGACCCTTGGCTTATGTACCTGTGTTCCTTTAGTTCCCTGTAAGCATGTCTGTTCTCCTTTGAGTCTTGTGTTTGGAATAAAGCCTCGTTTGAACCTTAAGTACCAGAGTGGGCATTCCTTGGTCTGAACTTCCAACCCCCCTGCACCAACCCTGACAGTGCTGCTGTATTGAACAGATCACTCTGTGGATGCAAAACAACTCTCTGAAAATAAACAGTGGCAAGACTGAAATAATCATCTTTGGGCCACAGAAACAGAGAGAAAGTGTCAGCAGTCACCTCGAGTCTCTTTCGTTAAAATTTAAAAATCAAGTTAGAAATCTAGGGGTAATCACGGACTCAGACTTGAATTTTAACAGCCACATTAAATCGATAACATCGTCAGCTTTTTACCATCTCAAAAACATTGCCAGAATCAAAGGGATCATGCCTAAACCAGACTAAACAAAGACTCATCCATGCTTTTATCTCTAACAGGTTAGATTACTGTAACGGCCTGTTCACGGGGCTCTCAAAACGAGCTGTAAGGCAGCTACAGTACATTCAGAACGCTGCTGCTCGGGTCCTGACTAGAGCCAGGAAGTAAAACCACATTACTCCTGTTCTTAGATCTCTGCACTGGCTTCCTGTCTCTCAGAGAATAGACTTTAAAACAGCCCTGATTGTGTATAAGTCTCTTCATGGCTCAGCACCACAGTACATCTCTGACATGTTGGTGCCATATGAACCATCTCGGACTCTGAGACCATCAGGGACAGGACTTCTGCTCGTGCCCAGAGTCAGGACTAAACAGGGAGAAGCAGTTTCAGTTCTATGCAGCTAAAACCTGGAATAGTCTCCTGATGATGTTAGACAGGCCTCATCTCTGGCAATGTATAAGTCCAAGCTAAAAACTTTTAGTGTGACATATAACATATAAAGACTGACAGTGTATTATCAAAAGTGATTTATCTGCACTCAGTTTCCTCTAATATTTATTTATTTATTTTTTAAAAAACTGTTTTGTCACTACTTTTGTCCTGTTTGGGGAGACAACAGAGTATGGTCTGTACTCTAAGTTGATTAGGTTAGGAACCTTAGGTCTAAAGCCAATTAGGTCAGGGACTCAGGGGTTAGGAAACCAGGCGCTTTAGTGTTATCCTTAGAATACGGGTCTAAACAGCTGTAGACTTAAATCAGGGGTTTGGAACCTCCAGCTGTAGTCTACTCGATCCTAGGTGTAAGAGTCTGGGACTCAGGATCGTCTCCACAGATAGTCTGTGTTGAGGTACTTTTAGTCCATCAGGGATGGAACAAACTGAAAGTAGGCAACCCACAAATATGGGTCAGCGTGGTCCGATGGTCGATATCATGAGGGGCAAATATGGTGACAAAGCAGTGACATGTCTTTTATTTTTATTCTTGCTTTTGTATTTTTAACCTGTCTTTTATTTCTGTAAAGCTCTTTGAATTACTCTGTGTATGAATTGTGCTATATAAATAAACTTGCCTTGCCTTAAGGACCTAGGGTCAACAGTCCAGAGCAACAGAGAGTGTGGAAAAGAAGTGAAGAGACGTGTACAAGCAGGTTGGAACGGGTGGAGGAAAGTGTCAGGTGTGATGTGTGACAAAAGAGTGTCAGCAAGAATGAAAGGAAAGGTGGACAAGACAGTGGTGAGACCAGCAATGTTGTCTGGTTTAGAGACAGTGGCACTGAGACAAAGACAGGAGGCAGAGCTGGAGGTAGCAGAGCTGAAGATGTTGAGGTTCTCTCTGGGAGTGACGAGGATGGATAGGATCAGGAATGAGGACATCAGAGGGACAGCTCATGTTAGATGTTTTGGAGAAAAAGCCAGGGAAGCCAGATTGAGATGGTTTGGACATGTTCAGAGGAGGGACAGTGAATACATTGGTAAAAGGATGCTGAGGTTAGAGCTGCCAGGAAGGAGGCCTAGAGGAAGACCAAAGAGGAGGTTCTTGGATGTAGTGAAGGAGGACATGAGGATAGTTGGTGTGGGTGAGGAGGATACAGAGGATAGGGTTAAATGGAGGCAGATGATTGGCTGTGGCGACCCCTGAAGGGAGCAGCCCAAAGGAGGAGAAGATTCCAACATCCCTAGTTGTTCTGTTCTGTTCTTTCTGTTTGTGTTTAATAAAGTTAATACAAAAAAGCATAAAGACTTTGAACTGACCTTTGTCCCAGAGCTTCACTTGTTTCTCTCTCAGGACTCTTCCCTCCCTGTTGTAGACTCTGCAGATGTAGATTCCTCTGCATATTGGATGTTTAAGGGTCAGACTGAGGTCTCCAGTTCTCAGCAGGTCTTTCTTCATCTCTGTTCTATTTCTGTAAAACTCGTCCTGTTTTTCAGGTCGGTCAGAGCCGTCCTGATACACATGGACCTTCCTGTTGTTCCAGTCCCTCCACTCCACTGTGACATCTTCAGGCAGGTCAGTTGTGGTTCTGAAGGGCAGCTGGACAGACTCCGCCCCTGATTCCACCTCCACCTGTGGGACTGAGAGGACAACAGACACAACATGAGCTGGACAAACAGCAGCAGGACTGACAGGAAAAGCAGCTGTGATCTCTCTCTGATCCACACATGGAGCTTTTTAAACCCTGACAGAGCTGATTGGTCTGGGTCTAACAGAATTTCTCCTCTAGATCCAGGACTGAAGGCTGGAACAGTTAGTCTAGCTTAGCATAAAGACTAACCTTTGACTTTGAGCTCCACCTGTTTCTCTCTCAGGACTCTTTCCTCCTTGTAGACTCTGCAGGCGTAGGTGTCTGTGTCTCTGACTGTTGGATGTTTCAGGGTCAGACTGAAGTCTCCAATTTTCAGCAGGTCTTTCTTCATCTCTGTTCTGTTTCTGTAAAACTCGTGCTGTTCTTCAGGTCGGTCAGAGCCGTCCTGATACACATGGGCCTTCCTGTTGTCCTTGTCTGTCCACTTCACTGTGGAGACTTGAAGCAGGTTAACTAAAGCTCTGCAGGGCAGCTGGACAGACTCCGCCCCTGAGTCCACCTCCACCTGTGGGACTGAGAGGACAACAGACACAACATGAGCTGGACAGACAGCAGCAGGACTGACAGGAACACCAGCTCCCTGTTCCATCCTTCTCTAACAGAAACCAATGGAAACTAGTTTGTGACTGAAAACATGTTTCATTGTTCCTGACATTTGGAGCAGTTCCCAAAGAACGAGTCAGGAACCAATCAGACTGATTCATTCTCTGTTTGGTCCTGAAATGAGCTGAGACACAGTCAAAGATCAACTACAGGAAACATGATAACCAACAGCATTATGGGTAATGTAGTAGTGACATACCTGTCCTGAAGTAGTAACAATATATGAAAAGACCCACAGCAACAGCAAGAACCACAAGAACCACAGACACAGCAACAAGACCTTTGGCCCAGGGTGGAAATGGATCTGTGAAGAACAGAAACATAAAGAACAACATGACCTCTGACCTCTGACCTGTACCTACAGCAGGTGATGGTACTGACCTTTGACCTGTAGCTCTACATCTGCCAGTCTTTGTTCGTTTCCAAACACTGTGACGGTGCAGGTGTAGTTGCCGCTGTCAGAGAGGCAGGGTCTTCTCAGAGTGAGGCTCAGGTCTCCAGTGACCAGAGTGTCAGTTTTCATCGACGTTCGGTCTCTGAAACGCTGGTTTTGGTTTTTGAAGTCATCACCTTCTGGGTAGCGCTGGTGGATGGTTGAAGGTGTGAGGTCGTAGCGGCTCCACACCACTGTGGGACGCAGAGGTACAGAAGAGATCTGGCAGGGCAGCAGGACTGACCCCACCCCCTCATACACCTCTACACCAAAGGCATGCTGGGAAACTGTGAGGACACAGTGACAGAAACGTGCATCAGTGGTTTAAACTGGACTCAGATGATGTTGCTGACTAACATTTGTACAAACCAAATGACAAAGTTGTACTTTGGATCAGCAGAGTCAAACTAACAATGATCAGGGGCAGGAAGTGCTCAGATTGTTGGGACCTGGACTGGAAAGTCCCTGTTTGCCTTAAATGCAGTGGCTGCTCAGACCACAGGCTATTAGTTTGTTTCTGGGAACAAATCATCAGAAGATGATGGAGAGTGGAGACATCCATTTAGATGTTTGTTGTGTTTGCTGTTAGAGAAAATGTTCACCCTTCTGTGACCTGATCCACCTGACTTTAGTAGAACTGAAACCCTTCTGAATGGGGCCTATTGTGTATTGTGGAAATATAATTGTTGCTCTCAGTGAGCACAGTTTGCTCTAACCTTGACTATTTGATAAGGGCCCAGATGTCTCTCTGTGAGTCACCTCCCATTTGTGTTTCCATGAAAACTGATGTGTTGGGCTGAAAGCAGCCAGAGACCCTCATGCTGTACCAAGGTGCTGTGTGACTGTTACTGCTTGAAAGTAAAACTTGAGCATGAAAATAAAGAGGGAAACGAAGGTGGGTCATTAAAAAGTCAACTTTAGTGACATGTTCCCATTTTTTGGTAATCAACCATAACGATGACATGACATAAACTATAGGTCAAAGGTCGAAGGTTAGGACTTCAGACACTTTGTCATTCAAATACAAATGGAAAGTGCACATGTGAAATTCTGTTGCAGACTGGTTCACAGGGGGTTTGTGTGCGTGTTGTGGTAAAACCCATTGGATGATCAATAAACAGAGAGCAGACTGATTGTCTTTTTCAGAATATATTTCTTACAAGAAAGGAGCAAACCAGTATAGAAAACAACCAAAGAGAGACAATGTCACCTACCGGATGTCGTGTGACATTACGTCTTTCAAACATCGTATCAGATGAAAACAAACCAGACATAATCAGATAATTAAGTCTGTTCTTCCCTATTGTTCTACAGAGTGATTCTCTAATAAGGCTGTATTCTAAAACGCTATATTCTCATTGGACGGTTAACCCTCCCTCCTGGACCTGCTCTGTTATACTGGTCCCTTCCTCACACCTGGTGTCCTAAGGAACCTTTCTCCCAGATCCTCCTCACCAACATCCTTGAGAACCCTGTGTCCCTTAGTGTCAGACTATACTAGGTCAGGAAGAACATAAACATCAGATATGATTATGAAAAACACATGAGCCTTAGTGAATCAACCTGTAAATGAAAACCTGTGGAACCTGAAAAACCAAGAACACAGTGAGAAATAATAACAATCATAATCAGTAACAACAATCAATAATCAGTGACAATAATCAATAATCAGTGACAATAATCAATAATCAGTGACAATAATCAGTAACAATAATCAATAATCAGTGACAATAATCAATCATCAGTGACAATCAATCAGTGACAATAATCAATAACCAATGACAATAATCAATAACCAGTGACAATAATCAATAACCAGTAACAATAATTAATCATCAGTGACAATAATCAATTATCAATGATAATAATCAATCATCAGTGACAATAATCAATCATCAGTAACAATAATCAATCATCAGTGACAATAATCAATAATCAGTGACAATAATCAATAATCAGTAAAAATAATCAATAATCAGTGACAATAATCAATCATCAGTGACAATAATCAATAATCAGTAACAATAATCAATAACAATAATCAATAACCAGTGACAATAATCAATCATCAGTGAAAATCAATCAGTGACAATAATCAATAACCAATGACAATAATCAATAACCAGTGACAATAATCAATAATCAGTAACAATAATTAATCATCAGTGACAATAATCATTTATCAATGACAATAATCAATCATCAGTGAATAATCAATAATCAGTAACAATAATCAATCATCAGTGACAATAATCAGTGACAATAATCAATAATCAGTAACAATAATCAATCATCAGTGACAATAATCAATAATCAATAATCAGTAACAATAATCAATAACCAGTGACAATAATCAATAATCAGTGACAATAATCAATCATCAGTGACAATCAATAACCAATGACAATAATCAGTGTCAATAATCAATAATCAGCAACAATAATCAATAACCAATGACAATAATCAATAATCAGTGACAATAATCAATAATCAGTGTCAATAATCAATAATCAGCAACAATAATCAATAATCAGTGTCAATAATCAATAATCAGCAACAATAATCAATAACCAATGACAATAATCAATAATCAGTGACAATAATCAATCATCAGTGACAATAATCAATAATCAATCACTGAAATTCATTTTTCGATCTCAGTGCATGTGAAGCCTTTTGTGACCCAATTGGCTTCATGAAGCTTCATATTGCCATCACTGTTTCTTCTCAGTCCTTTGGCTGTGGATCAGACTCAGGGCGTGAAAAACCACCATCAGGGTGCAGTTACACCGAGGATGACACAGCAAAGAGCTGAAGTGTTGGTGAATCAGATCAGAGGGAGGAAGGTGGTCTTACCGTGCACCAGGATCCCAAACACCCCCAACATCTTCATCCTCACTAAGGTCGTGGACCGATTCCAGGTTTTATCTGTCTAAACAATCCTCAGGTGTGTGGTGTCAACACGATTATTTTACTGGTCCTGATCGGGTCTGATGGTTTCAGAGCCCTGAGTCCTCACCCCTTCTTGCTGCTTTGCAATCTGCCAATAAATCGAAAGAAGAAGAAGGGTCCGCCGCTGTCAACACGACCGGAAGCTGTTTTTAGGCTTTGAAGCTGAGCTCAGTCCAGACTGGGGACACATTGGACCAGATTTGAAACCCGATTTGTCCCAAACGTGAAAGAGACAGAGCAGCCCGGAAAACGTCACCAACCGGATGTCGTGTGACGTTACGTCTCCCAAACGTCGTATCAGATGAAAACAAACCAGAAGAAACGGGCTCGTTGGACTACAAGAGTCTTTTTAGCGTCACTGCTTTAGACCGAATGAAAAGCGACGTCAGGTCTGGTCCTCAGCAGGTGGTCCACGGACCAGATGTGGACTAAAAGTCCATATGAGCCAGGATGTTGGTCAGCCCTGATCCCCGGAGCCCCCACTGCCACTCAGGGTTTACACAGTGAGCTCAACCTGCACACTACTGCAGATATGGGAGTAGTTGTAGTACTTTGTACTGTAGTACAACACGTGTTCAGGAAGTAAATGGCAGCATGACGTCATGGAGGAAGAGGACGAGCCCCAAAGCTGCAGCTGTTATGACCAGAGACTCACCAGGACAAAGGGGACGTGAGACAGACCCAAGAAGTACTGAAGCAGTACAAACACTTTGAAGTAAACCAGCCCAGTGTTAGTTTATAAAAGTACAGTCAAAGTATACTTTAGGTGTAAGAAGTACACTAAGTACACAGATAGTTCATATCTAAGTTCATGTTGTACTGCGACTGTACTGTGTATTGGACTTATAGGTACTAGTCCACCTTTTAGTTTATGAAAGTACACTTTGAAGTATCGTGGAAATAAACTTCAATATATACTCCTGTTGTGTGTAGTTTATGAAAGTATACTTCAGGTATGTAGTAAACTTGGAGTACCCTACTAGTTTCCCTCTAAGTTGTATTTCAGACTCTACCCACAGTGGGAAGAGTCCAGACGTCCAGTTAAAGCAGATTCCTAAGGAAATAATAGGAGATAAAAATGCACAGTTTGTTTTTTTCTTTTGTCTCCATCTGCCTCGTCCTGATGAGACTGACTGTTTTGTCCTGTGTCTTTAATTAATGTGATTTGAATTAGAAAAACAACTGTCAGTCAGAAATTCTTCTCAGTCTAAATGTGCAAGTATCAATAAAGTGACAACTTCAAAGTGTTTGAAGTGACTAGTGTTTAAAATTGGCCATGACTGTCAGTGACATGTGTTATGAGTGTATGATGGTCCAGCAGGTAACGTGCAGGACGCCATTGACCAGGTTGAGTCCTGATAAAACAAGTAAACTGAGTCCACGGAGACCGACAGAGAACCAGGCCTGGAAACACATCTGGATCTGCTGCAGCTTCTCCCTCTCTGAGTCTTGATTGTGTGTTGCTGTTTTCTGGTGTTGCCACTTGATGGCGCCGTGGCCTCGTTGGACTGTTGGTCCTGATCTCATCAGTAAAGTCCAAAGGGAAGGAGCAGCTGGTGAGGAAGGACTGAAGCAGCTGTGAGAGTCCTGGACTGATGGATTTCCTCTGGTTGTCAGGGAGTGATGAGGGGAAACTTTCTGAAACAATCCCAGTGAAGCTGCTGTGTCAAAGGGTTTGATCCAGGTCAAATGGTGCCACCTGCTGGTCGACTCTTGGTGCTGTATTTGTGTGGATGGATTTAATGTGGACCCGCTGATTGGAATCTGAACGGACTGGTCCTAAGAAGAAAGAGGCTCTGCAGCAGCTACACAACATGATTCATCTACATGGCAGCAGATTTTCTTCTTCTGCAGACTTTAACTGTGACAGAGACACGACCCTGACGCAGCTTTGAGTCACAGATGACAAGCGGTCAGAAGAAGAAACAGCTGGAGGAAAGTGAGCGTGCACATCTGTATCCTTCACCAACATCAGCTTTCCACTGTCAGACCAACATTTGTCTTCCAAGTCCAACAGTCCTGAAGGTTTTTATAGGACGTCACTGTCACTGATCAGTTTCTTCAGCTCACACTAGAAATGTGGCTCAGTCATTATATGTTTTCTACTTTATTGTTTCAGCTTCAGCAAATAACCGACTTTCTATCTGCTGTGCACAGAGGACTGAACCTGGAGTTTCTGATCCACACACCTTTGGTTCCTGCATCACAACCTCATCCTTCTCTTCTGCTGCCTCTCACACACACTTCTTCTTCTTCTTCTTCTTCTTCTTCTTCTTCTTCTTCTTCTTCTTCTTCTTCTTCTTCTTCTTCTTCTTCTTCTCTTTCTTCTTCTTCTTCTTCTCCTTCTTCTCCTTCCTCTTCTTCTCCTTCTTCTCCTTCTTCTTCTTCTTCTCAGATTATCTCATTTTCCTGTAACTCTTTTGTTCTCAGTGTTTTCTCTTTGAAAATAAACAGTTTTTCAATAAAATATCCACATATGTGTTTTTAGTGAGGCTTTTATTTTGAAATTACTGTCTGGATTTATGTTTATGTTTTTTTTCATCCATAATAAAAACAACCAACCTGCATGTGTGAAGAGGATGATGATCTTCCTCTGTCATTATAAATCTGATAACAATGAAGGGGATTTTCTTCCAGCCTTAGAATTTATTAATAATCTGACAGGATAACTAGAACCGCAACCGGAAATGACCTATGGATCAGCCTGAGCCAATCACGAGCCCGGAGCCGTGCGCAGTGGGCGTGGCCGTGAATCACGGCTTTTTAAACTCTGAGCGCCAGGTGCTCAGGTGTTGTCCAGGTGCTCAGCCCGTTGAAGTTGTACAACCAAGACCCGAACCTTTTCCTCCCTCGTTGGTCCAAACACGTCGGTTTGGAGCCGGATCAAGAAGGACCAGCACCTTAACCGTTAAACCCGAAGAGGAAGAAGAAGAAAGGAGCGAACAGGTGCGGAGGCAGAGACGATAGAAACCTGCAGACAAACGTCATATTCACCTGAACAGAGCTGTGTCTGCAGGACCAGGGACCCAGAGTCCGGCAGAGCTGAGACACCGAGCGTTTCTTTAGCAAAGACACTTTGTTGGTGCGACCCTCCCTCATTGTTTGTCTGCACCTGCTACAGGTGCGTCAGGTGCGTGACGCCCCAACACGCAGAGCAGCGTGGTCGCATGGCGGACTGAGCTTCAAGGCCATTAGGCTCAAAGTGCCTCCTTAAAACCACGTCGGACCGAGACCAGACCTCGGGTCTGCAACGTGTGGATCCATAAGGGCCCTGAAGACTCGTGGACTAAGGTGAGCTTGTCCTTTAGGTCAGTCAGGTGGAAAAACCTGTGGCGGCTCAGTGTGACGCAGTTTTAGCCATGAGCCCTGTTAGCAGGCCCACCGACGGTCAGTTGTCCTGGGCCCACAATGACCCACTAAGTTTTCCATAAGCTGCTGGAATCATTAGTCCAAATCCAGTTTATTTAGTAGCCTGGTCATAAAAGCTGGTTTTTATCTTTCTGGGTTTTCTTGGTTCAAACTATTTGACTTTCCTTCATATCAAATAAAGAAATAAACGATGAAACAAACAGAAACAGTCCAAACAGGAAGTGACAGCAAAGACGTTGAAGATGAAACTAGTTGAAGCTCATTATTATTCAGGAGACCAGGTGAAGTGTCTGTTCAGTTCACATCAGCCTTGGACATGATTTGGTTCTGGCCCTGAAAGACCCAGGGGTGACCTGCCTGTCGGTTTGGGTTAGAGCCACAAACTGGAGCTGCACTGGGGGTTTTCAGGGCCCAGTATAGAGTCCAGCAGGTGTTCAGACCCAGTCTCACCTGAGCTTTGGGTTGATGTAGCAGCTCAAAGTGCTGAGTCTGAATGAGGCCGTGCTCACTCTGAGCAATAAATGAAGCAAACTCCTGGACCCCATGAGACCAGACTGACTGTTGTCCTTTCTCTTTCCAGATCCCTGTCCACTGTGAGGTCTGCCAAATAGTAAGGACGTTGTTTTCTTGTCATACTTGGCTGCCATGACTCTGTCTCTGTCCTGTCCTGGCCCCTGGGCCAAAGAGAAGCCTGTAGTGGTTGTTTTAGTGGTCTCTGTGCAGGGCTTAGGGTCAAGGTCTTTCTCTCCTGTCATGAGGCCTGTGTTCAGGTTCTTGGTGCTACAGGTCAAAGGTCGAACATGGTCATGGTGCCATGGGTGCTCTCTCTCTCCCTCCCCACTTTCCAGTCATGGCGGCCTTGTATCGTCTTTAAAATCCTCTCTGTGCGATCTAGCACCTGTCCTTAACTCTATCCTTATTTTTTATTTTGGCCACCAAGCCCATGAGCCGCCAACATCCAGTCTGTCCCATCAAATGGCTGCCCATAGTCAGGTGAGAGCAGCCGTCTGTGGTTTGTCGTCAGACCAGGGGCAGATGTTTGGATGTTTGTCTCAGCCTGTTGTTTGGAAGGTGTTGTGTCATTGAGGGCTGAGCTTAGTGTGACCTCTGTCTCTTTCTGCCCCAAGATGGCCCCTAAAAAATACTAAAATAAAAAACTAAACAGAAACACAAACAGCTTTTAAAAAACAAGTCTAGATAACCAGTGTGGCCATTAGAACAATGCGTCGTTACTAAAAGGCTCCTTTAGGCCACAACACCCAGCCGGTCAGCTCTCCGTCCTCCTCGTCGTCTGTTGCCTGACTGGCCGGCTCTCGTCTGGACACACACTCTCCGTCTCCACAATAATAAACATGATGATGACAAACAATAATAACAATATTAATAACGTTGTGAACTGTGCCTCTCTCTCTCTCTCTCTCTCTCTCTCTCTCTCTTCCTGTTGTTGGTTGTGTAGTGAAGGTGTTTGGTCTTGGCTGTTGTTGTTGTTGTGGTAGTCAGCCTCCTCTTTCTCTTCTCTCTCTCCAACATAGTTTTTTATATATATAATATATAGTCTGTGCAGTTTGAATCCATGTTTGTGGACTAACTGTTATAGTTTGGTTCCATCTGCTCTAAAACAAAAGGCCTGATGCCAAAATAAAAACATCTCATTCTAAAATAAATCACAATAATAAAAGGTGTGGTTGTGTTTCTGGTTCTAGTGTGTCCCAACAGTTCTCCTTATCGGTTCCACACATCTCTCTCTCTCTCTCTTTCTTCCTCTGGCGTTACCGTGTTTTCGTTTCAGCCTCCAGTGGATCTTCAGCCTGGTCTACATGAGGTAAGGGTGACAAGGTCACACGGTAAGTGGTTCTGTGATGTGGTTTGTGATGTTTGCGGGCACTGTGCCGCGGCTCACGTCGAATGGCCGCCTGCTGACAAAGAGCCCAGAGCGGAGGGTTGTTCGATCTGGTCTGCGGTCACGGTGCCAAGGTTCCCGTCCAGTGACCCCCTGCTGTTCTACAGCCGAGGGCTGTTGGACAATCCTCCCCTTCGGTCAGTAACTTTAGCATAGCGTGGCCACCGGTCGCTCCGATAGACCAACTTAGGTCAGTGTTTTAAGGACTTAAAGCAGTGACCTAAGCATGAGAGGTTTGTTCTGTGCTTTCTCATGTGGAGGCACGAAACAAACAAAAACATTAGCTCTAAATATGTTAGTCAGTGTAGATACGTCATAATAACACAAACTAAAAAGATCCCCAACCTGTCCTTTGTTATTTTGACTGCCTTGTCATTTCATCTGTCACGTTAGAAATAATTAGTAGTTTGTGATTTTGATGCCTTAGTTATTTATTATGTGTCTCTACCAATAATGAGTTATTTTTACTGCCCTGTCACTTATTTGTCTCCATTTCTGTCTAATCTATAATTCATCTTTATTTCCATTAAGCGGCTGGGCTGGTGGTGCCAAGAGAACCGACCTGTCGGTTTTGGCTCAGATAGGTCTGTCAGTTGTTGATCTAGAGTCAGTGGTGCTAGAAGTCCTGTTGTCTGTTGTGGTGTCAGAAGATCTGACTGGATTATTTTAGCTCCAACAGGCCTGGTGGTTGTTGAGTGTTAGTGGTCTGGTCTGTTGCCTGTTGTGGAGCTTAGAGGTCTGACCTGTGTGTTCTGGCTCCAGTAGGCCTGTTGGTGCACTGGTGGTTGGGTTGGTGTTGGTCCAGCTCTGTCTCAATGCAACTCTTTCCTCCTCTCACTGTTTGAACTTTGACCTCACTGTCTATATGTGTCTGTCCAAGTTCAGTTCAGTTTTGTGTATAGCACCAGATCACAACACAATCATCTCAAGGCCCTTTACAAAACCAAAAACCCAACAAATCCCTTATGAGCAGCACTTGGTGACAGTGGGTGCATTGGTTTATATGTTAGCAAGTCTAAGTGTCTGCATGTCCGTCAGTCCTGACCTCAACTCTGCCCCCTCTTTGGTTTTATTTACCAAAAACCAGTTTTTCAATACATTGTCAGTTGTCATGTCTGTACCAATAATTGGGTGTTTATTATTTTCAATACATTGTCAGTTGTCATGTCTGTACCAATAATTAGGTGTTTATTTTCAATACATTGTCAGTTGTCATGTCTGTACCAGTAATTGGGTGTTTATTATTTTCAATACATTGTCAGTTGTCATGTCTGTACCAATAATTAGGTGTTTATTTTCAATACATTGTCAGTTGTCATGTCTGTACCATTAATTAGGTGTTTATTTTCAATACATTGTCAGTTGTCATGTCTGTACCAATAATTAGGTGTTTATTTTGACTCTCTTGTCATTTCACACCTGTCCCTCTACCAAAAACCAGTTTAATTTTTTTCAATACGTTGTCAGTTGTCATGTCTGTACCAATAATTGGGTGTTTATTATTTTCAATACAGTCAGTTGTCATGTCTGTACCAATAATTAGGTGTTTGTTATTTTGACTCTCTTGTCATTTCACACCTGTCCCTCTACCAAAAACCAGTTTATTATTTTGAATACATTGTCAGTTGTCATACATCATGAGGATCTACTGGGGCCTGTCTCTCTTCAGACACAAGGCACCGACCAGATCACCTGGACAGCTCAACAGACCAATAATCAGTTGTCTGTAATTTTAAATGCCTTGTCATGTCTCATATGTCTGTACCAATAATCAGGTGTCTGTTGTGACGGCCTTGTCATTTCTCATGTCTCTCCATTTCTGTCTCATGTAGAATTCTTTCATTTCCACCTAATTAGAGGTGGCTGGGCTGGTGGTGCCAAGAGCTTTTGGCTCTGATAGGTCTGTTGGTTGTTGTTTATGGAGTCAGTGGTGCTAAAAGTCCTGGTATGGTGCCAGGAGGTCTGACTGGTCTGGTTTTGGCTCCATGAGGCCTTCAGGTTGTTGTTGTTGTTGTTTAGAGGTGGCTGTGTCACCTGTACAAGGAAGTCTGACCTGTTCTGGTTCCAAAAGGCCTAT
Source organism: Mastacembelus armatus (assembly GCF_900324485.2). Lineage (NCBI taxonomy): Eukaryota > Metazoa > Chordata > Actinopteri > Synbranchiformes > Mastacembelidae > Mastacembelus > Mastacembelus armatus. The sequence continues at coordinate 18,077,813 of NC_046650.1, read as the reverse complement.
TGGTGGTTGTGTATTGGACTGGATTAGTCAGTAGTGGTTAGAGGTCTGTTGCTAGTTTTGGCTCCAATAGGCCTGTTTGTGCCCTGGAGGTGGTTGGTTGGTGCAGCTGCAGCTCTTTCCCCCTGTCACTGCATACTTGACCTTTGACCTCACTATGTGCAAGGGTGTCTGTCCATATGGGTGCACTGGTTTATATGTTAGCATGCCTAAGTGTCTGCATGTCTGTCTGTCTGCATAAACGTGTCTGTGTCCATGTTTGTCTGTTGGAACCTGCTGGAAAGTGAAGCCTCAACAGTCCATCTGAAATTGGTAAGGCCCTGAGCTTTTTGTTTTTCAGTCAAAGAAACTTTGTTCTGACAAATGTCAGTCGTCCTTCAATACGTCTTTTGGTCTCTTGTCCTTCTACAGCTGCATCAGATGAGATGCTCAAACTCAAACGGATCATATTGACTGCTGGATGGTGTGACAGAGATCCACAACCTTTGTTCTGGGGAAAGTAACTGCCTCCTGTGGAGAAGGCCAGATAAAGAGTCCAGGTTGTCCACATCCAGATTCAGAAGGACCTTAAAAACTGATCCAGGAAGGTGAGTGACAGCCTGAGCTCTAACTTATCCAGCCAGTGTTGGTTGTTGGCTGTGACAGGTCTGGGAAGCTCAGGTTTTGTTAGTTAATGTTCTGGAAAATATTCCAGATAAGAAAATGTTGATGCACTAAATATTTAATGGATCTTGTAGGTAACTAGCACATCTCAAGTCTGGTTTCCTTGAGACTGAAGAACCTGGGCTCCAACAAGCACTTGTCTGTCAGGTGTCCTGTAGGGGGAGCAGTTTAGCCGCTAACCATCGGACCTCCGTCTTCTGGCACCGGATCATGGTCAGGCCTCCAGACACAGTCCTAAGGGAAGTATTGTAGAGTCTGTCTTTGTATCTGTGTTGTTGTAGAAAGTCAGCAGCCTAGTTACTAACACCTGAACTAGTCTTCCACATTAGCACCTGCAGCCCAGATCAGGATTGTGATAGTCTTGGGTTTGATGGTTCTGTCTGTCCAAAACTGGTTTGAGACTTTTCTTTGCCTGATGTTGTTGAATTTTAACTCTTTAACCATGAATTGATCAGGCTTTGATAATGATTGGCTCATTGTATGAATTGGAGACTGATGACCAGGGAAGTCTTGACCTGGTCAGACTGGGATTGTCCAAAGCAGGAAGTTACGTTAAGTGTAGTTTTGTTGTTGATCATCACCACCCAAATTTAAACAGACATATAATCCTGGTTGTACCTGAGGGTTCAGTCTCTGGGTCGTCTCTCTGCCAAGTTTCCCTCCCAAGCAGAACCTCCAGTCCTGGTAAGGTCCAGCTTTGCGTTCGGTTTCCGGTCCTGTGGGGAGGCCTCCCAGCAGGGGTTCTTATCCCACCCCTGTAAACCATCGTGTCGCTGACGTAGGGATATGTCGGACGGTTTCGTACGTATCGATCGGTGGACGTGGTACCAGTCAGGACTGGGTTTCTGTTGTTGGGGGCAGTGAACCTGGCAGAGACAGACGGTTCAGACAACTGGACTGAAGCTGTTGGACACTCGGTTTGGGTGTGTTTAATTTTTCATCCAGTGGTGATGACAGTTATGGCTCTGAAGACCTGATTAGTGTCAAATGTCCAGGCTGACTCCATGTTCAGGTTTTGTCAGTGTTATCAATGTTAGTTGAGAAATACTGAGCTGAGCTGAGTCCAGTTAGTCTCAAACAGGTTTTATCCACGGATGTGGATCAGAGAAATCAGTCAGGCTACTGGAGGTTTAGTTGTTGCTGCAGAACGACACAGGAGGACCAAACACAAGATGTAGGCACATAATGTGGACTCCTGCTTTGGAGCTGTGTGCCATGGTTGTGCAGTTTCCAAAACCAGACCAGGATCCCTCTGGTTTTGTGAATCAGCTGACTGTGGTGCTGAGACAGAAAGTGATGCTGACATGTTTCAGGGAAGGAAGCTTCAGCTGTCCCACATCAGCCTGATGCAGACCAGACTACATGAAGGCAGCCTGGGTCAGTAGGTTGTTGTGCTGTTGGACAGTGAGGGGAGGTCAGTGAAGAGGGTAGCACTCGTCTCTCACCTCCACTCGTGTGTTAGTTGCTTTTCAATCCATAGAAACTAACTAGTCTTTATTTCCTGTTTCGAACAGACTCAGTTGGATTCAGTTGTTTCTGTTGAAGCTTTTCTGAACAGATCAGACGGTTTGTGGCGTCTGCTGCTTTCAAATGCTTCACTAGTGTCAGAGAAAATGAGGAGTTTGAGGTAGTGAACAGGTCTACAGCTCAGATGGACTCTGTCTTTCTTGGCTTTGTCTCTGGCCAGTGTTGGACAGACAGAAGGGTGGGGGGGTCTTGTGTGGCCTCAGTGTGTTTGCTCATATACAACTCACTGCTGCCGTGACCCCGTAGCTGAAAACTGACAATCAGATCTTGTAGTTGCTGTCAGATGTTAACAGGCCTGACTGTGGTCACACATTTAGTGTCCAAGGCTTCAGTTGGTGGAAAGTCTAAAGAAGAGCTTGTGTTCCTGTAGCGTTGTCCCCACACCTCAGGACCCAAAGCCAGGACTAGAAGATTTGATGGTTAAAAGAAAACCTCTAATTGTGCTTCCTGCTTTGAAAAGTTGCAGTTCACCCACGAGCCATAAGGAGACAGAGGCTGAAGCAGGTCGGTAGGTTCCCGTGGACCAGGAGAAAACAACGTGAGACTCTGTGACCAGATGTGTCCTGGATGAGGCTGAAGACGTCCACGGTGGACCAAACGTCCTCGATGACGACGTCCCTGCGCCTGTTGACCCACTGATGTGTTCAGGTACATCATCTAATTCTGTTAAACCTTAACTTGCTTTGTATTGATCAGGATTATTGACAGATTGTTTCTTTCTGGTTGGTCCAACTTAAAGGGAACCTGTGATGGGGCCATGTTGTACACCAAGACCAGCCCTCCACCTTCATCTCCAGATCTCCCATCGGACCTGTTGGTATAAAACTCTGATCCAGCAGACTGAGCTCAGTAAAGACAGGAAGTGAACTGTCTGTATGTAGGATGGAGCTCCACCTCACCTGTTGAACATTTTTGGATGAAGTCTGTCTCAGCTCCACAGGACAAAGTTAATGTTCCTGTTAGTCCATGGTGGAGGTTTCAGGGCAATGTGGATTTGATCAGACTTTGATTCTCCAAAGCAAGAGTCACTTTATCTTGTAATATTCATAGTCGTCTTGTTGTTGTTGATCATCACCACCCAAATTTAAACAGAAATATAATCCTGGTTGTACGTGAGGGTTCAGTCTCTGGGTCGTCTCTCTGCCAAGTTTCCCTCCCAAACAGAACCTCCAGTCCTGGTAAGGTCCAGCTTTGCGTTCGGTTTCCGGTCCTGTGGGGAGGCCTCCCAGCAGGGGATCTTATCCCACCCCTGTAAACCATCGTGTCGCTGACGTAGGGATATGTCGGACGGTTTCGTACGTATCGATCGGTGGACGTGGTACCAGCGAGGACTGGGTTTCTGTTGTTGGGGGCAGTGAACCTGGCAGAGACAGACGGTTCAGACAACTGGACTGAAGCTGTTGGACACTCGGTTTGGGTGTGTTTAGTTTAATTTTCCATCCAGTGGTGATGACAGGTTATGGCTCTGAAGACCTGATTAGTTTCAAATGTCCAGGCTGAAGCCTCGTTTAAAATCTTTGAGATGGTGCCGTTATATTGTGACTGACTTCCTGTGAACTGACTTAATGTTTGCGGTCAGTGTGTAATTGTCTTTGTCTTTGTAATAAACATCTAACTTCAGTTTTTCTCTGGCTCACATTTCTGTCCCACACTCGTAGGTTCTTATTTACCGTTGGTCTCCACAAGACACTTTCTACTTTAGGTCTTGGCCTCCAAGGAGGAAGTTCATGAAGTGAATTTAGTTTCACTGTTTGAAGTTGGGTCTTGAGTTTCTGAAAATCAATAAGTAGACGTTTCAGGATTCATCACGTCCACAAGGTCATTTAGTTTTTCAGTCACAAAACCTAGTTTTTCTTTGAGAACCTCTTATGTCAGTGTTTGTGGCTTTAAGGTGAATTTGTTATGATCTAGTTTCAGATCTCACAGCTTCTGCTAAATTTGTCCTTAACATAAAAGAGCAAGACCTGTCTGACAAAGGCCAGTCAGAGGAGCTGCCCCTGGAGAACCTGGATGGTGTCTGTGGGTTTTAACCAGGCAGACGGTCTGATAGAAACGTTGGAGACTTTGTGTCCAACACTGATTTTATTCCATGCAAAGACACTGAACCATGGCTGATTCTTCCACTCAGTGAGTCAGCAATGGAAACAAACAACATGACAGTTTGTTTCACACATGATCTTGGAAGGTCAAACTTCAAACAAAACAACCTGCAGCATTTTATCACCTGCAAAAATCTGCTGAACTTTATTTATGGATCTTCTGTTGCTGTTTATCTGCAGCTTCTGCCATTTTCCTCTGATTGTCAGCTCACGCTTATTATATTTAGTGTTGGTGGAGAATTTGGTGGATTCATTGTTGGTTTGTTTTCTGCACAAGTTCAAGTTGAGCTTTATTGTCGTTCATGTGGGGACATACAGACTAGAGGTCGACCGATCTATTGGCCCGTTTTGCTGCACGAGGCCGATTTATAGGCAGGCACATCTGCGACCAGCTAAACGTTGAGACAGAGCAACACACACCCTGTTGACGTTTGACACACACGGCTTCAGCTGATGATGGCAGGGAAAACCATCCTGATAACGTTCCTCAATAAATGTGTGTGTGTGTCCGACACACGCAACACGGGCACGATGCTCCCACCACAAATACACTTTCAATGAGGAAAGTTAATGTGCACGTTTTAGCCGGAAGTTTGGTCTGAACTGCGCATGTTTCTACTTTCACATGCAAATGACTTGTTGCACATATTTGTTCACACATATTCTGAGACTGTGGCCCTTTTGAATTATAGCAGGTCTGTCAACTAACATAAGGATCATGACAGGTACCCTGCAATAGATCAATCCTCAAGAAATGTTTAATTTAAGCAATGAAATCCCTTTTTATACCTTATGAGATGAAGGGGGAAAATTAAAATCTGCCAAAAGAATCAGCATCATCGTCCATCGACTGCCCTGATTTCTAAATATTGTCATCTGCCAGAGAAAACTCATATCAGTCGACCTCTGTCATGAAATGAAATGTGCCTCACAGGACCATGGTGCTACATAAATCCAGACATACAAAAATTAAGTAAAGGAGAGTAGACCTATCCACAACTAACCTATTGACTAACCTAGTATACTTTATATAAATGGTTACCTGTACGCAAACTAAAAAATACAAACTGGGGAACAGTGTAGGATGATTTGTCATGTGCATATAAACATTCATGCAGGCCCACTCACCTGTGTAACACACTTTGAACTGCATAAAATGTGATGATGGGGGGGCAGTGAACGCTGCCGCAAAGATCATCGGTGCCCCTCTCCCCTCCATCCTGGACGTTTTCCTTTCACACTGCTCCAGCAAGGCCAAGGACCCCACCCATCCCTCCCACAGTCTCTTCCCCAGACAAACACACAACAATCCCTTGTCTCATGCTGTGTAGACCGGATGAGTTGAATTAAGTCCAGTTTGTTTTCCAAAGAGCGGACATTTGAGACCATGAGTGATGGATGGTCTTACCATGGTGGGGTTAGCCCTGAGGCTCGCGTGCCTCCACACTTGCCGCACTTCTGTCCCCTCTCAAACCACCGACGTTGCCGCTTTGTGCGGGTATCGTCAGTAGGCGGTTTGGCTTCAGCAGCAGACAGAGGCTTTGTAGCTGCTCAGTAGTCACCGGTGACAGCTGTTGTTTGTACACTCTGCCGATAACTAGAAGCCTCTATTGATCACATGTGTTTCCGAGTGTTTATCTGATGACTTTGCAATAAATTCAGACAGTTTGAAGCAGTGGTGCCCCCAGAAAATTTTCACAGGGGTGGCCACAAGGGGGCCAGAGAAAATCTTGGGGTGGCACACCAGATTGGGCCTCTAAGTGGTACCTGATTGACTTCAGGTCGTGGCTTTTGATGCTGTTGACTCTTTTGCATCAAACTGTTAGGAAACTGTAAACTGCTTAAAATAACGCTACTCTCTGAACTGGTTAAAAATCATACTGAAAACACATGATAACATTAAGATAGCAGACATAAAAGTAGCCGCTGTGTCCGAACACACCGCCATCTTCCATAAGGTATCACACTTAAAGGTTTGGACCAGAAACTCACCAGATGTTACCTGGATGCTGCTGAGCTGGTCTTAAACAAATCACATCACAGTCACCTGACTGGTTACCAGGCAACAGCAGGTGAGTCACTACAACACAGAGTTGAACTCTAGTCCAACAGGAAGTGAACTTCTACACCTGGACTCTCCTCATGTGACCGACTACAGGGAAAGGCTGGTGGCATCAGCAGAGACTGTCCCTCCCAGACTATTGGTGTGTTCATCACTGACAGTCTGTGGCTTCCTTTAACTCATCCATCCATCATCTAGACCTGTTTAGTCCTAACCAGGGACCATGCATCTTTGTGTAGTTACAGTCCATCAGAGTCTCTGTTCCCAGAAACGTCTCTGAAAGTGAAATTTACATGTTTTATATATTTGAAAATGTTTTGCATTTAGTCAAATCCCAGTTGGACCTGGAGTGAGTCCAAACTGAGCCAGTTTCTGTGCAGACCAACAAAGTGAACTGTCTGTTGTTCAGTCTGTGACTTTTCCTGGAGCTGCTGTGACTCAGTGTCTGTGATGATGGAGCTGATTGTTCTGGAAACTTCACATTTCTCATTTTCTCCTTCTGGGACCTTAAAGAGACAAATCTCATGTGAAGTGTCTGTGCTGCCCCCTGCTGCTTCTTAGCCTGCATTTTCTTTCAGTATGTGTTTGGGCTCCAATACAGACTTTGGCCACAAGGGGGCCTCAGGGCCCAGGTGAGACAGGTAGTTGTGGCCAGACCTCACCTTCAGAGTGGGTGGAGCCAGGGAAGCTGTAGTCCAGGTCAGGTCCAGGCAGCAACAGGAGGATGTGAAATGAGCCATGTTTGATTTCTGTGATTCAGTGGGATCAGAGTCTTCAGCCCAGCAGAGCCATAAAGGCTGTGGACCTAAAAAACCACATTCAGTTTTATCTTGTCTTTTCCAGTCAACACAGATTTTGCTGCCCCCTGATGCTAAAGCAACATATAAAACTGGAACAGGGAAAACTTTCCTACTATCCCAAGATTCCAGGGTCCACAAGGACTGGGAAGTCTGGAAATGTGAGGGTGTTGTCTGTAGGTCAATGTCTTCTCTCTTAAAGCTGGATCAGGACCCCCTCAACAAAACAACACAGTACAGACACATTGGCACAGGAGACTGGACTGTCTGATTATGAATAGATGGAATGACTGAAATGTAGAAACACACCCAGCAGATGGTTCAGATAGTCTGAGGTTGTTTTGTCTGTCCACAGCAGAGAGGTGTGGATCAGTTAGACACATCCAAACAGGTACAAGTCAAATTTTCCATCTGACGCCTTTATGAAACCCACAGAACCACACGAGAACAACAACAAGACCAGACCAAAGTTTAATGGTCCTGCAGAGAAACCAGATCGCTGCTGCAGCAACAAGAACATTGTCCAGAAACCATCAATAAAATATAAATAACAGTAAAGTCACTGAGGACATTATCCACAAAACAGCTGGATTTTATCATCAGATTCTGTTAAACAGGCTCATATGAATCAAAGTCTGACAAAACAAGTAACTTGATGTTGTCGTGCACCAAACTAAAATTGAAAGAGGCTGAGTGACTTAAAAATACTTTAACGGTTTCTTTAATCTTTGGTTTTAGTTTTTAGTTCCAGTGGTTTGTGCTGAAAAATGCATCTAAACGTTTCCAGAAATAAGAGACAACAACAACAACAAAACACACAACCTGTAAAATGTTGGAAAAAATGAATGGAGTCTGGTGAGAGAGTCTCTGGGCACCATTTACAGACCAGCAGGACGTCAGTGGGTGGACTGGTGTCTGAAGGTCTGAAGGTGTGAAGGTCTACCTCAGTGGCGAGTAGATGACCTCTGTCTGAAACTCTGAACACACACACACACACACACACACACACACACACACACAGTTCAATCCATATCCACCATCAGAGACAGAGTCCTAATGTGTCCTCACCTTCATTCATGTGTTCAGTGTATCTGGGTCTGGTCTATGGGCCAGAGGCTCCTTTAACAAACTGGTTTCCTGTTGCTGTCAGTACTACTGTTGGTATTAGCACAGTATATTGAGAATACTGCAGTAATAGTACTACTAATATACATATAATTATAAAATTATTTCTCAGGTACAGATATAAAGAGATGCAGTACTACTTCATAAATGGCAGCAGGGTTTAAGTATTTGTTTGTTCTTCACACGTCTGCTGAAACACAGTGAGACCAACCAGAGGTGGAGGGACCTGAACAGAAACAGGAAACTGTACGACCACAGAGCTGCTCACTGGTGTTAAAAGAAACTGACACTTTTCACCACATGATTCAAAACAAAAACCTGTTGTCACATCATGTTCACAGAATCATCCCCCACAGTGGAACATGCTATGGTCAGAAACCAGAGTGAGACCAGAATAGAACAACAGGTTTGAAGAGAAGCTCCAGGCTGGTTCACCAACATCACAACACTGATGTTAAAGCATCAGTCAAGGTCGTAAAGCGTCAAATCAAATGAGTCCAATGTCTTTGCTTTAAATACGACACATTTCACCATCACAGTTTTATTACGTCCTAACAATCCACTGTATAATCCATCCTGCTGGGGAGTCCTGGGGTCTGGACTCACTGTGACGCTTCAGGACCGAACCAGGTTCTGATAAGATCCAAAGCCACACACACAAATACAGACTCACCTGTGATCCTCCTGACGGGCTGCTGTTGTTGACGTGTCTGACACGTTCGGACGTCACTGATCTGATCTTCTCCAGCTGCAACCAACCACAATGATCCACATCATCATCTACTCACTAACATTGTTATGGACATTTGAGCTCAGTGGAAAAATTCATACACAGTCAGGAAGAACCATAAACCTGAGGAACATAAATAACATGTTAAACACAACGTCCATGTTTTATTTTGAAAAACAAAAGCTTCAGTGGAAAATCCAGAAGTTTGTGTCTGACCTTTAGGTTTCCTCTGAACATGTCGTCTCACCAGGAGAACCGGTAACACCAGGAGAACCAGACCACAGACTGATGCTACAGTCAAAATCACATAGAGAAGAAGAGGAAAAAGAGGAGGAGGAGGAGGAGGTGCAGTAGTTGGTGCAGGTGCAGTGGCTGGTTTCTCTAAAACGAAGCAGAAATAATGATGAAAACCATCAAAGGTCAAAGCTTCAGTGATTTAGCTGCTCAGTGAAAAATGAGATGAAACAGAAACTGGAGTTTCTTCTTCTTCTGATCTTCTCCAACACATTGAACATGAATGAAGCTGCTGATTGTAAAGTTGAGAGAACGACGACGCCGATCAGAGCAGGAACCTGTTAACATCAGCACACACACATCCACTGATTCAATGAGGAGTCTGTGACCTCTGACCTGTGACAGAGATCCAGCTGGGTGGAGACTCTCCATGGCCCCTGATGTTACACCTGTAGACGCCTTCATCGGCCTTGGAAACATGGAGGATGGTCACGTGACCCGTAGGCCGATCGATGATGAGGGAGCCGTGTTTATAGAAATCAGCCGGGAGGTCGGAGGATGTCTGGGTTCTACAGATCAGGGTGATGTTTTCTCCCTCCATCACAGGGAGGACAGGACTCTGCAGGATCACTGCTCCACCTCAACATGGAGACAGAAGGAAAAACACCAGCGAATAAACCAACACACACATTTACTGCAACTTCCTGCCGACACAAACACATTTTACCACCTTTAGAGACGAGTTCGCAGTAACAGCTTCTTCCTGAAAACTTCAAGCTGCAGGTGTTGATGTAACACACAAATCTTTACAGTTAGAAATGGCTGAAGATGTTGTTTTGGTCCTGGTACATTCAGCTGTACATGCAAACGTCTGGTGTTCAGTCCCCCTCAGCTAAACTACAGCCTGTCCACCTCATTCACATTAAGCACAACTGACTGTGCAGCAGAGAAAAGTCTTGGATTTCTGATTTCTGATTTTGTTAGGTCAAACAAGAAAAAAAAGTGTTTTAATGTTGCAGCTGCTGTGTGTTTGGTGGATCAGAGGGTGGCCAGATGTTGAAAAGATGTGAATTCAAGAAACACAAGTATATTTTTTATTTTTCCCCAATAGACAAATAAAAGGAGAAAGTTTTTATCTTCTATTTATGTTTTTCTACCAAACAGCTCCAGGTCCATCCAAACCTCCTTGTGGACTGGAGGAGGACCAACCCTGATCTACATGTCAGATTTTCCTCCTGACCAACAAAGACACGACTGAGTGACTGAATAATGTCTCATCTGGATTTAACCTGATGTGGGACATTTAAAATAAAAATGGACACATGGAGATGGAGCCTCTGAGAACAACTGACCTTGGTCTGTTGTGCAGCTCAGCACTGACAGCAAAGCTGCAGAGAAATGAGAGTCAGGTCAGTGTGAGGTTTAACATGGAGCAGAGACACAACTTTAACAATCACACACCAGATATTTACTGTCATTTATTATTAACAACAACAACAACAAGACAAAGATCATCCATCATTTTTAGATGTGAGTTTTTAATCAGTTCAGTTGATTCTCCAAACTGTTTCTATGAATGAACAGGAAGTGATGATAGTCTAAGAATAATAAAGATAATAATCATGGTGAGAACAGATTATTGTTGCCTGGAACTAAAAGAATCTTTCTGCATTAAGTTAATGAGTCAAAGAAATTTCTTCAAATGATGTTTTGTTCAATTTTCCTGCTGGTTTTCAAAAACCACCTCAGTGGATCAATGAACTAAAAACAGTGATCGATAAAACCTGATCCAGTCTAAGGTCTGACTGACACCAACATCCAACAGTCCTTTAATTCTTCCTCACAGATCAGTGTTAGTTTAACAGATTATTTGTTGATATTGATCATCAATGATCTGAACCATATTGATCTATTGATTTGGATCAAAGTCTATGTTCCAGGTGAAGTCTCAGCTTCTCACTGATCAATATTTCATGGACTGATGAGGGTTTTTCTGGCTGTTTGTTGTATTTCCCTCCAAACTAAAGTGGCTGTGTATTTTCTTTCAGCTGCCTGATCTTAAACCTCCCTCGGTTCGGTCCTGGCCTTTCATTAGTATCTGACTACAGTCCTACTGAGCTGCTCTAAAACAGAAGCTGGATCATTCAGACCAACAGACTGTACTTACAGAGCAGCAGCTGCAGAGACGTTTGGTCCATGGCCCCACTGATGCTATGAGACCAGCCTGAGTCTGGTCTCAGCAGTTAATCCCACTTCCTTCTTCTGTAGCTGACGACGGTGGCCTGTAGTTCTTGATGGGGTTGGTTTATAGCAGCAGCAGCAGCAGCAGCAGCAGCAGCAGACGCCTCCTTCACTTTATATCATCAGTTGTTATTCCACTTATTATATATTGTTTAGTTCATGTTGTTGCCACAGAGGAAACTGTTTGGCTGGTGGATCATTTCCTGCCAATGAAGTGAAGCTTCTTCATGTATGTGTTGGTAAACTCAGTTTTCTGTGGTCAGTGAGCTGCCAACCTTGATGCTGACGACAGTAACTGATGTGGTGCTGATACGACTGTCTGACAAATGGATCCTTATGGTCCCAACATCATAGGTATGATGGTACCACAGTCCTGCCCTGACCTTAGGGACCATGAAGGTGTCAGGTACTGCAGTGAGTCCTCATGGTGGTTGTGTTGGGCTGCAGTTTGACATAAATCACCTTGTATGTCTCAGTCTGCGTCAAACTGAGAGTCTGCTGACTGCAGCAAACTGGGGGACTGACCTGTCCAGGACTGGGCGCCCCCCTGGGGACTACACCCAAATATAGACCAGATCTATGGGGGGCTGCATGTAGAAGAAGAGGAGACAAACAACAACAGTGCAGACGTTCAGCAGCACTCACTGGGACAGGAAATAAAAGGCAAACATCAACAGTCTCCAGTCTCAGCAGTGATGGTCTGCTCTTTAGCTCCAACCTCAGTCGCTGAGCTGGATGTGTCTGCTGCTGCCCCTGTTCCAACAAAGAACAGCTGCAGACTCTGAATTCAGGACCCAACTCCAGGTAAAGGAGAGTTTGCTGCCTCACCTGTTCTCCCCTTCCAACAACACAACTCCTATAAACAGAAACAGGCTCACCTCTACAGTGTTTCTGGCCCCTAGTGGTTGGCAGCTGTCATCACACCCAGAGTCACATAAATGGAATAAATAATATGATCCTGATTCCAGGTCTTCTCAGGACTTTTGCTGCTGTTGTTCTGTTTATTTACAGTTATTATTCTATTATTTTCTGCCTGAGTCTCTGGGTTTCATAGTTTTTGCTTAGACCCTCATCCCTGACTGAAGCTTCCTGTTTCTTGGAGAACTCAGTACAGAGAAACATCAGTCAACTGTAAAAGTCTCAGCCTCAGGTCTTTATCAGGGGTTTGGACCCTGGTCTATAGACCTGCAGCTCTGCTCATCAGCTGAACTGTGGTCCTGACTGAGTCTCTGCTGCCATCTGCTGTTTCAGACCAACCTGAGTCCAAAGTCCCCTGGAGTCAGGAGCAGCAGCTGCCTCTGGGAACAAACATGATGATGTGGTGAGGTCCCTCACAGCTTCACCTGTTCCCAGTCCACAGTCAGCAGGTTGTGTCAGTGGCTGCAGTGGAGCTCAGAGCTGGACTCAGAGCTGGACTCAGAGCTGGACTCCAGCTTCTGGTGTTACCTGGATGCTGCTGAGCCAGTCTTAAACAAATCACATCACAGTCACCTGACTGGTTACCAGGCAACAGCAGGTGAGTCACTACAACACATTAGTCAAACAGGAAGTGAACTTCCACACCTGGACTTTCCTCATGTAACCGACTAGTTTCCACTGTATGGAGTCACACTGACACTGGTCCAATATGGAACATGGACCTGGGAACAGTGACGTTCTCCAGACCCTCGTAGTGTCACTGTAACACTGTTTGGGAGGGAAAGAAGGAACTCTAGCAGAGTCTTCAATGTTCAGCTGTTTAGGAAATGTTCAGCCATCGCCCCAGTCTCAGCTCTCACACACTCTGGAGCAGGTTTTCTTCTCTGGATCTGCCTGCATTCATCCTTCTCTCAGTCTGAGTCTCTCAATAACTGGAAATCATTTCCAGTCTCTAACTCAGATCCAGAGGACAGTGGAACAGGTTGTGACTAGCTCTGTAATGACTCACGGGGAATTTTATCTCAGTCTGCAGTTGGGGACAAAATAACTGAAGCGTCTGTGCTGCCCCCTGCTGGCTGCATTGTGTTTTATATCTCTTCAGTTTTTGCATTGTGAGGTAACTGTTATTGCTTCATTTATAGTTTCTGAACAGATGAAGAGACATATGGAGAATGTAGTAGCTCATATGAAAACTCACACTGCTCCACTTAAATTACACTGTAACTCACCCAGAACCAAATCTGCTGCAATAAGGTCTTCACCATGCAAAATAAGTCTGGTCTTAGAAATAAGGGGAACAAACCTCGTTTTTATAAATTCATTTACAGAGTAACGTCCAGAGTTAAAGTGCAGTGCGAGGTGTGTTGTGGAATTCTGGAAGGCTTATTGTGGGTGACGTCACTTCCTGTGGACAAATTCAAAACAAAACATCTGCTTATAGTTTGACGTCACTGAAACAATGAAATGATGTTTTGTTGTAATTTTATTGATGAAAGTAATTTTTTGTTTTTTAGAAAACATCCAACACACGTTATTTATTTGTCTTTTCTGTGTTTATGTTCGTTTATTTTCTCCAGTTTTCTCAAACACTTTCTTCTACGGAAATGACGCAATCACGTCCTCGGAACGTAATGACGTGTGTCAGGGCTCTCCTTCCATTGGCCGGTGGACGTGACGTTCCCGAACCACTTCCGCCATCTTTGAAAAGAAGCGTCATGGCGGGAAAAGGTGACTATCTGTCAGGTGTGTTTGTTTCTTTGTCAGACCTGAGTGCAGGATCAATCAGTGTTATCGATCAGGAACAGGCGGGAAAACAGTCACGTGTCACGTGTTCTGCGTGGCGTTTACAGATGTTCAGTCAACATCTGGTGGAAGGTTTTGGTTTGTGGTCACTTTGTGTTTTACCCGTTTATGTCCAGTTGTGTTGCTGTTTGTCTTTGGCTCCACAAAAATATCAGGCAGTTTTCCTCTGACTCTGTTCATGGACTTGGTTTATTGGTGACTGATCTGGTTTGAGACATTTTCCAGTGGTTGCTGACCAGTAACAGGGCGTTGCAGGGTTTCATGGTAAACCAAAGAAACATCAGAACCACGTTTAATATTTTCTTTCAAAATAAGTGTCTGATGGTCAGTAATCACTGGTTATATTGACATATAGTGAATTTATTGTTCATCCACAGTTTGACGTCTAACAGCTCTTCTCATGTTTCTACCTGCTGCTTGAAATGGTTTTATGTTTAGAGAACAGAGCACAAACACCAGCACAGCTTTGTTCCACAGATCTACCTGTTAAAGTGATACAAATACTGCGACCAGAACTATCAGAACACGTACTTTACATACACGACTCGTACTGTGTGTTTCAGATTGTTTCATCCAAGTATTTATGACACACTGATAATAAACACAAAGACAATTAGAACATGATGGACACAGCTCATAATATATATGTGCTGTGTCCATACAAGCATAGTATATATGGATACATGTACACAATAAGGGTTTGTGTATTAGTAGTAGTACTTTGTTCTGCCATAGTATTATTATCTTCGTACTGTAAATGTGGTGCTGGTTCTGTTTGTTCTTTAACCTGAACTTTGTCGACTTGAACTCGTTTGTGTTACGTTAAATGGACCAATCACGTTTCTTCTCATCTGACTGTCACTGAGCTGCCTCACCCTCAGGAGGCGGGGTCACCCCCCAGGGCATGCTGGGTAAGTACTGTGCCAGCCACTCCCCCCAGCTGCTCCTGGGCTCCTCCTCCTTTGCACCTTCTCCTCTTTTCACTTCCCACCCTCCAACCACCCAGTCCAGCTCTTCCTTCCCTCCATCCACCTCCTCTCTCTCCTCCCGTAGAATCAGACTGTAGCGCTTCCTGGAACCTAAACCTCCACTCCTCTCTCCATCTTTCCCCCTTGGCCTCCTTTCTCCCTCCTGTGCAGGGAGCCGACACTCCTCCATCACATCCCTCCATCCCTCTATTTCCTCCTCTTTGCTTAGCACACGGTACAGGGTCTTCCTGTACACTGCTCCCTCCTCCCTCCTTACTGTTTCTCCATCCTCTCTTGTTGCACCTCCTCCTCCTCCTGTTGGTGCCAGGTTGACAAGGAGGCTTTCTCTTCCCCCTTCGCTTTCCTTCCCTCCAGCCTCCCTCCCTTCAGCTTCTCCTTCCTCTCTATGAACATACAGAACTGAGCGATAGAGTGCCTTCACTCCTCCTTCTCCCCCTGCTACATCCTTCTCTTCCCTCCTGGTGTATGTTACCAGCCTCACTCCCTCTCTACCTCCTCCTCTTCTGGACACCACCACACTCAGTGGCTTGTACACCCCCCTGTACCAGACGATAAGCCTCGCCAAAGTCGTCAGTATGCACGCCGCCAATGCCAAGCACAGCAGCAGGCAGCCGGCGAACAGCCAAAAACAGAAAACTCGTGCTGCTCCAACAGCTTGAGTTCTACCTCCGACAACTGTACCGATCTCCCATGACGTGGTCGGTGTGGAGGTTTCTTCAGTGGTGAAGGGGGCCGTGACCACCTGGACTTTCTGTTTTCTTGACATTACAGTTGATGGACGAAGTTCAGTTGGTGCAGTTGTCGTCATGTAAGGTGGACTCTGGGTTGTGGGGCTGACCGTCGGTAGAACATGATGACTCCCGCCGATAATTCCCTCTCTGACCTCTGACCATTCTATGAAACTGGTGAAGGTTTGATACCAGGACCATGTGACTACTCTGTGATACACAAGCCTTGTAACTGCTAGCATTGTAGTTGTAGTGGTGGGAGGAAGAGGAGGAGCAGTAGGAGGAAGAGAAGTAGTAGTAGGAGGAAGAGGAGGAGCAGTAGGAGAAGGAGGATAAGTAGTAGGGGGAAGAGGAGAAGCAGTAGGAGGAAGAGAAGTAGGAGGAAGAGGAGGAGCAGTAGGAGGAAGAGAAGTAGTAGTAGGAGGAAGAGGAGGAGCAGTAGGAGGAAGAGGAGAAGTAGTAGGAGGAAGAGGAGGAGCAGTAGGAGAAGGAGGATAAGTAGTAGGGGGAAGAGGAGAAGCAGTAGGAGGAAGAGAAGTAGGAGGAAGAGGAGGAGCAGTAGGAGGAAGAGAAGTAGTAGTAGGAGGAAGATGAGGAGCAGTAGGAGGAAGAGGAGAAGTAGTAAGAGGAAGAGGAGGAGCAGTAATATGAGGAAGAAGAGGAGCAGTAGGAAGAAGAGGAGGAGCAGTAATATGAAGAGTATCTGGGATCAGAGTATTTATATAATAATGATGGCTGGTCGGTACTGGCTCGTAGAAGTCCCCCTCTGGACCTGGTTCTGTTGGCAGTGAACACAGATCAAATTCTTCCAGACTCAGAACAGGTTTACTCTTGAGTGACTGTGGAGAGTCACAAACCTGAGGGCAGATAAGAACCATAAAAATAAGTTGCAGCAGGTCAAAATGCATCCCTGTAAAAATGTAAACATGTATCTTAAACAGGATATCACACACGTTATGGTGCAGCCCTTTGACTCTAGGTTTCTCCAAAGGCTCCAGTATGTTTGGTACAAAGTATAGTTCAATCATATCTGAAGGTAAAAGTAGGTGCAGTGAAAATCCTACTTTGACGATGGGTAAGATATGATCGAGTACAAACTTGATCACTTTAAAAAATGTTCTCACACACCTGCAGTCCCTGATTTTAATGGAAAACCGTCTCAGATGCCGTTGGATGTTCAGACAAGAAAATTTTTGAAGCGTATGGAGGCCCATCACTGTTGTGGTACTTACTACACTCTCGGCGTCGCTCCTGATGATCGGGCCGTCCCGGACGTAAACATTGAGTTCGTAGTCATCAAGGTATCTACGCAAGTAACCAAGGGAACAAGAGCAGGCCCAGGGATTGTCTGACAGGTAGAGGTACGGCACCTCTTCTTTCTGGCTGAACCAATCGTCTGGCATCACTTTGATCTGAAATTGAAAGTGTATGTGAATGTTCTGCTAACCTTCGCCCCCACAAGGCAAAGAAGCAAACATCTACTGCGACCTTGTTTAAACCGCCTTTTTCTGATTGTGAGCTCAAAAACCTTCAAACCTCATTTGCTTGTTTTCTCACCTTGTTGCTCTCCAGGTACAGAGTTTCTATGACTCGGAGAGGGTGGAGCATGAGCTTGGGCAGCTCCTTGATGCGATTGGCTGACAGGTCCAGGATCTAGAAGGCAACAGCCAGTCGGTAAGAAAACAGGTAAAAGTATTAAGGATTTATTAGTGTCGGTACGAAACTAACATGCCATAACTTTCTGACATTTTATTCTAACTTCTTAGACTTTTTCAGTCATGGTTCTAGCTCTGGAAATAGTTTCCAGAATAGTAATAGTTTCCGACGGCCTGACTTTCTAATGAACACTACGTATCTGAACTTTGTAACAAGCCAAGCTTCATAGAATTTGTTCTGAGGTCCTGATGCTGTGTTCACATGCATCTTTCTTTGCTAACAGCAGTGAGTCAAGGTGTGAGCATGCTAAGACGTTGACCTCCAGTTTGCTGAGTCCAGAGAAGGTGTGGTCGCTCAGAGAGTTGATGGCGTTGTTGTCCAGGTAGAGCTCAGTGAGATCAGGACAGGCTGAGAAGGAGCCATCAGAGAGGGATGTCAGACGGTTCAAGCCCAGTCGCAGGACACTGAGGCTGGGCAGGATCGGACCGGCGCTGGGGGTCACCTCTGGAATCTGGGGGCACAGAAGGCCGTGAGAATTAGCAGCCTGAGAATGAAACATGTTAATTCCGACATCAACTGGCTGCAACTGGTCTAGGGTATGACATTATAATATGTCTTATAATCATGATCCAGACAGAAACCTTGTTGCCTGTGAGGTCGATCTCATAGATCTCTTTAAAAGGCTGGAAGGAGGTCCAGGTTAAAGTGGAGAACAGGTTTCTGGGAAACAAAAGAACCTAAAGACAGAGAGAGCAGAAGACATTTAGAGCTGCAGGGTTTCCTGTCAAACTGTTACTGGTTCAGTCAAACACTGAACATCCAGTTCAAAGTTTCTCACATTTAATGTTTGTTTTAATGTTTAACAACATTTTTTGTTTGTCTTTTCCACAGTACAGACAGGATGATGATAAGAGTGTGGTGGTGTAGCAGCATGAAGCAGGTTATTTATCTCGGCAGAGGGTTGAAGACAGGCTGACAGCAGCCTGCAGCTGAGCTGCTGTCTTATTATTTAAATATCCTAAATAGAAATTTCTGCAGAAATAAAAATAATAAAATCATTTTTTTTCTGGAAAGTATTAATCATCTCTTTAGAAATCATGTCTAGGTACTTTGACAGAAATCTAAAGTTCTTTTCAATAACTTTTTCCTGGAGCGTCTTTTACATCTAAACTTGACATTGTTGTCTGTCGTCTCTGTGCAGCAGCTGTCAGTGTTTCATGGTGTTACCTTGGTCGTGGGTTCGAATCCCACCGGGATGTCGCTGTAGCCGGCCGCCGTGCAGTTCTCCCGCGGCCGGTGGTCCTTGTCCCAGTCTTTGTGGCAACCGTCCACCGCTGTCACCATAGCAACGTGACACAGGTGGACGAGCAGGATGAGAAAGCGCTGCATTGCGACTGAGCTCCTGAAGGACTGTCGGTGTGAGGAGAAACTGAGGAGCTGAGTAAGTGTCCGGTTTGTGTCTGTGCGGTTTGATCGACAGGCGCTGCGGCAGGAAGTGTGATAAGACCCTGAGTCCAGCTGAGACTGTCGGTATCGGACTCTGTCACACTGAGCATGTTTCCCTTTTGTCTTTATCAGCTTCCTCACTGTGTCTTCAGGTCGTTCTTCATTTGCGTGTTTGAGGCCTCCTGCTGCCACCACTCACATGTGACCATTAGTCATGGTTCTCATGTTTCACTTAACACACACTGGCTTTTGTTTTATTCTGCATCTGTGGCTGTGAAGGTATTTTAGAAGTTAAGTCCTTGTCATGATTTCCAGTCTCAACCTCTGGTGTTGGCTCATTTAAACAACTTATCAACTTACCCAAAGATCTAAAGTCCTATTTCACGAGACAAAAGTCTGAAATGTGAAATGGGAAAAACAGCTACAAGAGCAAAACGACACCAACACCCTAATTCTTAAAGTATATTTAGCTTGTAATACTTTATCTGAGGCAGGGTCTGAGTACTTCTTCTGCCGCTGGTATTTGCAGTGTGTCATTATGTGTAAATGTGTTTTTAGAGTGAAGCCGTCAGGGCTTTGAACCCTCTCAGCCACTGTAGCGTTGGTGGAGGGAAAAGCAGGAAGGGAGTCGTGTTTTGTTTGTCAGTTTATTGGCATCGTGTTGTCTGCAGGTACAGCCTGAGATTGGTTCCTGATACAACAAAAACAACAACAGACACAACAACTCAACATCAAATGAAATCAACTGAGGCGCTCCGAGCCAATAGGAGGAGGGCTAGGCCATGATGTCACCACACACATGTCCTGCAGTGCCATCGTCCTGTGATGTCACAGACTCTGAGGCTGCGATTGGAGCATAGGTGAGGAGGGGGAGGGGGAAATGGGTGGGGAATCCTCGAATGTCTCAGAGTGCCGCCAGGCCCAGTTGCTATGGCAACGCCCCCCATCCAAAACAACAATAAAAAAAAAAACTAAACTAAAGAGACAATTAGAAGAAAAACAATAAAATCAGCTTAATGATGTAAAACAAAATTTTGATTATTATTCTAAATTAAGCCAGAAACACACACACAGACGTCCAACACACGCACACACACTAAAACACACTCAGGTGGTTGCATGAGGGCGAAGAAGCTCCCTTTAGCAGCATCCCAAAGAGCCCATATTAAAGACACTGATTATATTAATAATAATAGTGATGACATCATAAAGCCACATGTGGGCTGGGTTAAAATACAGACGCAAACGAATACACAAAGAAAGAAAAAAAGCCGATCAGACGCCCCCAGCTGGAAAATAAAAGTTAAAAAAAAAAAAGAAAAATTTAAAACCATAAACAAAGAGGAAACATCATTTTCCATCAAGCTCGGCGGTGGCAGCAGGATTGTCCTGTGATTGGTGGATTCCAGAGACAGCAGAGCAAAACACGGCGAATATAAAATTCTGCTGATGTCGTGCTTCCCCGGCCAATCACAGTCAGTTGTTGTGTTGACGCCCTCACTGACCAGCTGTGCCTCGGGAGGGAGCGCTCCCATTGGTTGGTTCTGACATTTTGTGAGCAGGTCTGAAAGTCATCGAGCACAAACATGCTCCACTTGTCATCTCCCACAATGCTTTGCTCTTTGTGGGCCAGGTTTAGGCAGTGAACATGTCGTCATTCGGGGCAGGCTAGACGCACCAAGGCTTGCGTTCAGGTGCACATGGGATATTGGAAATTTGTGGCAGGTTGAAGATCAACTTCTGATGTTCAGCAGAAACAGCTAATTTCAAGATGAGCATTTTTCTCTGTCTGATAATTAACTGATAATGACAGTAATAATTTTTTACAGCCTTAAATTTAAAAAAGAACGATACTGATGTTAAAGCTGGTAAAAAAAGCCACAATTTCCAGCTTCCTGACGCCTCGGGAAGGCAGCAGTTCATTCCCCTTTTTGTCACAACTGCTGTGAACATAAAGTCCTAAACATTGTCACATCCTTTATCATCACACAGAACATGTAGTGTCTGTTACTACTTCAAAAACAAATCTTATCATATCTCAGATTTCTTTAAGTGTCTCACTCTTCCATCTCATCTGCTTTCTCTTATCCAACTGTCTCACCCTACATTTCCCATGATTCCTTGCTTTCACAGCCCTACATTAACTATAATCCCTCATTTTATCTCCCATTTCTGTTAAATAGGTCAGTATCTCTACATCTCCCAGGAGGCATCACTTGTCAGGTATCACTTAATACATTTCCCACGATTGCCAGAGACAGTGAACTCACTGTGATTCATATGTCGCAGCCTGTTTTTAAATAGATTCATCTTCATAAAAACAAGTAAGTCAGGATACACTTCAAATATACACACAACGCTTTAAAAAGGTTCAACATGCGAGTCTGTCTCAACATTTACAACCTCAACACTTCCTCTACCTGTCCTCATACCTTCGTCTCAAACAGCCGAGCGGTTTCTCTTTCTGCTCTAACGTCTCTTCCCTCCATCTGTCCGTACAGCAGTGTCCGTCAGCTCGCGGCCGTCCTGCAGGAGGCGCCGCAGAGCGGCTTTCTTTGGTTTGTAGCACTCAGCGACACAGCATTCAGGTCACATGGGAGAGACGTAAATATAACTTTTTGATTCCATGTAAAAAGTTTCAACTGTGTGTGTGTGTGTGTGTGTGTTTTTTAACTCAGTCTGTCATAGTAACTTATGTGGAGATCGTTTCCATCACATTTAATCATCCGCTAACAAAAATGGGTGCAATCTGTAAAAAGTGGCTGATGGTCAGTCGAGCTTTAATTCTAACAGCAGTTCTTCTTTGCCTTTTTCAGACAAAATACAGTAATTATGTCCCACTGCACCCGTCCAAGAAAAAAGATTCAACGTCTCGGACTGTGAAGTTAAAGTTCACGTTGAAAAACTGAGGTAAATGACTGGAAATGTGTTTAAAACCTGTCGGATGTAACAACAGAAAGAGACAATGATGTGTCAAAGTGCAGAAGTAGGTGAGGGGTATTTAAAAATGTGTGAAATTGGTGTGTTGAAGCTAAAAGAAGGTGTATGGCTGCATTTAAAAGTACTTTTCTTATCAGTGTTAGCTTCAAATATTGGTTTTACATAAAAGGAATAACAATAATGCTTATTATTATCTTAGTTTGATATTGTGATTGCAGTACAAACAAATTATTCCCATACAACCTGAATGCTGCCACGGCTAGGCTAAGCTAAGCTAATCCATAACCTATTAGCCTGAAAAGCTAAATAGCCATCCATTGCTCCCCGCTCAGGCTAGCTGGACACTAGCCCAAGCTAACACAGGCACCTCAGGCTGACCCAGGCTAGTTAGCCTCCTGGGCTAACAGCAGCTAAAGGGGGGAAGCTAAATTTCAGATGTGTTTGTGTACAAACACCCAGAGTCCATCTGTAATCGGAGCAAACACTTCAGCTTTAAGGCACCTTGTTATAAACCACTGATCGAGCCCAGAATACCAATAAAACTAAATCACCACGTAATAAACTTCAAACATATTTAACAGCCCAACAAACAACCCCCCCCCCCAAAAAAAATCAACAAAATAAGATAATCCACTTTTACTAGAAACAGTGTTGCTATGGCAACGGCTAACCCGTGCTAAGGTCGGGGCTAGGAGGAAGCCACACATGTACGAACAGCAGGACTGGAGGTGCAGTGTGTGTGTGATGTTAGCTGGTGTGTGAAACATCGATCAGTGAAGGTGCCCAAACACACACACACAAACACACACACTCGCAGCCTCTTCTCTACAGCATCATGGCTGCCCTGTGTCCAGCAGCCAATCAGAGACCTCCCTGCTGTCAGAGGTCAGAGGTCATATGGGGGTTTCCTTGTTGTTTTTGAGGTCCGGTGCGCTGAACTGCCGCCTCATCCTGGGTGGGGTGGTGAAGCCCCACCCCCCCTGTGGTGGTCCCACCCCCAGCAGCATCTCAGGAGGAAGGGGCGGAGCCGCAGAGCGAGGCAGGCTGTGGTAGTTGGGGTGAGGCCCTGGCTGGAATGGTGCATTGTGGGGGTTGTAGTAGGGATGATGAAGGTACTGATGGTGCTGGTGTTGATTATAATGAAAGCCTCCGTCTCTGTCCCTCCCTCCGCCGCCTCCTCTTCCTCCTCCTCTCTCCCCACCTGGCCCGGGAGACACCCCCCTCCTCTGTCTAGGTCGGCCCTGGTGACCGCCACCGCCCCCTCCATGATGCTGGTCGTTGTCGTAGTTACTGTTGCCATGGGTGGAGCTATCCAGAGAATTGCGGCGGTAGCGATGCTGGTTGTTTTGGTTGTTGCCCTGGTGATGGTAGTAGAAGCCCCCCTGGTTAGCCTGGTTGCCTTGGTTACGCTGTTGCCAGGCACGATGAGGGCTGGGGGTGCGCATGCGAGGGGGTGGAACCTGGAAGGGGAGGGGCAACAGAGCAGGTGGAGGAGGTGGAGGAGAACTTTTACCCTCCGCTCTCTCTCCTTCTCCTCCTCCCTTTTCCTTCTGCTCCCCCTCATCTCCTCCCGCCTCCCCCAGACCCAGAGCCTGCAGGGCGGCGCTGGCTGGTCCCCATGACAACCGATGGGCGGGGTTACTCTTGAAGGGGAACTTGAGCTTACACTCCTGGGGAGGGATGAAGCGTCCGGTCCCTGGGAGATGAACAGGAACAGTGGGGGCGTTTTGACCTGTGGGGGGCAGGGACACAAAGTCATGACAGGAGGCAAAATGACGTTTTAATACCCCGTTATAAAATATACAATGGAGGTTTTTCCACTTCACTAAATTTTATTAGCTCAGTGCTGAAACAGAATATTGTGTTTTTACTAATCTGATGAATGGAACATGCTAAAACCAACATATGCAGTGGGCCTGCATTTGTTTCCTTGATTCATTATTATCAGCTGCTGTTTGGATGAGCAGACAAACTGCCCAGGTCTGTTACAGACATGGCTTTAAATTACACCACGTTAAAATGCTCCGTCCATGTTTAGTTAAATTATCAAGGAGAACAGTAAGGATTTCATTCTCCACCTCCACAATTATATTAGATAGAGACTTATATATCAATCTGGCCCCGTCTACACATTACTATGGTTTCCCAGTAGCCCCAGTTTCACGTGCCAGTCATTAATATTGGCCTGGTGTGATTTTCTCCACCTTGGTTTTGGTTCTGTCCTCGCAGCTTCTTGGTGATGTTCTGCTGCTGCAGGTTCAGGATTCGCTGCTGTTCCTGTTTCAGCCAGCGGAGGCGTCCTCTCCTGAACGCCGGGTCCTCTTCCATCAGCCGCTGAACTCTGACCTCTGGCAGACCGGGATCATCACCGGCCCCACCCCCATCTCTCTGAGAAGACCCACCCCCTTCGCCATTCACGTCGTCTTCCTAGAAACAAGAGGGAAACGGAGGAGTCAAATCTCAGTTACTGACCACCGATCGGCAGGTGGAGCAGGAAGTGACGCGTCAGCGCACCTGAACAGGTATGATGCTCTCCATCTTGATCATTCTGTCTCTCAGAGCTTTGATCTCTTCGTCCTTCATGTTGTTCTGCAACTTCACCTCCTGGAAGAGTTGGAGACATTTGTTTCGTCAGGAGTCGCCTCTTTTTTCAGAAGTCTGAGGTCGAGTTACGACGTTAGTGCAGCTTCCAGATGTTTTCAGACGTTTGTCTCAAGTTCCTAATAATATGATCTAATATAAAATCTGTCCTCTCTGTGGTTCAGGAGACATTTACTGTGATATATGACCTGGATAAGCAGCAGGACATTGATGGATATTAACCAATAAAAATGTAACTAGCTCTAATTTGAGCTCAGGATTCTCCAGGAGGTTTTTACTCAAATCATCTCCAAAAACATTTAATATAAGATGTTGTAGAGCTTCCTATGTCTGTCTGAGTTCTGTGTTTACTAAGACTTTTCAGGAAACTGTGATCTGTCTTTTAAACATCGTGTAAACCCTGATCCTTTAGTTGTTGATGAAACAGACACAGTCAAATGTCCCTTTAACAACATCCCTCACCTCCAGGATATCCGTCAGTTTATCGATGTGAGCTTTTAGGTCATACACTTTTCCTTTCTCTCCTCCCTCCCCAGTCTCTCCTCCTCCGCCTCCCTCCTCCGTGGGGGGGCTCTTCTCCTCCCCGATGCCCACGGTGTCGCACACGTCCTGGGCCACGGCCCTCCAGCTGTCCCTCTCGCTGGCGTCCTTCTTGGCGTACATGCGGCAGAGCTCCTTCATCTTGACGATGGACAACGCCTCGATCTCCTGACGGGAGTGACGGAAATCTCCCAGAGCCACCTGGGGGTGAGAGGGGGGGCACAGAGGGACACGTTAAGGTCTGTAAGAAAACAGGTGTTGTCCTTTTATTAAAAACATCTGCAGAGACATGGAAGAAAAAGTCTAAAACGATCATTTAGTTAAACCACTCTCTGAAATGTTGAACTGTTCCTTTAAATCTAGAAACTGTGTGTGTGTGTGTGACCTCATAGCAGATCTCTTTGACGGCCTGCATGCGGAGGTCTTCAATGGTGACCCGTTTGGGGTCTTTGCTGATCCTCCTCCTCTGAGGGATCTGGTAGACTCGCAGAGGCTCCCTCCTCTTCCCACTGCTGGGCAGACCACAGCGCTTCACTATGGACTGCACCTGGACACGGACAGGTGAGGCGATAAGGTGAGGCAGGTATCAGGCAGCAGAGACCGTCCTACGGTCACAGCTGTGTTTAGGTTTTGATCAGTGTCTTGTGATCCACTGAGACCAGCATGAAAACCTCAGACCAGATGGACTGACAGGTATACGCACCTTGTTGGCAGGTAGTTTCTCTCTGAGGGAGGAGATCAGCTTCCAGCTCTCCTCACAGGAGCGTTTGTCTGAGTCGTCCCCACTGTCGCTGTCTGCGTACTGAACACACACACACACACACTCACTGACTGAGGTTCAACAGTAAACCCACTGGCAGCTGAGCTCACATCAGACCCACCGACTGAAACGTACCAGCCTGTGCTGCTCCAGCAGCTGATCAGCCTCCTCCTTCTCTTTACGGTACTGAGTCTCCATGTCCTGCAGCCTGTAACACACACACAGAGACACACACATACAAACCAACCAATCAATCAATCAATCAATCAATCAATCAATCAATCAGTATACTAACCTATACAACTGTCTGCTATCAGTCACACCTGACAACAGGTATAAACTGAAACAGCAGTTGTCTTTACATGATTCATTTTCCATCAGCAGAGTTCAAAAGTTTTAGTTCGTCATTTTTGTTTTTGTCAGTCTGAATATTTAATCGTAATATAAAACAATGAATTAACTGTCTTATTCTTCTTCTCCTCCTCTGGGCTGCTCCCTTCAGGGGTCACCACAGCCAATCATCTGCCTCCATTTAACCCTATCCTCTGTATCCTCCTCACCCACACCAACTATCCTCATGTCCTCCTTCACTACATCCAAGAACCTCCTCTCTGGTCTTCCTCTAGGCCTCCTTCCTGGCAGCTCTAAACTCAGCATCCTTTTACCAATGTATTCACTGTCCCTCCTCTGAACATGTCCAAACCATCTCAATCTGGCTTCCCTGGCTTTTTCTCCAAACCATCTAACATGAGCTGTCCTTCTGATGTCCTCATTCCTGATCCTATCCATCCTCGTCACTCCCAGAGAGAACCTCAACATCTTCAGCTCTGCTACCTCCAGCTCTGCCTCCTGTCTTTGTCTCAGTGCCACTGTCTCTAAACCAGACAACATTGCTGGTCTCACCACTGTCTTGTCCACCTTTCCTTTCATTCTTGCTGACACTGTGATGGGTCTTCCTGTTCCTACCTCTTCTCCATCTCCAGTTTGATGTCAATGCCCTGTTTCTCCAGCAGCTCCCTCTGGGCGTAGTTCCAGTCCTCCGGCTCCCCCTGCTGCTCGGCCGGGAGGATGCGCTCCCGCTCCAGCCTCGCCTGCTCCGGGTGGTTGAACCGAAACACGTGGTTCTTCCCCATCACGATGCGGTTGCCTAGCAACAGAGTCGGTTTTCAGTTAGTTTTCTACAGATGCAGGAGGTTTTTTAAGAAGTCAAGTTTCTCCTGTTGTGACAGTTTGAAATCTCAGTGATGTTTGAGTTTATTTATTAGAGATTTAAGATTCCAGGTTTATACACCGACTTCACTGTAGCTGCTCGACAACATCTTGCTATGGACAGACGTTATAAAGCCTTTCCACCTCCACTACCTGTTGTATTTATACTCTGCCAGGGATGAGGTGAATATATTCAGCACGTTTTTAAGGTTTTAACTCGTTTAAAATTACTTTTCCTTCTTTCTTCTCAACAGTAACATCATCATAATAAGGAGTCAGAACGTCAGAGTCCACCTCCAGTCTGACGCCAGAGAATTTACACACACACTTGGCCTGAGCGCTCGCACCTTGTTTGAGGACGACGGCTTCAGTGATCTGCTTCCCGTTGACGTACGTCTCAGCTCCGACCAGCGGCTCCAGAGTCACCACCACTGGAGGAGGAGAGTTCAACAAAGTCAGGGGCAGCAGAACCACAGGCAGTGAAACAGTAACACACAGCTGACGGATGCACAGTCAGACACAGAGCTGGACGGGTGGTGGTGGTGGTGGTAGGGGGGGGCACAGGAAGCAGGGGAGTGAAGGTGAAAGTGACGTCGCCACGATGACTAGTAAGAGTGACTGTTGAACGATACCTGACAGACTTCCTGGCAGCTTATACAGGAGGAGAAGAAGAGAGAGAGTCATTCAGTGATGGCGCACACACACACGCACACACACACACACACACACACACACACACACTGAGCTGCTGCCTGTCCATCGAGTGTAAGTCACTTCAGCAGACAGACTTTACAATCTGGTGGATCCAGATGTGAGAGCTGCAGCTGTGCAGTCTGACCAGCTGAGGGCGCCCTAACGCCACACTCTGACAGGACGACAACAGCTGCACAGGGATGTTACAGCGAAAAGACTAACTCACACCACGAAACGGACTCAACAGGTCAGGACTCAGCTGGTCAGTCCACGTTTCAGTGCTGGTGTGTTCAGGTAAATCACGGTCAGTGTCTCACCTTCTCCCTGCTCGTTGGTCTCGCTGACAAACACACAGTGAATCTCTTTGATGAAGTGACCGGACAGTTTGATGTCCACGTCCTGCTGCCCGACCCTGACACACACACACACACACACACACACACACACACACACACACACACACACAAAAACAAAAACATCAGTTCTATTTTCAGTCTATTGTACTTTTACTCTTCTATGACTCTGAGAGCTTTAGTTACTTTGGAAACTTTAAGTACATTTTCCTGATTATACTTGTGTACTTTTTACACCGTAGTATATCCACTGTATATTCAACCTGCTGCAGTTACAGCTGTGTGTTTATGTAACTGGACTGCAAACACATGAAAACCTCTTTATTCAATCAGGTTTTAGTCACTTTCTTTTTTCTTCTACTCTGTTTTACTGTATAGATGATGTTTGTGTATCTCATTAATATGTTACCATTAGTCACTGATGTACTGTGTCTATGATACTGAGTACTGATGTACCCGCAGGACGTTCACTGTACTATAATATTCGTACTGTTAGGATCTGAATACTTCTACAGCTGAAACTGGGCCTGCTACATGTTTGTGGACTTGAAAAGAGCTGAAGAGAAACGGCGACCGACCTGGTGAAGCCTTCTTTAATGTAGTAGAGGAGACACTCTGACATCAGAGGGTCTTCGTTCAGGTTGACCAGGTGAGGAGTCTGCACCACAGAAACACATCAGTCACATGTTCATGAATCACAACAGCAGCAGCTGCTAATCTAACTCCATCTGAGACAGACTGAGACTCACTCCTTTAGGAGAGAAGACGCCCAGCGTTCCTCCATCTTCTTTAATGGACACGCCCATCTCCGCCAGCAGGGCCTCTCTGGGCGAGAGACACCGACACAGAGAGAGAGAGAGAGAGAGGTTTGGTTACTGACCTGAGTCGTCATGTTCATCACTTTCCCACAAAACTTAAATTCTGTCGTGTTCATGCTGCGTTCAGGTGCCGTCAGCAGAACAACAACCAGACAATTTTTATCTAAATTACCAAATAACAATTTTTGAAATCCCAAAACTGCAGCTCAAGCTAAACGTCATCTGATCCAGCATGAAACTACCTCTCCAGACGAATAGATTCAGTTTTTCTTAGTTTCTCCTCCCAGGTCTCGTTTAGTTCAGCGATGATTTTCTCCGTTTCCTGCAACACAGACACGAAGACATCAGTCTGACACTGTGAGTATTCATTCATTCTGTCACTCATATTAGTCATCTCTGGCTTTGTCTATGTTTTGGAACTACAGTCCCCATAATGCTTTGGAGTAAATTAGTATAAGTCAATGTGTGATGTGCAGTTTAAGGTCTGTATCCTGTAGCTTAAGAACAGAAGGATTCTGAATGAAGTTCTGTACAGATAAGAAGCATCTTTTTGGATTTATTCATGAGAAACAATGTTTTTCCTGGACACTGTGAGTTTCACTGAAGGTGGTTCTGAGAATCTGCATTGATCAGGTTTTATGGAGGAGCATCTGATCCTACCAGCAGTCTCTCAGCTGCTTCCTCTTTACTGATGGTCTCCGTGGCGACCGCCTCCTCTCCTTCCTCGCCCTCCTCGGTCAGGTGGTTGGGGTCAGCAGGTACGTCACCTGCAGACACAGGCTCATCCTGCCCACCTGGACGTGAACAAAATGACACTTTGTGAAGGAAATGTAACTGTGACCACAGGATATATGGTGTATATGCTGTATCGTTCAGGCTCTTCTTTGTCTGTGAGACTCACTTGGAGGGGCGGAGCCATCCTCAGGTGCGACCCCATTGGCTGTGGGGGCCAGCAGCAGTTGGGAGAGGGACAGATCAGCAGCAACAGTGGGACCGTTGTTGTTGTTGTTGACTGTAAGACACAGAGTCAGGTTTCATGTTTTAACAAGCAGCAATGTTTGCTATCCTGGGTATGAAGAAGGGCCTGTCGATACATGCGCACACACACACACACACACACACACACACACACACAGCTGCAGTTGTCTGCACTTACTTCCAAACATACTGCACATTGACATTCCACACATACCATGTCCAAGTAAACACATACATGAAATACAGTTTATCAGCACAGTATAAAACAGTGTGTTATGGGCAGTATAATGCGTGTATATCAGTATAAAACGTGTATATACCAGTGTGTGGGCAGTATACTGCGTGTATACCAGTATAAAACGTGTATATACCAGTGTGTGGGCAGTATACTGCGTGTATACCAGTATAAAACGTGTATATACCAGTGTGTGGGCAGTATACTGCGTGTATACCAGTATAAAACGTGTATATACCAGTGTGAGGGCAGTATACTGCGTGTATACCAGTATAAAACGTGTATATACCAGTGTGTGGGCAGTATACTGCGTGTATACCAGTATAAAACGTGTATATACCAGCGTGTGGGCAGTATACTGCGTGTATACCAGTATAAAACGTGTATATACCAGTGTGTGGGCAGTATACTGCGTGTATACCAGTATAAAACGTGTATATACCAGTGTGAGGGCAGTATACTGCGTGTATACCAGTATAAAACGTGTATATACCAGTGTGTGGGCAGTATACTGCGTGTATACCAGTATAAAACGTGTATACCAGTGTGTGGGCAGTATACTGCGTGTATACCAGTATAAAACGTGTATATACCAGTGTGTGGGCAGTATACTGCGTGTATACCAGTATAAAACGTGTATATACCAGTGTGAGGGCAGTATACTGCGTGTATACCAGTATAAAACGTGTATATACCAGCGCTGCCTAGCAGCTCCTGCAGGCCCTGGGAGAACAGCAGGTTTCTCAGTCGTTCCACCTCGGCCTTCAGCTCTCTGATCAGTTTGGCGTTTGGATCTTCATTGATCACAGCGTGACAACGAATCTGTTTGGCACGGTCGGCATACCTGGACCACATCAGACTGAGTCAGATTAAACTGGACAGATCCAGATTAGATTAGATCTAAAAGGATGCGTGATGAAACGACAGAGATTACGGTCGGCACACATCGATGTCTGACCTCAGAGTGCTCAGTGTTTCTTCGTAGTTGATGTCAGCAGGACTTAGAGCAGCAATCATGGCCGTCCGAGAGTTTCCTCCTGAAACAAACCACATCACAACTTTAATGTGACTACCATTTGTGCTGAATGTAGTAACATATTTGTGGTCTATTAACGCTACTGTTGCTGTTGGTACTATAGTCATTAGTACTTCTACTGTTTGTAAAGCTGCTATAGTACTAGATCAGTTACTCCTTCTCAAAATCCTGCGAATTAGCATTACTCCCAGTACTGTTTATTGCAAGACAGCCTGTCCTGTATTACTGCAATATTACTGGTCTGAGTGCTGGTTGGACTTACCCAGGTTCTCCTTCAGCAGCCAGGTGAGAACAGAGTCTCTGTAGGGAATAAAGTCACTTTTTCTCTTCTTATTGCTCTGCTGCAGAGACAAACAGTCATTTACCTCGTGGACAGAATCATCTACTGAAACTAAAAATGTAATGAATTATTAATGAATCCGTATAAAGTATGTGCCTACCATCTCAGCCAGAGCTGATATCACTTTTCCTAACGTGGTTAGAGATTTGTTGATGTTTGCTCCTTCCTGTGTTGAAGAAAAGCTCAGTGAACAAACAGCTTGTGACAGTAAATACATGGGAACTGGATGAGGAAACTTTAAGGACCACGACTGGGACTTTAGTGAAGATCTGACCTTGAGCCTGGTGCCCTTTGCCCCCGAAGAGTCCGCTCGCTCGCTTCCGGCCAGGTCGACCAGACTGATCTTACTGACCTGAAGACAAAGTTCAGTTTCAGCTTTTGGTTGGGATCAGAATCCTGATTAAACCTGTGACAAAGACTGAACATGCTCAGACCTTCTCCGTGTCCAGGCTGGTCATCTGGTCTCGCCGTTTCTGGGTGAAGACGATGGTGAACACGGCATGTGACCTGGATGACGTCTCGTTCATGTTTGTGGCTGCAACAGTCCTGTAATCAATACCCACCCGTAAATGATCGATCACTGACAGTAAGGCCTGGTTTCAATCGTGTTCAGACACATATGTGGAACTATGTTGGTGCTGGGTCACCGACCTCGCTTTGTTCCCCACGTCCATCAGGTCCCGGATGTCAGGGAATCCGGTCACAGCTAGTTTGGACAGGTCCTCCACGTACGGGCCCAGGATGGGATGCTCCCGCACCCGCAGAGTTCCCTGGGACATTGGGTTCAGCAGGTCCCGAACCCGCTCACAGTAGATCTCCATGTAGGACACCTGGAGGTGGAGGAGACAGCTTTTATCCAACCAAATCACCAAATGGGTCGATGAGAATGATGCGACCAGGCCAAGTTTACCTCCACAGAGTAGGTCAGGTCCGGATCTCTGTTTTCTCCTGTTCTCTGGAACAAGTCCTCACACAACTAAACACAGACAGACAAAGGGGCACAGGTCAGACCCTTAAAAAATCCAACTACACATCAGGTCCAAAAATCAACGACTGATCTGCTGCTTCACACGTCCAACCACATTCCCGGAGCGAGAGCTAAACCAGGTAAGACGATGTCACGAGACAAGAAAAGTTATTTAACCGTTTGTGTTCCACATTTTAGCAGCTCAACAGCCGATTCAGAGCGGTTTAACTTCTCCTTAAGGAGTGGATGTTGAATTAAGTGTGTTTTCCTTCCTTCACACAGAGGCAGGAGTCCAGCGTGTCTCACCTGAGGTATGATGCCTTCCTGTCCAGGCTCCTGTTTGCCCATCATGGTGTAGCTCTTCCCTGCACCCGTCTGTCCGTACGCAAAAATGCAAACGTTGTATCCTGGAACACAACAGCAATAATGTGACTGACTGACTGACTGACTGACTGACTGACTGACTGACTGACTGAGAGACAGTTCTGTTTTACCTTCGAAGGCGTGCAGCAGCATCTCCTCTCCGATGTCCTTATACACCTGCGTCTGAGAAGCAAAGGCGG
The DNA here is from genome assembly GCF_900324485.2 of Mastacembelus armatus. Classification (NCBI taxonomy): domain Eukaryota; kingdom Metazoa; phylum Chordata; class Actinopteri; order Synbranchiformes; family Mastacembelidae; genus Mastacembelus; species Mastacembelus armatus. Next base: position 18,044,765 of record NC_046650.1, on the reverse strand, counting down.
GATCCTCAGCCTGCAGAAGCACAAACACACACCTGGGTTACTGCTGTTTCTACGACACCGAGAGTGTGTTTCCAGGTGTGGTAGGTGTTGGAGTGATCACCGTTGTGTGGGACCAGTAGGAGTAGTCGAAGGTGAAGTTCTTGGCTCCATCTTTGGTCTGTTTGGGGTTGGAGATGCCTGGAGAGACAGGACGACAGAGCAGAGTCATCACACACCTTATACACCCACTTTGTATGATACACAATGTGGCCAGAAGTATGTAGACGCCTTCTGGTTTTAACACAGCCCTCAGATGTGTGTCCAGGAGAAATGTGCATGTGACCACTGACCACAACTTTCAGCAGAAAAATGCGTCTGAACACGTCGATCATTAACAAGTTCAGCGTATAAATATCTGTGTGCAGGCTGGCAGCTGCTAAAGCCCAGGGTGTTGCAGCAGAGTCTATTAATAAACGCTGTCTGTGATGGTGTGTGTGAGTTTAAATAGCAGGTTCAGAGGTCACATGATGGGACTGCTGAGGCCTGATTTAACCCACGCACACCTCCAGCCTACTGCAGCAGGGAAGACGCCTGTTCTTCAAGTAAAACAGCAGGGATTTGTTTTTCTGAATAAACATTATTTGTTTACTGTGCAGTGACACAGTCTGAAGAATAAAGTCCAATATATTCTGTAATAGCAGTAAGTCTGTGTGTGTGTGTGTGTGTGTGTGTGTCTTACAGGTGGTGTTTCCCTGCATCTGGATCACACACTTGGCGTTGCGTCCCGTCTCTCTGGAGTTGAACGGGCGGACTCGCACCGCCACCTTCACTGACGCACCAGCCATCACTCAGCTCCGCCCACCCCACCTGAGGACGGCCAATCAGAGAGCACGGTAAGCAGAGCTTTGAAAGGTGTGTTAGGTGTGTTACACCGAGACATCCTATTGGATTTCTGCGTGTTCATAAAACATCCTGGACCTGCATTTGTACAGGTATGGGTTTAGGGACTTGTTGCCGTGACAACAGCTTGAGATGAGGCTCTGAGAAACCAACAGTGTAACCTGAGCCCTTTTTCATCTCTCTCCATCCAAACCAATTTTCTCCTCCTGTTTTCTCCCAACACTCCCTCCCTTCACTTTAACCAGCTTGGTTTCTCTCATCCTGCCTTTTCCGTCCTCTGTTTTCCACTCCTGGATTTTCCTCTCCTCCCTTCTCATCCTCTATCCTCCTCCCTTTTCCTTCTCTCCTTTCCTCCCTCCCTCTTTTCTCTTTTACTTCTCTGTTTATCCTCTTTCACCTCCTCTCTTCTCAGCTCTTTTCCTCACAGCTCCCTGACCACTCCTCCTCTTCGCTCCTCATCTTCCCACATTTTCTCTCCCCTGTCACATTCCCGTCTTCTGTTTTGTCTTTCCTCGTCGCCATGGAAACCACAGCTGTCTCATTTTCATCGTTTATTTTCTTTTTTTTTGGTCCCATTGTCTCTTTTATTTCCTTCCTGTTGAATGTCTCCCTCTCTCTTTGTCCTTGTCAGTCTATGTCGAACGCCCAGGCCTCAGGCCTTTGAACACACTGAACGGTCTGGTTCTCGTGGGAAAACACTTTGTCAGGTACAGTTTCTGAGTCTGTGTCACAGTTTCTGCAGAAAAACCTTCATCTGCGTTGTAACACCGAGGATTAGTGACACACTGCACCGATTTATACGCCACGTATTTGTTCCTCAGTAATCTGTAATTATGTCATTAATCAATGAACCAACCTGGACTTGTTTACTTCTGACTGTAGGGCCCAGGGGCCCGAGGAGTCAAAGAGACTTAAAGACTAAGACACAAAACAACAACAGGGACTCAAAACAACCATAAAGCGACTGAAAATGACGTAAAATCATCACACATTGCCACAAATAAAGCACCAGCATGTTTTTGTGTGACCCTCGGTCTGGGGGCCACTACAGGGTCATGGTTGGGGCCCTTCACTTATCTGTGCCCTGAAGTTCATTGTCTCTTCTCTGCATGTCAGGACTCTGATAAGCAGCAGCAGAAAATCAATGATTGATTAACCAATGAAGAAGAACAACATATCACCGGTGACCTTATTGATCCACCTATCAGTCATCAATCAGACGCTCTCTGCCCAGTCATGACCAAGAACAAAGGGGATGTGATCATGTTATTGATCCGTGGTAATCAGCTGCTCTGTAATTCAGGCCTCACACGTCTGACACAGCTGGACACTCACTGGAGACTACGTGTGGATTCATTAGTCCCGGACATGTTTCCTCCCCGTTGTCTGATAAACACTACACTGAGCAGCAGGTTTAGGAAAAGACTGAGCTTTAAAAATGAGACAGAGTCTTAACCAAGACGACACACCCAGGATGCTCATGTAAAAATAAACAAATGCAGCAGCAGCCACACCGACCACAGTCACACCTGGTCCAGCAGCTCGAGTCCAGACTTCCCTGGCTCCACCTTTACCAGCTCAAGTGATCAACACAATAATCCATCAATAATGGTACTTTTGGACTTTTACTGCAGTAACATTTGGAATGCAGGACTTTTACCTGGAACAGAGGATTTGTACTTTGTGGTATTTCTACTGTTACTGCAGTACTTGAACTAAATGTGTGACGTTACGGTTTGACCCAGGGCAGTGAGGGGTTAACGTGTCTTTGCACTGTGCTGCTGGTGTTAGCTCCACATCGGCCCTGTTCTCATCTCTCAGGCAGATGAGGCGAAAACCGAGGTGGATTCTTACAGTGTGTGTCAGCAGAGTTGGGTTACCTCTGTTTCCACATTCCTGCCTCTGTGTTGTGTAATTCCTGCCAGTCGGCCGACAAACCCTGCAGCTGGTTTGAGCTGCGGGAGCAAAGCTGAGCCGACGACACCGACAGGAGCTTTTCTTTGAAACTGGAAGAACCGATGTGTTCTCCGTCTGTGTGTGTGTGTGTGTGTGTGTGTGTGTGCGCTAACGGTGTGTTTAAACAGCTGGTTCGTTTGGCCTGTTCCACCATACTGTGTGCGTGTGCGTGTGTGTGTGTGTGTGTGTGTGTGTGTTGGATGCCTGCGGAGTGATGTCAGCCTCTGTGGTATGTGGGCTGCTCGCTCACCTAGACACACAATAAGATTAGAGTACAATCAGTATCTGTGTCCACCATCTTGTTTCTGTTCTCTGGGTTCCTGACTCTGAGCTGTGTTGACACAGCAAACACACACGGCTCTGCTGCTTCCTGCTGCTCCAGCTGGCACATCGGAAAACACACACTCACTTCCAGAGGTGGAAGAAGAAATACTGCCATCCTTTACTGCAGTAACAGTGGGAATACCAGAGTACAACTCATCTGTTCCCAGTAAAAGTCCTGCATTCCAAATGTTACTGCAGTAAAAGTCCAAAAGTACCAGCATCCAAATGTACTTGAAGTATCCAAAGTATAAGTACTCACTGTGCAGAATGGCCCATTTCACATGAATGGATCTGACATTATTGGATTCTAATTATTGATGATTCTTGTGTTGATCACTTTAATGTTGGAGCTGATGTTAACTACCTTATATACTTCTAATTTGAAGTACTTTATATACCGCCGGGTAGCTGACGTTAACTACCTTATATACTTCTAATTTGAAGTACTTTATATACCGCTGGGTAGCTGACGTTAACTACCTTATATACTTCTAATTTGAAGTACTTTATATACCGCCGGGTAGCTGACGTTAACTACCTTATATACTTCTAATTTGAAGTACTTTATATACTGCTGGGTAGCTGACGTTAACTACCTTATATACTTCTAATTTGAAGTACTTTATGTACCGCTGGGTAGCCGACGTTAACTACCTTATATACTTCTAATTTGAAGTACTTTATGTACCGCTGGGTAGCCGACGTTAACTACCTTATATACTTCTAATTTGAAGTACTTTATGTACCGCTGGGTAGCCGACGTTAACTACCTTATATACTTCTAATTTGAAGTACTTTATGTACCGCTGGGTAGCCGACGTTAACTACCTTATATACTTCTAATTTGAAGTACTTTATGTACCGCTGGGTAGCCGACGTTAACTACCTTATATACTTCTAATTTGAAGTACTTTATGTACCGCTGGGTAGCCGACGTTAACTACCTTATATACTTCTAATTTGAAGTACTTTATATACCGCTGGGTAGCCGACGTTAACTACCTTATATACTTCTAATTTGAAGTACTTTATATACCGCTGGGTAGCTGACGTTAACTAAATGTAGAGCAGGAAAAAGTCCAAGGTTTGACTCTGACATGTACTGAAGTTCAAGGATGAAGTAGCACAACATGCAAATACTCAGGTAAAGTACTAATACCTGGACTAAAGTACTGTACTTGAGTAACTGTACTTCCATCACAGAGCAGACTCAAACTCTCCACAGTAACGAGTCAAACAACAGAATTTTTCTGATGAAGATGCTTCATGTTTGACCTACAACGCTGCCGTTTTCCCCCACAGAGACCAGAGTTAGTTCCCATGTGCAGGCCTCTGGGCAGGAATGTGATAATGAATGGTCTTCATACCACACACACACACACACACACACACTGAGCCCTTCCTATGGTGGAGCTAAAAACAGAAATCAGTTCGACCCGACGCCCAGTTTGTGAAGAACATTTCACTCTGAGTGAGTCTGAGTCTGAGTCTGAGTCTCACCGTCTGCTCATGTGACCATGGCCACGTGCTCCCTTCACATGCAGCAGGAAATTCTGGGATGGTTTTCAGCAGCATTATAGCGTTAGATTTTATTCTATGATGTTTCTGTCGTCACCAGATGTTTGCTGGGTGGAAACTGGACGATGAGGTTTTACTGTGTTGTAAAACGTCCTGATGTTGTCAGAGGAGGCTACAGAGCTGGATGCTAACCCATGTTTCCATTGAGACGCACTAGCCTGAGCGCTAACAGGTGTCAGCATTCCTCGCCTGGAGGAGGTGTCAGAGTCCAGAGGCCTGTCATTATGGAGGAGGCGACTCTGACTCCAGCGTTAACAGATTTGGGGCGTTGCTTAATAACATCAGAGCCGGAACCAAACAACAAGCAGCTAAAAATACACAACACACACACACTCAGATAGACGAGATGCCTGCAGAGAGCCGCTTCAGGGACAGCAGGAGACTCTGCATTATTTGTGAGCACTTTGTTTACTTCCTGTTCCAACAGTAAACAACATTAGTGATGGGAGGGTCACACTCCTGGTTTTTGGACTGATATGTGTCCACCCAGGTGGACCATTCAAATGGTGCTGGTGTTGGTTTGAATGATGATGGAGACTCTGGTTCATGAAATACACATATATTTATATGAGTACTCAGTTTGGTGCGGTGTGTTTGAAGTATTTTTACTGCTGCAGGGAGAAAATGTTCATTTCCAGCTGATCAAACACTGTTTACTTTTCCCTGCTCCTCCAGTGTGACCAGTTTCTGTTTGTCTCTGGTTCCTGTCGGTGCAAACTGAACCGCTTCTCTTCGGAAACACCAAGAAAATGATCGGCCAATTAATCAATACTTCAGTACTGATACTGGTATAAAGCACAAGACAGTGTAGTAATACTACACCTGAGTACAATAACTCCAGTACAGTTCAATGAAGGTGCCGATACACCTGTACTGTACCTGAGGGGACGCCAGTGTTTGTCTAGTGTGTGTTTGAGCTGGACCAGGTTCAGTGTCTGCAGGGACTTTTAGACCTGATGACTCCCTGTGTAAACAAACTGCATCCAACTACACAACATTAACAAACAACAACAACATAAAGTACACAACACTCCTCTGGTTATCAGTATAAATACCAAGTTGACTCTTTTATATCTATGTACTTTACTGTTTCCATGTTTATTAGCACCTGTTGTTGTTTGTGCTGTGAACAACATGTAATGACAGTGTAGTTAATATTAGTGTTGACTGAAGTACAATTATACAACAGGAGGGGGGGGGGGGGACTCACCTCTACCGGACCAGACGAAACCGCAAGTCTCGTGGAAGCCACGCGCCGACCGGTTCACACCGTCCCCATGTTTCCGTTCAGAAAACAAAATAAGAAACAAGCAAACGAGCAGCCGGCACACAGGCCGTGCTCTTGGTCCCGGTCCCGGTCCTGGTCGTGGTCCGGGCCCTGTCGGTACCGGGGCACACAGACAGTTGGGTGGGGGCGCTGCTGTGTGTCACTCCGTGAAGAAAGTTGAGACACGCACGAACGCGGTGTCCTCCGGTGTAACGGCTGATCGGCGGGGATGACGTCACTGTCCGGTACCGTTCTCGGTGGAAAAAGTTTTAACGGAACTCAAAGTGACGGAAGCGGCGGGGGAGCGGAGGCCCGTCTGGGCGCTGAATCACGGCAAGTCCGGCTCAAAGTCGGTGATCCGGTTGTTAGTCCGGTCCGGTGAAGGCCGCTCCTGCTGCGGGCCGTGGGGGGGGGCAGTTTAACGGTAAACCGGGAGTTTTAACGGGAATCTGAGTTGGAAGAAAAGGAAAAGGAAAGAGAAGAGAGGGGGGAGAGAGGCTGGCCGGTGGCCTGGCCGCGCCGCGGGGTGTGCGTGTGAGTGCGGGCGCGTCCCCGTGACGGAGGAGCGCCGTCAGCCCCGGAGCCAGAGTCGCTCCGCCCCCCGGTCCAGGCTCCGCCCACTGCGGGTGGTGATGGATCTTAATCAATAAAAGTATTTGTGTTTTTAAAAGAACTGTCGGAAACTTTTTAACTTTAATTCGTTTGTTTATTTTATTTTACAGAAGTTTTGCTGTTAATACTTTTGTACTGTGGAAGAACTGTGAATGCAGTATTTTTACTTTTAACGCAGTATTAATATAGTGTAATATACTGTAAGTATTTGGATTGTACTAGTAATCCATTCTTACTAAGTCCAGATGTAGTACCACTGAACAAATTTACTTTTAAAAATCAGTACTGACAACTTTTCTGCTCCAAAACAAGCGCTGTTGGTGTAGATCATCCTGTCAAACAGAGACGATCTTTGGAGCCGTGTCCACCGGAAACACGGGATGTTAAAGGAGTAGTCCGTCCTTTTTCCTGTTTCTTCAGACATCCAGATGTTTGGCAGCTGTGATCGCACTTTTTAAGGCTGAAAACTGGACTCCAAGATTTAGTCCCATCTGACCACACACACGTTTTAACATTATATTTATTTATAATTACATGACAATAACTTCAATCACCAGCACAGGTTCCCTGTGTGTGTGCGTGTGTGTGTGTGTGTGTGTGTGTGTGTGTGTGTGTGTGTGTGTCTACTAAGTGGGTGGGGTCAAGATCAGGAAACACAACAGAGAAAAAGCTGCCCTTTCTTCTGGAACAGCTGTAAAACTGTGTGTGACCTTTGACCTTGTGATGCACAGAGACACTGAGAGCTGATTGGTCCAAGCTGTGTCCTCCCGTTACGTAATGAACCAACGGGGTTGGTTCAGCTGGTCAGGGGACGCCAGAGGTAAGATGACAATACCCATAATTCACAGTGCTGAGTTAGAGTAAAGTGCGCCCCCTCTGCTGGACAGTCCTGGATACTACAGCCTGACGCTGGTGCCACAGCTGATGGTCCTACAGTTGTATCTACTGATCAGGACGATTGATTCCTGATTTCTAACAAACGAGGATGTTCTAACAGATGATGTCACCGTATCTTCACGTGTCATTGTTTGTTTTTTTAGTTTGTACTTTAAAAAACAAACGAGAGAAACCGTTTGCTTGTATTTGTTTCTTAGATCTGGATGACTGCAGCTTTGTATTTACCTTTATCGGTGTCAGATACAATTATTGATCAGTAAATATCTGAGAAATGTTTAGAACTGGACTGTTAAATATACTGCATATGTTTTTATAGATAAATGTGAAGCTATGTTAAATCTTACTGATGGGAACTTGATATAAACAGGATAACAAGTGATAAAAACTGACTTTTCATCAAGAGCCAACCCAGCTGGGACTATAACAGCAACAAAATGACAGAATAAACCAGAAAGACTCAGCATGAAAGGACAGAGAAGATGTTTCCTGTGGGATTTTCATCTGAAGACTTTCCATTAAATATAAACACACAAGATAAATACAGATTCTTCATTGGAAACCACATCGAATCTTGAGCTGTAGCTTATTTGAAACCTCACAGACACAGATTCAAGCCAACGGTGTTAAATGCCTGTCAATAATCCCTGGACCTTCCTCGGTAACCCAGGTCCTTCTCACCAACCCTCAGGCTTTCACCCGACAACATGAAAACTCCTCAGTGAGTCCTGAATCTTTCTCAACATCACCTAAATGCTCCTCAACCATCCCTGAGACTCTGAGAGGCCCTGGACTCTCAAACAAACCCTGAACCCTCCTCAGAAACCCCTTGGCTGCCATAAAAGTCATTCAAATATGCAACATCCTTTGTGTGTTTACTGACTCTTGAACCCTTTTGGGACCACTGGATCCTCCCTATATCATCTGGACCCTCCAGAAACACACATGGGCCTCCTGAATGGATGGTGCCACCAGTTTTTCTTCATATTCAGTAGAAAAAGTGACTCCTTTTTAAAGGATGCTATAAAAATATATTTTAACTGAAATAAATAAGTGTCTTCACACCAAACAACAGTTGCTCCATGAATAAAGGTTTGGTAACTGTTCCAGGTTCTAGTCTCAGGTGGTGCTCCTCCTCCTCGTCCTCATCCTCAGACTCAGTCTGGACCTGAAGGACCCCTCCCTGTTGGACAGCAGAGAGGAATGCGCATCCCTCATGCTCTTCCTGAACGTCCTGGTGGAGTAGTAGTAGAGCAGAGGGTTGAGGACGCTGTTGGACGCTGCCAGACACAGCGTCACCACCACCGCCCGCTGCAGCACCATTATGATGTCACAGTTCCATCTACCGCAAACAGCATGCAGGTGCAGTGATCGAATCACATGATAGGGTAGGAAACAGAGCAGGAAGTTTGCTGTTACCATGGTGACCAGGTGTACCGAGCGCCGTCTGGTGCACCTGCGGTTGGTGCTAACCTGGCTGCTGCCTTGGGGGCCAGGGTGAGCCATGAGGTGGTGGATCAGTCTGCTGTAGCAAATGATGATGGTAAGGAAGGGGAGGATGAAGCCAAGAGCCATAGCAATGTAGTTTAAGATCAGGATACGCTCCCAGGAGGCAGGATTAGACGGCTCGAAGCAACGAGGAAAACCGTCCCTAAGAAAGACCGTAGAAAGGCCAAAGGTTTATTAGTCTGCAAACATCTTTTTATGAGTAATTATTTCACCTGACACCTACAGGCTGCCATCATATAAAAGTTTTGGACAGAACAAACATCATCCTGATGGAGTGATCTGTTCTCTGAGGAGACGAATGATATAATGTTAACCATAAAGCTGTTGAGGTTGATACTGATGACTTCCTGCAGAGATTGGCAGTCCATTATCTGCAGGCAGGTTCTGGTCCTGGAGAGACACTGTCCTGCCCCACTGCAGATTACCTGGATCAGGTGTCTTCAGTTCTCAGAAGCTGCACGAAACCTATTCACTTTGACTCCACCATCATCTGAGATGGTTTCTTCCAGCTTCTGATTGGTTGAACTCACCTGATCCAGGTAATCAACAGTGGGTGGGATGCGGATACACAGTGTTTCTGCAGAACCAGAGTCTGACACACTTGGATTAGCTCTAAGTTGAAGGGACACAAATAAACAATGACAGCTTGGTCAGTAGCTGAGAAATCCTGTTCTGTGTTGGTGTCATCATTTTTATCAGCTGTCCTTGTCCACAGACGACACGTAACATCCTTGTATAAAGTGCTTGTATTTAACCTGCTGGTCCACTTGGAGTCTCAGCCCAGTGTTCCCTCAGTTTCAGCCCCGGGTTTGGTCTCCACCACCATCTCTGGCTCTTTAGCTACTAAATGCTCCACTATGTTCAGCAGCTTGTCTCTGACTGCAGTTTGTTTTTGTTCCAATCCTAATCATCTAACATCCTCCCTTCCAAATAATCCATTACTGCTCTGTTGTTTTTGTTACTGTTGGCAAAGAGCAGCATGTTTATGTTTATGTTTGTTTTTGTTTACAGTAACAGCAGCAGCAGCTGAAATTCGTCTTTATTAACAGGGTCGTTTTTTAAACCTTCTGTGTTTCAGAGCTGTAAAAAAGTCTCACCTGTACTTCACCCCACTGGACAGGAAGGGGGCGGAGGACACGCCCACAAACAGCCAGACTCCCACACAGATCAGTAAGGTCCGAGTCGGTGTGGCCATTGAACTGTGACGCAGCGGCTGGGCCACAGCAAGCCAACGGAGCATGCTCAGTAAAGTGAGGAAGAGGATGCTGAGGGAGGAAGATTATGTTTTATTAGCAACATCAGTTTGTTTCCACACTTTGTGGGACTCAACTTCAACTTGTTATAAACAAAGACTTTTAAGGTTTAGGGTTCAGGTCAGAGCAGTCAGTGGTCATGGTTAGGTAACTCCACAGGAAATGTAGGTAAATCAGTGCGTTGTCCTCAGAAGCAGCAGAAATATGAGTGTGTGTGTGTGTGTGTGTGTGTTACCTGGTGTACAGGTTGACGTAGAAGCCATAGACACAGAGTCGGCACAGCCAATCAGGAAAGTTCCACACTCCGTCCTTAAAGTAATAGGCCAATCGCAGCGGCAGGGTGAGGGAGAAGCTGCTGTCTGATAGGGCGAGGTTGATCATGACCACGCAGGAGGCGGAGTTCCTAGAGCGGGAAAATCAAGTGGCGTGAGCGTTGAGCTAAGAGAAGAGCAGCCATGTTTTTTTTTTTAATATTTTAACTGAGAACAGACGTGTCGAGCTGCAGTTCATCAAACGCCCATTAGATGCTGCTGTAATCAAACCCACACGCCCAGTCCATCCATCCATCCATCCATCCATCCATCCATCCATCCATCCATCCATCCATCATCTAGACCCCCTTAGTCCTAACCAGGGTCCCAGGGATCTGCTGGAGCCTATCCCAGCTCTCTTTGGGTGAAAGGCAGGGCTACATCCTGGACAGTCTCTCTACCAATCCAGAGTTTAGATACAGGACAACAAATTCAGGTTTTCTAGTTTATAACCTGTGTTTGGTCACGGTCACATGTCACATGAGGATCTGGTTCACTGTGCACAGGAACTAAGCAGCCTGTCTCACAAACACAGTGATTGTTTCTAACCTCCACAGGTGTGGTTCACCTGTAAAATGTCTCTGACTGTCAAGTGGATTACATTAGGCCACTGGCTGCAGCTGCTTCCTGTTGCTGACACCTGCACAGCACCTGGCCTCCACATACTCCAGGTCTTTGAGCTTGAACCTTCTCAGGCTGCTGATGTTTACAAGTTTACAATCCTGAAGTGATAAATGAATTTCAAGTGTTTGATGGAAAAAATCCACGGAGCACTGTTTACATCCAGACTGAACTCACTCCTAAGGTTCAGGCTGGGTGGTTTCGCTGGAATTTTCTACATTTGTTGTGAATCCGTCCAGTCTGGGCTCTGGGCTAAATGACGATAAGAGCTTGTTTCCCTGCAAGAGAAACCTGAAAGATCCTGTTTTGACACTCCCATCCTGAGAAAACACCTGGACTGAATCCAAAACATCTGCACTGGCCTCTGATCCATTTAGCAAGCTGCCAATCATTTGTCATGTCTCATTTGTGTAGTTGTCACATGAGGCTGCACACACACACACACACACACACACACACACACACACTGTTTGACAGGTGTTTGACATGATATTTGCCTAGAACATAAATGACCTGTTTCTTTACATCCCTGTTCCACATGATAAGCAAATGAAGTTTAGGGCCAGGAAACAAGGCAGAAATCAGAAAAACAGGTTCCTGCTGCAGCAGCTCAGGTGACTCAGGTGGAAAACAGGCATTGTTGAAACGGAGGCTTTTAGTTCCTGCAGGAAACGTGTGAGGATTAAATCGCACCTAAGGGGTGTTACTACAAAGGCCTCATTCACAAGCTCACACCTGCGGCTGCTCTGCAGGGAAAACACCACCAGCGCCCAGATGTTGCACAGAAACGCCACAGGGAACAGCAGCAGGTAGGTAAAGGTGTATGCACGGTACTTGAACTCATCATCGTCATGGAAACACTCGCTCAGGAACTCCATGATCACTGAGGTGTTGTTGCCGAGGACAGCTGGACTTGGTAGCAGGCGCGCTGCAAAAATACAAACACGTTTAGATACAGATAATCGATTGGCTCATGTCAGTCAATGCAGACAGGTTCCTGTTCAGTGTTTGTTGACATCACAACAACAACAGCAGCAGCTGATCACTGAGACTCTGACCAAATGTTAAACTGGACTGTTTTTTCTTTATAATTTTATAAGTTTTCTCTAAATAAATGTTCTCACCTGTAATTACCTGACACTAAAAGCTTCAGCTGCGTTTTACTGCTGCAGCTGGAGCCGCTTTTAACTCGTTTATACAGAGTTATGTCTTTTAGTCAGTGTTTCCCAAACCAGGGTTCAGGGCCCTACAAAGGGACACCAGATAAATGTGACGGGAAGCATCAGAAGGAAAGCAAAGTTCTGCTTCACTGGAGTTTCTTTGTGAAAAACTAAATAACTTGATCTGATTTTTCCTTGAAAGAGTTTTTTAACGAAACCAGAGAAGAGGAAACGTCTGAAACCCGAGACGCAGCTTAAGGTAACGTTCTGCTTTCATCTCTAAGTACCGGGTGTATTTCATAACATGATAGTAAATACAGCCAACAACTACAGTTAAAATACTTTTTCCCCTGAAAACATGTCAGCACGTAGTATTTCAGTGAACATATACAGCTGCGGGTTGTTGCATGACTAGGACTTACTTCCTTCTCATTCACACAGATTGACACTGATATAACCTCTTGGCATTGAGATCTCTTATTGACCCTGAACATACCGCAGACAAGGAGACTGATGTATGCGTGTGTGTGAAAGTGTGTGTCTGGTATGTAAACCACAAGGAAGCAGTTTTAAACAGAGCTGATCTGATCAGACTGAGAATGCAAATCTGCTTAACGTTGGATAACATGATAACATGTTTGCAGTCCACTGTTACTGATATTTAATGTGCTGCTTTACGTTTACATTTAGCCTACAAATGCCCAGGGGCTGAAGGGAAACGGTGTCTGTTAAATTCTTTTGCATGTAAGGAGACCAGCTGTAGGCAGTAGAGGAAAAACCTGCTCTCTGAACAAAGTTATTCTTCACCTGTCGTCAAGTACAAGTTTTTAAAACCGGCTCTGATCAGACACTGTCCCTTTGCAAAAACACACGTTTTAAAATCACAACTTCACCAAAAGACAGTGACTGAAACTGCCCAGCAGTTCATGAGGCAGGAAAAATAACCGCATCATAGACACAGCCCCGAACAAAAAGAAAAAACAAGCCCGGGAAAATACTGGAAAATACGTCTCACGTCGTGTGTGGTTGTTTATATCTCCTGCTGTGTCTGAGTCTCTTCAGCCTTTCTTAAACCGTAGTCGACTAAGATTTTATACTTATTCAGTTCAGAAACACTGATCCTTCAGGTCTGGAGAGACGTAGATCTGGACCTGAGCTGTTAGTGTCCTCCCATTGCCCTGTTTCTTAAAGACTTAAGGCAAAGGTCAAAGGTCAGCACTCACCATTCATCCTGTCACAGCTTCATTGGTCCAGGAGCCGCTCACACGTTCATCCGTCCATCATCTCCAGCTCCTCAGTCCGTCTGAGACTGATTAAACCTGTGAAAGTCTGTGTGGGTGTGTTCAGTTCCATGGAAATAGGCGCACACACACACACACACACACACACACACACAATCCAGGCAGAATGCCAACACACACTCAACGGCTCCTGCAGCTTTCTGAGCAGATCAAAACACACACACATTTTTCCTAAAGCAGCTCAGCTTCACTTTGACCTCTGACGGGTCAGAGATGCTCTGAGGATCCCAAGCGACTTCCTGTGTGATGACGCTCCATAAACAAAGGAGGGAAAGCCTTTAAAGGAAACACTGAGCTAAACAAAAAACCAAACACACACTTTCATCCTTTAGATCCAGCTGCAGCTGAGAGATCAATACACACAAGAGGAAGGATGAGAGAAAACGTTTGATTTTTGTGTCAATTGTAATAAAAAGGTGATTTATTGATTTTTAAGCCAGGTCAGGTGGTTTTTAATATATTTTCAGCTGTATAGTTTTTACTCTCCCCCAGGACTCCAGGTTACTACATAAAATACAAAAAGACGACACAAAGCTGCTGCTACATTCTGCATAGACCCCCTCAGACCAGATCCACCACCCCTGCACTTCCTGGTCTGCATGTGCCTTGTCTCATGTCTGGGTCCTCTCTCCTGACACTCTTCCTGTTTGTGTTTAGATCATGAACAATGTGTTTGGCCAGCAGGGGGCGCCTGTGTGTCAGTTATTGGTGAAGCTGTGGAAGAATCATCTCCTGTTCCAGACGTGTCAGGTTTCTTCATCCTATTCATCCTATTTGACCTTTGCCTTAAGGAGGAAGACAACCAGAACTCCTTCAAGTCTGCCTCCTGCAGCAAATCTCTGCTCTGACTGTCCTGAGGCACAACTAGCTGATGTCTGACATCCCCCCTCAGTGTCTCCCTGCCTTCATCTGGTCCAACTTCTGCCTGTTCAAAGTGCTTTACTTCCTGCTTTTTCACCTCATGAACAAACAAAATCCCTCCTTCGTTCTTCTTCTCATCCTCAGGGTTTCCCTCAAGGTGTTTACTTCAGTAGCTGCTACAACACCTGGTTATGTGTCCAGGTGTGTGGCCCTTGAGTCAGGACGTGTCCCAGTGAAGCTCCCCCTGAACACAAAGGACTCTCTGGTCCTCACAATGTCCCAGCCTGTTCCTGCCTCCATGTTTCTGAGGCCGATGAAGGCGTCTACAGGTGTAACATCAGGGGCCATGGAGAGTCTCCACCCAGCTGGATCTCTGTCACACGTCAGCAGCGGCCATTGGACGATGACCATGATGACGTCACCACAGAGCATCAGTTCTGATTGGCTCTCTGGTCAGAACCTGATGGCTGAAAACTACTGGCTCATTTCTGAAACAGTTTTCTAAATAAAGCGAACAGATTCACTCGACCCTGTGTTTTAAAATCAGCTTGTTGTTGAAGGTGCAGAGGAACATCTGCCAGCTGTGACGCCACATCTGTTTGTTTGTTTTAATTATTTAGACCAGTAAAAGTCCAAAAGTATCATCATCCAAATGTACTTGAAGTGGCCACAGTAAAAGTTCTCAGAGCAGGAAAAAGTACAAGGTTTAGTTCATGAAGTAGCATGAAGAAGTAGCACAACATGCAAATACTCAGTAAAGTACTAATACCTCAGAGTTGGACTGAAGTACAGCCCTTGAGTAAATGTACTGAGATACTTTAAACCACTTCCTGAGACATTTTACACATCACACAGACCTGCTTTATCAGCTGGAGCTGAACTCTGTTTTTTCTGTCCCCTTAGTTTCCTATAGGTCAAAGAAACAACAGCAGCAGTAAGTACAGCAAGAACTAACAGACCCACAGCCAGTCCAACATGTCCACCCTGGTCTCCTTCAGCTCCACTGTGTCCACCTGTGTGACCTGCAGGAGAGAACAGGTGTGAGGTGTCAGGTAGGTGATGACTGAAGAACAGAACAAACTCCTGTCAGACATTATCTCCTGCACTTTGACCACATCACTCATCCAGCTGTTTTCTACAAAGTCTCATCAACAACATCTGGAGAAAACACAAACATCTGGTCTCACATCAACAACCAGGAAGCAGCTTCAGCTCTGCTGCTCAGACAAACACACACTCACCTGCTGAGTTTACTGTCAGGTGGGTGATGTTGGTGAGTTCAGGTGCTTTTGATTGACTCTGTAAGACACGACACTCGTATGTCCCAGTGTCAGTAAACGTCACATTCTTCAGAGTCACAGACACGTCTCCATCCTTCATCTGTGAGTCCTTCAGCTCCACCCGCTCCTTAAAAGATGGATGCTGGTTTGTTGGATCAGGCTGATTGTTCCGATACACAAAGACATGATCTGGATCCAGACCAGGTCTGGTCCACTCCACAGCTCTGATCTCTGAGCTGCTGGGAGCTCGACATGTCAGAGTGACGTTCTGTCCAGGTTCAGCTGTGATGTCTGAAGAACAGAGGAACAGACAGAGACCAGAGGTTAGAGGGTCCAGGTGTAACAAGCTTTATTGTAGTTCAGCTGAGTAAGTATTATAAAGTATTTTTTAGGATCAGATGAATCAAATAAAATACAGTCTAGTCATCATAAACCCGGGGCCAAAGTAACTGGATTAGGTTTATTTTTAGGATGAAAGTCCTTTGCAGACAATGAGTACCTGAAGTCTGGGACCCTGGACAAATCCTGAGTCTCTATAGAGCCAGAACATCCATCCATCCATCCATCCATTTTCTATACCCGCTTTTCCTGGCTCACGGTCACGGGGATCTGCTGGAGCCTATCCCAGCTCTCTCTCGGGTGGAAGGCAGAGCCAGAACAGTGATAATTAATTTTTATCAGTGAAAAAGGTTCCACTGTTCTGGTCTGTGAGGTTCCTGCTTTGAAATGCTGTACCAGGCCTTTACTGGCTCCAGCTGTTTTTGGGTCTTTGTGGCCCCAGTCAGTGAAAAACTGTGATGTCCCTACTAATAGACGGGTGAAGGACTTCACCTTAACAGGAAATGCCTAAATGTTTCCAGGTCCTGCCCTGACAGACACAGACACAGATACTGGGTTTTAGTTTTTCCCAACACAGTCATGGTTGCTGTCAGCCTCAGTCCTCTGCTGCTTCTTATCTTAGAGTTGTTATCTGGGTACGAATGTCACCCACAATAAAGATGAAACATCACTGTTCTCTGAAGCCTCAAAGTATTTTCTCCCTTATCGTTGGTCTTGGACCCCAGGATGTAAACACTGTTAGAGACTGTTCAGTCACATGATCTCTGCTCATTTTCATTTCATCAATACAAAACCACTTCTGGGACTTTTTTAAGCTTATTTTTCCAGACTGAGACAAAAAAAAATTACGTCAGTGACTTTGAAAATATCAAGTTTAATCTCAGTCCTGTGCCTCCTCACACACATTGTTCATAATTCACGGGTTGAACCTGAAACCAGATGTTTCCTGTTAAGGATCAGATTAGAGCACAAATCTGTCTGCTGGACTCTACTCTGCCTTTGGGTCCTGGTACCGGTGTGTGGAGGTGAGTTCTGATGGTTATCAATATCCCATCTAATGCTGGTGAGGTCTGAGCAGACACAGGGTCTGAACTGAGCAGAACCATTTCCTGTGGTTACATCAGTGTGTGGGCCGAGGCACCTGGGTTTGATCCCCAATTCCAAAGGTGTGAGGTGTCAGGTAGGTGATGACTGAAGAACAGAACAAACTCCTGTCAGACATTATCTCCTGCACTTTGACCACATCACTCATCCAGCTGTTTTCTACAAAGTCTCATCAACAACATCTGGAGAAAACACAAACATCTGGTCTCACATCAACCAGGAAGCAGCTTCAGCTCTGCTGCTCAGACAAACACACACTCACCTGCTGAGACTCTCAGGTGGGTGATGTTGATGAGTTCAGGTGCTTTTGTTTGACCCTGGGCGACACGACATTCGTATATTCCAGTGTCAGTAAACGTCACATTCTTCAGAGTCACAGACACGTCTCCATCCTTCATCTGTGAGTCCTTCAGCTCCACCCGCTCCTTAAAAGATGGATGCTGGTTTGTTGGATCAAACTTCTTGTTCCGATAAACAAAGACATAGTCTGGATCCAGACCAGGTCTGGTCCACTCCACAGTTCTATTCTCTGAGCTGCTGGGAGCTCGACATGTCAGAGTAACGTTCTGTCCAGGTTCAGCTGTGATGGTTCTCTGACCTGAAGAACAGAGGAACAGACAGAGACCAGAGGTTAGAGGGTCCAGGTGTAACAAGCTCTATTGTAGTTCAGCTGAGCAGGTTTTAGAAATCTGTTCTTTGATCAAATGAAATCAACCTTGGAATTGAAACTAGAGGAGTTGTTGAACATTTGGTGACTGATATTGATGAACTGTCAACACAGTGTCTACAAAATGAACCTGAATTATTGAAGGATTAGGATTCTTTGATTCATTAATACATGGATCAATTCTAGATTCATTCTAAATGATCAGAAGTTGAAAAGGCTGAAATGAGCTTCAGCTCAGTGACAATAAAAAGTCCAGAAGTTCAAAGACACATGTGACACTGACGTCCACAAAGACCTGGATGATAAAAAGACTCTCTCAGCGTCGCTGCTGAAAATCCTTCCAGACTATTGATCACTGATCAGATTCACTGTGTTACACCACAGCACAGACAGAAAACTCTGTGTCTGGTTAAAGACTTTTTCTGACCACACTTTAGCTTCAACACCACAGAACTCACCTCCAGAGGCCGAGACCAGGACCCACAGACAGAGTGCAGCCCAGAGGAGAGAAGCAGAAGTGCCCACAGACATCATGCTCAGATCTGATCCTTAGCAGGAAAATATGACGACTCTTGTTTTATAGTTCAGCCCAGACCAGCTCTGCTCTGGGGATGGGGGGCGTGTCTGTCACTGCTGAAATCCAGCTGCACACAGTTACATCTCTATTACCTCTGGATATGCAACTCTGGGAAAGTCCAGCACTTCAGTCCAAAAAGAATGACGTTTTGGACTTTATTTATTATCCTGATCTATCAGCAGATTTTAGAGCCAATACTTTAGTTTCTTTTCAGGATCAGATGAATCAAATCAAATACAGTCTAGTCATCATAAACCAAAGTAACTGGATTAGGTTTATTTTTAGTAAATGGATGAAAGTCCTTTGCAGACAATGAGTACCTGAAGTCTGGGCTGGCTGGAAACCTGGACTGCTGGTTACCCTGGGGGGTCGCTCAACTGGGCGGATTATGGATTGCTGGGGCAGTGATGGCAGGTCACTACAGTCCGTGTCATTCTCAGGGAGGACCCCTGAAGTTGGACTTAGTTCCCACCCGCCAGACCTTTTGGAACCCGCCTGCCAAAAGCCCCTTCCACCCACTCTTTTGGACAACTGGGCCATCTGGAAGCCGGCCCTTGATGTCGGAGGTTCTGTTAAGGTTTGGTTTTGTGACATCCGGTTTATGGACTTATTTTGTCTCTGGTTTCTGTTTTCACCTACGTTAAGCATAGATCACTAAGATCACTTTGAGTCCAGTAAGATTGTTTTCACCTGTGTTCAGTTACTTTTCTGCTTGACTCCATAAATAGATCCCGACTTCTTTGGGTCCTCCCTGGACGATTGTAGTGAAGTTACCGTGACAGTGTTAGTTATATTTGCTGTTCTCCGAGTGGCGGACTTAATCCGTTTGTCCCTGAGCCTGGTGAGTCCAGGTAAATAAAGAACTGTGTTTTGTCCTGCATTTGGATCCTGCTCCTCTCATTCACCATTAAACCACCCCCCAGGTGTCTGCAGCTAGTTGTGAAGCCTCTTGTTGTACGTCAGTCACTCCTACGTCCTCAGGACTGTTCTGGTCTCAGCTGGATGTGGTCAAAGTGTCTGTCTTCACCAGTGACAGAGTACTGTCGTAATTCACTCTTGTTGTATTCTGGGATCTTCCTGGTCCCTTGGTGCTACTGAGTTTCCTGTTCCAGTCCAAACTAATGTTTTGGGTGGTCCCAGTGTTTTTGTTGTCTCTGATGATTTATTCTTTTTGTTCAGTCTCACGATGACCTCTGTCTCCTGCAGAGACACCTAATGCATAATGATCAAGTCCAGACCTTTAATCTGCCTGATGTGTTAGTTTCCCCCCACATTGTTACTGTCAGCCTCAGTCCAGTGCTGCTTCTTTTACAACTGTGGAATTGGGTGGGTGTGCCGGTCTTGCTCATGCCAACACCTCCTCAACTCCTGAGCCTCATCATGGCTGTGATTCCTAAATGGTTCATGCCAAACCTCCTAACTAGAAGCTGAAAGTCTTCTCTCACATCCTGAGTGTTTCAGGTCCAGCTGTGGTGGTGGACAGAGGCCAGATGACAAATCCCTTCTCATGTTACCAACAAATATACTCTCTCACTCTGTGACGTTCCAACTAATAGACGGGTGAAGGACTTCACCTTAACAGGAAATGCCTAAATGTTGGGTAATGTTGCCTAAATGGGTTTTAGTTTGGTGGCTGTCAGCCTCAGTCCTCTGCTGCTTCTTTCCTTAGAGTTTGAACCTGAAACTGGATGATTCCTGCTTATAAGTACCTCGGTGTTCATGTGAACAACAAACCTGTAGTCACTTTACCTGCTATTTATTTATTTATCCATAGATGTCCATATACTGGACAGACCCATAGGCACATATTGGACACACTTAGAGTTTTTGTAGCTTCATACTTTTATTCCACTTAGTGTTTTAGAATATTTTTACTTTCTTATTTATCTCACATCTTTGCTCCTTCTGGCTCTGCTGTGTTTTTGGACTTTGCTGTTGTCAACAAGACAGTTTCCTCATTGTGGGACAAATAAAGGTTTTCTTATTCTAATTAGAGCTCGATGTCTGTCTGCTGGACTCTACTCTGCCTTTGGGACCTGGTACCGGCGTGTGGAGCCGAGTTCTGAGCAGACACAGAGTCTGAACTGAGCAGAACCACTTCCTGTGGTTACATCAGTGTGTGGGTCGAGGGGGGTTGACTCCTGATAAAGTGAAACCAGACAGTGACACCGGGAGGAGCTGCACATTTTTCACATAATTTGTAATGTGCCAAACCAAAGAAGAAGAGTTAACACATTTGCAGAGAAGATTTCTGCTGGTTACACGTCAAAGATGGAGACGGTCAATGATGTGGGACAGTGTTTCTCCTTTATTCTGTAGACACAAAGTGATAAAGCCTTGATGAGCGATGGCTTCACTTCTGCCTAAGGGCCTTGTTGTCCGTCCTCTTAGCGCCACCAAGTGGCGTAACATATGTATTACACCAGGACTGACAGCAGTCCCACAGGTGCCTTATGTCCCATATAAGTGGCACAGTGCACAACACAACAGCAGTAGAACAAACAAGACAACAACTGTAGGGAGGGGTCCCTTTCTGTAGGAAACATCCTGGGTGCTGCACTAAGAAGGTGTCGGTGGAATCAGGAGGAGAAACAGTGAGAAGAGAGATTTGCTTTCATTATAGAACAGTGAACACAACACGACGCGCCCTGGTTGTTGCTGTGGAACAGGGCCGGTTCCTGGCAGCTGTGGAAGGGTGGGCTGGAAGAGATCCTGGGTGGGCAATTGTTAGGATACATTCAGAACGTGTGTTTGTTTGTTTAACACACACTACCAGGTCTCCGTAGACTGCACCTGACTGTGGCTCGATGCCTGTTTCTGCAACCCCTGGAGAGACATAGATGTGGATCTGAGCTGTTGGTGTTCTCCCATGGTCCTGTTTCAAAGGTCAAAGGTCAGCACTCACCCTTCATCCTGTCACAGCTTCACTGGCCCCACGGCCGCTCACACGTTGACCCCTCAGGGAGAGAACTAGGTCTGAGTCAAGACTAAAAGTATCAGTAAAAACTAGTAAGTGATGAAACAACAAAGTCCCACCAGGATGTGCCGCGACACAAAATCTAATATAGTGAAGAAACAAAAGCACCAGTGTTGTTTCACATCACTTTTCAGCAGAAGTCACCAGGATTTAAAGACAGAGGTGGAACAGTTGAATGAAATCAAACAACCTTTTTATTAAACATTGTAGCAGCAGGTCAAGCACTGAACTGAATGAAACCAGGACTAGACCAGGACTGAACCAGGACTGAACCAGAACTAGACTAAGACTGAACCAGGACTAGACCAGGACTAAACCAAGACTGAACCAGGACTAGACTAAGACTAAACCAGGACTGAACCAGGACTGAACCAGGACTAGACCAGGACTAAACCAGGACTACACTGAGACTGAACCAGGACTAGACCAGGACTAAGCCAGGACTAAACCAAGACTGAACCAGGACTAGACTAAGACTAAACCAGGACTAGACCAGGACTGAACCAGAGCTAGACCAGGACTGAGCCAGAACTATACCAGGACTGAACCAGGACTAGACCAGGACTGAACCAGGAATGAACCAGGGCTAGACCAGGTCTAAGACTAGACCAGGACTGAACCAAGACTAGATCTAAGTTTCTGAGTTTCTCTGAAGTCGACAAAGCTCAGGATTTTCTCTCTCAGTGTTTGACCTTGTGTGTCTTTGCAGCTTCGTCACGTCTCTTCTCATCTCACAGTTTAAACAAGTTTCCGGGTGTCAGCTGCAGAGAAAAGCCACTGACTTGCAGAGGCGTCAAACAGGAAGGATGAGGCGTTTACCGACTGTCAGGTTGGTCTTTGTCTCATTCCAGCTACAGAATGGAGGGAACATCTGTCCAGATGCTGCTGGGTGAGTCCTGTCTGTGTGAATGTGGATGAGCAGAGCAGCCATTACAGCTCCCACTGACCTGACTCTCATTTCTCTGTAGCTGTGGTGTCGGTGCTGAGCTGCACAACAGACCAAGGTCAGTGAGCTGTTACTGTCGCAGCCTGAGACTCAGGTTAGTGTGAACAGCAGAGTCTAAGAGAGTCGGACTGAAGCAGCAGCTGCACGTCGTGTTTCTAGGGTTTAAAGCTTCAGGCCAAAAAACAAAAAACTGTTCCACACTTTACCTGCAGAGTCCAGAGTCTGTGTGGAGTCACTGCAAGTACAGAAACTGACAACAAACACAGGTGCTTCTCTTTCCTCTCTGTGATACTGCACTTACTGTTTCCTCATTTCAGGGTCCACAGCTCGTCTGACTCTGAGTCCCAGCAGCTCCCAGTTTTTTGAAGGAGACTCTTTGTCTCTGAGCTGTGAGGAGGACGACAGCTCTGCTGGATGGACCCTGAGGAGGAACACAACCAAACAGAGGACTCAGTGTGGACCTGACTGGGGAACATCAGCTGGTTCTTCCTGTAACATCAGCTACATTGACACACTGGACAGTGGAGTTTACTGGTGTGAGTCCAGAGAGGGAGCAACCAGTCAGAGCATCAACATCACTGTCAGTGGTAAGATGAGCCTGTGGAGTTAGTATTGATGAAGCTGTGTGGAAATGGATGAAATGCTGTAGTTTGTCTCTGTGTTGAGGTGGAGCAGTGATCCTGCAGAGTCCTGTCCTCCCTGTGATGGAGGGAGAAAACATCACCCTGATCTGTAGAACCCAGACATCCTCCGACCTCCCGGCTGATTTCTATAAACACGGCTCCCTCATCATCGATCGGCCTACGGGTCACGTGACCATCCTCCATGTTTCCAAGGCCGATGAAGGCGTCTACAGGTGTAACATCAGGGGCCATGGAGAGTCTCCACCCAGCTGGATCTCTGTCACAGGTCAGCAGCTTCACTTTGATTGACACTCTGATTTCAGCCACATGTTCACCTGACCAGGTGGGCTTCTGTCTGCAGGAACACCTACAACCACAGCCCCACCCACCACTGCAGCCCCACCCCCAGACTCCACCCCCCTCCAGCAGGTGTTCACAGTGGTCCGTTACCTGGTGGTGTTCTGTCCCTACGTCATCTCCACTGTCCTCATGGTGTCTCTGTATCGACACAGACCCACAGGTAACACTCTGAATCAATCAATCAATCGATCAATCAATCAATCAATCAATCAACCAATCAATCAATCAATCAATCAATCAATCAATACCAGTTGTCTCTGACTCAGCTTGTTGTTGAAGGTGCAGAGGAACATCTGCCAGCTGTGACGCCACATCTGTTTGTTTGTTCTAATTATTTATTTCACATCTTTGTTGGGTTAGTGCAGATACAGCAGAGACAAACATCTTGTGTAACCAGCAGGAGGCAGTGTCAACACATGATCTGGAATAATCCGCCACTGAAAATAGTCCCTGACAGACACAATGGTTCCTCCTGTTTGGTAAAAACCACAGTGAGCATCTGTTTCAGGATGTACTGTACATATTGTTTCTAAGGAGAAAAATATAAATATCACCGGACTGAACCTTTAAGGACGGACTCTTCATTTGTAAGAGACCTGAGACCAGTAAAAGTCCAAAAGTATCATCATCCAAATGTACTTGAAGTGGCCACAGTAAAAGTTCTCAGAGCAGGAAAAAGTACAAGGTTTGGCTCATGAAGTAGCATGAAGAAGTAGCACAACATGCAAATACTCAGTAAAGTACTAATACCTCAGAGTTGGACTGAAGTACAGCCCTTGAGTAAATGTACTGAGATACTTTAAACCACTTCCTGAGACATTTTACACATCACACAGACCTGCTTTATCAGCTGGAGCTGAACTCTGTTTTTTCTGTCCCCTTAGTTTCCTATAGGTCAAATAAGCAGCAGCAAGTACAGCAAGAACTAACAGACCCACAGCCAGTCCAACATGTCCATGACCTGCAGGAGAGAACAGGTGTGAGGTGTCAGGTAGGTGATGACTGAAGAACAGAACAAACTCCTGTCAGACATTATCTCCTGCACTTTGACCACATCACTCATCCAGCTGTTTTCTACAAAGTCTCATCAACAACATCTGGAGAAAACACAAACATCTGGTCTCACATCAACAACCAGGAAGCAGCTTCAGCTCTGCTGCTCAGACAAACACACACTCACCTGCTGAGACTCTCAGGTCGATGATGCTGATGAGTTCAGGTGCGTTTGTTTGACTCTGGGAGACACGACACTCGTATGTCCCAGTGTCATTAAACGTCACATTCTTCAGAGTCACAGACACGTCTCCATCCTTCATCTGTGAGTCCTTCAGCTCCACCCGCTCCTTAAAAGATGGATGCTGGTTGTCTGGATCAAACCTCTTGTTCCAGTACAAAAACACATAGTCTGGACCCAGACCAGGTCTGGTCCAATTTAAAACAAAGATCTTTGTGCTCCTGGGAGCTCGACATGGCAGAGTGACAGTGTTTCCAGGTTCAGCTGTGATGATCATGTCTGCAGTAAAGAGGGAAAACAAGGAGCAGAGACGTTAGAAACCAGTGATAAATGAGATTTAATGGAGGTTTAGGTGATGGTTTTCCCAGTTTATATACAGTATCTCACAGAAGTGAGTCCACTCCTCACATTTTTGTAAGTAGTTTATTATATCTGTTCATGTGACAACACTGAAGAAATGACACTTTGCTACAATGTAAAGTAGTGAGTGTACAGCTTGTATAACTGTGTAAATTTGCTGTCCCCTCAAAATAACTCAACACACAGCCATTAATGTCTAAACCGCTGGCAACACAAGTGAGTACACCCCTAAGTGAAAATGTATGGACATTTGGTGTGAGGTGTCAGGTAGGTGATGACTGAAGAACAGAACAAACTCCTGTCAGACATTATCTCCTGCACTTTGACCACATCACTCATCCAGCTGTTTTCTACAAAGTCTCATCAACAACATCTGGAGAAAACACAAACATCTGGTCTCACATCAACCAGGAAGCAGCTTCAGCTCTGCTGCTCAGACAAACACACACTCACCTGCTGAGACTCTCAGGTGGACGGTGCTGATGAGTTTAAGTGGATCTATTTGACCCTGGGCAACACGACACTCGTATGTCCCATTGTCAGTAAACGTCACATTCTTCAGAGTCACAGACACGTCTCCATCCTTCATCTGTGAGTCCTTCAGCTCCACCCGCTCCTTAAAAGATGGATGCTGGTTGTCTGGGTCAAACCTCCCGTCCTGGTACAAGAACACATAGTCTGTCCCGAGATCAGGTCTGGTCCACTCCACAGTTAAGATCTCTGAGTTGCTGGGAGCTCGACATGTCAGAGTGATGTTCTGTCCAGGTTCAGCTGTGATGGTTCTCTGACCTGAAGAACAGAGGAACAGACAGAGACCAGAGGTTAGAGGGTCCAGGTGTAACAAGCTTTACTGTAGTTCAGCTGAGCAGGTTTTAGAAATCTGTTCTTTGATCAAATGAAATCAACCTTGGAATTGAAACTAGAGGAGTTGTTGAACATTTGGTGACTGATATTGATGAACTGTCAACACAGTGTCTACAAAATGAACCTGAATTATTGAAGGATTAGGATTCTTTGATTCATTAATACATGGATCAATTCTAGATTCATTCTAAATGATCAGAAGTTGAAAAAG
This sequence comes from Mastacembelus armatus, assembly GCF_900324485.2. Taxonomy (NCBI): domain Eukaryota; kingdom Metazoa; phylum Chordata; class Actinopteri; order Synbranchiformes; family Mastacembelidae; genus Mastacembelus; species Mastacembelus armatus. The sequence continues at coordinate 18,018,697 of NC_046650.1, read as the reverse complement.
CTGAAATGAGCTTCAGCTCAGTGACAATAAAAAGTCCAGCAGTTCAAAGACACATGTGACACTGTAACAGTGATAATTGATCTTTATCAGTGAAAAAAGTTCCACTGTTCTGGTCTGTGAGGTTCCTGCTTTGAGATACTGTAAGGCAAGGCAAGTTTATTTATACAGCACAATTCATACACAGAGTAATTCAAAGTGCTTTACAGAAATAAAAGACTTTAAAAAAATACATAAGCAAGAATAAAAATAAAAGACATGCCACCACTTTGTCACCATATTTGCCCCTTATGATATCGACTATCGGACCACGCTGACCCATATTTGTGGGTCCCCTACTTTCAGTTTGTCCCATCCCTGATGGACTAAAAGTACCTCAACACAGACTATCTGCGGAGGCGATCCTGAGTCCCGGACTCTTACGTCTAGGATCGAGTAGACTACAGCTGGAGGTTCCAAACCCCTTATTTGAGTCTACAGCTGTTTAGACCCGTATTCTAAGGATAACACTAAAGCGCCAGGGTTCCTAACCCCTGAGTCCCTGACCCAATTGGCTTTAGATCGAAGGTTCCCAACCTAATCAACTTAGAGTACTGACCGTGAGTCCGATTGTCTTCCCCAACTGGACAAAAGTAGTGACAAGACAGTTTTAAAAAAAAGAAAAAATAAATAATAATAAAAAGTTAAAAATTAATATTAAAGGAAACTGAGTGCAGATAGATCGGTTTGGATAAAACACTGTCAGGGTTAGTCTGGTCATATGTTATATGCCACACTAAAAAGAAAGGTTTTTAGCTCGGACTTAAACATTGCCAGAGATGAGGCTTGTCTAACATCATCAGGAAGACTATTCCAGGTTTTAGCTGCATAGAACTGAAACGCTGCTTCTCCCTGTTTAGTCCTGACTCTGGGCACGAGCTGAAGGCCTGTCCCTGATGTTCTCAGAGTTCGAGATGGTTCATATGGCATCAGCATGTCAGAGATGTAATGTGGTGCTGAGCCATGAAGAGACTTATACACAAGCAGTGCTGTTTTGAAATCTATTCTCTGAGAGACAGGAAGCCAGTGCAGAGATCTGAGAACAGGAGTAATGTGGTTGTACTTCCTGGTTCTAGTAAGGACCCGAGCAGCAGCTTTCTGAATGTACTGTAGCTGCTTTACAGCTCGTTTTGAGAGCCCTGTGAACAGGCCATTACAGTAATCTAACCTGCTAGAGATAAAAGCATGGATGAGTTTTTCCAAGTCTGGTTTAGACATGATCCCTTTGATTCTGATGTTTTTGAGATGCTAAAATGCTGACGATGTTATCAATTTAATGTGGCTGTTAAAATTCATGTCGGAGTCCATGATTACCCCTAGATTTCTAACTTGATTTTTAAATTTTAGAGAAAGAGACTCGAGGTGACTGCTGACACTTTCTCTTTGTTTCTGAGGCCCAAAGATGATTATTTCAGTCTTGTCTCTGTTTATTTGGAGAGAGTTGTTTTTCATCCACACAGTGATCTGTTCAATACAGCGACACAGTGAATCCACTGGTCCATATTCACCAGCTGTGAGTGAAATGTAAATCTGAGTGTCATCTGCATAGTTATGGTAGGACACATTATTGCTGCGTATTAACTGGCCTAAAGGAAACATGTAAAGATTTAACTAAAGGGGTCCCAAGATGGACCCCTGGGGGACTCCACATGTCAACAACATTTGGTCTGAGACACAGTTACCAACTTCAATGAAATACTTCCTGTCTTCAAGATAGGACTTAAACCATTTAAGGGCACTACCAGAGATGCCTATCCAGTCCTCTAACCTTAGTAACAGGATCACATGGTCCACTGTGTCAAAAGCAGCACTTAGATCCAACAGTACTAAGACAGAGGCTCTGCCAGCGTCGGTGTTAAGACGAATGTCATTTGTCACCTTGATGAGGGCAGTCTCAGTGCTGTGATGGAGCCTAAATCCTGACTGAAAATCATCAAAGCAGTTGTTTAGCATGAGAAAGTCAGTAGGTTGTTGGTAAACAACTTTTTCAATGATTTTGCCTAAAAACGGCAGGTTTGATATGGGCCGGTAGTTGTTCAGTACCATGGCATCGAGACTGCTCTTCTTCAGGAGAGGCTTGATGATACTGTACCAGGTCTTTACTGGCTCCAGCTGTTGATTGTTTTGGGTCTTTGTGGCCCCAGTCAGTGAAAAACTGTGATGTTCCTACTAATAGATGGGTGAAGGACTTTGCCTTAACAGGAAATGCCTAAATGTTTCCAGCTCCTGCCCTGACAGACACAAACACAGATAATGGGTTTTAGTTTTTCCCACCACAGTCATGGTTGCTGTCAGCCTCAGTCCTCTGCTGCTTCTTTTCTTAGAGTTGTTATCTGGGTACAAATGTCACCCACAATAAAGATGAAACATCACTGTTCTCTGAAGCCTCAAAGTATTTTCTCCCTTATCGTTGGTCTTGGACCCCAGGATGTAAACACTGTTAGAGACTGTTCAGTCACATGATCTCTGCTCATTTTCATTTCATCAATACAAAACCACTTCTGGGACTTTTTTAAGCTTATTTTTCCAGGCTGAGACAAAAAAAAATTACTTCAGTGACTTTGAAAATATCAGGTTTAATCTCACTCCTGTGCCTCCTCACACACATTGTTCATAATTCATGGGTTGAACCTGTGCTCCAACTGTAGAGCCCCGCCCACCACTGCAGCCCCGCCCCCAGACCCATCCCCCCTCCAGCAGGTGTTCACAGTGGTCCGTTACCTGGTGGTGTTCTGTCCCTACGTCATCTCCACTGTCCTCATGGTGTCTCTGTATCGACACAGACCCACAGGTAACACTCTGAATCAATCAATCAGTCAATACCAGTTGTCTCTGACTCTTCTTGTGTCCAATGTTGATAAATTCTCCATTTTCTTTCTCACCTGCTCTGACTGCAGGAAATCACCTGTCTGTCTCCATGGTGATGACCCCGCCCACCCATGCTGAGCAGGGATTGGACGATGACCACGATGACGTCACCACAGAGCATCAGTTCTGATTGGCTCTCTGGTCAGAACCTGATGGCTGAAAACTACTGGCTCATTTCTGAAACAGTTTTCTAAATAAAGCGAACAGATTCACTCAACCCTGTGTTTTAAAATCAGCTTGTTGTTGAAGGTGCAGAGGAACATCTGCCAGCTGTGACGCCACATCTGTTTGTTTGTTTTAATTGTTTATTTCACATCTTTGTTGGGTTAGTGCAGATACAGCAGAGACAAACATCTTGTGTAACCAGCAGGAGGCAGTGTCAACACATGATCTGGAATAATCCACCACTGAAAATAGTCCCTGACAGACACAATGGTTCCTCCTGTTTGGTAAAAACCACAGTGAGCATCTGTTTCAGGATGTACTGTACATATTGTTTCTAAGGAGAAAAATATAAATATCACCAGACTGAACCTTTAAGGACGGACTCTTCATTTGTAAGAGACCTGAGACCAGTAAAAGTCCAAAAGTATCATCATCCAAATGTACTTGAAGTGGCCACAGTAAAAGTTCTCAGAGCAGGAAAAAGTACAAGGTTTGGCTCATGAAGTAGCATGAAGAAGTAGCACAACATGCAAATACTCAGGAAAGTACTAATACCTCAAAGTTGGACTGAGGTACAGCCCTTGAGTAAATGTACTGAGATACTTTAAACCACTTCCTGAGACATTTTACACATCACACAGACCTGCTTTATCAGCTGGAGCTGAACTCTGTTTTTTCTGTCCCATTAGTTTCCTATAGGTCAAAGAAACAACAGCAGCAGCAAGTACAACAAGTACAGCAAGAACTAACAGACCTACAGCCAGTCCAACATGTCCATCCTGGTCTCCTCCATCCTTGTCTCCTCCGTCCTCGTCTCCTCCATCCTTGTGTCCACCTGTGTGACCTGCAGGAGAGAACAGGTGTGAGGTGTCAGGTAGGTGATGACTGAAGAACAGAACAAACTCCTGTCAGACATTATCTCCTGCACTTTGACCACATCACTCATCCAGCTGTTTTCTACAAAGTCTCATCAACAACATCTGGAAAAAACACAAACATCTGGTCTCACATCAACAACCAGGAAGCAGCTTCAGCTCTGCTGCTCAGACAAACACACACTCACCTGCTGAGTCTACTGTCAGGTGGGTGATGATGAGTTCAGGTGCTTTTGATTGACTCTGTCAGACACGACACTCATATGTCCCAGTGTCATTAAACGTCACATTCTTCAGAGTCACAGACACGTCTCCATCCTTCATCTGTGAGTCCTTCAGCTCCACCCGCTCCTTAACAGATGGATGCTGGTTGTCTGGGTCGAACCTCCCATCCCGATACACAAAGATTTCTTTTGGATCCAGATCAGGTCTGGTCCACTCCACAGTTCTGATCTCTGAGCTGTTGGGAGCTCGACATGTCAGAGTGACGTTCTGTCCAGGTTCAGCTGTGATGGTTCTCTGACCTGAAGAACAGAGGAACAGACAGAGACCAGAGGTTAGAGGGTCCAGGTGTAACAAGCTTTATTGTAGTTCAGCTGAGCAGGTTTTAGAAATCTGTTCCTTGATCAAATGAAATCAACCTTGGAATTGAAACTAGAGGAGTTGTTGAACATTTGGTGACTGATATTGATGAACTGTCAACACAGTGTCTACAAAATGAACCTGAATTATTGAAGGATTAGGATTCTTTGATTCATTAATACATGGATCAATTCTAGATTCATTCTAAATGATCAGAAGTTGAAAAGGCTGAAATGAGCTTCAGCTCAGTGACAATAAAAAGTCCAGAAGTTCAAAGACACATGTGACACTGACGTCCACAAAGACCTGGATGATAAAAAGACTCTCTCAGCGTCGCTGCTGAAAATCCTTCCAGACTATTGATCACTGATCAGATTCACTGTGTTACACCACAGCACAGACAGAAAACTCTGTGTCTGGTTAGAGACTTTTTCTGACCACACTTTAGCTTCAGCACCACAGAACTCACCTCCAGAGACCAAGACCAGGACCCACAGACAGAGTGCAGCCCAGAGGAGAGAAGCAGAAGTGCCCACAGACATCGTGCTCAGATCTGATCCTTAGCAGGAAAATATGACGACTCTTGTTTTATAGTTCAGCCCAGACCAGCTCTGCTCTGGGGATGGGGGGCGTGTCTATCACTGCTGAAATCCCGCTGCACACTCTTATGACACTGTTATTTCTGGATATGCAACTCTGGGAAAGTCCAGCACTTCAGTCCAATAAGAATGACGTATTTGGACTTTATTTATTATCCTGATCTATCAGCAGATTTTAGAGCCAAAACTTTAGTTTCTTTTCAGGATCAGATGAAACAAATCAAATACAGTCTAGTCATCATAAACCAAAGTAACTGGATTAGGTTTATTTTTAGTAAATGGATGAAAGTCCTTTGCAGACAATGAGTACCTGAAGTCTGGGCTGGCTGGAAACCTGGACTGCTGGTTACCCTGGGGGGTCGCTCAGCTGGGCAGATTATGGATTGTCGGGCAGTGATGGCAGGTCACTACAGTCCGTGTCATTCTCAGGGAGGACCCCTGAAGTTGGACTTAGTTCCCACCTGCCAGACCTTTTGGAACCTGCCTGCCTAAAAATTCTGTTCCAGACCAAAGTGATATTTTGGCTGGGCTCAGTGTTTTCGTTGTCTCTGATGATTTATTCTGTTTGTTCCGTCTCAGGATGACCTCTGTACGTGGCCGACAAGGGCAAACGCGCTGCAACAACGGAAACACCTGCAAGAAAGAAATGCTGCAAAAGAGAAAACACAACGGAAGTGCGACAGACCTGTAGGGGGACCCCGAACTGAGGGATGCTATGAACAAAGGTTGGCTAAGTTTTACAGAGGCCAGAGAGAGACACATGTAGTGATACAAGCCACGTCTCATTTCAGAGGCTGCTCATATGCAGCTTATAGTTTTCAATTGAAACATAAAGAGCTTCCTCTGATGATTGTTCTCATATGAGCAAAAATGCTCTACTACATTTGTTTACTTGAACAAAAGTGTCATACAATGTTGGGAGACATGGGGGGGGCAGGGTTGTTTTTGCAGGTTCATTTTCCATTTATTACTTTTTAAACACTTGGCTGTCATATTTTACAATACTGTACTTTTATAATGCTGTACAAAGTGACGGCCAAGTGTTTAAAAAGAAATAAATGGAAATCCTACCTTTTCTATGTCGCCTCTGTAAAACTTAGCCAACCTTTGCTCATAGCATCCCTCAGTTCGGGGTCCCCCTACAGGCCTGGCGCACTTCCATTGTGTTTTCTCTCTTGCAGGTGTTTTCGTTGTTGCAGCGCGTTTGCCCTTGTCGGCCACCGTACCCTCTGTCTCCTGCAGAGACACCTAATGCATAATGAACAAGTCCAGACCGTTAATCTGCCTGATGTGTTAGTTCAGGTCCAGCTGTGGTGGTGGACAGAGGCCAGATGGAAAATCCCTTCTCATGTTACCAACAAATATACTCTCTCACTCTGTGATGTTCCTACTAATAGACGGGTGAAGGACTTCACCTTAACAGGAAATGCCTAAATGTTGGGTAATGTTGCCTAAATGGGTTTTAGTTTTTCCTACCACAGTCATGGTTGCTGTCAGCCTCAGTCCTCTGCTGCTTTTTTTCTTAGAGTTTGAACCTGAAACCGGATGTTTCCTGCTTATAAGTACCTCAGTGTTCATGTGAACCACAAACTGGACTGGACTCATAACATAGATGCACTGTACAGGAAGGCCAGCGCCGACTCTGGCAGGATGTCCTGCAGGATGCTTCAGTGACAGACTGACTCACCATGGCTGTGTGTAGGACAGAGTCCACAGGTCTTTCCTTCCTGCTGTCAGACTCCACCATGATCAGACTAACACTGTCCATGTGTCATCCATCTGCTGTGATCATGTCCAACACTGTATTATAAGGTGAATCCCATCAGAGCAATATACTGTAGTCACTTTACCTGCTATTTATTTATTTATCCATAGATGTCCATATACTGGACAGACCCATAGGCACATATTGGACACACTTAGAGTTTTTGTAGCTTCATACTTTTATTCCACTTAGTGTTTTAGAATATTTTTACTTTCTTATTTATCTCACATCTTTGCTCCTTCTGGCTCCGCTGTGTTTTTGGACTTTGCTGTTGTCAACAAGACAGTTTCCTCATTGTGGGACAAATAAAGGTTTTCTTATTCTAATTAGAGCTCGATGTCTGTCTGCTGGACTCTACTCTGCCTTTGGGACCTGGTACCGGCGTGTGGAGCCGAGTTCTGAACAGACACAGTCTGAACTGAGCAGAACCATTTCCTGTGGTTACATCAGTGTGTGGGTCGAGGGGGGTTGACTCCTGATAAAGTGAAACCAGACAGTGACACCGGGAGAAGCTGCACATTTTTCACATAATTTGTAATGTGCCAAACCAAAGAAGAAGAGTTAACACATTTGCAGAGAAGATTTCTGCTGGTTACACGTCAAAGATGGAGACGGTCAATGATGTGGGACAGTGTTTCTCCTTTATTCTGTAGACACAAAGTGATAAAGCCTTGATGAGCGATGGCTTCACTTCTGCCTAAGGGCCTTGTTGTCCGTCCTCTTAGCGCCATCAAGTGGCGTAACATATGTATTACACCAGGACTGACAGCAGGCCCACAGGTGCCTTATGTCCCATATAAGTGGCACAGTGCACAACACAACAGCAGTAGAACAAACAAGACAACAACTGTAGGGAGGGGTCCCTTTCTGTATGAAACATCCTGGGTGCTGCACTAAGAAGGTGTCGGTGGAATCAGGAGGAGAAACAGTGAGAAGAGAGATTTGCTTTCATTATAGAACAGTGAACACAACACGACGCGCCCTGGTTGTTGCTGTGGAACAGGGCCGGTTCCTGGCAGCTGTGGAAGGGTGGGCTGGAAGAGATCCTGGGTGGGCAATTGTTAGGATACATTCAGAACGTGGGTTTGTTTGTTTAACACACACTACCAGGTCTCCGTAGACTGCACCTGACTGTGGCTCGATGCCTGTTTCTGCAACCCCTGGAGAGACATAGATGTGGATCTGAGCTGTTGGTGTTCTCCCATGGTCCTGTTTCAAAGGTCAAAGGTCACCACTCACCCTTCATCCTGTCACAGCTTCACTGGCCCCACGGCCGCTCACACGTTGACCCCTCAGGGAGAGAACTAGGTCTGAGTCAAGACTAAAAGTAGCAGTAAAAACTAGTAAGTGATGAAACAACAAAGTCCCACCAGGATGTGCCGCGACACAAAATCTAATATAGTGAAGAAACAAAAGCACCAGTGTTGTTTCACATCACTTTTCAGCAGAAGTCACCAGGATTTAAAGACAGAGGTGGAACAGTTGAATGAAATCAAACAACCTTTTTATTAAACATTGTAGCAGCAGGTCAAGCACTGAACTGAATGAAACCAGGCCTAGACCAGGACTAAACCAAGAATGAACCAGGACTAGACTAAGACTAAACCAGGACTAGACCAGGACTGGACCAGGACTGAACCAGGACTAGACTGAGACTGAACCAGGACTAGACCAGGACTAGACCAGGACTGAACCAGGAATGAACCAGGACTAGACCAGGACTAAGACTAGACCAGGACTGAACCAAGACTAGATCTAAGTTTCTGAGTTTCTCTGAAGTCGACAAAGCTCAGGATTTTCTCTCTCAGTGTTTGACCTTGTGTGTCTTTGCAGCTTCGTCACGTCTCTTCTCATCTCACAGTTTAAACAAGTTTCCGGGTGTCAGCTGCAGAGAAAAGCCACTGACTTGCAGAGGCGTCAAACAGGAAGGATGAGGCGTTTACTGACTGTCAGGTTGGTCTTTGTCTCATTCCAGCTACAGAATGGAGGGAACATCTGTCCAGATGCTGCTGGGTGAGTCCTGTCTGTGTGAATGTGGATGAGCAGAGCAGCCATTACAGCTCCCACTGACCTGACTCTCATTTCTCTGTAGCTGTGGTGTCGGTGCTGAGCTGCAGAACAGACCAAGGTCAGTGAGCTGTTACTGTCGCAGCCTGAGACTCAGGTTAGTGTGAACAGCAGAGTCTAAGAGAGTCGGACTGAAGCAGCAGCTGCACGTCGTGTTTCTAGGGTTTAAAGCTTCAGGCCAAAAAACAAAAAACTGTTCCACACTTTACCTGCAGAGTCCAGAGTCTGTATGGAGTCACTGCAAGTCCAGAAACTGACAACAAACACAGGAGCTTCTCTTTCCTCTCTGTGATACTGCACTTACTGTCTCCTCATTTCAGGGCCCACAGCTCGTCTGACTCTGAGACCCAGCAGCTCCCAGTTTTTTGAAGGAGACTCTTTCTCTCTGAGGTGTGAGGAGGACGACAGCTCTGCTGGATGGACCCTGAGGAGGAACACAACCAGAGAAACCAGGACTCAATGTGGACCTGACTGGGGAACCTCAGCTGGTTCTTCCTGTAACATCAGCTACATCGTCCCATCAGACAGTGGAGTTTACTGGTGTGAGTCCAGAGAGGGAGCAACCAGTCAGAGCATCAACATCACTGTCAGTGGTAAGATGAGCCTGTGGAGTTAGTATTGATGAAGCTGTGTGGAAATGGATGAAATGCTGTAGTTTGTCTCTGTGTTGAGGTGGAGCAGTGATCCTGCAGAGTCCTGTCCTCCCTGTGATGGAGGGAGAAAACATCACCCTGATCTGTAGAACCCAGACATCCTCCGACCTCCCAGCTGATTTCTATAAACACGGCTCCCTCATCATCGATCGGCCTACGAGTCACGTGACCATCCTCCATGTTTCCAAGGCCGATGAAGGCGTCTACAGGTGTAACATCAGGGGCCATGGAGAGTCTCCACCCAGCTGGATCTCTGTCACAGGTCAGCAGCTTCACTTTGATTGACACTGATTTCAGCCACATGTTCACCTGACCAGGTGGGCTTCTGTCTGCAGGAACACCTACAACCACAGCCCCGCCCACCACTGGAGCTCCACCCACCACTACAGCGCCGCTCCCAGACCCCGACCCCCTCCAGCAGGTGTTCACAGTGGTCCGTTACCTGGTGGTGTTCTGTCCCTACGTCATCTCCACTGTCCTCATGGTGTCTCTGTATCGACACAGACCCACAGGTAACACTCTGAATCAATCAATCAATCAATCAATCAATCAATCAATCAATACCAGTTGTCTCTGACTCTTCTTGTGTCCAATGTTGATAAATTCTCCATTTTCTTTCTCACCTGCTCTGACTGCAGGAAATCACCTGTCTGTCTCCATGGTGATGACCCCGCCCACCCATGCTGAGCAGGGATTGGACGATGGCCATGATGACGTCACCACAGAGCATCAGTTCTGATTGGCTCTCTGGTCAGAACCTGATGGCTGAAAACTACTGGCTCATTTCTGAAACAGTTTTCTAAATAAAGCGAACAGATTCACTCGACCCTGTGTTTTAAAATCAGCTTGTTGTTGAAGGTGCAGAGGAACATCTGCCAGCTGTGACGCCACATCTGTTTGTTTGTTTTAATTGTTTATTTCACATCTTTGTTGGGTTAGTGCAGATACAGCAGAGACAAACATCTTGTGTAACCAGCAGGAGGCAGTGTCAACACATGATCTGAAATAATCCGCCACTGAAAATAGTCCCTGACAGACACAATGGTTCCTCCTGTTTGGTAAAAACCACAGTGAGCATCTGTTTCAGGATGTACTGTACATATTGTTTCTAAGGAGAAAAATATTAATATCACCAGACTGAACCTTTAAGGACGGACTCTTCATTTGTAAGAGACCTGAGACCAGTAAAAGTCCAAAAGTATCATCATCCAAATGTACTTGAAGTGGCCACAGTAAAAGTTCTCAGAGCAGGAAAAAGTACAAGGTTTGGCTCATGAAGTAGCATGAAGAAGTAGCACAACATGCAAATACTCAGGAAAGTACTAATACCTCAGAGTTGGACTGAAGTACAGCCCTTGAGTAAATGTACTGAGATACTTTAAACCACTTCCTGAGACATTTTACACATCACACAGACCTGCTTTATCAGCTGGAGCTGAACTCTGTTTTTTCTGTCCCCTTAGTTTCCTATAGGTCAAAGAAACAACAGCAGCAGCAAGTACAACAAGTACAGCAAGAACTAACAGACCTACAGCCAGTCCAACATGTCCATCCTGGTCTCCTCCATCCTTGTCTCCTCCGTCCTCGTCTCCTCCATCCTTGTGTCCACCTGTGTGACCTGCAGGAGAGAACAGGTGTGAGGTGTCAGGTAGGTGATGACTGAAGAACAGAACAAACTCCTGTCAGACATTATCTCCTGCACTTTGACCACATCACTCATCCAGCTGTTTTCTACAAAGTCTCATCAACAACATCTGGAAAAAACACAAACATCTGGTCTCACATCAACAACCAGGAAGCAGCTTCAGCTCTGCTGCTCAGACAAACACACACTCACCTGCTGAGTCTACTGTCAGGTGGGTGATGTTGGTGAGTTCAGGTGCTTTTGATTGACTCTGTAAGACACGACACTCGTATGTCCCAGTGTCATTAAACGTCACATTCTTCAGAGTCACAGACACGTCTCCATCCTTCATCTGTGAGTCCTTCAGCTCCACCCGCTCCTTAACAGATGGATGCTGGTTGTCTGGGTCAAACCTCCCATCCCGATACACAAAGATTTCTTTTGGATCCAGATCAGGTCTGGTCCACTCCACAGTTGTGATATTTGTGCTGCTGGGAGCTCGACATGTCAGAGTGACGTTCTTTCCAGGTTCAGCTGTGATGTTTGTCTGACCTGAAGAACAGAGGAACAGACAGAGACCAGAGGTTAGAGGGTCCAGGTGTAACAAGCTCTATTGTAGTTCAGCTGAGCAGGTTTTAGAAATCTGTTCTTTGATCAAATGAAATCAACCTTGGAATTGAAACTAGAGGAGTTGTTGAACATTTGGTGACTGATATTGATGAACTGTCAACACAGTGTCTACAAAATGAACCTGAATTATTGAAGGATTAGGATTCTTTGATTCATTAATACATGGATCAATTCTAGATTCATTCTAAATGACCAGAAGTTGAAAAGGCTGAAATGAGCTTCAGCTCAGTGACAATAAAAAGTCCAGAAGTTCAAAGACACATGTGACACTGACGTCCACAAAGACCTGGATGATAAAAAGACTCTCTCAGCGTCGCTGCTGAAAATCCTTCCAGACTATTGATCACTGATCAGATTCACTGTGTTACACCACAGCACAGACAGAAAACTCTGTGTCTGGTTAGAGACTTTTTCTGACCACACTTTAGCTTCAACACCACAGAACTCACCTCCAGAGGCCGAGACCAGGACCCACAGACAGAGTGCAGCCCAGAGGAGAGAAGCAGAAGTGCCCACAGACATCGTGCTCAGATCTGATCCTTAGCAGGAAAATATGACGACTCTTGTTTCATAGTTCAGCCCAGACCAGCTCTGCTCTGGGGATGGGGGGGCGTGTCTGTCACTGCTGAAATCCCGCTGCACACTCATATGACACTGTTATTTTTGGATATGCAACTCTGGGAAAGTCCAGCACTTCCGTCCAAAAAGAAATACCTATTTGGACTTTAATGTTTCCATCTTGATCTATCAGCAGATTTTAGAGCCACAACTTTAGTTTCTTTTCAGGATCAGATGAATCAAATCAAATACAGTCTAGTCATCATAAACCAAAGTAACTGGATTAGGTTTTTTTTTAGTAAATGGATGAAAGTCCTTTGCAGACAATGAGTACCTGAGGTCTGGGACCCCTGGACAAATCCTGAGTCTCTACAGAGCCAGAACAGTGATAATTTATCTTTATCAGTGAAAAAGGTTCCACTGTTCCTGTCTGTGAGGTTCCTGCTTTGAGGTGCTGTACCAGGCCTTTACTGGCTCCAGCTGTTGATTGTTTGCGGGTCTTTGTGGCCCTAGTCAGTAAAAAGCTCTATGGGATCTGGTCTGGATTTGTCCAGTGAACAAAGGTCCATTTCTTTGTTCTGGGAAACTCTGGAGTTGCTTTGATTTTTGTTTTTTTGGCTGTTCTCTGCCAAAGTCCATTCTGACCTTTCCGTTCTTGACCGCCCCCCCCAGAAGGCTGTAGCTTGTTCTGAAGCCTCTTGTTGTAAGCCAGTCCTTGACTTTGGACTCCTACATCCTCAGGACTGTTCTGGACTCAACTGGATGTGGTCAAAAGGTTTTTCTTCACCAGTGACAGAATACTGTGATGATTCACTCTTGTTGAATTCCTGGCCCCTTGGTGCTGCTGAGGTTCTTGTTCCAGACCATACTAGTGTTTTGACTGATCCCAGTGTTTTTGTTGTCTCTGATGCTGTTCGTTCTGCCTCACGATGACCTCTGTCTCTTGCATAGACACCAAGTGCAAAATGTAACCAGACCTTTAATCTGCCTGATGTGTCCTGGACTGATGAAACATGCGTCCATCATTGATGAGACACCAAAACTAGTTGTGGTGTGTAAAATGGCTGTGATTCCTAAGTGGTTCATGCCAAACCTCCTAACTAGAAGCTGAAAGTCTTCTCTCACATCCTGAGTGTTTCAGGTCCAGCTGTGGTGGTGGACAGAGGCCAGATGACAAATCCCTTCTCATGTTACCAACAAATATACTCTCTCACTCTGTGATGTTCCTACTAATAGACGAGTGAAGGACTTCGCCTTAACAGGAAATGCCTAAATGTTTCCAGCTCCTGCCTTGACAGACACAGACACAGATACTGGGTTTTAGTTTTTCCCACCACAGTCATGGTTGCTGTCAGCCTCAGTCCTCAGCTGCTTCTTATCTTAGAGTTTGAACCTGAAACCAGATGTTTCTGCTGAGGATCAGACTAGAGCACAAATCTGTCTGCTGGACTCTACTCTGCCTTTGGGTCCTGGTACAGGTGTGTGGAGGTGAGTTCTGATGGTTATCAATATCCCATCTAATGCTGGTGAGGTCTGAGCAGACACAAAGTCTGAACTGAGCAGAACCACCACAAAATTTGGATCACACTATGACTTGTTATTTCCTGTCACTGTGTGAGCCAAGGCGCCTGGATTTTATTCCCTTGTTTGTAATGTGACTGCCTCTAGCCGATGAGGGGGTTTACAGGAACAGCAGTGGGTTGACTCCTGATTTACTGATTTAATTGAGGACAGAAGGAGCAAAGATGTGAGATAAATAAGTGGAATAAAAGTATGAAGCTACAAAAACTCTAAGTGTGTCCAATATGTGCCTATGGGTATGTCCAGTATATGGACATCTATGGATAAATAAATAAATAGCAGGTAAAGTGACTACAGTATATTGCTCTGATGGGATTCACCTTATAATACAGTGTTGGACATGGTCACTGCAGATGGATGACACATGGACAGTGTTAGTCTGATCATGGTGGAGTCTGACAGCAGGAAGGAAAGACCTGTGGACTCTGTCCTGCACACAGCCAGGGTGAGTCAGGCTGTCACTGAAACATCCTGCAGGATGTCCTGCAGGGGGTGAGACTCATGGTCCAGCATAGATGTCAGTTTAGCCAGGACCCGTCTGTCCCCCACCTCCCTCACTGAGTCCAGAGGACAGCCTAGGACAGAGCTGGACTTCTTGATGACCTTGTCCAGCTTCTTCCTTTCCCTCTCCGTGATGCTGCTGCTCCAGCAGACCACACTGTAGAAGATGGCTGATGCCACCACAGAGTCATAGAAGGTCCTCAGGAGTGCCCCCTTCACCCCAAAAGACTGCAGTCTCCTCAGGAGGTACAGTCGGCTCTGGTCCTTCCTGTACAGTGCATCTGTGTTATGAGGCCAGTCCAGTTTGTTGTTCAGGTGAACACCCAGGTACTGATAAGAGTCGACTCTCTCTATGGCCATTCCCTGGATGTTCACTGACGAGGGGAGAGTGGACCAACGTCTGTGTAAGTCCACCACCACCTCCTTGGTCTTCCCTGCGTTGATGAGGAGGTGGTTCTGCCGACACCAGTCCACGAAGTCCTGCGAAGATTTCTTTCCTTATAGAACAGTGAACACAACAAGATGTGCTGTGGTTGTTATAAAACGAAAGAGAAGCAGCTGCTCATACGCCAGGTTTGTCTCCCAGTTCCACTACTTGTTTCCACATTTCACATGTTTATGTCTTTACCTTGCATCTTAGCTCTGCCCACATAAGCTGCAAAAACCAATTGTAAAAACAGAGGACCTGTGGAAACATGTCTTAGGACACATGAGACGTCTTTTCCTCCAATCCAAACTGATTTCCATTAACAGTCTGCCAAACTATAACAGAGATCATTGTCCTCGGTTATAGCTCCTCCAGGCAGCCTCATAGCAGAATAAGAGCTTTGGTGGACTGGGACGACTTCGTGGTCA
The DNA here is from genome assembly GCF_900324485.2 of Mastacembelus armatus. Taxonomy (NCBI): domain Eukaryota; kingdom Metazoa; phylum Chordata; class Actinopteri; order Synbranchiformes; family Mastacembelidae; genus Mastacembelus; species Mastacembelus armatus. Next base: position 18,003,338 of record NC_046650.1, on the reverse strand, counting down.
ACTGAGGATTGAGAAACAGAAACAGTGTGTGATGTGCAAAAGTGCTTTTGTGTGGATATGAAACCTCAGTGCTGTAATACTGATGTGGTTTGTGGTGAACTTAAGCAAAGCCTGAAATAAACAAACAAACAGATGTGGCGTCACAGCTGGCAGATGTTCCTCTACACCTTCAACAACAAGCTGATTTTAAAACACAGGGTCGAGTGAATCTGTTCGCTTTATTTAGAAAACTGTTTCAGAAATGAGCCAGTAGTTTTCAGCCATCAGGTTCTGACCAGAGAGCCAATCAGAACTGATGCTCTCTGGTGACGTCATCATGGTCATCGTCCAATGCCTGCTCAGCATGGGTGGGCGGGGTCATCACCATGGAGACAGACAGGTGATTTCCTGCAGTCAGAGCAGGTGAGAAAGAAAATGGAGAATTTATCAACATTGGACACAAGAAGAGTCAGAGACAACTGGTATTGATTGATTGATTGATTGATTTATTGATTGATTGATTGATTGATTCAGAGTGTTACCTGTGGGTGTGTGTCGATACAGAGACACCATGAGGACAGTGGAGATGACGTAGGGACAGAACACCACCAGGTAACAGACCACTGTGAACACCTGCTGGAGGGGGGCGGGGTCTGGGGGTGGGGCTACAGTGGTGGGCAGGGCTGCAGTGGTGGGCGGGGCTGTGGTTGTAGGTTTTTCTGCAGGCAGAAGCCCACCTGGTCAGGTGAACATGTGGCTGAAATCAGAGTGTCAATCAAAGTGAAGCTGCTGACCTGTGACAGAGATCCAGCTGGGTGGAGACTCTCCATGGCCCCTGATGTTACACCTGTAGACGCCTTCATCGGCCTTGGAAACATGGAGGATGGTCACGTGACCCGTAGGCCCGGTGCCCATGAGGGAGCCCTGTTTATAGAAATCAGCTGGGAGATCGGAGGGAGGCCTCTTTGTTTTACAGTGCAGAGTGACATCATGTCCCTCCATCACAGGGAGGACAGGACTCTGCAGGATCACTGCTCCACCTCAACACAGAGACAAACTACAGCATTTCATCCATTTCCACACAGCTTCATCAATACTAACTCCACAGGCTCATCTTACCACTGACAGTGATGTTGATGCTCTGACTGGTTGCTCCCTCTCTGGACTCACACCAGTAAACTCCACTGTCCCAGGGGAAGATGTAGCTCATGGTGCAGGAAGAACCAGCTGATGTTCCCCAGTCAGGTCCACACTGAGTCCTGGTTTCTCTGGTTGTGTTCCTCCTCAGGGTCCATCCAGCAGAGCTGTCGTCCTCCTCACAGCTCAGAGACAAAAAGTCTCTTTTGAAAAACTGGGAGCTGCTGGGTCTCAGAGTCAGACGAGCTGTGGGCCCTGAAATGAGGAAACAGTAAGTGCAGTATCACAGAGAGGAAAGAGAAGCTCCTGTGTTTGTTGTCAGTTTCTGGACTTGCAGTGACTCCACACAGACTCTGGACTCTGCAGGTAAAGTGTGGAACAGTTTTTTGTTTTTTGGCCTGAAGCTTTAAACCCTAGAAACACGACGTGCAGCTGCTGCTTCAGTCCGACTCTCTTAGACTCTGCTGTTCACACTAACCTGAGTCTCAGGCTGCGACAGTAACAGCTCACTGACCTTGGTCTGTTGTGCAGCTCAGCACCGACACCACAGCTACAGAGAAATGAGAGTCAGGTCAGTGGGAGCTGTAATGGCTGCTCTGCTCATCCACATTCACACAGACAGGACTCACCCAGCAGCATCTGGACAGATGTTCCCTCCATTCTGTAGCTGGAATGAGACAAAGACCAACCTGACTGTCAGTAAACGCCTCATCCTTCCTGTTTGACGCCTCTGCAAGTCAGTGGCTTTTCTCTGCAGCTGACACCCGGAAACTTGTTTAAACTGTGAGATGAGAAGAGACGTGACGAAGCTGCGAAGACACACAAGGTCAAACACTGAGAGAGAAAATCCTGAGCTTTGTCGACTTCAGAGCAACTCAGAAGGAACTGGGACACGTCCTGACTCAAGGGCGACACACCTGGACACATAACCAGGTGTTGTAGTAGATGTCAGGGACTGATATCCCCTCAGAGAACAGCTTTCACCTGCCTCTTCGGATGTTCTTCAGCTTTTTGCATCGTGTCTCACAGAAAGACTCAGATTTAGTCACAAGAATCTTCTTAACAATCAGTTTGGTTAAAATTTAATCTATCATCATCGTAGTCTTTGTATCAGGAGACAACGCAGGCACAGACACCTTCACCAACCCCAGTGGACACCCAGGCAATGGGCATTGACAGAGTGGGCTCTCTTCCCATGCAGGGAAGTTAAGAAAATGTTTTACCCTCAAGTAACCTCTTCCACCTTACTCTAATAACGGACCCACTGCTGAGCAGGATCTATTGTGAAGACATAACTTATTCTTTTAGTGAGAACCGCTTGTTCTGCTGGGAAGTTCCCTGGACCCAGTGCAGGCTGTGGGACAAGTTGACCAAACTAACATCCCTGCTGGAGAACTGAGACTTTATTGGTCAAAATGATTAAATTATTAACATTATTTAATAATTAATAATTAAATGTATTTTAATTTTTAAGGTCAAATGTCATTAAAGGGTCACAGTTAACCCACGTGACCATTACGTCACTGAGCATATCCTGAAAGTTTGTAAATCTCCATTAAACAACAAAAGAAGAAGAAGAAGTAGAAGAAGTAGAAGAAGAAGTATTAGTATTTCTTTAACTTCGTGTTGTAAATGATCGTCGTCTCCATTTTACCGGTGGCAGGAAACGAGTCCTGGATTTAGGATGACTCCCTCGGTTTTTGGCTTCCTGTGCCTCGGCTCTGCGCAGTTTTTTGGCTTTGCCCTCCTCCCGGCGACAGGTCAGACAGTTTAAAGTGTTTTCATGTAGAATCTGGGTTTTAAAATGTTAATATTTTTAAGCTGTAGCTGTTAATATCGCGGGAACAGCGGGGCAGCCGGACTCCGTTGGAAAGTGAAGCGGTTTAGAGTTAAGAGGGCATACAGACAGGTGTATACACCTGTTCGGTCATGTGTCATTGTCTTTTTCAGAAACGGTCAAGTTCACTTTTTAATTCGGCTCAGACAAAATACTGCAGTTAGCACTTACAACGACACGTTTTACACGTTTACAGATGGTAAATACATTAACAGACTCAAACCCTCAATATCCCACAATGCAACCCGCGGGGGGCATCGGTTATTCTGTGGTTCAGCTTCTTAAATGTGAATATTATCAGTTTTCTGTGATAGGAAACTACATAAATATGGTAAGACGGACACTTTCCAAAACTTCCTGTTCCATGTTTTACATCAAGTCCGAGACAGCAGATCTACCCTGAGCTCCCATCTCTAAGGGAGCACCCAGTCACCCTGCAGAGGAAGCTCTTTTTATCCTCGTGTCCGAGATCTGATTATTTCGGTCATGGTCCAGAGCTCTTGACCATGGGTGAGGGTAGGAACGTAGATCGACTCAGCTCCATATTCACCACAACGGACCGGTACAGAGACTGCAGAGTCCTCCTCCACTTGAGGCAGGAGCTCTCCCCCAACCCAGAGGGGGCGATCCACCCTCTTCCAGCTGAGAACCATGGCCATGAGGATACAGGGGATAGGGTTGAACGGAGGTGGGCGACCCCTGAAGGGAGCGGCCGGAAGGAGGAGAAGAAGTTGACAGGTTACACAAAAAGGTTCATCATTGATGCTTCCACTTTGTCTTATTTCCAGGTAGACCTCTAGAGACCTACTCACCTGGACGAGTGTTTGCAGTTTCTGGCCAAGACGTCGTTCTCCCCTGTCGCCTCCCCCTTTCTGTCGCCGTGTCACGTGACTCTCTGGTGGAGTGGAAACGGATTGAAGGCCCGTCCGTGGTGACGGTTCACGTTGAGCGCAGCGGGGAAGAGCTCGTGAAGGAGAAAGATGCAGCGTATGTCGGCAGGACGAAGTTGTTGGAAGACGGTTCTCTGAGCCTGCTCGGTGTCTCCCGGCGGGACATCGGCACCTACATGTGGGTGATGGCCAACAAATAAATCCTGTGAATGTTTCCTGCTCTCAAGTACTGATGTATCCTGTAACGTGGAACAAATATGGATTCATCATATTAAAATAGTCCCCAGGACATGCTCTGTTTCCTCCTGTTTGTTTAAAAAGTATCGAGCAGCTGCTTTTTGGGTGTTTCATTGATTTTCACCCTCAAACGCTGAACGTTCCTTTGAATAGGAACAAGGTTCAGACTCTGTTTAATTAAAATGTCCTTATTCTTTTCCTCAAGGTGTGCCTTTCCGACAGAGACGTGGCCACAAGTATCTGTCTCTCTCGTTGTTGGTGAGATCAAAATACTAAATATTACCAAGAACAAGATGCAGATTTCATGTTGAGACGGTGAATAAAGAAGAGTAGACGTGGTGTCGACACAGGTGTTTCATCTCCAGGTGAGGTGTCTGAGATCAGCGTGAGTTTCCAGCGGATGCCTGTGAACCAGATGTTGGTCCGCTGTGAGTGCAGCAGCTGGAACCTGGAGCTGCTGATGTCCGTGCTGGACGGTGGGAGGAAGGCCATCCCCGCGCAGATTCAGTCCTCGGTCGGACCCGATGGCAATTACTCCATCAGCTCAGAGGCGCACCTGACCGTAGGGAAAGGTGGGTTCGCCCTCAGGAGTCCCGGGCAAATCGCTCGGCTGCTTCACGGCGTCGCACCGCTGCACTGGCTCGCATGGCTCTTCCTCACCCGCACTGTTTTCTGTGTGAGTGGTTTGAAGGCGTCCCTCCTCTTCTGTTACTGCAGGACAGAAAGTTGTGATCTGTCGAGTGGAGGAACCTGGAGGCAGCATCGTGAAGGAGGAGAAGGTTTACATCCCTGGTAAAACATGTCCACATGCTGTGTTCAGGTGCTGGGGAACCACATGTTCCTTTAGTATAAGCAGCTGTTTTTTAGGACGAGTGGGGCTCAGCTCTTTAGGCTGTTTCATTGTCTTTGCAGAAGAGCTCGATCATCCAGACGTCGGTCTCAGATGGTCCACCTTGCTGCTCAGCACTGTCTTGGTGTTTGTCCTCACTGCTGCTGTTGCGGTCGTGGTTGTTGTCGCCGTCCTTCCTGTGCCGGTGATCCAGAATCTGCGATCTTCCCTGCAGAATCTCGTAGGTCGGTTTGTCCTGCGTCCTGTAGCCATGAGGCTCGCACTGAGGCCTACAGTGCATAAACATGACTTCCTGTTTGTTCTTGTGTCGTTGCAGCGCTTCCTTTCAGAAGACAAGTGGGTCTGTTTCTTGCAGGTGAGCAGGGAGAAGACAGATTCACAGGTAAACACCATCAGGATCACATAAACAGGTCTGACGTGTTTTCTGTTGCAGAGTACGGAGACATCCACAAAGTGGACACAACAGGATCCTTACAACAGCTGAACGTCAACGGTCAGTTCACTTTGTTTTCCTCTGTGAAGTATGAAACCCAGCAGTTTGGAGATGTAATGGAAATGAACAAAATAGGTCCTGTTTTCCTGAGGATAATCTTTTACTCAGGCAGTTTGGCTAGAAACAAGTTCTGAAATCAGCATGGAGGTGGAGCCTGTCGTGTTTTTCCATTTCAGGTCAACGGCTGACTGGACATTCTGCTTCCAATGAGCTGGCAAGAAGAGACCTGAAGGAGCTGGAGCGGCACACAGAGAACATCCTCAGTGTCGCAAATAAGTAAATACCTTCTCAACTATAGTGGCTAAAGGAAACACTCCCCATGTGTCTGTCATTCTGCTCTGAGCTGAAGATGGTTTCATCTTTTTTATTTAATGTTTGCTGCTGTTTTTTGTGTCATTGTTGATGTTTTTTGTGTCTCTGTCTTGGGTCCATCTGTGCTGCATCCATCTTCATGATGATTTATAAATATGCTCTAAGTTCCTAAATCTAAGCTGAAAGTTTCCCCTGACTGACCTGTTTCTCTGCTGCTCTCAGGGAAATTAGTTTGGCTTGTGTCCTTTTCATAAAAACCTGATCAGTGAATGAATTATTGCCAAAGTAACCATGACAGTTACTGACGGTGACACCGACTGCTGCTGTCGTCTGCAGGCTCAGAGTCCACCCGGCCCTGATCGCCGCCATCATCTCCAGACAGTCTAAGTTTGGAGAAATGCTGTTGCCGAGCGGCTTCGGAATCAGCGACCCAAACTGCTTCGGCCTCATGCAGGTGTGTACAGAAAGTTCTGGACAACAGGTTCTGAAGGACACACATTGATATGTGCAGTGATTCACTACATCTTCTTCCACATAAGATCAATAAGAACTACCATGCAGTGAAAGGAAACCCGTACAGCGAGGAGCACATGGACCAGGGTGTCACCTTCCTGATCCAGCTCTTCAAGAGCATGACGAGGAACAAGCTGGACTGGAACAAAGAGCAGCGACTCAAAGGTGCAAACATCTGAATAATTCTTAGCCATAGGTTTTATCATCCATGATAAGACTTGAAAGATCAACTTTAGTCAAATGAAACTCAGAACCAGGCGGCGTCAGGGAACCTCTCATGTCTTTAAACTACAAATCAACCCTCAAATCCTTCTGTACTGGTTATTTGACCCTTTAGTCCTGTAGAATTAATGAACTGAAGTGTGAATGAAATCCACAAAGGCCGATGCAGCGACGTTCAGAACCTAAAATTGGTGCTTTGGTTGTTTTGTGGGCTGAACTGTGGCCAAATGTTCTGTGACATGTAGCCGAAGGCTGAATGTGTGTGAGGCTCACAATATCCTGGTCCCATGTTTGTGTCTCAGGAGCGTTGGCCTGTTACATCGCTGGCGAGGAACGAGTCCTTCCTCTGCTGTACGAACAGCTGGACACTGTGACGCCCGGCGGGGACTTCGCCAACGACGTGATCGCCAGAGCGCAGTTTTTCAGTCAACAAGTCCTCCGGTTCAGAAACACCTAACCCTGTCATTTCTTTTTGTTATGTCGCTGCTTCTATAGCTGCTTTTACAGTTTGACAAAGTCGTGCCAGTATTTACCAAGTGAAGGGCTTATGTCCTGAGTCCAGTCAGGGACAGTTCTGTACCAGGAGGCAGCTGAGGCTCTTAACCCCGAGTGTCCACAGCTCCAGCCATCACCAACACTGATTTTATACCAGGGTGGGGTCTAATTAACTCTAATACGATCATGTCGATTCACCAGCTTAAAGCACTTTTTAAAAAACGTTAAATTAATTTAATGATAGGATCGGACTCATATCAGAGACTCAGGACAATATCGGGGACGCTGGACCTGATCAGGACACCGTAGCAAGTATTAATATTCAGTTATGAAGCTTTTTTTCTGCTGTTTGTGTGAAGTTTATTCAAACATTTGACTGCGCAGCTCATTTAGTATAAAATGTGAACAAACATATGCACTGAAGAGATTCAGCAAAGTTTTGAATTTTGCAGCTTCAGGAAACTATTTCTATCTATCGATTTTAAAGTCTGTTACACCTCAGCATGTTTAATGAACCAAAGTTCAGCTGAAGGCCACAACAATGAATGAACCTGGACCCGGTTCCTGTCTTTTTAGAGGTTTTCTAGATAAAGAAAAAGCTGCTCTCTGTGTATATTGGTGCCTGTTAGAAACACCAAGGTGTGTGTCATAAATCAGAAGCTTTGTTTTTTACTTTTTGTGAGTGAGTTGGCGTCTTAAACCTGCTGTTTAGTGTGAATAGTGGAGTTAATCCAAACAAAGCACAGGGAACGTGCTACAGATTTTACTGCGACAAGTAATGTCACTTTTGTGGGCTAGTTGTTTATGTGTTTGCAATAAGCTGCACAGGCCAAGGAATGAACTGTTTTTATTACTCTGCAAAAACATGTGGGCATCATGAACGTACTGTCCTGCTGAACTACTGTGGTCTGTATGTTTTTATTATCCAGTGTTAGATTTATAATCTGCTACAGACATTTCCTGTTTACTTTAGCTCATGTATTTATGTTGTTATTCTGTTAAGTCTTAGAAGAAGGAAGTGAGAAGGTAAAATCATCAAATGTTCATGTGTCTGTTGTGATAAATCCACACTTGATGATTCAATCTTAATGTGCTGTGTAAAAACATTACAGGAGAAAGTGAAACTTCTATGTTTCATCTGAGAAAAAGATGTCCCATGACCTAACTTGGAAAACAGCCAAAATCCACATAGTTTCCCTACTGATCTCATTTCTGTTCCTGTGGGCAGAATGAGCCCAGTAGGAAACTATTTAAAGCTGCAGTGAGCTCTTTACGCCCCCCTGCTGGTCACCCTGTTCCTTGAGAAACTCATTGAAAACTAATTAGGGACCCTGTCCCCTCTACTTCTTTGACCAGGGCCCTGGTTGCTGTAGTTGATAGTTTTCATTGTTAGTGTGAGGACTCTTCTGAAACTACCTTCATACACGAGAGATTGAGAGGTGAAGCAGTCTGGTCCCTGTTCACTCACTAGAACTACATTTCCTTCACGTCAACAATGGAGTCCTCCAGGACGCAGGTGTCACAGACCACATTGCTAGGGAAGATGCAGTCCACCCACCTCGGCAACCGGTTGGTCTTGGTCGTCAGTCGGCATGACAAAAGGTGGTTGTTAGGGGTGGCATCGTGGTACAGGACATCCTTGGTGAGCACATGAGTACTGGTACACAACAGCATCCAGATTTATACTAAAGAGTGGTGTAATTATAAATATGGTAAATAGTTTTGATACTAGTATTCCCATGTTAATCTTTTCCAGCTCCACCTGTCCAAATGTGTACAGTACCTTTGTGGGTTAGGGCCTGATACCTTGGACTCTTCTTAATGTCCATCTCGTTGTGAACCGGTAGCTCACAGGAGGAAAAGACTAATATTTTGTAAATGTTTTACACTTTATTAGTTTGCAGACACAGTATATTTCTCAATTTCATTAACTGCATAATTAATATTTTGTATTTATGATTGTGTCTTTTACTTCAGATTTTTCAGGCAGACAATATTATTTCAACAAATTCCAGTGATTCATTTTATTAAAAAGCTGCAAATACAATGTTTAATGTAGTTTAAATGTAGAGGGGCATATATTGTAATATAGTTCAATAACTAATCATTCTGTCTGTAAATGTACTTCACATTACTATTATTGAAAAGAGTATTTTATGCATATATTTAAAGTATTAGTTGGCGTCCAGGGTAATTTTCTTTAACAGCTTCAAACGGTGTAAAAAGCAGATGCGTTGGCCGGGAATCGAACCCGGGTCAACTGCTTGGAAGGCAGCTATGCTAACCACTATACCACCAACGCCTGATAGGATTTCTACATAAGAGCCTTTTATAGCAAAGTATACCACCCTTCTCACAAGTCTTCTGGATATTGGGATTATTCGTTATTTTATACGTTAGAGTTAACTCGTGTGGAAACCGGTAACTAACATTACTAAAGTTGCTGCCCAAGATAATAGCTCGCATTGCTACAGCTAACTGAAGTAGCTAAGCTAACGTTATATTATAGTTATGTGATTAGCTCGGTCTGTTTGCAGCTGCTAAATTAGCTTGTTAGTCTGTGGTGGGTTAGAGTTCAACTGTCTCACACCAGCAGGTTGGAGCTAACGGGGGAGTTAATAGGAGCTAAAGTAGAAGTTAACGGAGGAGCTAACAGGATTAGCTAACGTAGGAGCTAAAGAAGGAACTAACGTAGGAGCTAACGGGATTAGCTATCGTAGGATCTAACGGGAGCTAACGAAGGAACTAACGTAGGAGCTAACGGGATTAGCTAGCGTAGGAGCTAACAGACGCCAACGCATGAGCTAACAGGATTAGCTAGCTATCGTAGGAGCTAACGGGAGCTAACAAGATTAGCTAACGGGGAGCTAACAGGATTAGCTAGCGTAGGAGCTAACGGGGGAGCTAACAGGCGGTAACATACCTGCAGCCTGTCCGCGTTAAAGCCCTGGGACTAGACTATAAGTATAATATATATAAGTTATTCATAATATCAGTCTGCATGAGTAACAACAAAGCAAGAAGAAAGTGGAGTCTGGTGATTGTAATGACACAGATGTGCTTCTCACTTTTCTCCAGCAGGTGACGAGCTTGAACCGCCTGTGAAGGCGAGTGTGTTTGTACAGCAGCTTCCCACAGCAAAGTGCTTTGTAGAAGGCCAATATAAATATAAAATATGGTTAGAAAGCGACAAAACCAAATCAAACACAAGACAGAAATCAACTAAAACAAATTACAGCGCAGATACAGTACGATGCAAGTATGGGTGCCCAAAAGGTTCACCTCATACAATTGAATTAGTCTAATTAAATTGATTAGTTCAATTGCACGTTCGTTAGAAATCTGCAGCACTGTGACAGGCCCTCCATCCTCCAGCATGGGGCCCAGGTCCCAGGCTCCAAATCTAGTTTGGAGACCTAAACTGTTTATAAAGAGCTGGTATTTTCTGAATCATTTTCTCAGTTACTTATATTATTGATATATCTGACACTTATTTCTTTAATAACTGATTAACCACTCAGTGTATGAAGTGACAGAACATACTGATATCAGTATTCCTCCGCCTTTCATTTTTAGGCAAAAACACAGAGATGTTGAGTTCACTCTAATAAAGGACAGGTAAGAATTCATATTTCAGAAGCTGATTTCAGGACATTTTTGTCTTCTAAATTAAATGTTGAATCAGTTTTTATTGTCATTTTCATATCAGCATTTATCACATTTTCTTTTATTACATTTCTTTTAAATGTTTTGAAATGACTTTCCTTGTGGTTTGGTTCTTCCCACCTCAGAATAGTGAGGCAGCGTGATGATGAGTGGACAATCTTCTGCACAGGTGTTTGATATCACCTGAGTGTAAAGACGGCGGCCCGCCCCCCTGACATGGAGACGCTCAGGCTGTAACAGACTCTGGTCTGCCTACTTCAGTCAGCATGATGAGGTACACAACAACTGATATGCACAACTGAGCTTTACATAAAAACTCATTATAATATAGCGTCATGGTGATTGTTTTACACATGTTTATATGTTCCTCTGTAAATCTGGTTTATTATCAGATCATGACATTTTATTTGGTAGCTCATTTTTAAAATTATTTTCCTGTATTAAAATCTTTTTAGATTTATCTCAGAACTTTTTTGAAATATTACTTTCTTACTTTATTGAGTATTGCCCCAGTTTTCAGCTTTTAATGAGGGTTAAATAGTTGGTGATGAAAAATGATGACAAGTTAAAAACAGAAAGTCAGAAGTGATCTTTTCTGCAGCAGGAGAAGGAAATGAAGCCTTAGAAATAGATGCAGGTGTCCCAACCTTTGGAGCATCCAGCCCAGCAGGAAGCAGGACTGGGTCTGGCTGTTCCAATGGTGAGCAGGTAAATGTGACTGTTACACTCTGAACACAGAACATTTGCATTTGGGGATGAATAATGTTCATCTTCTTATCGTTTTTTAGTCAAAGTAAATTTGTAAAATATGAAAATCATAGTGTTGGTAAAATACCAGTGAATACTTGAGTCAGTGCTTTTCTCTCCCAGCTCTCTCTCTCCCAGTGTCTCTCTATAGTCTCTCTGTTTCGCTCCCTCTCTCACTGGCAGGCAGCCAATCATCTGCAGGGTCTCACACCTTCTGCCCCCCCCCCCCGCTTGCCTCCGCGCCAATCAGACGGTTCACACCACGCGCACAGCACGACACGCCGCCACGAGCGCAGCCGACAGCGGGAGACATAGTGGAGCGCACGAGCCTGCACACACACACACACACACACACACACACACACACACCTCCCCGTTACCGAACATCAGCGTCGCGTGTACCCCCTGCCACCACCCTCCCTCTTCCCTCTGTCGCGAGAACGACGCACGCATCCGTTCATAACCTCCGCCATTATTCATCACCCCCCTCCTCCTCGTCTTTCTCCTTTCATCCCATGGTGTTTTTTTCCTTTCCTCCAGCGAGCCTTTTTCCCGCCCCTGCAGGGTCTCCACAGAGCTGCTTCCTCCTCGCCTCGACCTGGCTAATTTAACGCCCCTCTCTCTCTCCCCACCTCACGCTCGCTCGTGCCAAGCCCAGGTGATTATCTATCCGCCCCCCACCACCCTGTTATCCGTTACCCCCCTCCTCCATCCCTCCCTCTCCTCCTCCTCCTTCTCTCCGTGGTACCGACAGACCGACAAATCCCTCCCGGTGCTCCTCTCACCCCCCACCCCTCCGCTCCTCTCTCTCTCTGTCTCCTTCCCCGCCAGCCATGATCCGTGGCGGGCTAATTCCCAGACGGTCTTCTTCTTCCTCCTCTTCTCCTCCTTCCTCCTCTTCTCCTCATCACCCTCTTCCTCCACCTCCTCCTCCTCCTCCACCGCCACCTCCTCCTTCTCCTCGCAGGCCCGGTAAGTAGCAGCAGCAGCACGCACCGTCCATCTTCTCTTTTTCTCCTCCTCTCTCTGTCGGACTGCATGCTGTGTTCACGGTATTTATCGCTTGTAATCGAGACTGGATTTTTTTTTTTTTTTGGCTGACCCCCCTTTCCTCCCTCCTCGCCTCCTCCCTTCCTTGCTCCCTTCCTCCCTCCCTCCTCCTTGCCTTCCTTGCTGTGCCTGAGGGGGGAGGAGGGGTGGGGGGGGTTAATGTGTCGCGTGGGAGAGCCGTTTTTCCCCTCGCGGCCGGTGGCCACCATGACCTTCTGTCGGAGCTCGCGCCTGCCCGGTTGACCAGACGGGGTAATTAGTTACGCCTCAAGGGAGTGTGGTGGGGGGGCGTGAGAAGACACACACACACATTTTCACACTGGCTGGGCACATGCACAGACACATGCACAGGCACAGAAACACACTCACGCTTCTAAATCTGAAGCCGCACACATTTTGTTTCCTGTTGCAGACACACACACACACACACACACACATGCACATTCACACTCACACAACAGCTAACACACACACATCTTTTCTCTCCGGCTGGCCGTCACACATTTCACACTCATTCACAAAAGGCAGTGGATTTTTTTACAGTCAGATTAGTCTGTCTGTGTGTGGACACAGAGGTCAGAGGTCAGTCTGGCATCGGCACAGGGTTTCTAATGCAATTTACTCGAAATTCAGATAATCCCAAGATTCATTTATTGACCCGGATTCTAACATTTTACCCTCGTCCCAATCGAACCCGAGCCGAGAGTTTATAAAGTCCACAAACTTTTTCCCATCTGTCTCTGGTTCTTGCCTGAATCCTGGTGTGGGGGTCAGTGTACCTGGGTGGACTTTGACCACAGAACCTGGCAGAATATTGGTGAAGAGGAGGAGGAGCATGAACATTCACTAGAACACACCTGTTAGAATTGAAAGCAGGTGAAGGCTGGTGCCACCTCCTTTTTTCTCCTTGTTCATTGTGTTAAATTCTGAGTCATTGTTTTGACAGGACGGTGCGAGGCCTGGGTCGGCGTTAGAGTCTTTTAATTTCATTCCTGAAGCGGCCCTGTCTCTCACATGGAGAACGTTAGGTAAACGGAGCTGAAGGAGGAAGCCTGAGCAGCAGAGTCATGAACTCCCAGTCAGTCTGTTAATCAGCTATGGGACGAAAGCTACAGTGGACTGTTGCTTTTGATTGTGACTGAAATCAAACTGGGATATTTTTTTATTTAGGATTTTTAAGATGAGCATGTTACCTGAACCTGTCCTGCATAAAACCAACAACTTGTGCAAAAGAGAAGTCATGAAGCAGTAACAGAGGCTGGTGTGTCACTAGAATAATCTCTGAGACAATGCAGCACGGACAGAATGTGGTTTCATTTCTACAGTATCATGTCAGTGACAGCGTTCTCCTGAGGCGTCGACTGAACTCACCTTGTCCTGTTTCTGTCTTTTCATTTGCAGAGCAGAACGGGTCGACCACACAGAACTAGCTGCTCGCACACTTCCTCTGTAAGCGTGCGTAGGTGTGTGTGAGGTCATGTCGGGCATGACGAGTGGCGTGTGTGTGGAGAGCGACCTCTCCTCGATGCTCCAGAGGAGCTCCGCCCCCTCCCACCATCACCCGAATCACCATGGTTACAGCGGACAAGGACAGGTCAGTGTGGCTCAAACTAGAGGTCGGTCAGGGTCCTCTTGATGCCTACTAAGTAAGATACAGGACCTGAGATGGATTTGACCCAGGTTAGTCAGGTCTGCACGTCAGACGTCAGTCTTTCTTACAAAATGAAACCAAAACCTCTTGCTTCATCAATTTGGGGAAGTTCCAGCAGGTGTCCAGGGGCCAAGTGGCTCATAACCATGACAGTCTTTGCAGAAATTTAATCTGCAGGTTCTCTCAGCTTTACACAGCTTCACAGTCCAGACCCAGCTTTCTCTGTCAGCGCTCTCAGGGCCTGGTTCTGGCTCTCAGTGTTTCAGCAGCTGTTCTCAGAGCTGCAGCTGTAAAAGCCACAGTCCACCACCTGCTCATCAGCAAACAGCAGACAGACACAGTCGGAGACGAGCTGCTGAACATAGTGGAGCATTTAGCAGCTAAAGAGCCAGAGATTTCCCTCAGGAGGTGGTGGAGACCAAACTCAGAGCTCAAACTGAGGAAACACAGGGCTGAGATTTATAGCCTGTCTGACTAAAAAATAGAGATTCCCACTAGACTGTTGCCATCAGCAGGTAAAACATCTCAGAGTAGATTAGAGTAGGTGCACAAACCTGGGCTGCCATTAATCTTCGAACACTACAAACGCCCAAGGGGTCTCTCAACCATGATGTAGACGAGTTTTGATGTGACATGCCATGTTTGTATTGATTATTGATTACTGTCAGTATTAGAAATCTGTGTTTGTTGCAGGTGTCCAGCCTGACACCGATGCTGGACTACACCACCGAGATGGACCGTTACCGTTCGTCCATCGCCAGCTTCTACAAGACCAACGTCAACATGAACATGAACATGAATGTCACCAATTTCCCTCAGTCTGCCAAATTGGCGGCCCGCTTGGCAGCAGCCGCCCCCATCTTCCCACCCACCGCTGCCAGGTTGGGCGCCATGGCGACAGCGCCCTGGGGTTGCCACGACAACATGAACATGAATATGAACATGAACCACCCGGCAGCCATGTTTTGGGGGCGGGCCAAGCCTGTGACAACTGCGCCCGTGCATCACCACCACCACCATCACCACCCCTCTGCGACTCCAGGTCACATGACCTCCTCACACCCCCACAGCACCAACATGCAGCAGGGTGGCGGGGGAACAGGAGGGGGAGGAGGAGGAGGTGGAGGGAGCAGTGAGGGGGGAGGAGGTGAAAAACATGGACACACTGCCTCCTCCCTTCCTGTCACGCAAGGAACGGCACACCATCACCCCATGGCACCTAGCAACGGGAACTTCCTCCATGGTTATGGTGGCGGGGCAGACTGCGGCATCATGAACAAGCAAGGACACACCCACCCAGACATGATGGGCCTATCAGAGGGTGGGAGCTGCAATGGTGGAGGGGTGATGGGTAGTAGCTTCCTGGGGGGGCTGGGATTACCACCTGGGGTCATTGTCATGGCAATGGGGTCAGCAGGAAGTGGGATCTCAGATGCAGGTAGTGCATTCCAGATGACAGGTGGCCAACGGGCGCTAACAGACTGCCAGCAGCACGCCAACTCCTCACCCTGCCCCTCTTCCTCCTCGCCCTCATCGTCAGGGGTGACGGCAGGAGGTGTGGCCTTGTCGTCATCGTCGTCCTCGTCGTCGGGAGCCGTGGCTAAGAGGAAGAGGAAGCGATGCGGTGTGTGCGGGCCATGCAGGCGGCTGATCAACTGCGGTGTCTGCTCATCCTGCCGCAACAGGAAGACGGGTCACCAGATCTGCAAGTTCAGGAAGTGTGAAGAGCTGAAGAAGAAACCAGGGGGAGGAGGGGGGGCACTGGAGGTGAGGGCACACACACAGACAGGAACACAAACGCACACACCAAAATGTGCCGCCTTTCGTTAAACACTTTTCAGGACTGTGTGTGTGCGCTCCGTTGTGTCTGCGAGTGTGTCCTGGCTCACTGAATCTAGATCAGTGCCAGCCAGGCAGGAGCTGGAAGGCATCGCTCACCCTGCTGAGTGTGTGTGTGTGAGAGCGCTGTGCAGATGGTGGGTGGTGAAAAGCGAGAGCTCGGTCCCTGCTGAGGTCTGGCAGCCTGCCGACACACACACACACTCACACACACACACACACGGACACACACACACCAGCTCTACTGATTCACAGCGATAAAGCGAGCTGCTGAGAGGGGAAAAGGAGAATATTTATGTTATTTGCCAGTGTGTGTGTGTGTGTGTGAGAGTGTGTATGCGTGTGGTTGAGTGCACTAAGAATTAGTGCCGATCAATAATTCATTGACACCAGAGTTCGACCTCACTGACGTCTCTATATATCATGCACACACACACACACACACACACACACACCTCTTCCTGTGGGAATCTCCACTAATTATTCCCTGAGCATCACCACAAACATGTGGTATGAGAGCACACACTGAACCAAACTGTGTGTGTGTGTTAGACAGCGAATTAGCAGCTGTAATCTTCATCAATTACACACTAATTGGACCTGTGGAGGCTAACTTCAAGTGACTGCACTCTGTGTGTGTGTGTGTGTGTGTGTTACAGTGTACGTGCATGTTTGTATCTGAATGCATCAGACTGGCTTCAGTGTGTGCGTGTGTGTTAGCAGGTGGTTTCACACTCTTGCCTCATGCCTCTTTGATGTCGACCTGCCAGACTCTCAGCCAATCAGAGAGTTCAGTGTGCAGTGAACAGCGGAGCCCCCAGGGTGGTTTTTAGTTCAGGACACCTCGTCTCTTCTGCCTGGTGTCAGTCCTGCAGTTCAGAACAAAGTGTTTCAAAGTGAAATCCAAATAAACACGGTGCTTTTGAAGGAATAATCCACCGAGAATCTTTTGACTAGCCCTAAAATGGGGCTTGAAAGGTTTGTAGCTCGTACCTTCACGAAGACTTCCTGAAACCAGTTCAGTGGTAGGAAGTACTTCTACTCACAGATTATACTTAGTACAAGCTGTACATGAGTGTTTCCCTGTTCTGCTACATTTGTTTGATGGTTTTACTTTGCAGAATTAACAGAACAAAACATAATCAACAAAGAAATAAAACTTCCTTTTCACTTTTTCTTTGTCTCTTATGCTTAGCGGCCGCCGTCTGTCCCGACTGGCGAGGCATTTCGTTGGTTCTTCTAGCCCTCCCTCACCTACCAGAAAGTCACCATTATACACGGAGCACAGATCAGGCTTGGATGATTCAACGAGGGACTGAACCAGATGCTTTGCAACAGGATTGCAGTTTCACACTGTGGATTGTCATTTAAAACTTCAAATCCCACCTTAACAGGAAACCAGCCAGGAGGACAGAGGAAGAGGGGGCAGTTTGGTCACAGGCAGCATGAACTGACCAATCAGCATGTGGTGTGATGATGTTTTTCCTGAACTTTGTGCAGGTAAATTTTAACAGCAGCTCGTAATAGATACTATAACACAGGTTGTTTAGTATCTAATACTGTCTGATACGAGTTAGCATCACAGAGCACTAGTTATTGATTTTGACCAGGTTATAATGGTCAGACACCTGAACCACCTGCCCAGACCACACTGATCCTGCTTATTGATGATTTCTGTCAGTTTGACCAACAACTGATCATTCCGAGCTTTTACTTACTAGGAATAAAGACTTGGAGCCAAAGCAACGTAACGACCACAAGCCATTAATGTCTTTTCTGATGCTATAGTGATTAGAAATGTCCTCAGCTAATCGTAGGGATCAGTACCGGGTAAAATGAAGCTGATCAATAATCGATCGTTACAGGTGCGGGCGTTCTGTTCATACATGCAAGTGAGAATGACAGTATGTGAACATAAATAGCTAAACTCTGGATCTTAGCTAAGGGCAGTTCCAGTCAGCTGGCAGCTTCTCATTTTCATTCAGCACTTCCTGTTAATTTCTCCAGTTAAAGCTGCCACCAACCACCTCGAATCAACATTTAGTCAGTCTAAGTAACCGTGAGCTTCTGACTCGTAAACCACATTCATGTCAAAAGTTGAGTCACATTTCTGACTGAGAAGCTCAGATTTATCCGACTTGGCGCTTAAAGGAAGTGCCTGAGACCAAACAGAGTTCTACCGTCAGGAAAGGTGAAGGTAATTAAAGCCAAAGGTAATGGATAAACTGTTTAACCCTTTCATGACCAACTCATACCCAAAGATACGTAATCATGAGAATCCTTACAGCACTGTCTCCCCCCACAGCCTTCACCGTCTGTGACCAAACCGTCTCTTCCTTCCTCTTCCTCCTCCTAGTAAACCACAAAGCCCATCGTAGCCAAACCAGGAAGATTCAGGCCTCAACCACAGGAGCGATTGCAGTTTGACCAAAAGTGGACGACAAGTTAACCTCAAAGGAAGAACTTCATCAGAGTACAAACTGACCTCAGCACGAAGGGATCCAGGACTGTTACTAAGGACTACAACTCCACCACAGTAGGACTACAATTACCACATCACTGTTATCTGTCTTATCTGTCTACCTCCTCCTCAAGAACTCTAAAGGCACCTTGATTGATTTTTACCGGGCTGTGTTCACGCTGGTACGACATGATCTGCTTCTTAACTCTCTCGACGGTCCAGAGCTGATCTTCCTCTCGTGGCATCTGGTGTTTGGATTTTTTTTTTTTTTTTATTTACTCGTCTGAAGGATCAGTTATTCATTTGTCTGGAAAGTTCTCAGGGCGCAGTCACACTTCCAGTTGGTTTGAAATGAACTAAAGCAGACTGGAAGAACTCACTTGTTGTATTTTTGTATTTGCGTAAAAGGTAGCAGTTTGTATGGTTTTTTAAATTATTATAATGAGGACACGTTCTGGAGGCCGTTTTGGCTGTAAATTGGCACCTTCAGTAACAAACATTTGGACCTGGGCCTCAAAGAGAGTTCAGAACCAGTGTCTGTTCTTGTATCAGTGCAGATTGTACCACATGGTGACCAATAGGAAACAGAACACATGCAGCTCGGGAACTCGCAGGGAACCTTTGACGTTCTGAGCTGAACCCTGTGACTAAAGGGAACCGAACTGAACTGAAAGGGATCAGATCACGACATTCCACACTAGAACTACATGTGATTTCCAGCACGTCTGCGTGTGCAGCTCTGAACGCACACGTTCTCCGATTCCTTTTAAACGCATCTTCTTGGTTTGCAGCTGAACTAAACAAAATCTAAAATGTAGTTTTTGTACCGTCCAGACGTTGCTGTAAATAAACAAAAAAGTGTCTCACCCAAAGTCAGCTGACTTTTCAGATCCCAGCAACAGCAGGTCAAAGGTTTTGGTTCAAAGAAAACGTTCCGTTAATGAATTCATGGGTTAATTGCCACCGCATTCATGTTCCTGACAGAACGAATCAGCCACTGCCATCATCGTGTCGTACTATCTGCCCTCATGGACGTGTTGGAAACAGATTTATTTTTATCTGTTGAATTTATTTTCTTGAGTACCGTGAGGAAAATGTTCCCTCGACTCTTTGTGGGAACTAAAATTCAACATCCCCTTTTTCTCAGGGTGGGGTGAGGTGATGAGGAGGAAGGGGATGTTTGTTTTGTGTGTCTGTCCTCCTCCTCATGTATTCTGTCTCTGTGACCTCCTCATGTGCTGAATTATAATAAAGCATTTCAAAAATTAGCTGTGAGTCTGCCATAGACACACACCGGAGGATGTCAGGGGATTGCGTCATACGATACTGTCACAGTGTGTGTTTGTGAGAGAGAAGGCATGAAAATGAACAATATGTTTTTCTGTGAAAATGTGCTGCCACAAGATGGCTGTGTGTGTGTGTGTGTGCGCGTGTGTGTGTGCGTGTGCGTGTGTGTGTGTGTGTGTGGGCTTGTCATCTCAGTAATGGTGTTGCTATCACAGGGAAAGAGCGACAAAGACAGAGAGGCTGGTTGTCCCTGACGACGGTGCGCCGTGTTGCCTGGCAACAGCGCTAACAATGGCCCACCACCAGTGTTCTAGAATGTGGGCGTGGCCTGAGAGAAAGAGGAAGGGGGGGGGGGTTACGGGGGAGCGGAGCATGGACGTGACGTTTGACGGACGTGACTCAGGTTTGTCTCAATAATAAATAATATAATATAATAATAAAACTGTAAATGAAGGTTTTGGTAAATCACGTCTGAGTCGGACACACGGGTTCAAATCAGGAAACGGCAAAAAGGGTGAAATATGTAGAAACAGTCCTGTTACTTAGTTTCTGTGTTTACAGAAGGAAGAAGACTGCGTTGAGGACTTGATCTCATGAATCACATTTCAAATAACAGCAGGTGTGTAAAAGAAAAAAAACTTCACACCTTGATACCTGGCCTGTGTCAGCGGAGATGTCAGGAAATGTACAGGACTTATCACATAAACCCAGAGGTTTTGGGGGCGAGGGAGCTTCAGGTGTGATTCACTAATCCATGGAGTTTAATCTGAAGCAGATTCATCCAGTCTCTGTCTCCTCAGACCATGTTCTGAACTTGCCCACAGTCTGTATGTGATGGGTCAAGACCTCATGGTTCGCTGCGACCTGTCAGGGTCATCTGTATTTGGTCAGCTCTGTCTTCTTCTGCTGTGTTTACACTCCAGTTTCTGAGATGCTCAGACCACCTGCCATGTGAAAGCTCATCCTCCTGACCACATCTGCACATGTTCACGTGCTGATGGGATACTGGTGACCTTATGTGGGGGAAATTTCTTTGTGTCTCCTCATTAAGCTGTTGTTGTCTCATGTCTGGCTGAAGTTTGTGCTAAATCTTTCCTGTCCTTTGTTCCCTTCTGTTTATTTTCTTTACCTCCTCTATCTCTTTTTGGTACTTTTGTCTGTTTCCAACCTTCTCCCTCATCCTTTTTACGTTTCTCGACCAGCGTCAGGAGTTGGCACAGATCCACCACAGCCTGTGTGTGTTTAACAGCCATTTAATCGGACCCTGATAGGCTTAATTAGTGTAGAAGAGCCTCTCTGTCTCTGTCGCAGGCTCTCTCCTGAGACTCATTATCCCTTTTAGTTTTCTTCCTCTGAGGGCGAGAGGAGAGGAGATGGTGGCAGGCAGCGGGGAAGTGAAGGACATGGAGGTGGGAACAAGAAGAGAAGCAAAGAAGAAGGGATGAGGAGGCGAAGGATAAAAATGAAGTGGAGGCTTCAGCCCGAACGGTTTTCTGCCTCCATCTGCAGGTGAGAGACACAAACTGCACCTGAAGCAGCTGTTTCATTGTTAAAATCCTGAATATTGTGCAGCGTCTTGTCACTGAAAAAATCAGTGTTAGATAAAAATGTAATTCAAAATGAAAACTGCTGATTATCCACAGTTAGTAGGACTTTATGAAACCAGGGGAACTGCAGGTCTTAAATATTCTCTAATGGTGCTAATGTCTGTGGGTTGCTCAGGCACATTAGAGAAATGAGAGGAAGACTTTTCTCTAAATCTGAAAGCAGTGACACACGAAAAATGGTAAATTGAAAGTATTTAATCATTTTACGTAGCTTTAAATGATCATATAGTAAAATTGATTTCAGTGTATTGTGTGTTTTTGTACCACTAACCTTCTATAAAAGAGCTTCAACTGGTTTTATCAATGTTTAACACATTGTCCGCTAATACTCAACAGATCAGTTAAATACCATGAATAGCACTGACATTAGGGTTGCCAGGTTGTGAATCCATGTGAAATCTTTATCACTTCCACTTGGTAATTATGCTTTTGTGAATGTTGCCAATCCATTTATTAGTGTTTGTTAATTATGAATTAATAAGTGGGTGATAAAGGGGTTGGGGCTGAAACTGAATTAGTTTGTTAAAATGTCAGAATATTGTGAAAAGCTGACAAACTAAAACGTCCTGCTGGAGGAGGATAATCATCAGGTACTGCGATTTTTCACAGTCTGGCAACCCAAAATTAGTCAGGAATAATACCTTCAGTTACAACTTAGAAAGTCTTCTTAAAAGGCAAATTATTTCAGAGTGGTACCATCATATCATTGATCAGCATGTTAAATTTATGTGACACTGTACCAAAGCACCGGTTCACTGTCTGACCAAACCTTTATTTTGGAAGAACACGTAAACACTCATTCACACACATACACACCAACCAGATTCAACTGTACTGACTCTTATTTTGGAAGGATCTTTCTAATGTGTGTTTATTTCCTGCATATCGTCCATCAGTGTTCCTGTTAGAGGAGAGAGGACGTTTTCTCGGACCACACCTGAGCAGGTTGTGGAGGCCTGTTATCAGATGTTAAAGAACTGCAGGACTCTGGTAAGATATGACTCTGGAAGTGTATTTTACTTATCGTGACCTGTCCATCAGCTGGAACCATTCATCAATAATTACCTTCATTAAGACCATAAAGTAAACAAACAAAAGATTCTTATGCTTCCAGTCCAATTTTAAAATATATTTCACCAAGTAAATAGTCAAAATAAAAACTGTCAGTGCTTAAGACTCAGCAAATACAAACAAGTCAAACTTGAAAATTATTATTTTGGCCTCACTCCTCACATACATACACAGCGTTATAAATGAAACAGGCAGAACGCGGGGATCAACACGTATCTTATAAAAAATTCACAGTAACAGTAACACAATTAAAAATCGGTCCATACTTTCCTTACATTTCCTCAATTATGCTCTAAAAACACTTATATTTCATTTCTGTGTCCTTTGTGACAGAGCGTGTGTGGTCCACATGCTGCCCGCCGACTGCTCGTCAACCGGTGACCGAGAGTCTGAACGGGCTTCAGTGGAGGAGGTTGACTTCCACTGGTTCTCGACAGGCCGTGGGGAAGACCTGATGTGGTTGTCCATGTGGAGCTGAAAGTCTTCACGAGAGTTTTTTGGATGGAAGTCAACGAGGGCCTGAGATCCACACTGAGAGTCCATGGGCAGACTACGTTTTGAGTAAGTGTCAACGGGGAACGGTGGGGCAGAGCTGCGATCAAAGTGGTTGTGAGGTTCAGAGTCTGTGGAGCAGAGACGTTTTGAGTTGGATCCAGTATTAGGTTTGGCCTGAGCACTGCACTGTCTGTGTGATGTATGGAAGGCAATGGTGTGGGGGGAGGATATGGCTGTGTGGTTGAAATGGCTATGTACTGACGTGTTGGTAAAGCCAGAAGAATGGAGGTGAACCGGTGGTGCAGGACTACAGTACAAATCAATGGGTGGTGGGTGAAGCGTCCGATTCTCATGATTGACTGGTGATGGTACGTTGCTGTTTCTCAGTTCTTCTGCTGCACTTGAAGGGTGGTGGTCAAAGGGGCCCACAGGATGGGTGTCGGTGGGTGAAGACCTGCTGCTGGGAGCTGTTGTGGAGCTGACTCCATGCTTTTCTGACAGGGGCGCTCTTTTGTTAGAAAACTGGGAGTCAATGGGTGAGTGCGGATTCTGAGTCCTAGGATCAACGGGTGGAACAGGAACAGGAGGTAATGTGTCATTAGAGCCGACTCCTGAAAACAAAAAACTACCTGCCGGTGTGCCTTGAGCAGAAACACTGCTGCCAGGGTGGAGGTCAGAGGGTACTGCACTACAGGCGTTTGGGCCAAGAGTTTTATTCCTGCAGCCTCTGGAGGTAGAGTCACTGTGAGCTGCCTTCTCCGTGGACCAGCCAGTCCTGGATGAGTGGAAGTCAATGGAAGGTAACGGATTCAAAGGAAGCAATTCAGAGGATGAAGATCTAGGACCAGAGGACTTTTCCTTTGTGGCACTGTCAGAATTCAACCCTGCAGAGTGAAAAGAACTGAAGCGATCAGAACTTGTGAAACTGTTTTTGGACACTGAAGAAGAATGAGAATCAATGGGTGAAACGGGACTTGTGGAATGGAGGGTGTTGGTCACTGCTCCAGCTTTACGATGGGAGTCAGTGGGTGCTATGTGACAGAAAGACTCCATGCCATGGGGTGAAACTTCACTAGTAGGTGGCATCATCCCTCGCAGAGCCAAAGTGCTTGTGAAATGTCTCTTCAGTGTTGAAATGGGGGGGATTGGCTTGTTATCTTTGGAAAGCTCAGCAGCTGAGTGGGAGTCAGCGGGTGAGATGGTGGGATTTGAATTGAGGTGAGAGGCGTAGGGTGAGTGGAGGTCAACAGGAGAGCTGGGGGGTAGGTGTACACTTCCAGCATCTGTGTGTTTTAATGGCGGGGGCTTGTTTCTGTCGTGCGACTGAACAGGACTGTCCTGTTTCAGGACTGGAGGGACGTCCCTGCCCTCCTCTTTGACCCTGCCATCTTTCAGCTGCTCAAGAGGAGGCAGCTTGGGGATGTTAGTACGACACGTTGGCGAGTCCAAGCCCTGATTTTGGTTTCTGAAATCGTTAGACCACCGCTCCTCAGGCAAACTGGGATTCAGATGTCTTGTCTCAGCCAACCAGCTGTCCTGATTCCTACAATGCTTTTTTCTAGTGTCAGGTGAGCTGTGCTCAAAGTTCAAAGGAAGGTCACAGTTAGGGGCAGCAGTTCCCTTCAAGTCATTGAGGATGGTTTCTAGCAGGCGGCTGTCAGACGTGAAGTCATCGGAGTCGTTCTTATGGACGTCCACCATTACAACGTTTTCTCCTGTTGGCTGAGAGCTGCAGTCTGCAGTCACTGCTTGTCTTTGTCTCTCAGCAGTCAGTGGCTTTGTACCCGCCTCTCCGATTGGTTCAGATGTGTCAGAGGACAGTTCTTTATCCGCCTCATCACATCCCAGCAGCAAGCCGCTCTCGTCAGTGTTTACCACATCCACTTCATGATCACTGTTGTCGATTGCGATGGGACCTGCAGCCTTGGATCTGCCTATCGGCTCGGTCTCCGACCCGTCAGATCCTCGGTCCAGGATATCAACAGGAAGCTCGCTGATTTCTGCATCCAGGACGCCGCCCACGCCAGCCGAGTGGACCAACGGGAGTGGAGGAAGGTCTGAGAAATCGACGGTCTGCTGGCTGCTGAGCGGACTGCTGCTGCTGCTGTTCACGTTTCTGTGGAGGTCGTCGTGGCTGCTGTCGCTGTCGAGGGTGATGATCACTGGAGAACTGAGAGAGACGGTGTGTTAATAAAGTTTCACACTGGCCAGGAAAAACCTCAAATCTCCACAGTTCAGACTTCATTTCAAAACTCTTCATCCCTGAACTCAAAGAGTTTGTGTTTACATTGTTATGAAAGAGAAACATGCTGTAAATAAATAGGCACTGATGAGCCATTTAACTGGCAATTAAATGAAGTAAAAAGCTGTAACCTTCAGTGTGTCTCCCCCTGCTGGCTGTTTTTACAACTGCAGAGAGTCTGACCTCTCACCAGGAACTCGAGATATTTGTTGATTGAAGATGCCTGATATCAACTACCATTCAATTAGTGTGTATTTAAAGAAGACATGTTTTATATTGTGTGTAACAGGTTCTATAATCTCACACGCTTGAATCCAGTGTAGTGTTTGAAATGATTCCAGCTAACGGTGGTCCCAATGAATTCCTGCTGGGGTTTTTGACCTGCAGGTCCACCCTGTGACTGCTCCCCCGCTGTACCTGCTGTGTTGTGTCTTGCGGTGACGTTTCCTGTGGCGTTTGCGGGAGGGAGGCTGCACGGCGTTGGAGGTGATGGTGCCCTCATAGATGATCTCCACGCTCGGACTCCGGTCTTCTCTGCACCTCCTGCTGCTGGACGACAGGAAACAAGGTTAGCTTAAAAACAAAAAAATCACCACGTTACCCTGAAAATCTGGTCAGGGTCCCCGAACTGTTCACTTTCAAGTCAAAATGACCGTGTGAAGGTGGAGGTGATTGTTAGCTGCAGCTGTTTGACAGCAGAGCGTTTGATTATTTGGTGGTGTTGATTGATTAGTAGGAAATATCTTGATATAGACGTTAATCATGTGAATCTATAAAACGTCAGCACATGGTGAAAATGTTTCCCACAATCCTAATCTCACCTCTCGCCACCGTAGTCGACGCTCTCCCTGTGGGTGTCCCTCCTGTGTCTCTCCCGCCTCCTCCCTCCATCTCTCCCCCTCCTCCTCCTCTCCTTCTCACCCCTCTTCCTCTTTTTCTCCCTGTGGTGGCTGCTGCTGCTCGGCCTCCAGGTGGGGTCCTTGTCAGTGCTGTCCAGATGTCGGCTCTTGTACTTCCTCTTCCCGCCTGGCTTTTCTCCATGGTGAGGGTTGCTGGGGGACAGCGAGGGTGTTGGCGGTGTCTGCGGTGGCGGTGAAGGCTGTGGGGAGGAACATAGGGGGGAGGAGGAGGAGTGGGAGGAGACAGAGGAGCTGAGAGGGGAGCCGTGGTACTCCCAGTTGGAGTCAGGTGGACTGAGTGGACCAGAATCGCCACTGGAGTGGAATGGTGAGGGGGAGCGGGAGCGGTGGCGCATCATGGCGGGATATATGGAGCGGTTTGGGTTGTACAGGGTGCCACTCTTTCTCCAGTCACCACTCCTGTCCTGCCCTCTCCTCCTCCTCTTCCTCTTCTCCCTCGCCACCTCGTTGCTAGACTGCTTCCTGTCTCTCCAGCTCTCCCGCTGCCGCTCACTCGGACTGAGCGTGAACACTGACTCCTGGCTTCTTCCGGAGGTGCCCAACCATGAACATGCATTTGAGCGCCGCCCGCCCTCCTCGCCGTCTTTCTCCTTCAGTCTGTCGTCTTGCTCCTCCCTATAAGTGCCAGATGTGGAGGGAGGGATTGTGGGTAGGCCAGAGGGGGGGGTGGAGGTGGGGGGCAGGAGAGGCAGCTCCTCCACCACCTTCTCCTCCACTTTCTTCTTCTTCTTCTCCTCGTCATCGTTCTCAGTGTCGGAGGAGAGCTGCACCAGCTCAGGCGTTCGCTCTGCTATCGGCTTTTTGTATCCAACGATCTGACACTCCTCCTCCCCATCCTCCTCCCGCTTCTCTTCCCGCTCCTCATTGGCCGCATCCTGCATGGCGGGACTGAACGGCAGCGAGGCTAACGAACACGACGGCTCAGTGGTGGAGTAGGAGGGGCCAGGCGTCTCATCATCCCAGCCCGTCAGGCTGAGGCAGCTTCCTGATTGGGAGATGTTGTCATGAGCACTCCCCTGCAGCCTCTCCTCTGGTCTTCCTTCCTCCTGCCTCTCCTCTTCCTCGCCCTCTGATATTGCGATGACGGAGCTGCTGTCGGAGGAGCTGCTTATCCCGTCCAGTTCCAGGGCAGCAGTCAGGGGTTCATACACCGCCTGCATGTCGTAGCCGTCCAGGCTGAGCGGCGAGCGGGCGAAGCTGACCAGCTCATGCAGGAAGTGGTCGGTGCGGGCCAACAGGAATGGTCGCAGCTCTTCTTCTATGGTAGGCGTGTCCTCCAGGCCATGCCGAGCGAGCCGTGCCATGATGATGCGCTGGACGATGTCGACCAGAACACCGTGTGCACCGTACAGCACTGTGAGCTCCCGCCGCAGCCAAGGGCGGAGTCTGTTGAGGTGTGCAGGGTTTCGACGGAAGCTCTCTGCTGAGACGTCATTCTGTTGTTGCCCCTGGTTACCACTGACCCCAGCAACACCGTGAACCCGTATGCCACAGCGATATAAGGCGCGTCGAAAGGCCACCATCTCCCTGTCCCTCAGTCGACGCACAGTTCCGCCTTCTCGCTGCAGCCGCTGCCTCGCTGCCAAACGGGTCATCAGTTGCCGTGATGCCCGGTCACTTGGGGTCACAGGTGTCACCGCCCCCCCAAGTCC
Source organism: Mastacembelus armatus (assembly GCF_900324485.2). Classification (NCBI taxonomy): domain Eukaryota; kingdom Metazoa; phylum Chordata; class Actinopteri; order Synbranchiformes; family Mastacembelidae; genus Mastacembelus; species Mastacembelus armatus. The sequence continues at coordinate 17,975,685 of NC_046650.1, read as the reverse complement.
TGTCAGTCCCTCAAATATCACCCCTCGCTCCTCCAGATCTGCCGCTTCCCTGATTCTCTGCTGCACCACGCCTTCACTCTCATCACTGTCCTCCGTGATGATGGGAGAGACGGTGGAATGGTGAGGAAGATGAGGAAGAGGATGAGAATCAAGGTACCACTCCCACACCCCCGTCCTCTCCCCGGCTCGCCTGCTTGCCCCTCCTCTTCCTCCCCTCTCCCTCCTTCGCCTCCGTGTGGTCGTCTCTCCCCCATCGTCTGCTCTGTGCCTCCGTAGGGTCAGCCTCATCTGGTGGTCGTTCCTTGCCGCTGATGCCATCGCAGCCACCATCGCAACAGTGGCGGCGACGCTGCTGTCGGCGGGCGCTGGCCGCAGTGTGTACTCCTTGAAGTCGTCCTCAGCGCGGACGGAGTGCAGGATGGAGGTGAAGGGCTGCTTGCAGAGCGGACACTCGGCCTTGTTGTGCGACCACTCCTGGATGCAGGGGAAGCAGAAACGGTGCAGGCAGCGGTCCAGGTAAGCCAGGTTGTTGAAGCGATCCAGACAAATTGGGCACTTTGAGTCGGGTGATGCCTCTTCTGCAGCCATCACCGCCCACGCCGAAGCGGATGCAGAGGAGGTGGGAGGAGACGAGGAGGAGGTGGCGGCAGCCGTGGTCGTGGTGTTGTTGGTGTTTTTCCTCCTGCTGCTGCGACCGCCGCTCTCTCGACCCCGCTCTCCTTCCTCCGGCTGACCGCCCCCTGCTCCAGCACCTGCACCTCCGGCCGCATTATCACGCCGACGCACACGCAGCTTCATCCGTGTGGGCGCCATCACCTGGACACACAGACAACAGGAAGCAGAATGTGAAACGGATCTAGGACTAAATACCAGTCAGATGAAACCAGTCAGATTATTTAAAGTGACTGTAAGTCACTGTAACTTCCTCAATGTGTGGCACCACTGTTTACAAACACGTTCATCCTAAAAGCTGAAGGTTAATTAACTTGTAGTACACTGATGGGGATAACGAACAGTAAGTGCAACCTTACAATGTCGTAATGACCTAAATTTGTACCTTACATGAATAATTGAAACTGCAGCTCACTGCTGAGGCTGCATCAATGATAACACAAAGCTAATGCAGCTTTATAATGCAGCCCACATTATCCAGATGTGACGTTTCCAGTAGTTTTCCCAGATCTGACAAAACGAAAACAAAGCTCCGACAGGAGAAACCAACAGAATGATCATCAACTAGCTGCTGTTAGCCTAGCCTAGCCTAGCCTAACAGACATCTACTAGCATTTAGCGACCCGGAACCATCCAATGTTGCGTCTCTGTACATCAGAACCGTTCTATATAACCCAGTTCTACACCAGCGCTCTAAACGCTGATGGTAAATAAATGGTTGTTTAACTGTGGTGAACGTTAAACCGTTAGCCTGTTAGCATGCTAACACGGTTACGATCCGTACCTGAGCTGAATAAGTGCACTCCCCGGGAGCTTCTCATCCGGGTTTGTTCTCCTCCTCCGGGCGGAACTCCGCACAATGAGCGGCATCCACCGTCGGTGACGGTCTCGGTCTCCAGACTCCGCTGCTCGGATCCGTTAAACCGAAAGTCCAGTTAAAAACGGAGACATTTGTGTCGAAACGAACCTACTCAGCTGGAGAACGACTCCGCAATGGATGATGGGAAATGGCTTTCTATTCTTCAGCCAAAGATCGTCAATAAGTCGTTACTCTGCAATACATATGTAAATCAATGTTTTAATTGCTGTATAAAAATTAATTTGACTTTACATTGTTATCTTTAAAACTCTATGGAATATGCGTCATATTCATATCATCACGTCATATAATATATCATCTCATTATTGCTGGCTTACTATTAATAAATTATCACTTCAAATGGCAATCACACAAATTGTCTTACGAAATCATCATCTTGACTAAGTATTCTGTGTGATATTGTGATATTATTATTATTATTATTATTATTATTAGTAGTAGTAGTAGTAGTAGTAGTATACTAGTAGTTTATTAAGATCAGCTATAGTCGTTAAATGTAATCCAGACAAAACCAACGTGAACAAACGCCCAGTGTATTTGTGGTTCTTAGATATTGATGCGGAGTGAGACGTCGTTATCTCAAGGATTTTCGTTACCACGGTAACGGTCGCGTTGCCCGTGCTGCTCCCTGACGGTCTGAGGAGGAAACGTCCCGTTAATCCGCGGAAACACGGCCAGACTCAAGAAAATCTTTTCTTTTAAGGGTTTAAAAATAATCCCAGTAAACGTAAGAACAGACTGTGAAGTCTGGACTGAGGTATTTTAAAAATAAAGCCTGTGATTTATCTGCGGTCCACACTCCGCGGCAGAAGATGGCGCTGTGCCCGATCGCCGTTCCACTCGAAGAAGAGAAAGAAGCGGCGTAAACAAACTCGAACCGAACTCCTGACTCGAACCGTTCCACGCGTCCGTGTGTGGGTTAAATGTGATGGGAACCTTCAGCAGACGAGCCCTGGACCGGATTTACTCTGTGGTGGGTTCGTTAAACCTGCTCTCAGTGAGACCGTGTTGTTACGTTAGCTGCTAACGGCTAACTAACTAGCTAGCGTTAGCCGTTAGCAATCAGAGCCTGTTTGACTTTTCGTCTTAGCGAAAATCCACTGAGTTAAAAATGACGATAGGATCAAGGGAAACCAGAGGACTGAGGTGAATTTAGGAGCTTTTTGTTTTTTATTTCTGTTGGACATTAAGGAGGAGATTAGCTAGCTGCATGTTGCTGTTAGCGCTAGCAGTTTGTATTAACTTTATATGTATTGCACCTTCAATACATTAGTTAACTAACAGGCGTCACATCAAAATGTGAATTAAAAATTAAAATCAAATACTTTCGCTGTTATGTAGACCACAGCCATTCATCAATAATCGATTCATTGATGACGTTACTGAGGTAATAACGAACAAAGTTAGAGGTTTCGTTGTTTTCTGATACTTTGCACATTCAGTTATAAACTGAACTGTAAAAAACAGTTTCCAGCTAGTCGGAGGTGTCTTTGTGTTTCATAGTGTCCCTGTTTCTCAGGTGCTGCTGGCTGTTGTGGTCTTGTCCTGGTCCTTTGTGATCTACGCCAGCAGGATCTCAGCTCAGTGGCTGCTGGAAAAGAGGACCAACTGACGACACACTGGACCAGTACAGACATTTGTTTATCTCCGAAGTAGATAGAAGGTTTCATAGGTGAGACACTGTCAGCTTTCACCTTTGTGACAACCAAGCGTTTGATTTTGATTTTATTCTTGCTCATTGTTTTCAAAAGTAATGATGATATCTTTATCTTTTTAAAGACAAAATAAAGAAAATACCGTGTTTGTCTTTATGGCAGATCAAATCTGCTAAAAAACAAAAACAACTTTTACTTTATATTGCAGAAATGTCAGCTCTGGTGAGAGCACCAGCAAAAAATGAACAAATGTTTGAGGTGATGTAGAAGCGGTTTGTCCACCAGAGAGCGCTGACAGGTGATTTTAAAAACCTTCTGGGTCACAGTTCTCACAAAGGATCAGCTCTAAGGGATCCGTGCAAAGATGATTTTATACTAAACATGAACTTATTTTGGTCAATATATTGTGATCATATGTTTATTCTCTTTTTTTGTTTGTGATTGCAGGAACCTTGACTTCTGTGTCAGCCTGATGGAGCCTTGAAACCCACTGTCCTGGGGTTCAGACCTGTAGAGACCAGACGTCCTGGCCCAGAATGATTAAACCCCCTAGGACTGAACCTGTCAGAAACATCTGGACACAACAGAAAACACCAGGGCGGGGGTGAAAGACGTCTGTGACACTGAGAAAAGTGTTGAGGATCATGGGTTCAGCATGGGACCTGGAAGTCCACTTTCCACCAAGATGGTAGCTGGTCTTATATGCACAGAGTTCTCTTCTGCACTCCAGACACCTTTATACTATTTTACCCATTCACCCATTTGCACACACACCGATGGAACAGCCACCAGGGGACAAATTGGGGTTCAGTGTCTGGCATGTGGACTAATGAAGCCAGGGATCAAACCACCAACCCTCTGGTTCATGGCTGACCTGCTCAACCTCCTGAGCCACAGCCACAGATGAGAAAATAAAGTTTAGGTTTTGTAGTTTGGTTCAGAAATTATCCGTTACTGTCTTTTGGGTCTGGTCTGATTCCTGTTCACAGTCGACCCTGACTGGGTTTTATGGTTTAGGTTCTCTTAGCTTGTTGAATTGTGCAGTTACATAAATTTGTTTCTGTTGTTTAGCCTCAGTGAAATCAATGTGGTGAACCCAGTAATGATGGAAACAGCTGTAAATGCAGCTTGTTATAAAGTAAAAGTCACCTGTTTTCTATTTCATGACGTTAGAATAATAGATCTGTGTGTTGGTCAGTGTCTTCTGTTTAATACTGGTTAATAATTCTGATATTTTTGTGTAGTTTTATTTTTCATATCGACATTAAAAAGTTGTTTTTCGAATTCATGAGCGTCAAAGCCTGATTTCCTTCACTGGAACTGAAAAAAACTTTACAAATGTTTGTCTCTGCTCCTTGTCATTTTCATTAAAGTAATTTAGAAACTCATTTGGCACATTGCATTTGGAAATTTGTGCATATATTCACAGTTTGTATTATTCATGCACCACATTAACAGTCCTGACTCCTTGTTTGTGGAAACCTGCTTGGCCTTAAACCTGTTCCTGATTGTGATTTAAGCAGGAGTGAAGGCAGTTTGCAGGTTGTGCACGTGGAGGCTCGTGTCCTGGGTTTGTTCTACACAGCACGACTGGTGTGAATGGAAACTCGTCGCTTCATTGTGAGTTCGTCCTCTGATGTATTCGGTAACTAAAGGTTCAGACACACACACACACACACACACACACACTCCTGCTGTATAACACTGCCTTTGATGTGTGTGTCCTCAGATATGGAAATGCTCTCAACAGAATGGGTGACTGAGGGCGAGCAAGCTAAAGAGAGAATGAGAGAGAGGGGTGAGTACTCTTTCTATTGACAATAACACTTCACACACACACACACATTCACTCTCATCTGTAATTAAAAACCAGGTTACCATCTCTGCTCCTCTTCTGTCTCCTCTCACTGTGTTAGGGGCCCCGGGGCCTTTTCTTCCCTGGTGGGGGTTCTAGATAAAAACAATATAATCAAAAACGTTTCCTATCAGTAATTTAACCTTAATGTTGGCTGTTGGAAATCCTCTTTAACTAACTATCTCACTACAGCTCTAATGCAGCTGTTCCAGATAAATTCATACGTGTTTGTGTTTCTGCAGGTCTTTAAAAAAAAAGAGTATTTGGCTTTAGAGCTGCCTTACAGGTCACTTTAATCAGTCTTTAAACGTGTTTAGTATGATTCTTAAGTTGTTAATTTCTAATGTCACTGAAAACAAAGTGATGGTTTGTCGACATGAGCTGTTAGATTTCTGTTTCATGTTTAAAGTGAATGTTTCTGCATCCACCTGAGCCCGGTGTGTGTGTGAGTGTTTGAGTGAGAGTGTGTGTGTGTGATGAAAAGAACAGCGAGCTGCCTTTTGCAGCTGTGCTTGTATTCAGACCACTCACACAGATGAGCCCCTACAGCACAAACAGTGCTCAGCTCTTGATGAGTCACATGTTCCAACATGGTGAAATGGAGAGTAAAATATATTTTCTAGTGTTAGAACCGTTACAGAGACTGGACTTTGCCAACACAGGCTAGAGAAGCTGGAATAACAAGTGTGTCATGAGGGGGTAGTACATACAGTTTTAAAGGAGACACTTGGTTCTTTGTTCCCTGAATAAAATGTGTTGGAAATGTTCCTGTGAGATTCTGCTCCGTGTTGATGTGGTCATCAATCAGTTCTGCAGATTTTCAGCTGCAGCTGTTCAGCAAATCTCCTGGTCCACTACATCCCAGAGGGGTTCTTGATCAGTTCAGGATGCAGGTCTGGGGCTGGGAAGCCCACTGAAGTCCACTGGACTGTTTGTCATGTTCCTGAAACCAGTTTGAGACTTTTGTCTTTGGTGTAGACCACTGTCATGTTGGAAGCTGAAGATGGTGATTGAGATGCTGTTGGATTACACTGATTCAGTTTGACATGAGTTCCTAATAAACCGAGCACTTTGCACACTTCACTGTGAGACCTTATTATCCACAGGTGTGTGTCTTTCTGAACACCTGAGCACAGCTTTGTCACAGCAAAGGGTCTGAATGTATCTTAAAAATATGTGAAAATGTACTTTGACCTGGTCCTCATGGGTTATTGAGGGTGGAGAGAGTGAAGTGGTCTGAAGCTGCAGGAGGTTTCTGTGTCATGTCTGAACCCTAACTCTAAGCTCCTCTTGTCTTCTGTGCAGCAGTCGGCCATCTTGGCTGCCATCAGGTAAACAAACGTCCTCGACACGTCTCTTCAAATCTTCCATCTGCTCAACAGTGTGACATGAATATTTATTCAGCTCCTCCATGCCAGCCCAGATGCTAATTAGCCTGTTTGAATAGTCTGCATGTAAAACTGAAGAGCCCAGAGAAGGTTTGACATTTTCATATGTTCAGTCTGTTATTTTTCACACTGAGGTCATGAGTCCAAATTCCCTCATTCAGTTTTTAATGCGTTTTTTATTTATTTATTTTCTTAATTTATCGATTTTAGTGTGTGAGGAGAAAACCAGCCCCGACCTTCTCTGAGGGTCACACTCAAACTTTATTCAACAATATAATATTTAATAACTGAGTCCCCATTAACACACAGCACTGATGATGATAATGTCATTGGTTCATGCACATGCTTACATGAATATATCCAACACTGTGATCAGCTACAGATCAGCTCTGTGTTAACACAATACAAACAGATTTTAGATGGAATTATGGGATTGTTTGAGTCAAACACACAATTATTATTAAAAATGATTTAAAATGCTCAGAAAAATAACAAAAACGTCAACGTACACACAGAGCAAACTAAAAGATCTTATTGATCTTATATCTTATTGATCAGTGATTTATTATTTACAGATGCTGACGACCACAGAGAAACCATGTTTGAGGCCTAATCCAGCAGCAGGTCCTCGTTCACAACGCCCGGCACCGACGGGTACAGATCCTCCTCTTTCTCCGTCTCCATGGTGATGTGTTTGGTCGACTTGGTGTCGTGGTTCATGTCCTTGGAGACCAGAGACGTCTTCTTCCCCTCCAACCAGTAAGTTACCATGTCACCTTTCCCCTGTTGGGACAGAGCCAGAGTGTTTACTGGGCAGCTCCCAGTGTCTGACGTAACTGAGCGGTGGCGGGAAAGGGGCTCACCTTGACCTGCAGTGTTCCCCTGCACTCCAGCAAGTAGCCGCCAATCTCCTCCAGCAGGTAAAAGGCACTGGAGCTGCACTGGATCTTCAGGGCTGCAAGGACACTGACTTAATGTTAGTGTGGCAGGGTTTTAAAGGAATAGTCCACCATTTCCTGCTTGTTTCACCTCTATGAAAATGAAAGAGGTTTCTGTCAATCTTACCCAGGCTGGTGGACTCCATTCGAGACGCTGTGTTGACTGTATCTCCAAACAGACAGTAACGAGGCATCTTCGTCCCTACAACCCCAGCTACAACTGGACCTGCAGGGACACAAACCAGTTTAATAACAGATTTTATTTAAGAAATCAACTATTTGTCTGTGAATAAGACTGGTTAAATACCAGAGTGTATCCCAGCTCGTATCTGCAGCAGCATGTTGGGTTTGTGTGGGATCCTGAAGGTGCGACAGACCCCCACCAGGTCCAGAGCCATGCTGGCGATCTCAGAGGCATGGAGGATCCCGTTAACCCGAGGCACGCCGGACACCACCATGTCTACATAGCCACATTCACAGAGGTACAAGAGTAAATCCTACCAACATCAAGGTGTAATGTTTTATGGATTGTGTTGAGGCAATAATTGTGTGTGTTTGTGAGGACCAGGACTTTCAGATAAACCTTCAAATGTGTTCAAGGTGAGGACATCAGGGTCCTGGGTCAATGTCCTCACAAATATATAAATGCATGTGTGTGTGTGTCACTCACAGGCGTCTCCGATGGTTTCCACCTTGTACACATCATAGTTGTCAATGATGTCGTCGAACGTTGTGTAGAGTTTGTTGAGGAAATCCACGACCTGGTAAGGAGTGCTGCTGCTGGACAGGTGGGTGAAGCCCACGATGTCACTGCCAAACAAGAAGTACTCAGATGATTTATTCAAGTAAAAGTACCACAGTTTAGAACTTCTCCAAGTCATAGCTGTGTGTGTAGGATCCTATGTAACTGAAAGAACAGAAGTATCATCAGCTAAATTTACTTCACACAGACAAATGTGTACCTGAAGAAGACGGTGGCGCTGACGTAGCTCTGAGCCTGAGATGGTTTCCCCTGCCGCAGGTCATCGGCTACTTGTTTAGGAAGCATACCTGCAAAACAAGACATGCAGATGTTTTTATTTTATTTTAACAGATAAGCCGAGTCTCCATCCAATGGTAACGCACTTTTTAACTGATTGATCGATGGGGGAGCCAGTGAGACGGCAGGATTTCTGGTGTAACTGATTCATGTGTTGTTTTGGTCCATTCTGGACTAATTTCAGTCCTGACAATGACACCAACAGTTTGTGGAAGGCAGTTAAAGGAGGTGGCAGTATGGATTATAAGTAAATGTATCGTCGGCGTAAAAATGAATCTTGATTTGCTAAATGTTCTTTCCAGTGGAAACAGCATGAATCAACATCAATTCAGCATTTTGTTCAAGGTCATTTTCACTTGGTGCTGCAGGTTTTACTTCAGAATTGGATGGAAATGACCACACCGACACGATGAACAGGTGTGTGTGAGCATGAATATGTCTGTGTGTGTGTGTGTGTGTGTGTGTGTGTGTGTGTGTGTGTGTGTGTGTGTGTGTGTGTGTGTGTGTGTGTGTGTGTGTGTGTGTGTGTGTCATACTGTATAGCAGCCTGTCAGTCTTCTGCTTCTCGTGCATCAGGTCCTGAGTCCGCTCGGCCACCAGCACCTCCAGATGTTTGCTGTACTTTTCCATCTGAAACACAGACTCTCACCTTCAGATCACAATGAGCAGCGAAGGGGGAAAAGTGTAAACCGCTTTCTAACTGTTGGTAATTTAGGGGCAAGAAAACAACCCAGAAATAAATGAGAGCAAAATTAGCTGTTCAGGCTCTGTGATCAATATGTTCCTGTTCCTGAAAGCTTGGGTCAGAAGATTCTTCTCACTGTTATGGTTTTTATTTGTGGAGGAGTGTGGAGTTCAGGAACAGTCGTGTGTTGACGTGCGTGACACACTAACACTAACCAGATAAGAAGTGATATCACAGTTTAAGTATTTGGATGTAAATGATTTAAAGCACAGTATGATGCTAAACTGATGTGTACTCTGTGTCCAGGTTTATACCAGGTTCATCATCATGTCCACTGGGCTGACTTTGACTGGGTTGATTCGATGAACAAACTTCTTGATTTGTTCAAAGGTGGGTCGGTGGGCGGGGTTATGAGAGCGGCATCGCCGGATCAGCTGCACCAAACACACACGGGACAAAAAGCGACGGAAAAGGTAAAAAAGAATTCTTGTAGCTGGAAAAAAACTAAATGTTTGTTGTTTTAAAGGATATTAACGAAAGGACTTTTTAAAATTCCCTTAAACAGAAAATAATTTAGATTCAGAACAGAAGCATGTCTCTGAGTTTTATTTAGTGTAGTTATAACAATCCTTTTAGCCTGAGGTGTTACACACACACCTCAGCGTAGTCGGCAGGACAGGGGCAGGTGTTGTCGGCTTTACTGGAGATCAGCTCGGGAAGGGGAGGACACCAGGCACAGTCCATGTTTGACTCGTCGGCCTGGAAAGTATTTATTTGTTATTTAACTAGTTCTTTGGTGACATAGGACAGACTTTGGCTGTTTGTGAACCAATCAGTGTGTGACTTACGGGAACAGGGTTGCTGCGAGTGGCTATCTCCAACAGAATGATGGAATAACTGGAAAAACACACAGAGGTCAACTAGTGGCCTTTAACAGACCTGCCAGGTCACATAACGTCACTTAAAGTCGTCTCACAGCTCTTCAGTCCAAACATGGACACTCAGACTATAAACACTTCTGGTTTGCAAACGCGTCATACAAACCAGTTCTATTCGACTGTTCCCCGACCCTGAGCCGGGTTAAAGGTGTCAGTCAGTGTAAGTCCTCTGTGATACCTGAACACGTCTCCAGCCAGAGTCGGCTCCATGTTGGAGTTACAGAACTCAGGAGGCATGTACACCTCTAGGAGTCTCTCCTGATAGGTGGAAAGAGGCTCCGCCCCATCTTCCCTGCGATACATCCTCAGCCCATAATCTGAGCGGACAGACCAGGTGTTAGCGTTTGTTTACAGCAGGCTGTAATCAGTGATTTCATAATGGCAAAGTGACCAGAGTCTCTGATGTGTCATAGGCTCCTATTACCAGTTATTTTGCAGACCCAGCGGTCATCCAGCACACAGTTCAGAGACTTGAGACGACCGTGACAGATCCTGTGCTGGTGCAGGTACGACATCCCTCTGGCGATGTCTGTGGCAAAAGAAAACCTGCGAGACAGTCAGAGCAAATGAACCTGGGTTATTCATTTTGTCTGTTACAGTTTGGTACTGACTGGTGCGTCTTTGAGTGTCTACCTGAAGCCCCAGTTAAGCGGGATCTCCTCGTTAAGAAGGACGTCGTTGAGGCTTCCTTTGGGGCAGTACTCTGTCACGATGGCAACGTTGGGCGCCTCAACACACCCACCGATAAACTTACACAGGTTGGGGTGATCGAGCTCCCTGGACGCAGAGACTTAAAATGACATGTCTGCCATATGACGGGGAAGGACGTCAAGGGTTTTGTGCACGTTACCTGACTTGTTTGACTTCCTGTCTGATGGTTTTGGACAGAGAGAAGGTCTTCGTTTGAATCCTCTTGATGGCCACCGTCCTGCCGTCACTGCAGCAGAACAAAACAGCGTGATCAGGTTACTCTGATAACTTCTCGGCCCCTGGCTGCATTCTGGAAGCGGTTTGAAGACAGATTTGGTAACTAGTGTACAGGTAGACAGGCAGCGTACTATATCCCGGTGCAGGTGAACAGTGTTTTCCGGGCCGCTGGTTGTCCGGCACATGAGCTGAGAGCAGTTACGCAGCTGGTGTTGCTGTCGCTGTTTCCCACCACCACACTCATTATACTGCCCATGGTCATACGAGCTTCCTGATCTGCAGGAGAAAGAGCCTGAGACTAAACTGTCCTGCAGGTGAATGATATCAAATCATTAGAAATAACCAGGTAAAACTTTACGTATTATTTCTTTAAGCAGTTGTTCTGTACATCCGTAGACTAGTTTCAGTCTAGTTCCTCACCGTTCTGGACCAGGTTCAGAGCAGATGCGTTCTAAGTGAAATATTACTGAGCAGGGAGATGTGGTGTGTTACAGCACCTTGTTTTATTGCAGAGAAGTCGATGATCCAGCTCTCATCCCACAGCAGTTTCTGCTTCTGGTACCTCAGCCACTGCACGAGACAGAAGCTCCGATTAACATTTGATCCTGACTCGTCGTATGTTCGGTCATTTCACACGGTGCCACTTGGATCTGTTTTGGATTGTGAGCTCTCACCAAAGCGGTCAGTATGAAGCAGAGGCAGAGCAGGCTGAGCGGCAGGCCAATGGCCAGCTTGGTGGCCGGGGTCAAAGGGCATTCACCGCAGTCGGCTGGACAGGTGAAACAAAGCTCCGCCTCCTCACAGACGCCATCACCACAAACTTCAAGGGGGAGAAAGCAGGATTCAGTGTTGATGATACTTAGACATGAGTTTGTTTTTTAGTTGTTGCTGCCCAACAGACTGATTTCATCACCAACCTACAGAAGGCAGCACGGTGCTCTTGGCCTCCAGAGCCACCTGCATGCGACCAACTCGTATGTGAGCGATAAGAGAAGTTAAGCCAGCGTGGAGCAGAACCACCTGCAGGACGGACAACAGCAAAATCAATCAGCATCCATTAAGTCCGTTCACCTTTTGGAACAGATTGATCGATCGATTGATTAGTCCATTAGTGTTAAATCATCAAAAGCCTGGCAGAGCATAAGGACGTAGTACAATCACAATACTGTGGTAACGACTTTATGACTTTTACTCATTTGTCAGTTTTATCTCAGTCATGTTGATCTGTGGAGTTTTGCAGAGACCCAGTGTCGTCATAGGCCTATTTGTGATGAACCTACCTTTGCAGTCCAGTTAGTCTGGGTCATCTTGCCAGATGTGGAGATGGTGTGTGTGAAGATTTTCCCGTCGTCTGGGATCCAGGGGCCACAGATGCTCTCTGATGTCTGAAAATGAGTTGATAAGTGCATTTATTATATATCTTTGTCTGTTTAGGCTTTTAACATGTGAGAATTAGTTTAAGACATTATTAGACGTCACCACAGCTTAAAGATTTAGCAAATGAAACATCAAGGTGTGCACCATGTATCCCATGGGACAGGAGTGGATGTTGGCGTGGTGAATGCAGCAGTTTTCTCCATCAGCGTCTTTCCAGTTGGCCGGACATTCGTGGTGTTCACAGAACCTCCGAGCTGTTTCAGCGTCCACTATAGAGCTAAACACATAAGGACAGAACAGCAGTAGGACCAAAGGTCCAGTGGACATTCAAACTAGAACCAGTATAAAGAAGTGTCAGTGGGTGTAAACCAGTGAAGCCGAGTGTGTTAACCTGAGTGTGAAGATGTGGTTTTCAACAGCCCAGTGGTAAAAAGAGTCCTGAACGGTCACTGAGTATATGACGTTGAACACCTCGCCGCTCTTCACCATCTCTGGAGGACGAACCACCCAGGCCATCTCCAGACCTGCACAGAGGGAGGTGCAATTCGGATTAGTTCAGATCAGTCGGGATGGACTGTCCAGTGTCTCAGTCTGTACGTGACAAACATGAAATCTGAGAGCACCAGGGCACATCAGCTTATATAGGATTCATGTTAAAGCAGAGTTTACCTCTTAGTTTACTGATGTAAAAGCAGAAAGTATTTGTTTTTTGTTTCAAACTTTATAATAATTATTTTTGTTGTCCTAATCAACACACGTAACAGGACGCGGAAGCAGGACATCAGTGTTGGTTAGAGCCTGAACATTAAGAAACGGGCAGAAACAGACTTTAACTCCACTGTGTCTGCTTCAGTTTTCAGGCTGCATCTCTCACCTCCACAGTCGATCATGTTGTATTCGTTGGGTCTGTCCAGAGGCCAGCAGTCGTACTCGCTGTTGTCCAAGTCGTGCCAACAACAGGCCAGACCAACACCGTAAACACAAACCTGGAAACACCACAACACAACGAGGACGTAAACACTACTAATCCACCAATAATCCAGTGACAACGCACAGAAACATCTGGGCTGCTGTGGTTAGAGACAAGCAGACTCATGGGACCAACACATACACAAATAATATAAATACAACTCCTGCCTCACTAACCTTAGGTGTTTGAATCATACACAGGAAGTAATTTTATAAATGATATCGATTGATGCAGATGAATAATAGTCTATATATGTTCTTCCAGTTATTTTTATCTAAAATATTTGATGTTTAATCTAAATTAGTTATTACAAAATCACATTTTTAAAAATGCATTTTAAACTAATATCACAATTCATTTTAAAGTAATTTTAAAATGTGGCTTTATGTGAAATCTTCCAGCTGATAACAAGAAATACACTTTTCATTAATTCCCATTTAATAATTCAGTGCTCAGGTTAAACTTTTATTGATAAACCCGACTCATTCATTCATATTTTCTGTTGTCTTATTAAATTACAGGTCTCACCCAGAGCTGAAGCCAAAGTCTCCTGTGTTTGTTCATGTTGCTGCTGAGGGTCCGACGGGCCGAGGCAGCGACAGGTGATCAGGCAGACAGGTAGTCCAGGACATCTGCAGCTTGTGACGACGAATCCAGACTGAGCGACGAGCAGAGCAGGAGGAGGGACGCAGGGGATGGTCAAGAGAGGTAGGACAGACTAAAGAGAGCGAGGAGAGTCCAGACATCTCCACCCTGCTGCTCAAACCCAGACAACAGTTTGTATTGGAGCTGGTTGTGATTTTCACCGCCCTCTGGTGGTTGGAGTTGTTACTACACAGAGCTCTGTACTTGTAATCCTATCATTTCTACTTTGTGTACTTGAAGTACTGCTGATTCTGCAGCTGGTTCTACAGCTGTTGTAGCTGCTGTAGAACCAGCTGAAGAATTTATTTAGATGTGTTTGCCTGTTGTGACCAGATATATACTCTGAGGTACTGGAGTGCAGCATTCAAGTACAGGTTTGAGGTTACTGTAATACTGAGGTACTTGAACTGCAGGGGGACATATTGTACTTTCAGTGCCCTGTACTCGTCCTACACCTGGAATAGAGACTTTGCAGAATAGGAAAATGGTGTAGAACACAAAGTTAAAGACACGACCAGTGGTTCTCAGTGTTTTAGGCTTGTGAGCCTTAATATGACTCTGTGGTTGTTACCATTGATCTGTGTTGTTTCCCATCAGATAATTTAAGGCCCACACGGGTCAAATTCAAATTCACAAAAACAGACCGGGGGAAGGTACAATAGTTTAAAGCAGATTTGTACTTTGTTTTTCTTCTTTCTTCTCCCATCAGCCACCTCAAGACCCCTCACATTTATCTGGTGACCCTGAGGAGGGGCCCTACCCTTAGGTTTGGAACCACTCAGACTAAACTAGCTGTATAGAAGGTGATTGACATGAGCTGCATCGGTTTAATAATCTGATGTATAAGGTGTTTGCAGTATAATATCACTACTTTTACTGCCCCGGTGCTGTGAGTACTACAGTACACTGTGTACATGGTGGCAGTACTGTACTTCATACTTGTGTGAGGTTTGTGGCCTCGGGGCTCCGTTTGAACAAGATGTCAGGTCTCTGAGAGGTCTGGGATGTCAGGGGGAATGTCTCTGGTCCCAGTCCGGTCCCAGTCCGCTCCCAGTCCGCTCCCAGTCCGAATGTAGAACGACCAATCAGCGAGTGCGCGCGGACACATTTTGTGAGCCAACGTTCGAGCCGCACGCGGGGCTCCGCTCGGGCACGGGCATGACGTCACAGGAGAGTCCAACAGGTTTTGGCCGTTTATTCCCGTTGACGCGTGTTTTTACCGGGGGACCGGCTCCGCGTGCTCCTTTCTTTTAGTTTTCCACCGGAACCTGTTCAGCCACACAAGGACCTAACGGGTTTTTGTTTCTTTTTAAGCCCGTTTCATTCAGTACACCGCGTGTTGAACTTGTAGTTTTGATGTAGTTTTACTGTAGTATCACAGTGAGTAGTATCACAGTGAGTAGTACCACAGTGAGTAGTACCACAGTGAGTAGTACCACAGTGAGTAGTACCACAGTGAAGTACTGAGTCCGTGAGGATTTAACGGCTTTAAGCGAAAACACATTTATTTTTAGAACAACCGGTTTTTAAGGCGTTAAATCTGGTGATAGTCTCTAATTATTCGTAGTTTTCTTATTTTAGCGACACTTTGACGTGTAGACCGGTACCGGGTCCACGTCGTGGGGCTGGGATGTGGGTTCAGACTGTTTCCTGAGGTGGATATTAGCTTGTTCTTGGTTCTGGACCGGACCGGGACCACAGTGGACCAATAAACTCACCTGCACCTCGGCTGAGATTTTCCTCCAGAGTTAAAGCAGGAGGATGCTGAACTGGGTCAACCTGGTTCTGCTGTCCTGGTTCAGTCCGTGGACCCGGGCCCATGTGCTGGATGATGACAGGTGTGGTATTTGTTTTAGTGTGTCTGACTGAAAGAGTCAAGGTGTTTGAGGATTTAATCGTTTGATTGAGGCTGATTTCATACAGTTTAATGTTTTACATGTTGATTTTAACATATACAGACTTTAAGTTACACCTGCAAACATCATTTTTGCATCTTTCCGTTTTCTGTTTCACTGATTTATTGGTTTTTTCTTTGACTCATGAATTGATGCTGGTGATGACTGAAAGATTAAAGCAGATCAGAGCCAAATCTATTGTGCCGTGTGATTTTAGTAGTAAAGGACAAACAGGGAGACACGGGGAAGGCTCACCAGTTCATAAACTAAGTGCTTTGATTTTGAAGCTGAAATGAACCTGAACACAGGAAGAAGAAGTTCCCAGCGTGTGTTGAAATCCAGAGTGAGTTTGGAGGAAAAGCAAATAGCAGAGTAACGGTAGGAGGAAAATATAGGTGGTGAAAAGTGTGACAGGAAAGAGAGAAAGTATGTGGAGGGAGTGGAGAAGACACCACCCTGGTCTCCTCTCCGGCTGAAATAATTCATGTTCAGACAGGCAGTGGAAACAGGAGATGTCAAGAACGTATAGACACACTTGAGCTGGTCTAAACTAGTACAGCCAACAGGGCTCCTGCTGCTCACTCTGTGACTTTTAATGTGACGTTACATTTCGCTACAGTTGGTTCTGCATGTTTGTTTTCCACAGGGTTATTCCACCGCTCTTATTTTGAAATTCCAACCGTGCAGAGGATCACATGAGAAGCTGCTTCTAACCAACATGGTGAGCTGTTTATAGAGAGTCTGATTATGTATTTGTGTGACTGTGTGTTGCAGCTGGACGGACCAGGCGGTGTTGTCTGACGGTCTCTGTCGCTATGGCAACAATGTGGAGTGTTGCTGGGGCTGGAGACAGATGGATCGGGGACGTTGTCAACGTGAGGACACACATGTACCCCTTCAAAATAAATACTGTGACCCTTTACTGCATTAACAGTAGAAATACTACAGTGTTCCAAGTAAAAGACCTGCATTTGAAAAGTTACTGCAGTAAAACTCAAAAAGTACCATCATCCAGGTGTACTTGAAGTATCCAAAGTAAAAGTACTCACTGTGCAGAATGGCCCATTTCACATGAATGGATCTGATATTATTGGATTCTAATTATTGATGATTCTTGTGTTGATCACTTTAATGTTGGAGCTGACGTTAACTACCTTATATACTTCTAATTTGAAGTACTTTACGTACCGCCGGGTAGCTGACGTTAACTACCTTATATACTTCTAATCTGAAGTACTTTATGTACCGCTGGGTATCTGACGTTAACTACCTTATATACTTCTAATTTGAAGTACTTTATGTACCGCCGGGTAGCTGACGTTAACTACCTTATATACTTCTAATTTGAAGTATTTTATATACTGCTGGGTAGCTGATGTTAACTACCTTATATACTTCTAATTTGAAGTACTTTATATACCGCTGGGTAGCTGACGTTAACTACCTTATATACTTCTAATTTGAAGTACTTTCCATACCGCTGGGTAGCTGACGTTAACTACCTTATATACTTCTAATTTGAAGTACTTTATATACCGCTGGGTAGCTGACGTTAACTACCTTATATACTTCTAATTTGAAGTATTTTATATACCGCTGGGTAGCTGACTTTAACTACCTTATATACTTCTAATTTGAAGTACTTTATGTACCGCTGGGTAGCTGATGTTAACTACCTTATATACTTCTAATTTGAAGTATTTTATATACTGCTGGGTAGCTGATGTTAACTACCTTATATACTTCTAATCTGAAGTACTTTATATACCGCTGGGTAGCTGACTTTAACTACCTTATATACTTCTAATTTGAAGTATTTTATATACTGCTGGGTAGCTGACGTTAACTACCTTATATACTTCTAATCTGAAGTACTTTATGTACCGCTGGGTATCTGACGTTAACTACCTTATATACTTCTAATTTGAAGTACTTTATGTACCGCCGGGTAGCTGACGTTAACTACCTTATATACTTCTAATTTGAAGTATTTTATATACTGCTGGGTAGCTGATGTTAACTACCTTATATACTTCTAATCTGAAGTACTTTATGTACCGCTGGGTAGCTGACGTTAACTACCTTATATACTTCTAATTTGAAGTATTTTATATACCGCTGGGTAGCTGATGTTAACTACCTTATATACTTCTAATTTGAAGTATTTTATATACCGCTGGGTAGCTGACGTTAACCACCTTATATACTTCTAATTTGAAGTACTTTATATACTGCTGGGTAGCTGATGTTAACTACCTTATATACTAAACATATATACTATAATCTATATACTCACAGATTTAAATTAAAACTTTGACATGGTTTTGTTGAACAGATGTTTCCAGATGTTGATACAGGACTGAAACAGACAGACATATTTAGATAATTAATTACATCCTTACATTTTGTGTGTGTGTAGCTCACTGTCAGCAGGGTTGTAAACATGGGGAGTGTGTTGGACCAGACAGATGTAAATGTCACCCAGGATTCACTGGAAAGGCCTGTAACCAAGGTAAGTGTGTGTGTGTGAGTGTGTGAGTGGAGATCTGATTTCCTGACACAGCTCTGACAAAAAAAGCCAGAGACACATTCCTCTCATGCTTGTTTGACCCATGAAGGCGTGTTTTACCTGAAGACCACCACAACACACAAACACACACTGTTTCCAAACTCTTTCCCACACACACAGGCCTCCACCCACACCGTTACTGTCCTGATTACAGGCTGCATTATGACTCATATCCTGACTATAAAACAACATCTGGCATCAAACTGGGGCTCCATACACACACACACTGTAATATAACACCACACACACACTTAAAATGCTCCTCATCGCAGACGGAGCTGATAGTCAAAGGTCAATCCCACAGGTTGACAAGAAGAGTGAGAAATGTGCTCTGAGTTAATGTTTGATTGACCTCCCTCTCCCCCTCTGTCCTGTGTGTGTGTGTGTTGTGTCAGATCTGAATGAGTGTGGCCTGAAGCCTCGGCCCTGTAAGCATCGCTGCATGAACACGCTGGGCAGCTACAAGTGCTACTGTCTGGACGGATACGCGCTGCAGCCCGACGGCAGCTGCCAGAGTGAGTCCACACACCGACTTTGACTCTGTGCCTTCACATCTGCTGGTTCCTGTGTGGGATTCATGTTCTAATCCGCAACTAATTGGCTGCTCAAAATAAACAGATGCTGCCATAGTTTCAGCACCAGCTGTGGTTACAGGGGCTGTATTTCTAAACTGTTTACAAGGAGCTGGTCTGACATGTGTGTCCAATTACAGATGCTCGAACCTGCTACCATGCCAACTGTCAGTATGGCTGTGAGGTCATAAAGGGGGCGGTCCGCTGCACCTGTCCGTCACCAGGGTTACAGCTGGGCCCAGACAGACGCACCTGTGTCGGTCAGTACGTTTCTGTTGCGTTGCTGTGTGACGCATCCTGACGGAGGCGTCGCTCACCCCCCACCTGTGTGTGTGTGCGTGTGTGTGTGTCTGTGCAGACGTTGACGAGTGTGCGCTGGGAGGGGGGGTGTGTCCTCGTCGCAGGAAGTGTGTGAACACGTTTGGCAGCTTCCTGTGTAAATGTCACCACGGTTTCAAGCTCACGTACATCAACGGCCGTTACACCTGCCTGGGTGAGGTTCACTGCTCTTAAGCTGTTCACTTTTTATTGATCAGGTCTTTTATCAACTGACAGTATTTTTTATTGATAACTTTCATATAATCGTTGAGACAGATCTGTCACTGTTTCTCTGTGTCCTCAGATAAGGACACTCGGCCGTTCTGCTCCCTGAATCCGTCGTCTCCAAAATGCAGGTGTCGAGCTGACAGGTGTACAGGTAACGCAGCTCATCCTAAAGTGTCACTTAACAAAACTAGTATCATGAATTTAGCTCTGTTTTCTCCCAGCTGTCCCCAATGTCACCGTGGAGCCTCAGAGACCAAGAACTACAGCTCCTGCAAGGACTACAACTCCCATCACCACCCCTATTCTTACTACTACCACCATTACTACTACTACTTTTCAGACAACCACCCTAGCTACTTCTACAATCGCTGCTACCACCACAACACCTACTACTACTACTGCTACTACTACACCTGCTACTGCTACTATTACACATTCAGCTGCTGTTACAACTTCTAGAACACCTGCTGCTTCTACGACATCTGATACTACTACTACTACTACTACTACTACTACTACTACTACTACTACTACTACTACTACTACTACTCCTACTACACCTACTGCTACCTCTTGTGCTAGTGCTACTACTACACTGGTTACTACTACCTCTTCCACTACCATGCCGAGTACATTATCTACTACTATTATTGCAAGTACAGCACCTGCTACTACCACAATTGCTAGTACAACTACTTCTACTCCTCTGCCTACGACAACTGAGCTGGATACTACAACTCCCACAACACCTACATCTACTGCGACTACTACTACCATTGGTACTACGACAATGGAAACTACAGCATCCACCACAGCTGCCCTGACAACCATGATGCCCACTACCATCGCCGTAGTAACGACCACAATGAACAACAGGATCAACATGACACACAAACCGAGAGGAGACGTGCACAGTGAGGACACACACACACACTTTAATAATCGATAAATGAAAAATGTACGTGTCTGATAATGTTTGTTTATTTTCTTTGATCTTTGATGAGACGACACAAGATTTTTTTTTTGTCAAATATTCTATGGAGTCAGTGATTAAATAAGAAGCTGATGAAATTATTGTCAGATCAATTATTAGTGAAATAATCGTTGCAGCCTTTTAGGAGTCATTAATCGATACGTCTGTGTGTGTGTGTTGCAGTTCCTCGACAGCCCAGTAAAAACCAGGTGTTGGAGTTTGACATCGAACTAGGAGACATAGCCAGAGATGATCCAGGTGAGTCTGACATCACCTTGGGCCTGTGCTGTTTGCACTGTGATACTGAAGGAAACCTAAAAACAGCAAGATTCTCAGGCAGGTTCTGAGCCGATTTAGGACCATTTATTAATAACGAATGTCAGAGATCATGTTAGCCTGCAGAAATGGAAATCATTCTTAAAAGGCATTTTGTGTCTGTGAATTCAGGAACCTCAGTCCTGTTTTACTTTCTGTCTCCCAAAATGTGCGATAAAAAAGGCTGCTGTTTCCACTCAGGTGGTCACAACCACAAACATTCACCTGTGTCATTCCTGTGTGTGTTTCAGAGACTGGTGTGTTTCACTGTACCTTCGATCACGGACTCTGTGACTGGATGTCGGACAGAGACGGAGATCTACACTGGGAAACTGCTCACAGCTCTGCAGGCAACAGACACACACACACGATTTCTGTTGTAGTCTGAAATATGTGATGCAGTGACGCCACGTGGGATTAAAAACTGTTTTCTGTCTCTCTCTATCTCAGGTGGAAGCTACCTGTCTGTGTCTGAGCTGAAGGCGGGACAAAGGAGCACCCGTGGCGCTCGATTGGCTGTCCAGATTGTCCCACCTTGGCGCCACGGCGACCTGTGTTTCTCCTTCTCCCATTGGCTGACGGGGCATCATGTGGGTGTGCTTCAGCTGTTTGTCAGGACGAAGGGACGAGACCAAAGGTTCCAGAACGTCACTATGACGAACCTTTAACTTTTAAAAACATCGTCTGCCAGAGTCACCTGCATCAAGTCTTGCTCCTGATTGGCTGTTGCAGGTATAACCCCGCCCTCTGGAGCAGGACAGGTGGACACGGTTGGAGACACACGCAGGTTACCCTGACGACGCACTCACTGGACAGGGTGAGACGCACACACACGAGCTAAAGTTGAGTTGTGTGTCTGTCTGGGTTTAGGGTTCAGGTTGGAACCAGGTCCTGGTTGGGGGTCTGGTTATGTGAATGAGGGTCTTCATAGCTGTAGAAAGACCACATTTGTTTATATGGGCAGGTGTTGCTGAAGGCCGAGCGGAGACGAGGACGCAGAGGACGGATCGCCGTGGATGATGTCACACTGAGACAGGGGGCGTGTCGATGACATCACTGTGGTATGAGGACAGTGATTGGCTGATTTTTATTAATCATGATTAAATTATTTAATATTAATTCTTGAGATCACACAAACACACACACACACACAGAGACGACGTCCATGTGCAGCTGCATGGAAGAGCTGAACCACGAGGCCTCGTTAGCCCTGCAGGGTTTTTATTACCGGTGCTCTAATGTAAAAATACAGATGCATCAGGTTTTTGTCAGGAGAAACGATAATGTTGTTTTTACAGTTTTATATTCACTTCGTGAATGTCGGTTTAATTCCCAGGATACATTTGTGTGACGCTGATGTTTATCTGATGGAACCGAACCATCAGGAATCGACTTGATTCAGGATTTTGTGAATCGGACCAAAGATCGGATCAGTGCTGATGTCAGTCCTCACACAGAGAACGGTTTTCATTTCAGACTAATTTAACAGACGACTGAAAACCCTCGGGTTGTGCAGTTTAAAGGACCATGCTGCTGTTTTTTCATGATGTGGTTTATGCTGCTCTGTGATCTCTGAGCCGGGAACCACCAGAGTGAAGAGACGAGCTTCATTATTCGCCCTGCAGATAAAAGTGAAGCAGGTTAACACTAAACTCAGTCAAACATTCACTGCAGACTGAGCTGTTTTGTTCTTTCACCTCATTTTTCAGTAGAGGACAAATTCTCCACCTGACTGGGCGAACTAGCTGCTCACTGGACAGGTGATTGTTTTTTTGGGGGTTTTTTTTTGCCTGTGTGTAAATATCATCATTCTGTGACATTAGTGGATATACATCTTTGAGTAGTGAGAAATTCACTTTGATCTGATTTTATAAAAATCGTCCGGCCCATGTATCACCTGTATTGATTCTATATTGATATTGTCACTGTGTATTTGTGTCAGCAGCTGCCATACCTGTACAGATGTTTGGAATAAACAGGAGTAAAAGTGTCATAATATCTGTGCTGTCTGCTCCTGCAGAGTTTGCAGAGGGAAGTGGTGGCACTTGTTCTCAGCTCTTTTAATTATTGATCTAGTTTTATAGTTTGTTCATCCTTTGGTAGATCTTCTAGATTTGTTTTAGCGTTGTGCCTGTTTTTGTCTAGAACTGGATGTCTGGATGCTGCTGTCTCAGCCAGGTCACCCTGTGTTCCCCTCACTGTCAATAAACCTGTCACCTCCAGCCATGTTGGTCCCCACCCCCCACTTGGTGTGGATGCTCCACCTTAACACTCAACCTCTGACCTTTAACTTCCAACCTCTGCGACAGCATCACCTGCGGGGCCAGAGAGAAAGAGGGAGGCCGTAACCTGTCAGGTGATTTGTGTGTTTAACACCTGCTTTAGTGGACTGGGGGGCGGAGCAGCTGCAAACATTGGTACCTTCCAGTGGTTTAACAGATTCCTCAGCACGTATGTGGAGGGTGAAGCCTGTGATTTAGCTTCCTATTGCTGTGATATCGACAGTGTGATGACTGCTGCAGCTGATAGAGGAGAGGCCCTGCATGTTAACCCTGTCATTACCACAACCACCTCAGCAGCTTCAGTCGTCTGCTGCCTGCTAGAATTTTATCTGTCTCAGAATCAACACCAGGAATCAGCTGAAAGATGAGCCAGGACTTAAACACTTGTAGTACTCTGATTGCTGTATTGTGAAGTATTGTACTGTAAAAACTGAAATTTGCACCGTACACTGATGTCAGATACTCCATTCAAACATTTTGGGGCCACATCTGTGACATACAAAATAATGGGAAACTTCATGTAAATTCAAACAAGATGCAATTTGACTAAGGGTCATAAAATCTGCTGTGGTGGTGGCTGATCCCAGGAATGGTTTCCATCTCTTCCTGGAGGATCCCAAAACTTTTCCAAACATGAAGGCTTCAAAGCAACCAGTTAATGCAAGAGAAGGTCGCTGGAAAGGCAACACCACCCTCTGCTGGAATTTAGTGGGACTGGACTTCTCACAGAGGCCACAGACATTTACTTTCCCTGAGTGTTGGTGGATGAAGTGAGGTTTTGTCACAGAAGAGGCGCTGGTGTGGTCTTTCTTTGGGGTGGATGTGCCGGTGGATTGTGCATGAAGAGTAATGACTGAGAGTCAAGCCACATTCAGTAAGGAACCAGTTCAACATTTTTATCCAGGCAAACCAACTTTGCTAAAAGGAGCAGCAGCCTCATGGCTAAATGTTCTCATGTTTCTTTTGGACAGAAATGGAGAAGAACCTTCAGCCCACCCCCTGGTGGCTCTTCATGTGTGTTTTCAGACAGTGACTCTGGGTGAAGGCTTTGTCGCAGAGCGTACACTGGTAGGGTCTCTCTCCGTTGTGGGTCCTCATGTGGACCGTGAGGTATTCTTGGCGAGCACATGCTTTGCCACACACCCTGCAGACAAACGGTTTGTTGCCTGAATGCAGATTCAGGTGAGCTTTGAGGTTGGATTTTCGTTTGAAGGCCAGGCCGCACTGCAGGCAGACGTGCGGCCGGTCATCAGAGTGGATCCTCATGTGTTTTTTCAAAGTGAACTTGCACGACAAAGTTTTTCCACATTTAGTGCAAGTGTGCAGCCCCTCGCGGGTCTTTGTGCTGTGGATTCTCATGTGGGCCTTTAACGTGCAGTTTGTGTAGAAGGCTTTGCAGCAAACATCACAAAGGTACAATTTCTGTCTGACTGTGTGGATCTTCTTGTGGGCGTTCAGGCTTTTTTCAAGTTTGAAGTGTTTCCCACAAACCTCACAGCCGTAACGTTTTTCACCAGTGGAATGGCCCAGCGTGTGGAGAGACAGGACCCTGAGGTTGGCCAAGGATTTGCCGCACACCGTGCAGCGATACGGCTTCTCTCCTGTGTGCATTCTGCTGTGATGTTTAAGCTGCACCTCAAAACGAAATACTCTGTGGCAAACGTGACATGTGTACTTCCCGACCTGATGGAACTTCTGGTGACTTTCCAATTTTCTCTTAAAAAAAAAAGATTTATTGCAAACATCACACTTATGTGTTTTCTGCCCCGTGTGACCAGCCATGTGTTCCATCAGTGTAGTTACAGTGATGAAAGACTTTCCACAGGTGTTACAGGTGTGTGTTTTCAGGTGAGTCTCAAGGTGAATCCTCAGCTCCTCCGTGGACTCTGAACGTTCTCCACAAACTCCACAAAGCCTTTCTGGATCGTCTGCGTGACTCCAGGCGTGTTTGATCAAAACATTCTTGGACTTGTACAGAAAACCGCAGACTTTACAGGAAACCACAGCATCACTCTGCTTCGTCCGCACCTTTGCAGACGACTGGATCCGTTTCCTTTCTCGTTTCCGTCCTCGTTCCCTTGTTGTTTCTGATGTGTTCTCATCACTCCCCTCCAGCTCCTCACCGGTCCTGTCAGGTTTCCAATCATCATCTCTGTCCTTCGTCTCCTCCTCCTCATCACCATCGCTCCCAACTGCAGAGTCTGGGGCTTGACCAGTTGGTTCTGATAGTCCGGCATCATCATCATCATCATCATCATCATCATCATCATCAGCTCCCTCTGCTTCCACAGCTTCCTGTTGTGATGCTGCGCTGCAGGACAGAACGCCATCTTCTCTGTGCTGAATAGAGTTGCTGTGGAAACCAGAAACATCAGGATTAGACTGTTCCAACAGTCGTGTTTCTCAAACTCCACCCAGAACAGTGGCTGTTCTCATCAGTTACCTTGGTAGCTGCCTGGTTTCATCACCTGTCACTATGGAGGCGGACAGAGACTCTGCATCATCTTCTCTTTGTGAAATGTCAGACTGCCTGCTGACCTGAAGCTCGTCTGCTGCCTGCAAAAGTTTAATCCCAGATTATATTTGAGAAACATCAGGTTGAGTTTGCACGATGTTTAAAATCACGTGACAGAAGGAGACAACGTTTAGAGCCTGGAGGGTTCTGTGGTTCTGACTGAAGTTAGGAACATTTCACAGCATGTGAAGGAAACTGGTTTGTCCTGAAACAAAGAACAGACGGACTGCTACAGGTGCAAAGTAACAGTACCAAGGTTCTGTACTTCAGCACAGTTCTGAGGTATTAGTACTTTACCTGAGTATTCCCATGTTGTGCTACTTCCTCCTTGGACTTCACTACATGTCAGAGTCAAACCTTGGACTTTTTCCTGCTCTACATTTATCTGATAACTTTAGTTCCTTTTCAGAACCAGATGAATGAATACTTTTACTGTGGATACTTCAAGTACATGTGGATGCTGGTACTTTGGTACTTCTTCCACTGCTGCTTATGACAGTTTTATCTAAATCATTAGATCGTTCTCAGATTTTCTGTTGTGGGATTTAAAGTGTAGTGATGTGTTTTATGTTGACTACTGTGTGTTTTCTCTGGGTTTTTAACTTTCAGACATTTTCTCTTGGCCTGTGTTGTTGTAGTACCTTCAGTCGGATGTAGAGGGCAGAATGCCCAGTGGATCTGATGGACCTGCAGATCTCCTCTGGTGTCAGTGTCTCTACTTTCAGCGGCTGTAGTTTCCTGCTGGTATCTGTTATGAAGACGTCAAAAGGTTTTTTAGGAGCCAGCTGGGGGAAGGTGGACCTCAGCAGGTTCAGGAAGCCCACCTCCTGTAGTCCCTGAGGACAGTGCAGCTCCTGCAGCGGGAACTTCTTAAACACTGGGACCGAGGAAAATCAAGCCAATACAGAAAACCAGTCAGTGTCACTGAATGTGTGCCAGCTGGAGACCAGTTATCTCTCTGGTTCCTATCTTAGGAATCTACGCTGAAACTGGGATTTACCGTTTTTTGACAGAACCTCAATGTGGCAGTCCTCTAACAGACACACCCTGAGTTTTGGTGATTGACGTTTCTCAATGTCGAGTCTTGTTTTCTTCTTGTTTTTCTGTGGTTTGTCACCCACAGCCGGCCTCCAGTCGTCGTCTCTGTCATCTTTGGCCTCGCCTTCGCTGCCAGGGGAGGGAAGAAAGATTCGCTTGGCCGAGCGTTTCTGCTTCCTGCTTGATGACAGCGAATCGGTTTTACTCTCCGTCAGGCCGTAGTCTCTGTCGCCAGGTTTCCTGCCCTCAGCGATCCTGTCGCCAGACACAAACAACAAAAATATTTCAATCTACTTAATTTCTGAGGGAAATACTGCACTTTTTACTGCAATACTTTTATTTAGCGACTACAGTCGCTTTGCAAATTCAGATTAATAATCAACAAATACATTCTGAGATTAAAATAAGACGTTATCTATTGAGCCACTGGTTTGTTCTTTTCTTCTTCGTTGGTACCGAAGCCAACTACTTGAGTGTCATTGATAATATCGGATGCTGAGACCTGGTTGATGCCCACAGGTATTCGTGATCCAAGCTGGCGCTCTGAGCTGGATCCTCTTTGTATTTCCCCTGCAAACCTGACAGAAACCAAAAACTGAGTCACAGGTCTGGACTCTGGACTCACTGTGTGTGTGAGTGTTTCCTATGTCCTGCTGTTCCCTGCGTCACTGTCACACATGATCACTGAGTGTTTACCTCCATCAGCCTCCTCCTCCTTCAGGTCACATGAGGGGAACAGCCCGTCTCCATCTGAATCTGAGAAACAGGCCAAAGGTTGATGCTCCAATGTTTACTTATGGACCCGCCTGTCTATTGACCAGTCAACATTAATGTTTACCTGTTGACCCACCTATCCTGCACAGTTTGACCTGCGGCTGCAGCAGAACCTCCAGCTGCCTCCTCTGCCGCTCGATCTCCTTCCTGAAGCCCGACGCCTCCTCCTCGTACCCGGTCACGGTTCGCCCCACCACGGCGAAGATCTCCTGGGCGGCCGTGGTCAGTTTGTCGGCGATGATCCCTCTCAGGATCTCCGCCTTGGACAGTCCGGGGTTCTCAGAGGAAACGTGCATCATGGTGACCATCTCGACCCGTCCTTTATGTTTGTTTTTATCGTTAGACTTTCTGTTGTAAACACACGAGCACGCGCCGAACGGAAGTAACGTGAAACTTTCTTCTTCTCGTTCGTATTTAAAGGCGAACTTCTGCCAAACGGAGCATTAGCGCCCCCTAGTGCTGATTTGATTAATCGGCCTGAACAGTTATGTACTGCAGTAACGGTAAAGAAAACTGCAGTAGTGGGGGATCAATAAAGTTTGATGATCAGTCTGTATTTTGCTGGATCCATCTGCTTCTGAAAAGGAACTAAATTTATCAGATAAATGTAGAGCAGGAAAAAGTCCAGGGTTTGACTCTGACATGTAGTGAAGTCCAAGGATGAAGTAGCACAACATGGAAATACTCAGGTAAAGTACTGAAGTACTGCACTGGAGTAATTGTAGAGATACTTTTCCCCACTGCCTGTGTCCTGCAGACATGAGGACGGTAATAACCGTTGAATGTGTCAACAAACAAACAAACATCACTAACAGCTGGATCCCTAACCAACAGCTGTGTCACTAACCAACAGCTGTATCACTAACAGCTGGATCTCTAACAGCTGTGTCACTAACTGTCCTCCACTGAGCAATTGGTCCTCACAGCTGTCTGTCCTTGGTGTTGTAATGGAAAAAGGAGTTTCAATGATTGATTATTCTTACTGATTATTGATTATTCTTATTGATTATGATTGTTACTGTTTCTTACTGTGTTCTTGGTTTTTCAGGTTCCACAGGTTTTCATTTACAGGTTGATTCACTAAGACTCGTGTTTTTCATAATCATGTCTGATGTTTATGTTCTTCCTGACCCAGTATAGTCTGACACTAAGGGACACAGGGTTCTCAAGGATGTTGGTGAGGAGGATCTGGGAGAAAGGTTCCTTAGGACACCAGGTGTGAGGAAGGGACCAGTATAACAGAGCAGGTCCAGGATGGAGGGTTAACTGTCCAATGAGAATATAGAGTTTTAGAATACAGCCTTATTAGGAATCACTTTGTAGAACAACAGGGAAGAACAGACTTAATTATCTGATTGTGTCAGTGATTATTTGCATTTACTTTGCATGTCTGTATAAGTAGAAGCTTCAGCCTATTAGGAGCTGAGCAACTGGGGAGCAACATGGGAAGACCCTGATCAATTGTGTTCTATTCTTTTTGCTCGTTTTTTGCAAGAAATACATTCATAAAAGACAGTCGGTCTGCTCTCTCTTTATTGCTCATCCAACGGGTTCTGCCACAACAGTGTCCTCACATGTCCCCCCGCCCCTCCTCCTCACTTCTCAGACTTGTTTGTCAGAGTTGTTTAAATCTGAATCAAGGACAAACAATAAACGGTCCCTCATTTAAAGCTGGACTGGATCTGAATGAGAAAACCCCATCAAAGTGATCTGGACTGAGCCGTCACACGCAGCCTTCACTCAGCTACCTATCAGGTACCATCTGACACCCGCCCCTAGGCAGGAGCTGCTGTGGAACCACAAGAACCGGACTGTTCAGTCAAACTGACAATTAATCTGGTTTATCGCCCTGCGGTGGTCAAGGTCTCAGTGCTCCTGGCGAACTGTCCCATTACTCGATGTTTGAAAGGCTCTGCTGGTCTGGTTTTGTTTGATTATGTATGCGTGGTTATAAAAGCACAATAGGCGGGTTTGTGGCTCAGTCACACCCAGAACATGATGCGGGCTGCAGGCTGCCTCCACCCTGATGCGGGCTGCAGGCTGTGTCCCTCTGCCTGAGGGCGGATGCGCAAAAAGACTGAGCGCGGCCTCCTCCACTCCTCCACTCAGACGCCGACAGGTCCCGCAGCTGCACAGTCACCGGGCTCCCGCAAAGCAGCTTCATCCTCCTCATCCTCCAGCGCAGCCCCAGAGGTAAGACCGCAGCTGGACTCCCACACACGCACAGAGACTGGTTCTGGTCGTTTGGACGGTTCAGACTCAAGTGTTTTAGAGCTGGATCCCTATGGATCAAACGGTTTCAATCCTCGGGTTCGTTGATGTTGTCAGATAATATTTTTATTTACAGCGAGTCACTGTCTCATCAGGTCTAATTTGGTTCTGATGCTCGTTAGTTAAAGCGGTTTGTTCAAGCCGCGCCTGAAACCTCCACCCGGGCAGGATCTGTGTCGGCCCGGGACAAATCTTCCTCTCTGGACCCAGACTCGGTCCCTGGTGTCTCTTCTAACAGTAAATTCAACCGAGTGAAAAAGAGAAATTATTTCCCTGAGAGAATAAAATGAACCTTTTTATTGTTTGAACAGAAATAAAACATGGTTATTTTCTCTGAAACAGGAAATGAAACGAATTATTTCTGCAGCGTTTTAACAACATATTTGATTTTTACAGACTCGTGTCTATAAATGGCCATAATTCACTAAATGTCAGACAGAGAGAAAGCTCGTTTGTTTCTGCTGAACTGAACTGAACTGAACTGAACTGAACTGAACTGCAAATACTCAGAATACTTGGCAGTAGTAGTAGTACCGGTTTGTTCACCTTCTACCCCAAAGTCCTGCTGAATTTAATTCAGGGATGGAAATCTGATTTGTCTGACTGATAATAATAATAATAACAAATATTATCATCTGTTGTAAGAATGTTTTATTCTTTTCATTATGCTCCAGTTGTTTTCAGTTTATTGTACAAATGATTTTCCAAATGCATTTTGTCCTTAACACAGTAGAGAAACTCAGGTTCAGTTTCAGTGGGAACAGCACTGGTCTCCCTTTTCAGCCAGTGTTGGTGTCAGTAGAACAAAGGCAGCTTGGATTTGAAGCCTGTCACGTACGTGTCTGTCCCCTGAAGCTTCTTGCTCAGCTCATCCATATGTAAAATATGTCCACAACAAAGTCACAAAGCCAGTTCTTATCGATAATCTCCTCTTTGAGCAGCTTCAACCCACCCGCTGAAACACGTTGAGTGATAAATTAAGTCCTGCTGACCCACATCAGTTTCCTCCAGGACCGTAATAAACTGACTGTGCTGAAGTCCCCTTGCTCTATAAAGTTAGGTGACGTGATCTGTTGGGGAAGCGCGGGCATTGCAGGGAAAAGGCTAAATAATAATAATAATAATAGAGTTTAATAATATCATTTGGACAAGTTCGGCTTAAAAAAAGCTTAACGGGCCATATGTTGTACGGGGGCCGTAGTTTGGTCGTACTGAGCTAATGTCCATCCTGGCTGTGCCGAGCCAGTGATCCTGGACTCAGTCTACTTAGTCGCAGTTCAGTCCTTTAGTAAAACTGATCTGAACTCTGAGTCTTTTTTGTTAAGAATTTCATCAACACTGTTATTGTTATTAAATCATCTGGAGCCTGGGAAAGTCCATCAGGACAGGGCCCAGTTCTGGTCCTTGGACCTGCCGTTCCTCTGGTGAATGAGCCTTTTAACAGGAATAAGTGAACCTGGGTGCAGTTTAATTTATTGGACAAACAGGATATAAATCAGATCACACAATCACACAACACCTGCCAGACCTGTCGTTCCACATTTCAGCACAACGATGAACCCTGTGACTTTCTGTCTGATCAGATGTGTCCAACTGTGTTTTCCAGCTCCCTGTCAGCTAATTGGCCTCCTCCGTCATGCTCCGCCCCCTGGTCTACCTGTGTGCTGTCAGCCTGCTGGCAGGTAAGCCATTTTGAACGTGTTCCTCAGACTGACTGAAGCGATGATGGACGACGAAGCGTCTGAAACCACTTTGAGATTTTCCTCACGTCTCTGAGAAGAAGAGCTTGTGCTGACTGGCTTCAGGAAGTGAGCGTGCAGCTTCCCTGTTGCCCAGCCAGAGGACAGCTGGTGCACTGAAACCCTGTGTCTCCGGGTCCTGGAGAACTGGACCTGACTGACAATCTGTCTGCAGCTTCTTGCAGAACCTTCCTTTTGGTTTCAGCACCAACTCTTATTAGGCCACAGTCCATTACAAACAATCCACCTGTCACCGTATGTTAGACTCCAGAGTCCAGAAGGTGCAGAGACCCTGACCCTGACAAACCAATGAGTCTTTGCTAAAAGGAGCACCTGACATTTTATTTCTGACTTGTTTTTTCTTTGTATTTTATCATGAACTACTTTTCATGTTGATTTTATAAATAAAATGTATTTTTCTTCATTGTTCTTGTTTTACCTGCCCCAGGTGCCGCTGCTCTGACCTTCAACGAGTCCTCAGACTTTGACATCAGCTCATGTCCCATCAGCTTCTTCGGGCAGCCCTACGAGCGTCTCTATGTGAGTGAAGCTGATGGAGCATCCTGCAGCTCTGACGAAAAGCCGCTCAGGTGTTTTACTCGTTGTGTCTCTGATTTGAACAGGTGAACTTCACCAGCGTCAACTTCGCCGTGTGTTTCGACGGGTTTTACCGCCCAGAGACCAGAGGGGACTGTATTCTGGGGCCTGCAGTCATCAGAGACTACGGCATGTTGAACATATATCCGTCAAACCCCGTGACTGAGAGCATTTTCCGTCAGCATTTGCCTTCCATTGGAACCGACCTGCAGTGTGTGCTGAACGTGATAACGGAGCAGAACGGGGGACCTGTGAGTATGGTCCTCTGTCAGCACTGACCTGACGCCTGCTGAGTTTCATGAAACCCTCATCAGGTCTGTTCACTCCCCAGGGTTATTTGGCTCTCGCTAACTTCGGGACACAAGCTGCTCTGTATGTGCAAAGCCCCAGCACCACTCCAGTGGTGAGTAAACCTGAGTGTCATACTTTGTCCCACTGTTCCCCTGATGAACGACACATTCAACAGAAGCCAGTGAACCATGTGTTAGACAAACAGGATGCCAGACCTGTCCTTCCACATTTTAGCACGTTACTGTTAGAAGATATAAATCAAATGTTTGAGCTGCATGATCACACATCTCATATCCGCGATATCACACCAACCAGATCTTATTCAGATCTAATCAAATTGAAATTAGGATAAATCTATGCACTGGCAGTTCTCAGGAAGTGCAGTAGAATCCCAGAACCTGGCCAGAGTCCAATATGGCGTCCAGAACCATGTGACTTGGTGGCGTGGGTGAGGATGGTCGGATTGTGTAGATAAAGTGTCTTTCAGGACAACAGTGAATTATTATCTCGCTGGTTTCTAAGTAAAAACAAAGATCCTAAAACAACAGGTCACCTGTAAACACAGAAGTGATTCATGTGCTGTGTTTGCTGCTGCCCAGGACTTTTTGGTTCAGGTCGGTGGAAACACGGCAGAGACGGTGACGGTCGGAAACGGTCCCAACAGCCCCCAGACAGGGGCCTACTTTGACCTGAGCGCGTGCAGAAAGTCAGGTTGGCAAAGCCCTAATCCTTAAAAACAAAGAGTGAGCGTGTTAATGTTTTACACCCCAGGAGGTGAAGTGAGACTTTTTCAGAGAATCTCTCCTTTAATTTTCAGGTGTGGTGTATAGACCTGGCACGGTGGTGAGATCTGATTCCGACACCTGCTCCACCGAAACCTGTGACAGGACGGCAGTTCTTCACACCTTTGGCTGTGACCTGTAGGCTTGTCCAGACAATGGCCTGTGAATCTCCTTGCACCTGCACTAACCCTGCAGCTGGTTTCTAGTTTCACTGCATCTCATTTTATTTTGAATCGTCTGATTTGGTCTGAAGAGATTTTACTCAGGGTTTTATTACATATTGTGTTTAGCGTTAATCCTTCTCTCTTAGCTTGTGTAAAGCACCTCGTCTGAAATAAATACAGCTGCTTTATTGGATCTTTATTGAGCAGCAGCAGGAAGCTCAAATGACAGGAGCAAATATTGAGATGATAAAGGAAGTGAAGGGAACCTGAACTCAACTTCTGTATGTTTTTATGCTTATTCCACCCAGCACCTTCTGTTTGCTGTCCTGCTGGTTAATTAGCGACTGGGAAATCCCTGGTGTTTGTTCCTTCAACAAGAAACAAGCTAATCCTTCTCTTCTTGCTGTGACAAGCTCCTGACAGACTCTTTGGGTTGGGTCCACTAATCATGTACCTGAAAGTTCAAACTGGACAGGTGTTTGATGAGATAAATGTTTTTGTTCCTGTTAGTCACGTTGTCTCTTAGTGAAATGTGAACTGGAGCAGAGGAATGTTTTCTGCTCACTGGTGATGTCAATAATGAACATATTAAAAGTTCCAGAGCTGGGTGTGGGTTTTAATAGTCCTTGGCAGGGTCAGGTGTTACTTATGTTTAGGTAGCAACAGAGAGTATGTATGGAAAAACACAACATGTTTATGCAGTACTAGTACTACTAACAGCATAACACCCATCAATGCGGGGACGGACTGGGGACACGTTGGCCTGGGGTAATATCAGAACATCGTCCCTGCGCTGTAACTGATTATTGATCGTTTTCATCTCATTTATCACCTGATCAGTAGCTGCAGCTCGGACACAGTAACGTGAGTCAGTATCAGGGTCTGTCTGAACCTGAATACACAAGCAGACTGATGTGACAGTATCAGGTGTCAAAGGTCGCCGTGTGCAGGTCATTCTTACGTCTTTTTGTCTCCAAATCCTCGTCTGAGTCCAGAGTCCAGAGAGCAGTCTGGTTTGTATAACAGTCTGAGTCGTGTCCTCAGCAGGTGCAGTGGACTCTGTCCGGTCCACGTTGTTACATATTTGTACGTTTGTGTCCAGTCCCTGAAGTTCACTGGTTCCGTGTGGACACGTTTATTTCCACCACCAGCTCCCTGGTCTGACAAACGCACATCTGTCAGACGCAGCCTCCATCACTGCAGATTTTCTGCATCTACAAAACATTTTGAAGATTTTTTGTTTTCTTGCTTCCCAGTCTGAGGCAGGGTCCTGACGGGTCCTGACGGGTCCTGACGGTCTGAGCTACAACCAGACA
Organism: Mastacembelus armatus; assembly: GCF_900324485.2. NCBI lineage: Eukaryota > Metazoa > Chordata > Actinopteri > Synbranchiformes > Mastacembelidae > Mastacembelus > Mastacembelus armatus. Next base: position 17,941,077 of record NC_046650.1, on the reverse strand, counting down.
TTAGTGTTGATTCCTATTAGCTTAACTTCTATGAAATGTGTTTTATAAGCCCGACAGTGACGACAGCTTATCAGCAGGACGGAGCAGGATGCTCCCAAACACGTGACGGTACGATCTGCTTTGGCCAACAACTTCCCGGCAGATCATGTTTTGGTGGAAGGTGTAAATGGTTTCAGTACCTTCAGTGCCTTCTGACGTATGTGGACCAGGCCTGTTGCCAGAGCCAGTAACAGAAAAGGCTAATTGCAGGGTGACACCTGTTCAAAGCACTTCTATTGACTCATTATGTCAAGTCAACAAGACAAACACGTTCGACTTGTTAGATGAAAATGTGGTTTTCTTTGAAAATGTTCTGCGTAAAAAGGAACAAATACAGAATTTACTGATGTTCGTTACTTTCTGACTCCAACACAAAGATCCAGACTTTAGAAAACTGCAGAAAAGAGCCGAACATACAGAGAAAGTGAGGCAAAGGATCGAGACTTAAATAAGTCCTAAGTCCCGGAACCACATGGAGTCATGAGATAATCCTAGTGTGTTATTTTTTTAGATCGTTCCCAGGTCAATGTTTCAAATCTCTAAAGTGGAACATTTTAAATCGTGGCCGCCACCAGAGGGAGACCCAGTCTGGAAAATGGGTGCAGAGTTTAGTTTGGACTCATTAACAAGGCTGGGCCCTACCTAAACATGTGGTGTTAGAGGAGAAACCGTACACACAGCCAATAATAACCTCGGAATAAATGACCCAAAGTCTGGACTAAAGTTAAATACCACAACATTTAACTATGTCTTGTGTCTCTTTGCACATGTTCTGTGCTGTCATACTGTCTCATTTTGGCCCCTGGTCCAGTTCTGGCTCTGCCCGTTCAGCAGTGATCCAGCTCGGATCAGACCGTTGTGGGTAACTGTTGTATATTTCTAAAGAAACTAGAAAAACTGTTTTTCTTTCTATAAATAAAAAATAAAAACTTCTCTCTTGTACTGGTGACCTGTCTAGGGTGTACCCCTGCCTTCCACCCGAGAGAGAGCTGGGATAGGCTCCAGCGGATCCCCGTGACCCTGAACAGGAAAAGCGGGTATAGAAGATGGATGGATGGATGGATGGAACTTCTCTCTTGTTGCTGGGAGCTGCAGCCTCCCTCAGCGGGCGCTCTGATTGGCCCTCAACCCGCCAGCTCGGACCAATCAGGTTCCAGTGCGTCCGCCATGAGAATCCATAATTTTTTCCCATCACTACGATCAATTATCGACACCACGTTAACGCGCACGTGTGTGCAGCTTCACATCGAACCGTCTGGTTTGCGTTATTTTAATTTTTGTTTACGTAAATATTCGATAAATGTTACGTCGTTTTGAACGTCAGGGGGAAATAATTAAATGGGACACAGAGTAACAAACGTAATAAATACGGGTTTGATTTGTGGCACTGGTGGCACTGGTCCGGTGCTGCAGGAGACTCGGTTTCTGGCCGGTTCTGGTAATGGCGCGGATGTCGAGGAACAAAACGGCCACACTCGGTACTTCCGGTTAAAAACGGCGTGCTGGTTCTTTACAAAATAAAAGCACGGAGCAGATTTAAAACGTTCACAGCTTAGTCCAGATGTTCCCACAGTGTGAAAAGACCAAACCAGATGTTCTCAGCTCACACCTGGGCCACTTCACATGTGGAGAGACCAGGAGACGTTTATAGAGAAGGACTCGAACCCCATGTTGAAACATTAATTAATTAGTGAGAAAACCCCTTAAAAAAGCAGAAAGAGACTGTGAGATGATATAAGTCCACATGGTACAACAGCAAATAGACTTTACGTGAGTGTACAGAGACGTGAGAGGGTCCGTCCACTTCTATAAAGATTAAGTCTAAAATCAGACTGGCACCTTGTTTTTAAAGAGGCTTTTATTTTGAAGGCGGCTTATGACTCGAGACGGAAGTGTGCGAGTCCTTCCGCGCGGGCTTGACGTGCCGCGGGCGCTGATGGCGGCGGGGCTGGCGGAGGGTAGCACCGAGGAGGGACCGCGAGGAGGCGTGGAACCGGACCGACGGAGAGAGGAGGCCCCGGCGGTACCGAGCACCGACACACGGACAGACGGACAGTAACGACACCGACGACGGCGGCGGCGAAGCCCGCGGAGCGACACGGAGAACGGCGGGCGGACGGATGGAGCGGTACGGCTGTTTTTGTTTGTTAGATACCGGGGGTTTTTACCGGTAACGGCAGCTGGAGGGTCCGTGTGCAGGCGGGTTCGGTCCGAACACACACTTGAAGTACAAATACTTAGAATACTGCAGTTATTGTTTGTGTTTGTACTGCTGTAATTTACACGGTGCATGTGAATGTCACACGGTTTATGGCCGCGTGTTGCGTTCACTGACCATCATGTTTACCGCTCTGCAAACACTGCGCGCGTGTGTGTGTGTGCGTGCGTGCAGCACTGCAGCATGCAGACACAACTTGGCCCTGCGAGAAAGTCTGAGCCCCTCAGCTCCGTGCGTGAATTCACCCGCGTCCCATCAATGCGGGGACGGACCGGGGACGTGTTGGCCTGGGATTATACCAGAACATCGTCCCTGCGCCGTTAACTGATTATTGGTCCTTTTCATTTCATTGATCACCTGATCAGCAGCTGCAGCTCTGAAATGATAAATCAAACCTGAACATTCAGGTCCTGGACCAGCAAAGACCTGTCTGAAACTTAGGACCTGGTTTTAGGTTGACCAGGGTCTGCAGATTTCCTCACAAAGGCCTTTGCAGCTACTGAAATACTCTCAGATGTTTCCTCTCACCTGATAAACTGTAAAATCAATCACTGAACGTTTTTGAGGAGATTTTTAGCTGGAAATTCTTTGAATCTTGTTTTTTTTTTTTTTGTTGCTTAATAAAATATTCTTCAGTTTGTGAATTAAACATCTGTAAAAGTCTCTCGTTCAAGTCCTGGGCAAAGTCCCTTCATTACAAATCTGTCACTTATTTTTTTACAAACTGATGAATCTGTTTCTATGAAACATTAAAAACGGAGAAAACGGCTGAACGTCACGTCGTCAAGTGTCTTGTGTTCAACAAGTTTCCCAAACCAAAGAACGACCCATGGACTGAACGTTTGGGGTTGGAGCCGCTGATCAGGACTTTTGTCAGTCGACGGCTTTGGGTGAATTATTCTGATTACATGATCGTGTCAGTGAATGAGGACGGTTGGAGACAGGATGGACAACACGTGCGCTCAAAGTGCATATGACAGACCTGAAAACCGCGAACGTGCCCTTTAAGGTTAGAAACCAGGGAACGCGTTCTGTCAGCGCTGGTCCTCACTAGTGCAGCACTACGGTCGTGCATGTGTGACCCGGACAGAGTCCAGCATTGTGTCGACTTGAGGTTGGAGCCGGAGCAGCAGTGAATATCAAACAGGCCTGTATTAGTGTGTGTGTGTGTGTGTGTCCTCATTCTGTTTATCAATAAACTATTGTTTTTTTTTTCTTGCCTCTCTCTCCAGTCCAGGACCTCCTATTGGCTGCCCTCATCCTGTCCCGGTCCTCCACCACAGCTGCAGCTCTCGTAGTATTCGGGGGCAGCACTCAGTACTTTTTGCCTGCAGGCGTGCGGAGAGTCTGAAGCTCTAGGGGGCAGAACCTTTAAAAGTCTGTTTGGTGCTGACAGACCTGGAAGCTTGCAGGGTGCCCCCTTTAAACCCGGGGCTCCTGAGTCAATCCCTTCCTTGTGTTGTTTCCAGAGATGAACTCAGCTGTTGTTTGTCGGAACAATGGCTCTGAAGCTGCCGGACTAGCAGCTGCATCGCTGTGACCTCCTCTCAGCTAACGGCGAGTATAGGAAACTGAACCTCTTCCTTCTTCAGGGGTGAAATTCTGTTGGGAAATAAATCACCTAAATATGTAGCTGGACTCCCACCAGGATCACGTGTTCAGCGGCTAACGGCTAGTTAGCGGCTAGTGGATAGCTCTAAGCGGGCAGCGGTGGCGTGGGGCTAAGTCCGGGCAGAGCAGGGGTGCGATGGAGTACCACTCCGGTGGCAGCCTGCCCCTGCTGGGGAGACCACGGTACTGCCCCGGGACCAACGCTAACGGAGGGTACTTGTGTGAGACAGGACACTGCTGCGGAGAGACCGGCTGCTGCACCTACTACTACGAACTCTGGTGTAAGTTGGAGCTGCTGTGGTTCTGTGGTTTCAGCTCTGGTTCTCATGTGTTTGATAGAGAACGAAGCCTAATTTAGTCTTTGTTATTCTGCTGGGCTGAGAAAAGCATCAGGTTTCATTTGACTTTGGTAAATTTAATGATGAGGCTGATAAGTGAGGATGTGGAGACACATCAGGAGTCTTGGTTTATCTCACAGTTGATCCATTAACAGGTTTAGAGTAGGGGACGTCAGTCACTCACCAGGACTAACACCTGGCAGCTGTTTGTGGGTCATAATGTTTAATTCAGCTGTCGTGTTCAGGGTTCTGGCTGCTGTGGACCGTCCTCATCCTGTTCAGCTGCTGCTGTGCCTACCGACACCGCCGAGCCAAACTGAGAGTCCAGCAGCAGCAGAGGCAGAGGGAGATCAGCCTGCTGGCCTATCGAGGAGCCAGCTCCTACCCCTCCTCCATGCTGGACCTCAGTAAGTCCGACCCCCCCCAGCATCGACACAATGAAGCAGCTTCTCGTTTTGGTTGTTGTGTTGATTCTAACGAGTTGCTCTGTGGAAATTTACAGCTCTGACACCAGTTTGTCTTAAAGGGGAATTCAGCTGGTTTGGTGGTTTTTTTCCGTTACGTCCTGCAGCTTTTCTTCATTTTTACTCAGGATGAGTTTTACTGACAAAGACTCACTGCAGATAATTTCTGGATTAAATAAAACCTCACATTCACATCTCCTGAATTAGATTTACGCCCATTTTCTACACAGCGCAGCAAGTGGAAAACTACAGCTCGGCTTCAGTCTTAAAGGGCAGTTCCACCTAAATGTTTCAGTCAAACCTTAAAGGGTAGGATAGAAACCTTAAAGGCTGCTGCCGTTCTGCAGGAGGATAAAACGTACGTGATGTTTATTATTACGATAATTAATCATTTTTAATTTAATTTCTGTTGTTAGGTTTCCTGGCGTCTCTGAAGTTGCCGTCATATGAGGAGGTGGCGGCGCAGCCCTCCACCCCTCCTCCTCCCTACAGCTCCGTGTTCACCACCCCACGATACCCGCAGCCTCCCCGCGCCGCCGACCCCCACCTGCTCACGCAGCACGGCCCGCTGCTGCACCGCCCGCTCAGCGACGGACCCTCGTCCCTCAGCTCCGACAACAGGTAGCGCAGTAATGCACATCAGGACAGGTTTCCTGGTCTGACCTCAGTCCGGTATCGGTGCTGAGCCTGTGATGTGTTTCTGTTTGTGCAGCTCCAGTTGTTCCTGTGACTCCTGCTGCCCGTCGTCTCCGTGTAGTTCCTCCCTGTCGGCACCCGTCACCTATGAGACGGACACAAGCCACGCCTCCACGCCGAGTGAGTCCACGCCCCTCACTCTTGATGTCACCATGCAGACTATCGCTGCTGCGGCAACCTGCCTGGAGGTAAATGAGACACGTTTTGCTTCCGAGCCGCTGGTTGCCACAGTCGCTGTTGACATCGGTGATGAAGATGCTGCCAGAGCACAGGAACCACTTGCCACGGATTCATCGGTTCCAAACCAGACTGTTACTGTTGCGGTTGTTACCAGGGCGGCCTCCCCTCAGGCAGGTACTGATGCGGCTCTGCCTGTTGGAACTACATCTCCCATAAAGCAGCAACTCGACATAGCGCAAAGTGCCCCGATAGTTAGCACCTGTAGCCCGAGTACGCTCTCTACTCCAAGTATTGCTGACTCCATGTTCCCTTCCATCCAAGTTACAAGCCCAGCTGTGGACTCCGAATCTAACCCTGCTCCCAGAATCACTACAGTACCAGACCCGTCTGCTCCAACTGCTAGCACCCCTGACAGCTCTTCAGCTCCCCAAACCCTCGATTTAACAAGGACTTTTGATACATCCAACGTTCCTATTAGCCCAGTGTTGGTACCATCCCAAGATGTTGGAAGAACTTTGGCCCTGGCAACAAGTTCTGGTGTTCTCACATCCTCTGATCCAAATCAAAGCCTTGTGCCAGTCCTCAAACCTTCAAACCTTCCCCAAACTCCAGTTTCAGGACCAGTAATACTTATCCAATCTCCAGACACAGTCCCCACAAATATTACCGAAAGCCTAGAACCAGAACCTGCTAAGCCCACTCTCTTAAAATGCCCAGTACCTGCAAACCTTACACAGCCTCCAGATCCAGTAACTTCAAACCTTAACTTAGTGCCAGACCAAGAGCTTAAAACCACCGTTGTCCAAAAGTCCACACTTAACCCCTGTCCAACCCCAAATCCTGCTCTTTCAGATCTTACTGAAGCTACAGATGCAGGTGCTTCACCCACATCAGCCCAATGCCAGAACCCAGAACTTTCACAGGGATCAGGTCTAGTGCTGGTTCCTCCCAGCCCGAGGTCAGGCTTGCTCCAAGACCCAGGTGCTGTTGCTGTTCTTCTATCTTGTGAAGTTCCAGAACCAGGAAGTTCTAGTCCTTCTCTGGTCTTGTCTCAACCAGAGTCAGACCTTGTCAGTCCATTGCCTTCAGGTGTCCAAGCCTCCTTAACATCTGGTTCTGGGTCCTGCTATATTGATGGTTCACCGTCAGGTCACCCCTTCCCACCAGCTGAAACCTGTTCTTCCTGCCCAGCCATAACCATAGAATCTCAGTCTTACTTTGCTCCCTGTCAGTCAACCCCTTCAGCCCTCTCCCCATCCTCCCCCCCAGGTCTTCCCTCCCCTCCAACTCTCCCTTCCACCTCCCTTCCAGCCCCAGCCTTACTCCTGGACCCCCTCACTGCTCTGCACCAGTCTGACAAAGGTGGATCTTCTTCTGGCCATGCTTCCTCACTGTCCCCCTCGCCTCGTGCCACCCAGTCCCCTCCGAAACAGACCCTCTTCTCCCCCTGTGTGGATGTCTTTGAACCAGGACCTCCCAACTGGGAGGACGGAGAGGAGGACCAGAAGGAGGAGGAGGACGACGATGATGACGACGACGTGGGAGCTGACGAGAGCCAGTACAGACATCGACGACTGACCGGAGACTCTGGCATTGAGGTGTGCAGGTGTCGGGTGAAGGATGAGGAGGAAGAGGAGGAAGAGGAGGAGGAGAGGAAGGAGGACGAAGGAAGAGGAGGCCGAGGAGAGAGGGAGAAAAAAGGAAGTGCAAACACTGATCTCCATGACAGCGTGGACTGCCCTGCCAGAGGCCAGATAACCACAGGGGAGGGTCTAACACTGTGTAACCCCGCCTCCACCACCACGCCGACGTCCGACGACAGCGGCAAAGTCGTCGTTGTCATGGAAACAGCGTGATTGACAGTTATGAAAGAAGGAAAATGGTGGCATCAAGCCTTAAAACTGTTTTTGGATGTTGATGGGTCAAATTAACAAACGTTGACGAGCTCCTCGTCACATGGTCAGTTCAGCTGAAGTTTAGTGAGGAGTGTTTGGAGGTTTCCACATGGTGAGTTCTGGTGTGTTTGTTCAGCAGTAAACTAAAACTGTTCACAAACCAGAACCTCTGCCCCACATCAGCAGGAAACACAAACGTGTTTAGCGACCCACCGTTACGTAACACCGGAGAGTTGTCTGAAGCAGCTTGTGCTAAAGCGTCTGTAGATCCGTCCAGTTCTGTTTCTGACCCAGTTAAAGTTTCTGTTTTCAGGATACGACTCAGTCCGTCAGTCGACTTTCAACTTTGATACCAGACTAAAAGTCTCAGATTCTCCCCAACGTGTCCGACTTTACACTTAAAGAACCTAGAATTAGTTGTTTTATGATGATTCATATGATTAGAATAAAATTTGTGCTGTATTGCCTGTGTGTGATTTTGAAGCCTCACAGTCCAGTTCTGCAGTTTTACAACCAGGTTGAGTGATTCTTGTATGTTTTCATCTTCCTGGTGTGAAACCATCAACAGGCCTGGGAACATTGGGAACCTTTATGCCTCTGACAGCATTGACGGTGTCTGTCACCAATGAGAAAATGCAAACAGCTTGAAGTAGTTAAAGATTTAGCCGAAGGCACCTCGTTCATCTTGGGTGATGACGGAGGTTTGGAAACGTGCCGGGGACAAATTGGCTGTTTTGGAAACGAAGAGAGATGAATGTAGGAGGATGATTCATGGCGACTGATTCAGTCATCAGGGGGAACGTTTTGATGAAGTCTGTCAGGAAAGTTGAATTAGGTGGGTAGTCTGTGAAGCAGGAGAGAGTTTTTGTTTCGGGTTTGATGTGTTCATGGCAGTTTGATCCTGCATGAAGAGTTTGGACGTCGGTTTCCTGTGCGTCGGAGAAAAGCTCTTACATAAACAGGAATGAACAATAGGGACTTGTAGACGGAAACAAAGCAGCAAACAGAGCAGAGACGACAACACGTCGTCATCGTCTTTGTCTTTCTCTGAGTTTGAGGTCAGATTCAACAACACGTCGTCGGCACAACTCAAGCTCCTGTCAGTCCCAGTCTAACCTCTGAAAAACTGCATCTCTTAGTTCATGAGCACGTCTTATGTTTCAGCTTCCTCCTGTTTACAGACTAAACCTCCATCATCAATGACAGTCGCCTCAGTGCTGCGAGTCGTGGCGGGTTAGTACTTTGTCAGAAAGATCAAAGGTAGAGAATATTTTGTGAACGACAGTTTGTACAGTGTGTGCTGGTGTATTTCTAACCACTTTAGAAACTTAAATTAGTGAAGAGCAATATTTTTCATCAGCAGGAGTCTGTATGTAAATAACCCCCCCCCCCGCCCAATGCACTAAAAGCCTCTAGTCCGACGTTTTAATTTGAAATATTTGATGCGCCACAAATGAAGCAATGGATCAGTGGGATCTTGGCGATGTGAAGTTTAGACCCAACAGCACTGTAACGACACGTCTTTTCCAACACGCTCAGTGGATGTAGCTCGTCACTGGTTCTGATTAAATCCCACTAAAATCAAACAGGAAACAAGTCGCTCTTGGTCACTGGGACTAAGAATTGGACCTGAGACGTTTGACAAATGTCTGATGAGCGTGTTGGAAAAGATACCACAGAGTAGAAATACGTGACGCTGAGCCAACAGGAGAACGAGTGTGCAGGGACGTTGTCGGATGTTTTCAGTCTCGCATGTTACAAATGTTTCTGTAAGACCTAATGGTACCTACTGTTTTCTGTGAACTCTGCTCCCTCAGTAATTTAAATCCATCTGGGGGGATATTCTTTCAAACATCTGGCAAATTGGCACCACGACAGTACGGCTGAGTGGGATGCACAGACACCTGTCGCTGGATTACTCAAAGCCTCACAATTTTTGGGCCGGTTCTGAAGATCTGATAGCAGCTGCTTTTACGAAGGGGTTTATGTTCATTGGACTTAAGAGGTAAAAATGTCCTGGGAATGTATAAGACCAGGTCCTGCCATTTTGGCATTGTGAGAAAATGATGTCCAGAACGTTAAATTACTGAGGAGCACAGTGAATGTTCCACCTCACACGTCCCTCGGTCATTTAAGTCCCTGTGGTGCAGTGTTCACCTGCCGATTGTTCTGTTCACCTGTGTCATTAACTCAACCCTGTCCGTCAGACCTGGGTGTGGTGGACTGATCCTCAAACTGTGTCCATGCTGCATCACAACACGGACTCCATGTGCTCCACTACCTGTTTGTCACCGAGGACTGAGCTCAGTTGGACTTTTAATCGTGACAAAACCAACGTCCTGCCAGCGAAAGGATGGACACTTGGATGTTTCTTGGTAGTCTGTTGGGAAAACAACGTGCACAAGACTGGATGGAAACAACGATCCGATCTTTTGTTTTTGTAAAAGCCTGAAAAGGCCGAATTCATAGACACACGAATCTGGAGCCAGTCCTGACTCGAGCAGGTTCGTCTCAGCCTGAGGTTAAAAAAAGACCTTGTTCGATTGAATCCAGGCTAAACTTGTGCCTGTGGGTGACACCGAGCTGTTGATGTTGTGGTCGATGTTGTGGTTGCTGGTGTTTTTGTTTACCTGAACTAATAAGGTTATATATCTCCATGGTTAGAGTGCCATTTCTACTTGACAACTGTTACTACTTAGCATTAGAAGGAGCTGTTCTCGGTCTGTGTGGGTGTGGGCCAGGATGACTGGAGATACGTTGTTTCACATCTGTACTGCAGGTTCCCAAAGGAAATGCAGCTCTCAGATTAGCCTCCTCAAGGAAATCCAGCTGTGTCTGAAGGGACGTGAGGATTTGAACTAAATGTTCTCAGAGTACCAGGAGAGTGTTGACGTTCTCCGGCATCAAAACCAGAACCAGTAGTTTTATGAATATGTTGGAGTTATCTACAGTAGACATGCTGGACTGGGAGAACGTCATCAGATTTTCAGCATTTCTCATGTAGTTTGATACCCATCAACTACAGTTCACTTCCTGCTGAAGTTCCTGACCCCCAGAACGTCAACACTCAGGTCACACTGAGGTCAAATCAAACCGAGTGACTCATAATAATGAGGCTGGTCTCCCTACATGAGGCTGATGATAGATCCTGACTTTGGAAACCTCCTTTTTGTTTCTCATCTAATGTCTGTGACAGAACGTTCAGAAATAGTCTACAGAGACTGACTGGATTCACACCGACTGGTCTAGAACTGATTTTATATAATTGATCTCTAGTGCTGATTGTTACTAACTGGACAAATCACTTGTAAAGATCGTTTCCACCAACTTACAGATTTTTATTTTAGTGTTTGTGAGTCATGAAGTTCTGCAAATCCCACCGTAAAACCATTGTTTGTGTTTTTGTACCAAAACCAAGTTTGTGATGTTTGTTCTTTGATTTGTGTTTATTTACCTGCCCGGTTCTGCCTGTAGACAACAACTCGACATCATGGACTCTAAAAAACAAACCACAACTTTCCTTTGCAGGACCCACAGTCCACATTGTCCATGCGACTCCATCCAAGACCTCACCCAAACTCTGCACCTCTTTCCTGTTTTTGTCCTTCTCAGCACAAACTGAGCCCCATGGAAACACTGCAGGGTGCTGGTTGTTTTGGGATCTGTAGATCAAAACAATCTGCTGTCAGACGTTCTGGTTGTTGTGGTTCTGAGTGTAAAAACTGAACATGTAGGTGGAAACGGTCTTTCAGTGGTCAGTCCAGTTTGTTCCTAAACCCTTAAACACAAAGGAGCTTCTTGAATCCTGATACTTTATTGCAGTTTGGGTTTTCACAGTAGCTGAGACTTTATTATAGAAATAACTGTATCACAGGTTCTGATCACAGCTTCTGATGAAGAATCACATTGCAGGTGTCCCAGCTATGAATAGAAATTCATCATTAGATCCAACTTCTGCCTCAAACCGTTTTTAGATGAATCTGTGAAACCAGCAGAAAATTCTTCTTCGTCTGTGGTTTCAGCAGCTCTGGAGTGAGTTTTTATTAGCGCTGAGGAGACGATCTTCAGACCGGCCCGAGGGCCAAATTTCAACTGAAGCTGTGCGTGACTAGATTCATTTCCCCTGTGAAACGTGAAGCCAGTCAGTTTCAGACCACTCTGGATTTAACCACGTTGGCCAGTTTTCACTTGTTCTGTGAGGAGATTAGAAGCAGCTCCACCTGTGGTGTTTGACAAAATGCTTTAATTTACTAAAACGTCTGTCACAGGATCACATCCCTCCCTCTGAACGATGTTTTTCTCTTCTGTCTGTTCTCTGCTTCTGTTTGCATGAGGTTCCAGAGGGAGGAAGCAGAGAAGAGACTGTTAATGTTGCAGTGATAACAATGCTAAATGTTAGTATTGCTAATTCAATAGTGTGCGTGGACGTGTGTGTGACCTAACTAAACCAGCCTGTTCTAAAAGTGTGTGACGATATACTGAATAAAACCATCTAATCTACAGCTCGTCTCGGTTCCTTCATACAGCAGAACCAGAACCTCGCTGGAACAGGGACCACAGTCAACACCGAGGCTGGGTCATTATTTATTGATTAAACCAGTGATTGGGTCAAATTACAAACAGTCGCTCATTTTTAATTGGGTGTTAGGAAACGGAAGCATCTTAATGTGGATCCTGGTTTGTTTCACCTGAAGCTAGTTAGCATTAGCATTAGTTTATTTTATTCTGACCAAGCAGTTAAGTTTGTTGATTAATGTTAGCTCATTTATTATTATCTTGTTCCGGCCTCCCACCCCGGCCTCGGGGTGACCACCACCTTAAATGGTAACGGCTGCAGGACCACGCCAAGCCGCCCCTGCAGGTTGGGTGCTGGGGCCCCGTCAGGCAGCTTGAAGCTCATTCGCTGGAGCAGAGAGGACAGGAAGAGGAAGAGCTCCAGCCTGGCCAGCGATTCGCCGACGCAGACCCGAGGTCCCGCCCCGAACGGCAGGAAGCACGAAGGTGTGACACGACGTCCGTGGTCGTCAAGGAAACGATCTGAGAAGGCGGGAAAAAGCAAAAGTGATGCATTTGAGTGCATGTGTTATAAATCAGGTTCAGGCGGATGCTCCCGTGTTTTACCTGGAGTGAACAGGTCCGGTTTGTCCCAGAATCGGGGGTCGTGGTGAATCGACCACATGTTGACCAAAACACGAGTCCCACGACCCACAGCGTGACCTCCAATACTGCAGGAGAGACAGAGTGTTTGATCCAACACAGCTTCTGATAATCATTATTGATCAGTCTGTCATTGATTCATTTTGTCAGGCAAAAGTGACGTCTTCAGATTCTTTTATCTTAGCTTCATTTGTAACTGCAGTATTTCTTTCTGTGAAGCATCATTCCAAATGTGCTGCTGTACTGTGCTTTGTTTTTTAGGCTGCAGTGTTTCCTGCAGTATTGATGCTGGTGGATGTGCTGCCCAGCTTTGGCCACCAGGTGGTGCCGTTGAGCATGTTGAGCCAGAAGAAAGAAACAGTTTTAGAAGTAACATCACTGTTAAAGTTAAAACACATCCCAGCATCCACCTGCAACCAAAACATAAAACCAACCCTCTAGTCTGAAAGGACTTGTTTGGGACTTTGGCTTGAAGAGTCCCTGGAACTCCAGGTGTACCTGGTGTCGGTCAACGCTGTGTGTGGGATCAACACGGGGCTGACAGGTCGGATCCTCATGCCCTCGTTGATGACACAGTCCAGGTATGGCAGGCGACCGCGGTCCGACATGCTCACCGGCCGCTCGCTGCCGACCTGCTCATCCAGCTCCTTCTGCACACGTTCCTGGACCTGGAGGATCCACAGGATGAGTATCCAGCATCAGACAGTTTGGCCTCATACTAGCAGTTGCTGTGGTGAGTGGTTGTGGTGTTGTTACCTCAGGGTGGTGCAGCAGGTAGGCCAGGATCCACAGCAGGGTGGTGGACGTTGTCTCCACTCCGGCTCCAAAAGCCTCAGCCGCCGTCATCAGGACATGGTCGTCTGTTATCCTGTCGTCCTCCAATGTAGATGACCTTCGACCCCGGACGCTGTCTTTCTGACCCTTCAGTAAGGCATCCAGGAGGTCACAGGGGTCGCCATCACTCAGCAAAGCCTTGATACAGGTCAGAGAGCAGGATGTCATAATGGTTTAGGTTTTCTAAATTCCTGGTGTAGAAAACTTCCTGGTGTGTCCAAACTTCAGTCAGCCTCAGAGAAATTTGCCATGAGCCCCTGAGGATGTTTGTTAAAGCCTAAGTACACAAACTATTGCGTTAAATTAAAAGACGTCTGTGCTTGTTCGTTACCTTGTGTTCCTCCAGTTTGCGTGTTAGCAGTCGGTCTCTGACCGTGATACTGTCCTTCAGTTTACTGAGAGACCTGTTTGGAAAGAACTGAGGACAGACACGGATTGGTAGGACATTTTAGGAAAACAGAAACATTTTGGAAAAGGGAGAATGTCCTGGAAATGAACTTATTTTAGAAAGTGAAGTAGAAGTTTTGGAAAGAGTGAGAATGTTATTAAAACCACTTTTCATTTCTGTCTGTGAGAATCAGACTGAGGCGTTCAGTTGTACCTTCAACCAGGGGTAAATGTCCACCAGTCCTCCCCTGGTGATCGTCTGCACGATGCAATCGTTGTATTGAATCACTTCCTGAAGCTCAGCGTCACCTGGGCGATAGGTGGCGCTGAACACCAACGTGCACACGACGTTGGTGACGGCCCTGGTAACTGCGGGCATTGGGTCGAACCCCCGCCTTCCTCCAGAGAAGAGCTCGACGCACAGACTGTCCACCGACGACAGAACTGCAGAGAAAGGACCAGACGTGGATTTTTGTTCGACGGCAAAAGCTTCATGAGGAGTTTTAGGTGTTTTCGTTCTGTGAAAAGTGCTGCTGATGTTTTAACCCAGACGTGAGTGGAATGGAAGGATGGTACCGATGTCCTGCAGTCGACTGGTTCCTTCTCCAAACAGAGTGAAGGAGTTGTGGACGAGGCGGCGGTGCAGCTTCCAGAGAGGAGAGTAGTCTGCAAAGGCGATGTCTTTGCCTCCTCTGGTCAGCAGGCTGGTGGTCACCTGCACAGGTCAAACAGGGTGTTTCTTAAACTTGTACGATTCCTGAGTGTTTTGGGGAAAATGTGTTTGACTCTTTTTATTTTCTCTTAATAAAACAGGTCAAACATTTTTTAAAATAGGGAAAGTTTGAATGTTGAAGCAGGTTTGATGGAAACGTCCTGATTTCTGATCAGTTATCACAAAGACCAGAGAATGAAACTGAGGGTTGATCAGTTATCAATACATTTCATCCTGCAGTAAATTTAACAGAAATCAGACAGAAATGATAGAAGAGTCTGAATCAGTGTTGAACAAACGAGTATTGATTATTTTCATTATCAGTTCATTTTATCAATCAAACATCTTGTTCAACCAGTGAAACTGTAAAATATTTCATTTACGACCATAAAAGTCCAAAGACACAGGGAGACGTTTGCATGACTTGATGGACTAATTGATTGTGAAAACACTTACTGATCCAATAATTGATTAATCCACTAATCACTTGAGCTCTGACTCACCATGCTTGGCCGCCCGGCGAAGTCTCTTCCTCTCTGCAGGAGGACCTCCTTGGCGTGATGATGGTTGTTCACCACCACCGTGTAGTGGGGGCCGAGGTAGAAGGCGAACAGAGACCCGTACCTGGAACAGCAGAGAACGAAAACCAGGTCAGTCTCAGTCAATCTTTCGGTGTCAGCAAATAGGTTCCTCAATCCAAAGGAATGTCTTCTTGGTTCTCTGGAGGGAGGCTCAGCGTTCTCACCTGTGGACCAGCTGGGAGAAGAGCATGTGAGGGGGCAGGCCTCCTCGCAGCCAGGGGAGGCTGCCCAGGAAGGGAAGCCTCGGCAGGCAGGGGATGGTGGACGAAGGTTTGGTTTTAGGGATAGACCCATGTGTGATCAGGAACCAGACAACCACCACGCCGACGGAGAGGACGAGGGGAACGAGGAGGAAGGATAGAGGGAAGGGGGGAGGAAAGGAGACAAAGGAGGGAAGAGAGGCGAGCAGACCGCTGGACATGACAGAGAAAATGAGACGAGATGCTGAAGAGTCATGGTTTTAATCTCTCTCACACCAGGGGAGACCTTGGAGAGGTCGGAGGTCATGTGTGTGTTGCTTTTATAAGAGTGTGGCCTCACCCTGACTGTGTGCGTGTTTATCTCAACCTTGATGTTATCAGACTGTGTTGCCATGGCGACCATAAAGGAGGAACACTGTCCTGTTTGTTTTCCTTCATGTCAACTTCATGGTTACACATCTGCAGCACTGAAATTCAAAACGGGTTATAATCTTATTATATAATCTATAAACTGATTGTAATTTTATTATATGATCTATAAACTGATTATAATATATAATATATAAACTGATTATATAATCTGTAAACTGTTTATAATCTTATATAATCTGTAAACGGATTATAATCTTATTATATAATCTAAACTGATTATAATTTTATATAATCTATAAACAGATTGTAATCTTATAATCTATAAACAGATTGTAATCTTATAATCTATAAACTGATTATAATCTTATTATATAATCTATAAACTGATTATAATCTTATATAATCTATAAACAGATTGTAATCTTATTATATAATCTATAAACTGATTCTAATCTTATATAATCTATAAACTGATTATAATCTTATTATATAATCTATAAACTGATTATAATCTTATTATATAATCTATAAACTGATTATAATCTTATTATATAATCTATAAACTGATTATAATCTTATATAATCTATAAACAGATTGTAATCTTATTATATAATCTATAAACTGATTCTAATCTTATATAATCTATAAACTGATTCTAATCTTATATAATCTATAAACTGATTATAATCTTATTATATAATCTATAAACTGATTATAATCTATTTAAATTCATGTTTATTTTACAGTAGTTGTACTAACTCCTGAAGTTGAATACTCTGATTCATGTTATGTTTGTTGTTGTTTTATTGTTAGTACAGTAGTGTATTCCACCGTGCAGCTTGTGATCAATAATCATCATTTATTTATTGATTAGATTTTCTATTGTTCATCTGTAGTTAGAGACTAGTGGTGGTTTGTAAAGTGCCTTATTTAACCCTGTATTTTATTGGAAAAGTAAAAAGCAGCAGATCATTTTCATACTCCAGTTTTGAGGCACAGAGTTGTGGTTGTTTGCATTGTGGGTAATGTAGGCACATTGACATTTCCTGTTTCGTTGTTCTGTTTTTTAGCCTTTTCTTAAATGTTCCACTGTCCAGCTTCTCTCTGCTCTCAGCAGCGTCTGGAGCTGGTTTTTGGAAACAGACGGGCCTCTCATTGTTGGTGAGGAAGAACCATGTGAGCCAGGTCAGCGGTGTGGCTCCCTGCTGTGTCTTTAATAGTTTTGGGACAACAATGGAGGTCTACGGCACAGACCCATAAGCTGAACCAGGTTCTGCTGCCTCAGGTTCTGCTGATGCTAAATCTGCGTGAACCAGAGACTGACAGATATATAAAGTGTGAGTCAGTGGTTGCAGATGACAGACGCTGGAGGCCGGACAGCTACTGACGCCACACGGCTCTGAACGCATAAACTTAGCTGCATTTCTGTGTGTGTGTGTGTTTTCTGTAACAGGTGGACAGAGCAGAAGGTGGCACAGCGCCATGGCAACAGGCTCTTACCTCGCCCCCACACTCACATACCACCATCATCCTTGCTTCTTGATTTAATCTCCGCACATGTGAGGGGGGTTTCTCCTCTTTCTGCCTCATCACTCGGGAAACTGGCGTCTCATGTTACTGAATCACCTCCTGATTGTTCACATGAGGCTGAGAAGTCTAAGCCTATTTTTGTCAGTCCGCTCGCAAACATAAACGTAAGCATTGCAGCACCGGTTGGTGTAGCTGGGGCTGGATCTGTAACAAAAACTTATTTTCATATGCAGGACATGAGTCCTAATGCACAAACAGACACAGCCTCAATATGAATGTAGACTATGGAACCTAGATGCTGCTCAGAAACTCTTCTGAGACCAAATTAGTGCAAAGTGGTTTGACATTTACTGATAAGTCTGTCCTAAACCTGATTTCAACAGTTTTCTGTCTCAGCACTGATGAAGTGACTGCACATATTTGTAGTTCAGAGGTTCAGACCAACATTTGTGTGATTTTTACTTTAGGTTTGGTCTTTTAGTGCAGATCAGTCAGATTCATTAACAGCTTAGAGTAAACTAAAACCCTTTCATAATGTTCAGGACTGAATGATCCTCACGTGCACGTGCGTCAGTCAGTCACAGTCACAGTGGTGTTTCTGCTGCACTGATGATTCACGTCACCTTCATGTAAAAAAAATAATAATGATCATTGAAATTAACAGAAGGTAAACCCTGCTGCTTCTATTCCTGATGTCCCTTTTACATAACGCCTGCACTGAATCTCTTCCCGTTGCCATGGCGACAACATCACGGCAGCCCAACGCTGATGTGCAGGAATGTCATATGTGTGGTGGTGATATGTGATAGTCTCTCTACCTCCCTCTCTCTCTCTCTATGTGTTTTCTGTTTGTGTCTCTCGCCCTCTCTGCAGCACTGCAGAGCTCTCGGTGCGACACAGGCAGAAAAACCAAAACGTCTTCACTGGCTGACTGACCTGACTGATACTGTGCATGTGTGTTTGTCTTCCTTATCTGCAGGAGAAACTGATGAAAAATAACCTCCAGGTCTTTCTGAGACATTTTACACTCAGAGGTGCTTTGTGTTTTCACATCTGATGTAGTTTAATAGTTTCCTGTGACGTTAATATTCTTTTTTACGATGTTTTCATCCCTGTTCATAAATGATGTCAAGAACTTTTTGACCGCCTGTTAATGTTGGTCCTCAGTATCTGTGTCCATTTGCACAACATAAATACAAAGAAAATCAAACCCTCGAGAAGAGAAAAGTCTTTAATTGCTGCTGGTTCTGACAAACTGCAGACCCTGAGACCCTTCACACAGATTTTAGTTTGCTCAGTTATTTATGGGGCCTGATACTCTGCACCAACCTCTGCAGCTCTGCCTGTGAGGTTAAACTCAGGGCAAAACGTCCCTGGCAACATGGACGCATACAAGTGCTCTCTTCGCCAAAAACAGGGATAAAACGATTCTCCTGCTGTTCCTCCAGCATCCCTCCATCCCGCATCCGTTCATCCCGCATCCATGCATCCCGCATCCGTTCATCCCGCATCCCTCCATCCTCCCTCCTGGTTGTATAATCTGTCGGTCGTTGCCGCAGTGGAGGAAACCCCTCTCTCCTTGTGTCTACGTCGCTCTCCCGCCTGTCCTTTTATGGTACGGGGATACCCGCCGTCACAACCGGAAGCTGCCCATGTTTGGGCAGCTACGAAGAGCGCGGCGGGGGGAATCCCTTTCCCCGGTGCCAGCCAATGAGAGCGGGCCAGGAGTTACCTAGGAGACGAAGAGTATAAAAGTAGCAGCAAGCGGAGGGAGCCCAGCATCTTCAGCATCAGCGAGCGGACTAGCGGAACACACCGAGAGCCCCGGTATCGGACTAATAACTGGATTTTTAACGGCGCTAGGGAATCCCCGAAAGCGACCCCAGAACCGCAGACCGGTGCAGCCACCTGACACAGTTTGATAAAAGTTCATTTGCACTCTTGCACACGCAAAACAGTTCACGCAACAGTTCACGCAATGCTTCTGGAGCGCGGAGACAGCTTCATGTCGGAGTTTGAGGACGCGTGCAGCGCCTGGGTGGACAGTGTGGGCTCGAGCCCCAGCGACGGATCGGAGTCTGACGTGGGCTCACCTTTCTGTCAAGGTGTGTGCTTAAATATTCGGTTTATTGATGATGGACTGTGTCTAACTGGAGCCAAACCTATTGGGCTCATGATAATTCATGATGCTGCAGCTGGTTTCCTGCAGCAGATGCATCCTCACATTGCACTGACTGGTTTTTGTGGAGGCTGCTGATCTGCCCACTGAGCACATATTATGCAATGACATTAACACCCCCTCCCTCTCTCTCTCTCTCTCTCTCTCTACAGTTTTCTCTCCTGGAACCGACGCCTCTGACTCAGATTTCTTCTCCGACTTCAGCGACTGCTCCTCGGACACGCTCTCGCCCTCCCTCGGGTACAGCGGCAGCTTCTTCGCCGAGCCGGAACCGTCTCCCGCGGGGCTAAGCAGCACCGCGGACGCCATCCTCAACATGATCACAGAGATCGTCGGGATCTGCACGGAGATGGAGCAGCAGGGCGACGCCGCCTCTATCCGAGAGTCATCCCCATCGTCTGCGGCACCTTCCACGGCCACCGCCTCCCCCTCGGCCCCGCTCATCGACGCACCTCCCTGCGTGGCTCCGGGCTCAGACATGAGCGTCCCGACCCCGGCTGCGGCTCATCAGCTGGCCCCCGCCACCATCTCACTCCCGGTGGTGGTGAAGAGCGAGTTTGTGACGTCCAGCTGCAGCAGCGGGTGTGGGCAATCTGCCATGACCGGGAACGATGCTCTGTTTCCAGCCGACTCCCTCCTGCCGCTGTCGGCTCTGGAGCAACAGGTGGATGTGGCGGATCTTATCGAGTCTCTGTTGAGCTCGGAGGCCGGCCCCGGTGAAGTGAAGCTGGGCTGTGAAGTGAAGCAGGAGCCCGTGTGCCTGGAGGACTGGTTAAAGAGCCTGCCGGCCGCTCCCGTTACCGGAGGAGATCCCGGCAGTTACGTCATCAGCAGGCCAGTAGTGAAGTCGGAGCTCGTGCAGAGCGGGAGCGACCTGCACTTCTCACCTGCGCCCCTCCCCTCCACCCTGGACGCTCATCTCCTGTCCTCGCTCCTGCAGGGCGCGTTCCCGATAGTCAACCTCAGCAACGTGCACGCAGCAGGAGCCCCCAAGCTCTCACGCGGGGGCCGGAGAGCTCCAGCCAAGACCGGCTTGAAGGCCAAGCCGTTCCCGTGCTCGGTGCAGGGCTGCGAGCGCCGCTTCTCGCGCTCGGACGAATTGAACCGGCACGTGCGCATCCACACGGGACAGAAGCCGTTCCAGTGCACCATCTGCTCGCGCAGCTTCAGCCGCAGCGACCACCTGACCACGCACACGCGCACGCACACCGGAGAAAAGCCCTTCTCCTGCGACGTGTGCGGCAAGAGGTTCGCGCGCAGCGACGAGAGGAAGAGGCACGGGCGCGTGCACGTCAAGCAGCAGCTACGCGCACAGATGATGGCCGCCTACTCCCTGGCCCTGAACGCGCCTGGCGTCTAAGCAGCGCGAGCTCCCGTAGATTTGGCCGGTGAGGCTGCCGAGGAGACACGTTCAACCGGAAAGCGTCAGTGACGTTTCCATGTGACGTCACCCTGAAGGCGATTTTAGCTGAAGCCCCGAAGAGCAAGTGAAAGTTGTTGAAGGGCGTTGAGAGGACTTTAGTCCAGGGGTCGGACCCTCTTCAGGTGCATGCGGACGTCACAGTCCGCTGCAGGAGGATTGTGGGAGAAAACTCTCAGCCGACCCGAGGGGAGGGCGGATGTAAAGACTTCCTGTCCAGGTGTGATCCTGGACCCGGTGGTTTACCCCCTCGTCGTCATGGTGCTCTGAACTTTACCAGGCTGTTTATTGAAACGCTTCTCGCTGTTGTGACGCTGAATGTTGTGACTGTAAAGGAGCAGTCCGTGTAAAATAGAAACTTCCTCTCTCCTACTTGTCTGCATGAGGCCGTGAACAGTGAAGAAATGTGGGTCACCATGTTGTGCTCTATTTTTATGTGAATCTGCTTTATATTTGACATCACTGTTTGTAAGATAACTCTATTTTTCTAGCTGCTCTGTCTACCTCTTCATGTCTGGTTTACACCCAGAGTCTGTATAGTTCCCAAAACATGTGCTGATGTCACTTTTCTATGAGATGATTGTAAATCTCCACCGATGCTCAATGGACTTTGGTAGTGTGTTTGTCGAGCTGCACTGATGCATTGTGGGAAGTGTGTCCAGGTGTACTCTGAGGAGCTCACCTGGCTCTGTGGGTTTCCTGATTCCTGGTTCTGCATGGAGGCTGCTGTCACTGTCAATAAACAAACAAACAAAGCCAGAAAGAGTCTGCTCTGATGATTCTTCATCACCTTCAACAGTCTGGACCATCATCATCATCACCAATGTCTCCATCATCATAAGCATAATCTTCATCACCATAAGCATCATCTTCATCATCATAAGCATCATCACCATCATCTTCATCAGCATCATCAACATAACTGGTCGTCACTGTCGACGTCATCATCACTCTTTTCATCATCATGAAAATCATTGTCACTATGATCTTCATCATCACTCATCTTCCTCATCCTGAACCTCAGGACGTCTTCATCACGGTCAATCATCATCATCAGGGAGCATCAGCTTCATCTTTCAAACAAAACATCTGTGTAACTTCCATTTGTGTCAGTACTGTCATCATCTGCACCTTTTGAAGCTGCATAATCATCATCATCATCATCAGTGATTTTCCTGTACTTCCTGTTCCATTCCTGAACAGGGCACTGTTGCCAGGCAACAAGTGGTGCCATTAGTTGTGGCACTTTAATAGCTGCCAGTGTTTCCATGGTAACGACAAGTTTTATTTATACAGGAAGGCGTACAAACTGTTCCAAGTCACTTTAACATCAGAGCACAACAGGCGGTTGTTTTATCGTTTCACTTTTCAACAGGAAGCTGTGGGCAGATGAAAACACATGTGGCCTGTAGTGAGACGGGCAGAGTGTGTGTCAGAAGAAACTACAGGGTGTGTGTTCATGCAAATGAAGCAGCAGCGTGAAAACTAATGGGTTTTATACTCTGTGAACACTGGAGGATGACACGTCAAGGTGTAATACATATATTACCTTTGTTAATGGGAGACATTTCACTGGTTGGACATGAACGCCATAAATCCCAGGCCTCTCCTGGTCTCTGCAGTCTCCTGTCGCCCTCCAGTGGTCAACAGTCAACACTACAACTTGACTTCAGCCAGGTAGGTTTTCCTTTTGTGTCTTTGTCAATAAATATATATTTTCTACACAGAATACACAGTCTGGAACCACTGTGACCATTTTCCATATTGCTCAATTCAACAGATGCAGTCATCTCACATTTGCTCCAGATCAGTGAGAAACAGTAAAGATCTGTCAAATAGCAACAGTAAAAGACAATATATGTAAAATGATCTGCCGAGCCAAGTTGTCCCTAAGTTAGACACACTTCTCTCTTTAAGAATTACTGTGTGGCCACAGAAGGATGGACAATAATTTCTTACACACATAAATGTTCCAGCTTTAATTGGAAAGAAGGAAGCTGTATGTACTGACACATGTCTATTTGAAGTTTATTGCTCACACACACAAATGCCCTTTTGTCCAACTGGCTCAGCTCATGACAGGCTGTTGTAGCATTAAATAGGTGGACCGGACTCATAGTAAAGACATGCAGTGAGATTTTGACTAGTCAAAAGTCAAATTCCTTCTTTAATGGACTTCGGTCTTAATTAAAAACATCTGGAATGTGACACATGTATGAGATATCTTAAATATCTTTTATCCAAAGCTAATATATTACTAGTCACAAGTCAGCTGTAGATATCTGCTATTAGAGTTCTGACTAGTCGAAAGGTCATTGCAGATATCTTTAATAACAAGTTGTTCTAGTCATCAATACGTTACACATATCTGTCATATTAACTAATGCTATAATATTAACAAATTATATTAACAAATGATAATAACTAATCATATTAACTAATGCTATTAACAAATAATATAATATTAACTGCTATAATAATATATCAACTAATAACTAATCATATTAACTAATGCTATAATATTAACTAATGATATAAACTAACGATTAAACTAATGATATAATATTAACTAATGATATAATAACTAATGATTAAACTAATGCTATAATATTAACTAATGCTATTAACTAATAATATTAACTAATTATTAACTAATGATAACTAATGCCATATTAACTAGTACTATAATATTTACTAATGATATTAACTAATGCTAATATTAACTAATAATATGAACTAATGCTATAATATTAACTAATGATATTAACTAATGCTATAACATTAACTAATGATATTAACTAATGCTATAATATTAACTAACAATATTAACTAATGTTATAATATTAACTAACAATATTAACTGTTATAATATTAACTAATGATATTAACTAATATTATTAACTAATGATATGAACTAATGCTATAACATTAACTAATGATATTAATGCTATAACATTAACTAATGATATTAACTAATGCTATAATATTAACTGATATTAACTAATGCTATAATATTAACTGATGATATTAACTAATGATATTAACTAATGCTATAACATTAACTAATGATATTAACTAATGCTATAATATTAACTGATGATATTAACTAATGCTATAATATTAACTAATGATATTAACTAACGATTAAACTAATGATATAATATTAACTAATGATATAATAACTAATGATTAAACTAATGCTATAATATTAACTGATATTAACTAATGCTATAATATTAACTGATGATATTAACTAATGCTATAACATTAACTAATGATATTAACTAATGCTATAACATTAACTAGTGATATTAACTAATGCTAATATTAACTAATAATATGAACTAATGCTATAATATTAACTAATGATATTAACTAATGCTATAACATTAACTAATGATATTAACTAATGCTATAATATTAACTAACAATATTAACTAATGTTATAATATTAACTAACAATATTAACTGTTATAATATTAACTAATGATATTAACTAATGTTATAAACTAATGATATGAACTAATGCTATAATATTAACTAATGATATGAACTAATGCTATAACATTAACTAATGATATTAATGCTATAACATTAACTAATGATATTAACTAATGCTATAATATTAACTGATATTAACTAATGCTATAATATTAACTAATGATATTAACTAATGCTATAACATTAACTAATGATATTAACTAATGCTATAATATTAACTAACAA
This sequence comes from Mastacembelus armatus, assembly GCF_900324485.2. NCBI lineage: Eukaryota > Metazoa > Chordata > Actinopteri > Synbranchiformes > Mastacembelidae > Mastacembelus > Mastacembelus armatus. The sequence goes on along the minus strand of NC_046650.1, from coordinate 17,916,537 downwards.
TATTAACTAATGTTATAATATTAACTAACAATATTAACTGTTATAATATTAACTAATGATATTAACTAATGTTATAAACTAATGATATGAACTAATGCTATAATATTAACTAATGATATGAACTAATGCTATAACATTAACTAATGATATTAATGCTATAACATTAACTAATGATATTAACTAATGCTATAATATTAACTGATATTAACTAATGCTATAATATTAACTGATGATATTAACTAATGCTATAACATTAACTAATGATATTAACTAATGCTATAACATTAACTAGTGATATTAACTAATGCTATAATATTAACTAATGATATTAACTAATGCTATAACATTAACTAATGATATTAACTAATGCTATAACATTAACTAGTGATATTAACTAATGCTATAATATTAGCTAATGATATTAACTAATGCTATAACATTAACTAATGATATTAACTAATGCTATAATATTAACTAATGATATTAACTAATGCTATAATATTAACTAATGATATTAGCTGATGTTATAATAAGAACTAATGATATTAACTAATGCTATAATATTAACTAATGATATTAACTAATGCTATAATATTAACTAATGATATTAACTAATGCTAATACCCTCAGCGGCTCCGCCGTCACTTCACATTGGGGATGACGCGTCACGCGGCTCTGACGTCAGCACCAGCTCGCCGTGGTCGCACGCCGTGACACCCGCGAAGGGCGGGGGCGCGCGGGGCGGCGGTTGGATCGCACGCACTTTCAGCCTGCAACGTTTCCCGCCGCTGCTGCACCTGCACGAGACCGATGTCGGACTGATTGATCCGCCGCTGCACGAGCGCGGGAAACTGGGAAACAAACCATGGCAACGGATTTTAACGCGAAGCTGCCCGAGTAACGCGCGGGCACGTCTGGGCTCGTACAGGTAACAGGTTAGTTATTTCCTGTTTATACCCTGACAGGCGGGTTAATGAACCACCTGTTCTTTCCTGTCTTCATCGATCTGCTGATTAGTTTCCTCTTAAACTGTCAAAACACAGTTTGTCACCGTCCCCAGGTGTTTTCCCTCAGGCAGCCACCCGAAAAATACTGATGTGGACTCAAAACAGGACTCAATAGGCCACATAACCAAAACAGAGTGAGGTTCTGTTTGTTGTCTATTAATTATATTATTCGTCTGATTTGGACTGTGAAGATCCCACCCCCTTTTAGACACAGACCAGGTTCCTGTTTTTAGTTGGTTTTATGTTTTTAGTAGCTTACAGAAACTCCTTCTTACCAAATGGTTTATTTAATAATCCATAAGTCGTTATTGTGGTTTCAGCTTATAAAGGCATTTCCTGTTTGTTTTTTTAATAATGAGCTGATCATCTTTGGGATTTGGACCTTAGGTCAGACGAAACAAGACAACCTGGGCCTTGGAAACTGTAAAAGGTGTTTGATACATAAACCAGTTAAGACGTATTTATTATCTATAGAAGCATCCTAAATCCATCTGTGGTTTGATTTTTCATCTCTATATGTTGTTGTGTTGAAAGGGTTTGGGTTCGATCCCATGCTGCTCTAGTCCACATGTTGTCTCTGAAAAGACCCTGAATCCTGTGTTGGCCCTGGTGTGTAAAAAGGCTTTGACTGTGCTATACACGTATTAGAGCAATAATAGTCCACAATAAAGAGTTTGTGAAGCTGGTGTCAGACAGGAACGAGATAAACTCAGCCTTAGACGAGGTAAAAATGCAAAGACAGAGGATCCACACCCCAGACGTGTCTTTCTTCCTGCTCATCCATCCATATTTAAAATTCCTCTGCATGGGGTGACCAGAGGGCAAAGGCAGTGGGGTGGAAGATGCATGCTTCACTTAGCCATTAGCCTCACACACACACACACACACACACACGTCCCAGTAACGTCAACAAGAGCTCCTGGCTTGTTGGACTGGACGTGTGTGAGATTCAAACATGTATCGGTCAGACTGGCCTTTAAACGTGAGGATGACTCAAACATCTTAACTGTTTTTAATCTGCAGATTTTGTTCTCATTAAATCTTTATCTCCAGGAAAATCAATTATGCAGCTCATACACACTGACCCAGTTTTCCCTCAGGTTCTTTAAGGCTGTGCACGTCAGCAGAGCGACTACATTCCAACTCTTCATGTCTTATTCTACTACCTGTCTCTTCTGCGACATTTCCATTGTTTCCCGCTGTGTTCCTGTTTTATCTTGCAGGTCTGCCGCTCCCAGGTGAATCATGTCTTCCTCCTCTTCTTCTTCCTCAGAGCTGCCCTACTTTTGTCCTCGCTGTGGGGACCGCTGTCGTTTCTCTTCTGTAGCTGAGCTCCGGGCTCACCTGATCAGCCGACACACCTACGAGACCCTGCTGGTGCTGTCGCAGGTAATTCATAAAACCCAATAATAATTCCTATAGGCCGCAGCTAATGATTATTTTCATTAGTGATGGATCTGCTGATCATTTTCTACATTTATAGTCTTAGTTTGAAAACCAGGGAGGCACTAACAGCTGTGATCAGGCTAACACCTGATGTGACAAATTGTTTATTTACCATTTCCACTGATATAAATGTTTGTTGTGTTTGTTTTTAACGCTGATGTGACTGGACCATAATCTGACCACACAGATAAACAACATTAACATTAGCTCACGTTTCAGGCTCGGGTGAGAAGCTCCAGACCGGGTGCTCTTCTCCCACTCCCCGGTCCAGCTGTATCCCAAACACAGAGCTGTTCTCTGGGCATGGAACCCCATAGCCTCCCCCTGCCACTGGCATGCCTGGATCTTGCCTCATCTTCTGCTTCTGTCCAGCTGCTCAGGGAAATGTTTGGCTCTTCAGATCGTTCACTTCCCTTTTCTGTGGGACATCCAGAGGACCCCTCCACTGCTCTGGCTATCACGGGTTCTCTGGAGCCTTTTCTTGGAAAGAAACTCACTGAGGTCCTGGAGTTTGGACTTTCAACGGGGATTGGGCTGGAACGTAAAATCAGCCGGACATTTGCAGAGGTGGAGGAGAGGGTGAACCGCCGCATGGGCCAGCTGAAGGTGGAGCTGCAAAGGCGAGAGGTGGAGCTAGAGCAGGAGAGGCGGGACAGGGAACAGTTGAGAAGTGAGAAACAGGAAGTGGAGGAGAGGGCGACATACCTGACCAGACAGGTGAGCGGAGCAGTGATAGTGGTCTGTCCCTGCTTATTAGACAGAACATTTAAATTACAGTGTTTTATTTTTATCCATCAGGTCTCGGCTGCCATGGAGATGATGGAGCGATTAAAGGGAGACCTGCAGGGAAAAGAGAAGGAGCTGAGTGAGCGACAACAGTCAGTATCTCCAGGCTTCTTTTCATTTGTCTCTTTCAAACTGCAGCATTTCTTTTCTTTATTCATATTTTTGCAACTACTCAGCCTAATGGGTGTGAATCCAGAACCTGGTTCAGCGTTCTCCCTACACAGGCTGTTTTTGGAAAGAGACGGGCCTCCCATTGCATAAAATACCATAGCTCATATTATACAGCACATCTGGATCACAGCTCATAATGTACTGAGCAGAGAAAAGCAACATGGTGCAACATGGATGAGGACACGTCATGTTTAGTCTGCCTCACTGGTCTCAGCTGAGGTTTCCTGTGCTGATTGATATAAGACGACAGTGAAGCAGCACAACCCTTGGGGGGTTTATAAGCATTTATAAGGTCAGACACCGTGTGATGTTTAGTTCAAAGCTCCATTAGGCCACGAGCACAATAACAACAGTAATTCTATTAGCACTGCAACTACCATTCAGTTGTTATTATTCAGTAGGTCAGTCTGGTTTGTCAGTCACTATCCCGTTTACAGCAGCTTCCAAAGTGATGACGTTTATTTATCTGAAAATCCAAATCCTTTGAGAATCAAGAGCCTGGCAGTTAATGTTGCTGGTAAAGTGAGAGCAGGAAATGACTCAAACAAAACTTCTTTTGCTTGAAATCACCTCAGATTCATCTTTTATATTGACACATTTTAAACTGTGGGTGTGTTTTGCAGAGAGGTGGTCGACATTGAGCGTTTTCTGAGGGAAACTGCAGCGAAAGAGGCTGAGGCCAAATCCAGACTGCAGGTGATCTGTTGTTGTCATTGTCTTTTAAGGGACCAAGTCTGGTTTCTCTGACCAACAGAGTCTGTTTTGGCTGCAGGTGTTTATCGAGACACTGTTGGAACGAGCTGATCGCGCAGAGAGGCAGTTACTGCTGCTCAGCTCGCACACGCAACACGATGACAAATACGCACACTCAGACGTGTACATTGACCCATACACACCCGTACCTGTCCGAGGAGGGCGCAGTCTGGACGGCAGCACCGACGACATCATTGCAAGCAAGATGCAGGAAACCATCGGCAACCGGGTGAGAGCCAAAATAAAAGCATATTATTTACAATAGTGTTTAATATGGAGTTTTGGTAAATGTGACGCCTACTCTTCTTCTTCTCCTCCCAGAGGAGTTACAGTGTTTCAGGCTCCTGCAAACTGGGAGAGCAGCTGTACAGCCACCATCACTACAGGTACCTGAACACATTAAACACACCTCAGATCTACAGTGCAGGGTCGTCTGCATGATGGTGCCATAACTACATAAAATTCATTTACAGAATTTATGAGGACACAGGTTTCATGGTTTTCAACTTCAGAGAGTCCTTGTTCCTTTGTGTATGTCTTTCTAATGTTTCCTGTCCGTCCCTCTTCCAGTGCTCTGACTGGACGTATGCGCACCTTGTCTCTGGGTTCAGGGGGGTGGGACTATGATGGAGGGTTGATCCACCTCCACCCCCAGCACTATTCTCCAGCCTGGTTTCGAATGGAGAGAAGAGGAGGAGAGAGAGTCTGGTTTGTTAAAAAAAAAACATGAAATATGTTTCTGCATGTGTTTGGGCTGTGGGAGGAGAAAACTCTCACTGACACAGGAACAACATGCAGAAAGGACCTGGGTCCTCCAAGATTTGAACCCAAAACCTTCTTGTTGTGAGGCAAAAATACTAATCACTGTCCCAGTCTACAAAAATATGAATACTTTTAAGAATAGGTTTTTCTCTGTGTTGTTATTGTCCTACCTGTGTGCTATGACATTTACCTTTCTGGCAGCGTTGGGGAGGAAGGATGGGGCAGAACATGGAGCAAAGGAAACCGCCGACACCACAGCACTGAGGAAGAAGAGGAGGAGGAGGAAGAGGAGCAAGTTTGGAGCAGCTCTGAGATGGGAAGGTTCATCTTCGCCAGGACACACACACCTGGTTCAGGTAAACTTTAGCTTGTCCTTGTTAATGCAACACTTCCTGTGGCTGTTTACACAATAAAAGCCATATAACCTATAACTATAACTATAACCTCCCTCCTCCCCGCAGATGCCTCCTTCTCCCCCCTTTCCACTCCCTCCCATCGTCATGGGGACAGGCAGCTGGGGGCGGAGACCTTAAGGCAGAGGGCGGGGCTTTTCTGCGTGTTTCCATATTTGGATGTGCGCTCGTTGTTGCATGCGGCTGAGGTCTGCTCTGATTGGCAGTTCGTTGCCAGGCATCCGGCGGTCTGGACACGCCTTCGGCTGGAGAATGCCAGAGTGTCGACCGAGGTAGAGGAGCTGTCATCTTCATCATGATTCGTGTTTCTGTAACCATCTTCATCAAAGCTGTTTCTAACGTCATCACCATTACAAAAAGTTTTAGAAGAACCTCACAAATATAGTTTCATACTTTGTAAAGTCTCAGTCATTTCCTAAAGCAGCTGCTCACTGTAGTTTTTAATCAAACAAACAGGAGGAAACATCCGTGCATTAGTTGAGGACTATTTTCAGTGGCGGATGAATCCACATTTGGTCTGTGGTGAGTCTTAGTAGCAGCAGGATGAAGGAACAGGTGAAGGCTGTGCACATGAGGCTTGTTTGTATAAAGCAAATAACAGAAAATACCCAAACTTAGAATCTGTCTTGTTCCTGGCATGTAGTTCCTGACCACTCTGTCTCAGTGGTGCACTCAAACTCAGTCAGTGGTTCTCAGCAACCTGAAGCCTCGAAGCAGACGAGCCGACGAGACGCCAGAGGATTATCGCAGGAGTACACGGTACTACACACACACACAGCTTTAGTGTGAGGACCAGCACTAAAATAATGTATTCCATAGCTCCTAACCTAAGCCTGAATCTGACCCGAACCTTAAAACAAAGGCTTCAGAACAGTTGTCTGGGGGGGTGAGAACTGGTCCAATGCAGAAATGTCCTCACAACTAAAACTGGTCCTCATAGAGACACTACTACATTCACACACAAATGCCTGCAACTGTCAGGGATTAACGCTTCACGCTCCAAAAAATGTAAAGCTTTCCTTGTCTTTCTTTAAGTAAAAAATGTTGCCATGGTAACAGCATCCCTGAGCCCAGCCGTCGTTTGATTGGTTAGAAGAGGAAGATAAAGAATCTGTATTAAAAAAAAGAATTTGAGTATTACTGAGGTGCATTGTGGGTACTGTAGTCCACCTGAGTGTGTGTGTGTGTGTGTGTGTGTGTGTGTGTGTGTGTGTGTGTGTGTGTGTGTGTGTGTTGTGTGTGTGTTGTGTCAGAGGCAGTGTGGAGCCTGGGGTGGAGGCTCTGCTGCGGTCAGCAGGGGGCAGTCTGTTCCACCTGTCTGTGTCTCAGTGTCCTCACATCCTCAGCGACAGGACGCTGTGGCTGGCCAGCTGCTACTGCAGGAACCTGCAGACGCTCACATACAGGTGAGCTGTTTACCTGTCTGACTGTACCGGTCTATTTATGTGACTGTCTCCTTTACTGTCTGCATACATGTCTGTTTATGTACTACGTCTCAAACAGTTCACCTGATCATTCACCTGTCGTTCACCTGACTCTTCTCCTGATCGTTCACTTGTCTGTACTTGCAGGAGTTCTTCAGATCCTCTAGGTCATGAGGTTCTCTGGGCCCTGGGTGCAGGGTGCAGGAACATCATCAGCCTGCAGGTGGCGCCAGATCAGCCCTGGTCAGTACACACACAGATAAACTCGTCCACGTTAGAGTTAAATGGCATCATCTCCTCTCAGTTTTTAAGCTCTTCATAGTTTGTATTTGGATTTCTGGTATTCTGAATTAAGTTTAAAAAAAAAAAAAAAAAGACTTGCTTCTGTTTTAGCCAACAGCCAACTCGATTTGGAAACCGCTGCCTGCAGACGATTGGACGATGCTGGCCCCATCTTCATTCCCTCGGTGTGGGCGGGGCTGGCTGTGGTACTCAGGGATTGGTTGATGTTGGTGAGTGACAGCTAAAATACATACAGTATTTTTGGGTTACTGAAAAGAAACATGCAGACAAAAGTACCTGCACAGGAGTAGCACATTGAAAGTGATTACCTGTGTGCATGTGTGTGTGTGTGTGTGTGTGTGTGTGTGTGTGCATGTGCGCACGTGCAGTTCGTAGCTGTGCTCACCTGCAGGTGTTGAAGTTGGAGTGTGTTACCGACCTCAGCCTGCAGGTGGCGACAGAGCTGTGTGCAGCTGGACTGAAGAGTCTTCAGACCCTGATCCTGACGCACACCCCTGTCAGTGGTCAGGCCATCCTGCACTTCTACAGTGAGACAGGCCAAGTCTTCCTCTGTACACACTAGTTTCTGATCGTTCTGACGTGCAGGTGAATAATAAAGTGTCTGTGTGTGCAGGTATGTGTGATGACATCAGCTCTATAGTGGTCGAGGTCTCTGTGTCAGATTATTTTGAAGAGCCGGACACTCAGGAAGCTCAACACCTGTTCGGAGAAATCCTCAGCACACTAAAGGTGAGTGTGTAGTTTATGGAGACGCTTCTGATGGAGCCAAGCTGGAAGGAGCATTTCAGTTCAGTCTGTGCACGGTCGCAGTTTACGAGCTCAACGGTGTTCGTTTTTTTCCTTCAGATTCTTCAGAAGCGGCCCGGACTGTGTGACGTCCTGCAGGTTAAAGCTGAAGGAGTCTGCTGACATCAATACACTCAAACCCACACGTTTGTCCTACACCTGACACACTTCTACCCTGCACCGCATTAGAAATTTAATCTGAGTCTGTCCTGCAGCCCACACCTGTGATATCTCCACCAGCCACGTACCTTCTAGTGTGACCTCTAAAAAAACGTGTGTGAAGGTTTACCATGTGATCAGCAATGCAGCTAATGTTAATCTTCATTTCCACACAATCAGCAGGAGCTGTATAGAATAATACAACTGATAAATCAAGTTATTTAGAAGCAGCTTGGCCCAAACAGCATGTTGGTCCTATAACATGTTTGATAATCAATGAAAATGTGAATCTGAATCAACATATTAACTGAATCGGCAAATAATCATGTTTAAGAAGCTGGAACTGCTGATTTGTTTTGCTTTAAAAAGTTATTAAACCATTTTTTAAAAATAGATACAGATGAATTTTTCAATCAACAAACCAATAAATTGACTGATCATTTCAGACTTTTCAGGATCACCAAAACACAGACCTTCCTCAGTCTGATCAGCACGGCACAATCCACCACAAAACTTTCTCAGGTTTCAGTCTGAAAACAGTTTAATCCTTAATCTAGAGCCCTCTAACTTTCTCTAACCTCTTCGCCCTCTAACAAACCTTTTAGGTGCAGCTTTAACAAGCTGAGCCTTTAAGCATTAGTGATATTTGTAATTGTAATAAAATCCTTATTGTACCTTTAAAAAGCCATAAGTCATAGAAAACCTTCAGTCTTACCTTAAATTTTAACAAACCCTTAGTGTTACCTTAGAAAGAAGCACAAGCAGTCACCTGTATGCACAGACATTTTTGCACAGGACACATCAATTCATGCACCAAAGACATCAATCAATAAATCAGTGGATCAGAGATGGAAAGATGAATCCATCATGTGTCTGTTTTTAGAGCCTCCTTTTGTTACATGTGACTGTCAATAAACCGTTTTCTCATCAGATTTTGGAGCCTTTGTCTTCAATGAGCCTCCAGCTGACTCACATAACAACAGACAGGGACAGAAAACACCAGCTCAGGTGAGAAATTAGGGTTTTAAGTTGGGAAGTGGATCATCAAGAAGACTAAGCAGGTCCTGTGAGGATTATTCAGTAATTATTAAAGTCTTTTTTAGTGATGGTTCCTAAGAACTGTTGGTACAGAGAACACTACAGACACCATGTTTTTGTAGTAATCTTGTCTCTTCCTGAGTAGGTGGACTACACGTGCATGTGTGTCTGACAGCTATTTGCCTTTTGGCTGCCTGATCCAAAGTTTGTGAGGCTCACAGATGTCACGTATGTGACGAGGTTCCTCTTGTGTGGTGAAACCTGCTGAGAAGTGCAAAGGTTGTCGTGAGGTATGTGTTTGTACGTCCTATACCTGTGGGTGTGTGCGAACAAGCGACCTTTGACTCCGACAGCATGTGATGGTCAGTGAGGCGGGTAAACAATGGGAGAGTCCGTGTCTTTGTGGTGTTGGTGTTGAGGTCGCCATGGTTTTCCTCAGACGCACAGTGCTGCTTCGCTTCCTGCTGCTGTCGGCCATGTCGGCTCTGCTCCTCTTCGTCAGCTCCTTCTGGCTGCGTGAGTATCAGTGAAGCTGCTCGGCCACGTTGGCTCCACTTCCTCTTCCTTACCAGAGGTGGAAAGTAGCTGAAGTACTGTACTGTGAAGGTACTTGTACTTGGGTATTTCCATTTTGTGTCACTTCTACTCTGCTACGTTTATCTTTAGTTTGCAGTTTGAGTTACTGTTCAGGTGTAAATGTCACAATGAAATCTGTATTTTTAAGACAAGCTTTTATTTTCTGATTACTGTTCAGTTATTTGTTCATGTGCAATAGTAGAAATATGCTAAAAGGTTTGGTTTTGACGTCATCTTCCTGATGACTTAAAAGGGTTTGTGAATTCCTAAAACCTGGCAACCTAAACACAGTTTGTATTAATAACTAATAGCTGAGAAAGACATTAGTGGATTATTACTGAATATGACTCGGTAAAGTTGAACAACTGCTCATTGTGTTTGGATGAACAGTTTAGCTTCTGTGTCTACAGCTCAGGGGGGAGTCCGAGGCTGTGGCACCGCCTGGCAGCCATGTTTAGGACTTTACCAACAAACGGTAGGACCAACACACACACCTTCACTAGTTTTGTTGACAGGACCCTAACTAACACATAAATAAACACAAGATGAGCAAAACTTTTTTCTGGGCCTCTCCCCAAACTGACTATGGGATGAGATATGAGACTATAACTGAACAAAAATGAGAAAAGTCATTTTTCAGTTTCAAGTCTGATTTTTTTCAGTTTTAATGTAAAAAGTTTCAGTTCTCGTTTTGTCCGTTCCCGTTCTGGCCCAAAGTCTCGCGGGACTGGTTTTACATTGACCAGTTCCTATTGACTGTTGTTGCACTTCCTCCTGCTGGCCAGCTGCTGTTCCCAGGGCTGCTGTGTGTCAGTCTGTAGACTCAATGTGACCCAGTTACCGTAATAACGTCTGTGTAAAACCTGTATTTCTGAGGAAACGGTACCTGAATCACCATAATAGCAGCCACAGGAAGCAGGTGTTGATTCTTCAGGGGCAGCTCCTGGATGGAGGTGACAGTCTGTGATCGTCTGCCTGTTTACAAGCCAAATGTTTCACCTGAGCTGATCCTGAACCAGCCCTGAGTAAGACTGACTGAGGCCTCTACATCCTGGACTGAGCTCTGCTCTTTCTCCTGTCTCTCCTCCTCTCTCTATTCTCTTCTTTCTCTTCTCTCTGCTCTTGGCTCTTTTTTTCTCTCTCCTCCCCCCTCCTCTCTCCTCTCTCCTCTCCTCTCCTCTCCTCTCCTCTCCTCTCCTCTCCTCTCCTCTCCTCTCTATTCTTCTCGCTCCCCTCCTCTCTTCTCTCTCCTCTTGGCTCTTTTTTTCTCTCTCCTCCCTCCTCCTCTCTTCTCTCTCCTTCTCTTCTTCTCTCTCCCCTCCTCTCTTCTCTCTCCTTTCTTTCTCTCTGCCCCTCTCTCCTCTTCTCTCTTCTTTTCACTCCTCTCCTCCCCTCTGTTCTATATGTTTGTCTCTTTCAGCCTGCACCTCCTTTGGGCCCTGAGGACTGGGTGGAGGCTGATGGAGGCCCGTCCCTCATCCAGGACTGTCCTGGTCAGTCGTTTCAGGCCTGGAGACTGTTGCTGTATTTGAAGTCCAGCCTGTCGGACGAGGATGACGTCCTGCTGGAGCCGTACCTGCAGAGCTGGGATCAGCTCCTCAGGTACAGACTGATGTGATTTTAGCACATAAACATGTGACTCACTGGTTATTGATCTGCAGCTTCTCTTATATTATCAGTAGAAAACAACAATAGCTGTTATAGAAATTATGGACCCCAGTTTTCCTTAGCATTTGTCAGTGTTTAATGTGTCAGGACTGATATTTTGGGATCATCTTCCCATGTGTCTCTGAGGCCAGCAGCCTGCTAGCTTAGCTTAACTTAGCTTAGCTTAGCTTAGCTGACAAGTTTCAGACAGGACAATGGAAATTAAACACAAATCAACAAAAGTAAAAGTCAGGAAACAATTTGCGAACACTCAGATAAACTGAGATTTTAAAACAATATATAGAAAAACTAAAATGTGCCAACAGAGACAATAAACAAATCACGTCTTTTGACAAAATTTGATGACTGGACGATGAGAAATGAGTTAGTCTGATTCTGTTTCTCAGTTTCATGGAGTCTCTTGGGACGATGGTCAGTTTATTTTCTCAGAAGGTGAAAGAAAAGGTCGTACTGATACGACAGCTGTCACTCAAACACAGCGCAGAGGCTCATGGGAGACTTGGTCCAGCTGACCTACTTGGACTGAAACACGGGGTGAGACGGTTTGTTGCAAACATTATAAAGGGATTTTAAAGGGTTATTTAGTCCTCATTTTCTCTTTGCCTATGTCTCAAGGCCTATCGCTCAGTTCGATCCATGGTAGAGGCGGAGCTAAAGCTTGGCGTGGTCAACTTCTCCCACCGTACAGATTCAGGCTGCAGGACGCTGCTGAGGCTTCATCGGTCTCTGCTGTGGCTGAAGCTGATGCTGGAGGGTTTGGCTGAAGGACCAGATGCAGTCGGACGATACAAAACACCTGGAGAGCTCAGCAGGTTATAACACCATTGGTGTCAGATAAGAGACTGTCACATGTTTATTATACATTGATTAGCTCCTGTATCTATAATATATGGCAGATTGTTCAAATTAAGCTATATACTGTTGACATATTTATGACACACTTTACTATGATGTATTTTTGAAGACGTGATTTTTTTCTGTCTCAGGAACGCCTATAAGGTGGCGCTGGCCCCCCACCACCCCTGGTTGCTCCGTCAGGCTGCAGAGTTGGTCTTTCTCGCGCTCCCGGACCGGCAGTTCTTTCTGCAGCTGGTGTGTGTTCAGAACCAACAAGAAGCTGAACCCATCCTGCGCGTCATCATCCACGCTCTGATGCTGGTGCACAGGAGAACCCAGAGAATACTGGCTGAACACGATATGCTGGAGCTTCCATGACCAACGGGCGTCAACACCCTGATGGTACGTGCTAACACAAACCACATCACACACTAAAACATGTTGGACTTTTCAACAGAAACTAGTTTATTGAGTTTACAACCATCATAGCAAGAAGTCAGGGTCAGCTAAAGCGCGCTTCTTTTTTGCTGCAGATGTGAAACTGAAACGTGCACTTTAAGGCACCGTATGTTGCATTCAGGGCCATGCTGGATGCAGAAATGATTGACATTCATTGAGCTACCAAAGCATTTATCAAAGAAATGAGGAATTGTTACAGTTTAAAATACTTAAAGCAACAGTAGAGTTCATCAAGGACTAATGTTTGTAAGACTGATATTTACATGAGTACTGAATAGCACGTAAAGTACGACAAGCTCTAAATATCTAGCTCTACCTCGTGATAATTTTGTAGTAACAGAATGTGTAAAAAGGTCTTAGATCAGAGTACATCACATGCTTAAATCAAAAAAAGTTTTAGGTCCTAATATAAAAACATTTTTTAAGGACTGTAATGATTATTTTCTGTATAATATAGCCAAATCTCCCAGGTTACATATTTAACTTTTTACGTGACTAAACCTATAAACAAGATTTTTAAAAAATTTCAATTAAACACAAAACTGCAGTTTTTCTCAATTGGCAACTTCTTTCATTTTCTGTTAAATTCATCAGTTTGATTTATTAACATATGTATAACATATGTCATTTGATTTTCAGCATCAAAACAAAAAATGTTTTTGTGTTAATGAAAGTTGTCATTGTTCTCACAGTTGTACAGGTACAGTCGGTTCTTGGGGCTGAAGAGCAGAGCAGTCGATAGGAGGTGTACTACAGGACGTGGATGGACTCGGGCACTGGTTTTTGTTTCCCTGGTGGCTCTTCATGTGTGTTTTCAGACAGTGGCTCTGAGTGAAGGCTTTGTCGCACAGAGTGCACTTGTATGGTCTCTCTCCGTTGTGGGTCCTCATGTGGACCGTCAGGTGTTCCTGACGGGAGCAAGCCTTCCCACAAATGGCACAAACAAACGTTTTGATGCCTAAGTGACACTTCACATGGTTTTTGAGGTGACTCTTGCGTTTAAAGAAGCGGCCGCACTGAGAGCAGCCGTATGGCGCCTCCCCAGTGTGGATTTGCATGTGCGCCTTCCTCTCACCGTTGGATATGAAGCCCTTGCTGCATATGACGCAGACGAATGGCCGCTCACCGCTGTGAATTTTCATGTGAGCCGTGAGTCCGCAGTTGTACACGAAGGTCTTGCAGCAGATGTGGCAGAGGTAGGGCCGTTCTCTGACTGTGTGGATCTTCTCATGTGACCTCAATGTGCCGAGGATTTTGAAACGCTTCCCACAAACCTCACAGCTGTAACGCCTCTCGCCTGAGTGGGTGGCCCTGTGGCGGGTTAAAGATCGCAGGTCGAAGACAGACTTACCACAGATGTGGCAGTGGTATTTGTCTCTTCCTGTGTGCACCTTTTGATGCGCTCTGAGCTGAGCCTTCATACCGAACGCTTTAGGGCAAATGTCACACTTGTGGGGTTTATCGGCCACGTGAACCCACCGGTGAATCCTCAAACTGGACATGTGAGCAAACGTTTTGTTGCACTCCTCGCATTTGAACGGCCTGTTTCCAGTGTGCAGAGTGATGTGGTTGTTGAGGCCGGTGACGGTGAAGAAAGCCTTGCCACAAAAGGAACAGTCGTGAGTTTTCTGGTAATTTCTAAGATGTGTCTGTAATTCCTCCACAGACTGGAACTGCTCGCCACATATGCCACAAACACATTGAGGCTCGTCCACGTGGCTCCAGGCGTGTTTGATCAGGCTGCCTAGGATCCTGTACCAGACTCCACAGACCTTACAGGGCGTCTTACTCCTCTCCTCACCAGAAGACCTAGGCCTGCGTTTCCTCTTCGATGACTGCTGCTCGAGATCTGGTTTCCAGTCATCGTCTCTGTCGCAAACCTTTCCAACATCTTTATCAGCAGCATCTTCATCCTCAGCTGATCAAATCACAAATAAAAAAACTGAATCAAACATTCATTGATTAACCAATTATTTATTGATCAATCAAAAATTAATCATTGATAAATCATTAAATCGCTATAAAGCAGACAAATGTTCATTGATAGTTTCTAAATCAATCAATGCTTTGTCAATAATTAATCGCTGATCTGATTTTGAGATTTATTAAATTTTCATGATTAATGAAATTCATTCATAAATGACAATGATTTGTCAATGATTCATCTAAAATTGATAAAATCACACAAATGATGTGATTAACTTTATCTAAAATTTCACCAGGTACTTGCTGATTAATCACCGATCATTTTTATCTTTTGATTAGGCTGCCTAGGATCCTGTATCACACTCCACAGACTCACCCATTTCTGGTTTCCAGTCCTCATCTCCATCACACACCTTTCCTCCATCTTTATCAGCAGCATCTTCATCCTCGGCCGAGTCCATTTCCACGTCCTGCTCTTGTGACCTGGACTCGGCCGTCAGAACTGGACTGCTGCCGAGCAGAAAGAAAAGTAAAGGATGCTGATTTTGCCTGCATGTCCGTATGTCCAGGTACAGGTTTCCATACCGGACCCAACCATTAGTCACATTAGACTGAACTAACAAAATTCTCTTAAATGAATTACTGAGTGTGTAAACACATCACTTCCACTGAGGGAAAGAAATTAGAGGGTCTGATAACCTGCATTTGTTTTAATTATCTAGTGATTCTCACACATTCAGAAAAGTTTTTTCTACTGTAATAATAAATAACTAGAAGACACGACCCTCTGATTCTTTTCTTTGGTGTCGAAGAGACGTGTGAAATTGAAATTACCTTGAATTGGGTCCAGTCTGATCCGTCTGTGTTAGGGAAGTGTTGGATTGAGAATCATCAGCAAGTCCTTCGTCTTCTTCATCCTCCTCCTCATCCTCCTCCTCTCCAGTCTGTAAGAATTTGTTCATGGTTTGACAAAAATGACAAGTCTATTTATTTATTTTCTAATATGTGTCTCATTGAGACATGCTATATTGTGAGACCTTTGACTTCATGAGGACCAGTTTTTATTTTCCATCTATTTTACCTTTTGTTGTAAAAGAATTTTGATTTGCCTTTGACTTTAAAAGATCTTATATGAACAAATTTGACCTGTACAAATGATTTGACTTTTCATTATATATATTTCTACATGAAGTACTATAGTAGTACATACCTTCAGTCTGATGTAGAGGAAGGTCTTGTCACCCCCGAAGGATCTCCCGATCCTGTTGATCTCCTCTGGTGTCACAGTCTTTACTTTGAGCCTCCGGAGCTTCCTGCTTCTGTCGGCCTTGAACATGTTAAAAGGTTTATTGTCTCCAGCGAGCTGAGGGAAGGTAGACCTCAGCAGTTCCAGGAAGTCTGCCTCCTGTAGACCACGTGGACACTTTAGAACCTTTGCCGTGGATCTGTGTGACACTGAACGACAGAAACCCAGAGCTCCAGATTAATCAACTCTGTTACACCATGTGGAACAAATCTACAAAAATATTTAGTGGGAGTTTTGTCTTACCATTCTTTGAGACCACTTCAGACTCAGAATCTTCCAGGATGCAGATCTTTAACAAGTGGTGAGTTGGTTCTTCACCAAGACGGGGTCTTCCCCGCCTCCTCTTGTCAGTCTCAACTCCGACAGATGAAAACCTGAACAATGATTGGCAGAGCATTAAATACTGGACCACTGAGTCCTTTAAATGTGTAAACGTCCTGTCATCTCTCTCGGTTTCTTTCTCTGTACCTTGTGCACGTTTCACTTGGATCGTTTATGGCAGAGCTGGATGCAGGATCGGTGGGGACATCATCGTGTCTCTGTGGCTGATGGTCTTCGTTGCTGGTCTGGGGCTCCTCTCCAGCCTGTAAAAATAGCGTTCCACCTTATTCTTTAAAAAAAACAGACAATCTTTGTTTTTAAATCTCCTGATCTCAAACTGAAGAAAAAGGCCCAGTCTCATAATTACTGTTCTGACAAAACACTAAAAACAGTAACAGGGAAAAGTGTCGCATCAAAAACAAATAATTTTCTGCTGCAGGTTCCAATTTGTTTTCAAAAGAGATGATTTCATTGTAATTTGGTGCTATACCATTAATGAACTGAATTTTAAAAGGTAAAGACATGGAGGCAACAACGAGCCTCACTAGTGATTTGAAACTACCTTCAGTCGGATGTAGAGGCTGAGGTTTCTTGCTCCGGAGGACCTGATGCTCCTGCTGATCTCCTCTGGCGTCAGTGTCTTCACTTTCAGAAGCTGGAGCCTCCTGCTTCTGTCGGTCGTGAAGATGTCAAAAGGTTTATCAGAACCCAGCTGAGGGAAGAAGGACCTGAGCTGGTTCAGGAAATCTGCCTCCTGTAGTCCTCGAGGACACTGCAGCTCCTGCAGCTGGTACTTCTTTAAGACTGAAACAGGAGAATCCATCAAGATGTTTAAGAAACGACTCTCAGAAGAAAAACAAAAAACTACCACAGGCTTCACAGGTTTCACCAACAGACACAAACGCACAACCTGACGAATCATTATCCATTAGTCTGAGTTTTTCACCCTGATGTGTCTAATGAAATATCAGAAATCAGCGAGAAATAAAAATAAATACATTTGCGTCCAAACTAAATAATAATCCTCTTTCATTTGATTAACTCATCAGGGATGAAAACCAGTAACATCGAACAAAAGCTCATTTCCATCGACTGATCGATCAGCTCTGCTTCAAACTTACTGCTATTGTTGAGGACGTCAATGTGAGAGTCCTCCAGGATGCGGATCCTGAAGTCTAGATGGTCCAGTGGAGGTCTGCCGATCTTTCTCCTGTCAGACTGAACTCTGGGTAAAAACGACCTGTGGGTGAAGATACCAGATCTGATTTTTCCGGTTTTAACTAGTGACACTAAACATATCACAGAGTATTTTGTTGGTGTTTATCACACACGGCAAAAAGTTTGAACCCCCACCTTATCGTGGTGGAGGGGTTTGAGTGCCCGTATGATCCTAGGAGCTATGTTGTCCGGGGCTACCCTGGCAGGGTCTCCTGAGGCAAACTTAGTCTGGTCCTAGGTGACGGACCAGACTAAAAGCGTTTCATTGACCTCTTACGAAACGAAAATCGAGGACCGTGATGTCACCTGGCATGGCGAAGCCGGAGGCTCACCCTGGAGCCAGGCCTGGGGTTGGGGCCCGTTGGCGAGCTCCTGGTGGCTGGGTCTCCCCCTATGGGGCCCAACCGGGCAAAGCCCGAAAGAGCGACGTGGGGCTGCCCTTCTATGGACCCACCACCCGCAGGAGGATCCATAAGGGGCCGGTGCCTAGTGGATCGGGCAGTGGTCGAGGACAGGGACCTCAGTGACCCGATCCCTGGATGCTGAA
This sequence comes from Mastacembelus armatus, assembly GCF_900324485.2. Classification (NCBI taxonomy): domain Eukaryota; kingdom Metazoa; phylum Chordata; class Actinopteri; order Synbranchiformes; family Mastacembelidae; genus Mastacembelus; species Mastacembelus armatus. Next base: position 17,898,631 of record NC_046650.1, on the reverse strand, counting down.
ACTGGCTCTAGGGACATGGAATGTCACCTCACTGGGGGGGGGGGGGGGGCCTGGGCTTATGTGGGAGGTCGAGCGATACCGACTAGAGATAGTCGGGCTCACCTCCACGCCTGGGTTCTGGAAGTCCTACCAAGCTTGGTTGGCTTGTGGGACTCCCAAAGCAGCTACCCGAGTTTTTACTGCCGCCACTGCCTGGGCTGCAGCACACTTGGCCCGGCGGTGACTGTGACATATATTTAGAATATATGTGAAGTACTAAGATGTATCACCTTGATGGTATTTGATAATCAGGATCCTTCAGGTCTTCTTGTTCCTTTCTGGAGCTAATTTCAGGTTGCACCAACGACAACTCATCTTCATCTCCATCCTGGTCACCATCATCACCATCATCGTCGTCGTCAAACCACAGGAGGCCCAGACTCCCAGTGTCCTCCACAGCTGGGCAGAGACTCACATTTAGACCTCTAGTACTCATGGTTAAGTTACAGTACAGGTCACAGGTCATAGGTCATAGGTCACAGAGCAAGGACCTAAACCAGGTTCTGGATTCTCTCACCTGCCTGCTGCTGCTGCTGCTGCTGCTGCTGCTGCTGAGGCAGAACCACCCCCCCATGGCTGTCTGGACTTGAGACCAGGCCTTTGAAAGGAAAGTCAGAATAAAATCAGTTTGTTTTCTATCAGCAGATGAGATTATGCAGTTTAGAACATCTGCTACAGATTTTTGAACACAAATACCTCTGCTGAGGGCAGCACAAATAAAAATCAAACTTTATGACCCCACAAATCTCACAGCCGGTCCTGGTCCTCCCACTAAACCTCTGCAGGTTTCAGGAAAAAACTGGTCTCAGTAGCCACAACTAGCACTTTGAGCCTAAACTGGACCCTGGAGACTACTTCCTGTGTTTATTTACTATTTAATATGAGACAGAAACCACTAGTCTTTCATGTGGCTGAAGACCTGGACTCCAGGATCTCCAAAACTGGACTACATTTTGAATCGATTGATAACATCTGCACATAGCAATAAAACGGTAAGATATCACTTGTGTGTGCGTGTGTGCGTGCGCGCCAACAGGTCCACCCTGAAACAAAGGACACGTGTTTTCAGAGGAGGACCAGAAAAGACGCGTCCAAAGCCTTAAACCACCCTGGACTTTAGAAACTGTCCGTTCGGCAGAAAAACACGTAAAACCCGTTGGATTTTAAACGAAGCTCGACAAGTCAAAACACGTTTGTGAGTCGAGCTTCCAGAGCAAAGGAGCCATGGACCTGCTTAGAAATCTGGATTAACTAACGACCTTTACTGATTGTGTGTTGGCCGAATTGTTCGTCACGTCGTTTGAAACCGTGTTAGCGTTTAATTTACGGATTTTAAATCTGCAGATTTATCAGGGACCAGAGAAGATTTAAAAATAGCCGTTTTTAAAGCGAGATCCGGTGAGTCCATCTGAAGACAGCATGTGGGTTTAGTAACGTGACTTTATTGTTTACCGACCTCTTCTCTCCAGTTTGACCTGCGGCTGCAGCAGAACCTCCAGCTGCCTCCTCTGCCGAGCGATCTCCTTCCTGAAGCCCGACGCCTCCTCCTCGTACCCGGCCATGGTTCTCTCCACCACCGCCAAGATCTCCTGGGCGGCCGTGGTGAGTTTCTCGGTAACGATCCCTCTCAGGATCTCCGCCTTGGACATGTTACCGAGACTGTCGAGCCCCTCGGAGCCGCCGGGGTTCCTCTTCATCCAGTAGAACATGGTTCGGGCTTTGCTGCTTTGGGCGGACGATGTTGTTCCAGATGTTGATGCAGCCACAAAAGTGTCCGACCGGAAACAAAAACCGTGGCTATGTGGCGGATATAGTTCCCAACGGAAGCCACCGAAGAAAATAAGAGTTTTTAAAATCTTTGTTTTGGATGGATGTTTGTTTTAAAAAGTCTCTAGTCCCCCACAGAGATTATAAATCTCACAGTCCAAATGTACAGTTTTATTTCAGAGCTGGGCCCAGTCCTTAAACGTCATTGATCCCCGAAGGAAAATATCAGGTGTGTGAAAATGCTGAAGGCAGCTGCAGTAACAGTGCCTGTAGTCCGTCAGTCTGCCTGTAGTGATGCGTCTCAGCGTTACTGTTAGAAACTCTGCCAACTTTCTGCCAACCACACTGAGAAAAGAAGAGTGTTTGTATGAAACCTGAGTCCTTTAGAAACTGGTACTTCATAAGCTTATTGATTATCTATAACACTGTGTGTGTGTGCGTGTGTGTGCACAGGCTGCCTATCCCCAGGCCTGGTGAGGTGCTGGGGCTGGTGGGGACCAACGGTATTGGCAAGTCCACAGCTCTGAAGATCCTGGCTAGAAAACTGAAACCCAACCTGGGCAAGTACGACGTGAGTGTCCAGACCTGCTGTTGTCTCCCCGCAAGACAGAAAAGCTGCTGCAGTTTGAAAATGTGGAGAAATGTTGGTGAAAAGCTGATTTGTTGAGTGTGAGTGCTTCTCAAAGCCGGGCTGTGCTGAAGAGATAAGATGTGGGTGTAGCTGCTCAGCGCTGACAGTGGAGTTTTTAATTATCATGTGCTTTGTTTGACAAAAACTCAGCGTCTGTATTAAAATGGAATTTAGCTCGAAGCCCTGACGACATTTTGACCATCAACGTTGCTCATTTCACTTTTCTGCAGGAGATGAATCAGGATTAGTGTGGCAGGGTCTTATCTTTATAATGTCTTTACTGTTAGACAGCAGTGACACATTTTCACAACATTAGGATGTTAAAATAGCTTTGTGTATATACGTTCCTATTATATGTGTGTGTTTCTGTCCCAGAATCCTCCAGACTGGCAGGAGATCCTGACCTACTTCAGAGGATCAGAGCTGCAGAATTATTTCACCAAAATCCTGGAGGACGACCTGCGGGCCATCGTCAAACCGCAGTACGTCGACCAGATCCCAAAGACCGTCAAGGTAAAGGACCTTAACGTGGCTGAGGTGGTTCTGGGGTAAATGTTAGATGCCAAGACTCAGGAATAAGCAGATGCAAGTAGGTTTACTTCACTTCCCCTAGAATCTGCTCCCGAGCCTTGGGGTGTAACACAAACCCATCAGTTGACTTTGCCCCACGTTAAAACAACTAGGGAGAAATTTGACTCTATAATGACATCGATCATTGTGTTGTGTTGGGGTTGTGTTGCCGGGCAGATCTGAGTCACCTGCGGGAGAGAAACGTGGAGGATTTGTCTGGAGGAGAGCTGCAGAGATTCGCCTGCGCCGTCGTCTGCATCCAGAGGGCCGACATGTGAGGAAACACTGATGACGTTATTTCAGCATTTCCCTCAAACATCAACACACACACACACACACTGTCCACCACGCTATTACTGTGTCTCTGCTACCAGGTGGGTCCAGCTCATGACTTGGGTCTTTTTACTTTCGCTTGAGTTTCCTCATTTACTTTTTTCTCCTTTTCTGTTCTTCCCTTTCTTCTTTACCTCCCTCCATCACATCTTCTCCATCTCACCTGTTTTCATTTCAGTCAGATGTTTGGACAGAAGAGTCCTGAGAGAGAGAACGGTAAACACCTTCATACACCAGCTGGGGGCTGAGACCACATCCCTGCTGCTATTAAATTGTTTTGTTGTGTGCATTAATGTGTGTGTTGGTCTGTGTGTCTGCAGGCACAGGGAAGACGACCTTCATCAGGATGTTGGCAGGAGGACTGAAACCTGACGGAGGAGGTGGGTGTCCTGCATCCTAATCCCTAATCTGAGCCCTGACAGAGAGGACATGTCCTCACTCATTCAGACACTGACCCCGTTTCTCTCTCAGGTGAGGTTCCCATCCTGAACGTCAGCTACAAGCCTCAAACCATCAGCCCCAAGTTTAAGGTTTGTTCACTTCATTTCATCAACAGTCACTGATCTGAGAGTTTTTCAGTGTGAAACAGGAGGCCGACACGAGACTGTAGTTCTGAGTTCAGTCGACACTTCTAGTCTTGGTCCCCGAGACCTTGTTTATTTTTCTGAGTTTACATTGTTTGGATCATTCATGTTTACACAGTTTAAATATTTGACTGAAAGCTGGGAACATGTTGCTCATAGTTCAGCTTTAGTCTTTGGTGTTAAAGTAGTAAAGGACACTTCTGCTGTTTTATTAGAATCTATCCACTTTGAGTTTTCCTCAACACATTAGCAACCAGCAGTGATTTGTCACTGCCGCTCTGCCTGTGCACAGAGCAGCACCAGTCGTCCCAGTCCCTGAGTCCGTCAGAAGTAACAGCTGCTGTGGTTGTTTTTGTTGCAGGGCAGTGTCAGAGCTCTGCTGCATGAGAAAGTCAGAGACGCCTACACTCACCCCCAGTTCATCACCGACGTCATGAAGCCGCTGCAGATCGAGAGCATCATAGACCAGGATGTAAGACAAATACTTGTCTCTGTTATTGTTCCTAAATATGACTGTTCTTTAGTAGGGACTTTATTTACACCAGTAGTTTTATTGTTGTTGTGTAGCCTTAGTCTTTTTTCCCTCACAAAAATGACAGAGCAGATGTTTGAAGTGTTTCCCATCCAGCAGCGTTCATGTCTTATTAGCCGCTTTCTGATCAGGTGTCATGTTCAAGTTAGTGATGTGACAGCACCTGTGAGGGTCTTATTGGTGTCACTCAACCATCTGTCTGGAAAAACCTGCTGTGGGTTCTTGGATCAGTCTTAAGGAACAGCGGAGAACAGAACCACTCCATCAGATTGATTCACCTGCCCCCCTCCCCCCTCCAGGTGCAGAACCTGTCTGGTGGTGAGCTGCAGAGAGTCGCTCTCACGTTGTGTTTGGGGAAACCAGCTGATGTTTACCTGATCGATGAGCCTTCGGCCTACCTGGACTCTGAGCAGAGGTTGATGGCTGCCAGGGTCATCAAGAGGTCAGACACAGCTTTTCTTTACAGTTATTCTTCATGTTGGACTGAAAACACTTAACACTTCCATGGATTTTAAAGTGGAAAACAAAGAACATTGGTACAGTGTCTGAATCATGTTTGTGTTTGCAGGTACATCCTCCATGCGAAGAAGACGGCCTTCGTGGTGGAGCACGACTTCATCATGGCGACCTACTTGGCTGACAGTGTGATCGTGTTCGACGGCGTCCCGTCTAAGAGGACCTTGGCTAATACGTAAGACAGATATGAAAAAAAAATCTCTCAACTTTAACTTAACATCTGGCTGTGATGTTGACTGAAGTCGCTTTCTGTCGCTCAGTCCTCAGGGTCTATTAGCGGGGATGAACCGGTTTCTGTCACTGCTGGAAATCACGTTCAGAAGAGACCCGAACAACTTCAGACCACGCATCAACAAACTCAACTCCATCAAGGTATTTACCCCCTGCAGCACTTAAGGCAGCTTTGTTTCTATTCAGTGCTCATTGTGCTGGTAGCAGGACTAGTTGCTGGTGCAGTATTAGATAAGTGCCATATAGTATAAGTGCTGGTAGGTGTACTATGAGTACTCAGTGTAGTATTATGTGTAATAGTAGTCTGTCCAGTAATTGTTTTATCAATAGTGTGGAAAATGGAGGTGTATAGCACAGATGAACAAGCTAATCTAGGTTGGAGACTGACATTAACAGAGTAGAGACAATTCACTGCTGGTTTTACTCTTGAAAATACTGTAGTTCAATACTTAGCATCAAATCTACATTACCCATGATGCTGCAGGAAATGTAAGTTGTGAATATTACACATGCAGAACTTTCACTTTCTGAACATAGATGTGAAAAACTAACTTTTTCTTTAACGTGTTAAAATCAGACACAAAATCAGTCCTACTGTTTAGTCTTGATGTGATTCTGTCCTGTGCAAAAATATATTTCACACTATCAATACTACAACTATTACTACTAATACTGCACCAACACCTCAATGTTACGTTGAGTACTCTTATCTGCACTAAAATTACAGATTAACACTATATGCATCACCTGCTGCTAAACTTACTGCTACGACTACTAGACTTACCTGCAGTGACATTCAGCAGTTAAGAGTTTAGAGTTGCATTTCTTGTGTTTCTATAGAAAGTGGTCGTACTAAACTGCTGAAGCTTTAAATCTGTAAACAGAAACAGCTTCAATTATATAAAAAATGAACAGGAACACCTGCAAACTAGTCTCCCAAACAATTGACGAATGATACATTACTAAACTCTACCCTCACCTGTTAAAGTAGTAAGTGCAGTAAGAATACTAGTAGTGCTACACTGACTTAGTGTTTGCATCTTTTTAACCTGTAGTTTAGGAGGTATTTTAAGCTCCGCCTGACATTTTACCACTGTCTCTTTCACAGGACACAGAACAAAAGAAAAGTGGGAACTATTTCTTTCTGGAAGACTAAGACACCATCCTATGTGACCAAACATGACTTCCTACAATGCTATGAGGGAATGCACCCCTGAAGACAGTAGCCTTACTACAAGTACCACCAGGCTGTTTTCTGAAAAACAGTAGATATGTTTTAATTCATTAATACTGCAAAGTACACATCAGTCTCTATGTACCAGGCTGCATTCAGTGGCCACCTATGTTGTGAAATGTTTAAAAACAAAGCATTCTCTGTCCAGGAGATTACTGTGCTGGACTCAAAAGAGGGAAACTGTGGCGTGTTCAGCAGCATATTTTAAAAATCAAGTATTTACAACCGATAATAAACAAATGGAGCTGATCCTGCTAAAGTTTCTTGATTTTTTTTTTCTTTTCTTTTTTTCTTTTTTTTCCCTTTTTTTGGGGGGAAACATCACAAAAATTGATTTATCAAGGTACATTTTACTGGCTGATCTTCTTTATCTCAAAATTGTTTGATTAATTATTTTTTTCTTTTCCATGATTAATCACATGAATAATCATTGATTAATCACGTGATTGATTATTCGGGGTGCGAAAAATTGAATTTTTTTCCAGAAGTGATTAATGATGGCAAAGAAAAATGACTAATCATTGACAAACTTTACTTACTATGACCACTTTAGACAAAAACTCAAAAAGGCAAAAAAATGGTCATACTTTACTAAGACATTTTTGGTCAAAAAAAAAAAAAGGTCATACTATACTAAGGCATTTTTGTCAACCAAAATGGTCATACTACTAAGGCATTTTTGTCAAACAAAATGGTCATACTATACTAAGGCATTTTTTGTCAAAAAAAAAAAAATGGTCATATTATAGTGTTTAAAAATTTCAAGTAAAATGGTCATACTATACTAAGACATTTTTGGTCAAAAAAAAAAGGTCATACTATACTAAGGCATTTTTGTCAACCAAAATGGTCATACTACTAAGGCATTTTTGTCAACCAAAATGGTCATACTACTAAGGCATTTTTGTCAACCAAAATGGTCATACTATACTAAGGCATTTTTGTCAACCAAAATGGTCATACTATACTAAGGCATTTTTGGTCAAAAAAAAAATGGTCATACTATACTAAGACATTTTTTGTCAAAAAAAAATGGTCATACTACTAGGGCATTTTTGTCAACCAAAATTATTTTTTTCTTTTCCATGATTAATCACATGAATAATCATTGATTAATCACGTGATTGATTATTCGGGGTGCGAAAAATTGAATTTTTTTCCAGAAGTGATTAATGATGGCAAAGAAAAATGACTAATCATTGACAAACTTTACTTACTATGACCACTTTAGACAAAAACTCAAAAAGGCAAAAAAATGGTCATACTTTACTAAGACATTTTTGGTCAAAAAAAAAAAAAGGTCATACTATACTAAGGCATTTTTGTCAACCAAAATGGTCATACTACTAAGGCATTTTTGTCAACCAAAATGGTCATACCACTAAGGCATTTTTGTCAACCAAAATGGTCATACTATACTAAGGAATTTTTTGTCAAAAAATGGTCATGCTATACTTAGGCATTTTTTGTCAAAAAAAAAAAAAATGGTCATACTATACTAAAGCATTTTTTGTCAACCAAAGTGGTCATGCTATACTAAGGCATTTTTTGTCAAAAAAAAAAAAGGCCATATTATAGTGTTTAAAAATTTCAAGTAAAATGGTCATACTATACTAAGACATTTTTGGTCAAAAAAAAAAAAAGGTCATACTACTAAGGCATTTTTTGTCAAAAAAAAAAATGGTCATGCTATACTAAGGCATTTTTGTCAACCAAAATGGTCATGCTATACTAAGGCATTTTTTGTCAAAAAAAAAAAGGCCATATTATAGTGTTTAAAAATTTCAAGTAAAATGGTCATACTATACTAAGACATTTTTGGTCAAAAAAAAAAAATGGTCATACTACTAAGGCATTTTTTGTCAAAAAAAAAAATGGTCATGCTATACTAAGGCATTTTTGTCAACCAAAATGGTCATACTACTAAGGCATTTTTGTCAACCAAAATGGTCATACTATACTAAGGCATTTTTTGTCAACCAAAGTGGTCATGCTATACTTAGACATTTTTGGTCAAAAAAAAAAAAGGTCATACTACTAAGACATTTTTGTCAAAAAAAAAAAAAAGGTCTTATTATAGTGTTTAAAAATTTCAAGTAAAATGGTCATACTATACTAAGGCATTTTTGTCAAAAAAAAAAAAAAGGTCATATTATAGTGTTTAAAAATTTCAAGTAAAATGGTCATACTATACTAAGACATTTTTGGTCAAAAAAAAAAAGGTCATACTATACTAAGGCATTTTTTGTCAAAAAAAAAAAAGGTCATAGTGTTTAAAAATTTCAAGTAAAATGGTCATACTATACTAAGACATTTTTGGTCAAAAAAAAAAGGTCATACTATACTAAGGCATTTTTGTCAACCAAAATGGTCATACTATACTAAGGCATTTTTTGTCAAAAAAAAAAAAGGTCATAGTGTTTAAAAATTTCAAGTAAAATGGTCATACTATACTAAGACATTTTTGGTCAAAAAAAAAAGGTCATACTATACTAAGGCATTTTTGTCAACCAAAATGGTCATGCTATACTAAGGCATTTTTTGTCAACCAAAATGGTCATACTACTAAGGCATTTTTGTCAACCAAAATGGTCATACCACTAAGGCATTTTTGTCAACCAAAATGGTCATACTATACTAAGGAATTTTTTGTCAAAAAATGGTCATGCTATACTAAGGCATTTTTTGTCAACCAAAGTGGTCATGCTATACTAAGGCATTTTTTGTCAAAAAAAAAAAAATGGTCATGCTATACTAAGGCATTTTTGTCAACCAAAATGGTCATGCTATACTAAGGCATTTTTTGTCAAAAAAAAAAAAATGGTCATGCTATACTAAGGCATTTTTGTCAACCAAAATGGTCATACTACTAAGGCATTTTTGTCAACCAAAATGGTCATGCCACTAAGGCATTTTTGTCAACCAAAATGGTCATACTATACTAAGGCATTTTTGTCAAAAAAAAAAAAAAGGTCATATTATAGTGTTTAAAAATTTCAAGTAAAATGGTCATACTATACTAAGGCATTTTTGTCAAAAAAAAAAAAAAAAGGTCTTATTATAGTGTTTAAAAATTTCAAGTAAAATGGTCATACTATACTAAGACATGTTTGGTCAAAAAAAAAATGGTCATAGTACTAAGGCATTTTTTGTCAAAAAAAAAATGGTCATGCTATACTAAGGCATTTTTGTCAACCAAAATGGTCATACTACTAAGGCATTTTTGTCAACCAAAATGGTCATACTATACTAAGGCATTTTTGTCAACCAAAATGGTCATACTATACTAAGGCATTTTTGGTCAAAAAAAAAATGGTCATACTATACTAAGACATTTTTTGTCAAAAAAAAATGGTCATACTACTAGGGCATTTTTGTCAACCAAAATTATTTTTTTCTTTTCCATGATTAATCACATGAATAATCATTGATTAATCACGTGATTGATTATTCGGGGTGCGAAAAATTGAATTTTTTTCCAGAAGTGATTAATGATGGCAAAGAAAAATGACTAATCATTGACAAACTTTACTTACTATGACCACTTTAGACAAAAACTCAAAAAGGCAAAAAAATGGTCATACTTTACTAAGACATTTTTGGTCAAAAAAAAAAAAAGGTCATACTATACTAAGGCATTTTTGTCAACCAAAATGGTCATACTACTAAGGCATTTTTGTCAACCAAAATGGTCATACCACTAAGGCATTTTTGTCAACCAAAATGGTCATGCTATACTAAGGCATTTTTTGTCAAAAAAAAAATGGTCATACTATACTAAGACATTTTTTTGTCAAAAAAAAAAAAGGTCATATTATAGTGTTTAAAAATTTCAAGTAAAATGGTCATACTATACTAAGGCATTTTTGGTCAAAAAAAATGGTCATATAGTGTTTAAAAATTTCAAGTAAAATGGTCATACTATATACTAAGGCATTTTTTGTCAACCAAAGTGGTCATGCTATACTAAGGCATTTTTTTGTCAAAAAAACAAAAGATACTATAATAAGGCATTTTTGGTCAACCAAAATGGTCATACCATACTAAGGCATTTTTTGTCAAAAAAAAAAATGGTCATGCTATACTAAGGCATTTTTGTCAACCAAAATGGTCATACTATACTAAGGAATTTTTTGTCAAAAAAAAAAAAATGGTCATGCTATACTAAGGCATTTTTGTCAACCAAAATGGTCATACTACTAAGGCATTTTTGTCAACCAAAATGGTCCTACTATACTAAGGCATTTTTTGTCAAAAAATGGTCATATTATAGTGTTTAAAAATTTCAAGTAAAATGGTCATACTATACTAAGACATTTTTGGTCAAAAAAAAAAAAGGTCATGCTATACTAAGGCATTTTTGTCAACCAAAATGGTCATACTACTAAGGCATTTTTGTCAACCAAAATGGTCCTACTATACTAAGGCATTTTTTGTCAAAAAAAAAAAAAAGGTCATATTATAGTGTTTAAAAATTTCAAGTAAAATGGTCATACTATACTAAGACATTTTTGGTCAAAAAAAAAAGGTCATACTATACTAAGGCATTTTTGTCAACCAAAATGGTCATACCACTAAGGCATTTTTGTCAACCAAAATGGTCATACTATACTAAGGAATTTTTTGTCAAAAAATGGTCATGCTATACTTAGGCATTTTTTGTCAAAAAAAAAAAAAAGGTCATACTATACTAAGGCATTTTTGGTCAACCAAAATGGTCATACTATACTAAGGCATTTTTGGTCAAAAAAAAATGGTCATGCTATACTAAGGCATTTTTGTCAAACAAAATGGTCATACTATACTAAGGCATTTTTTGTCAAAAAAAAAAATGGTCATGCTATACTAAGGCATTTTTGTCAACCAAAATGGTCATGCTATACTAATGCATTTTTTGTCAAAAAAAAAAAATGGTCATGCTATACAAAGGCATTTTTGTCAACCAAAATGGTCATGCTATACTAAGGCATTTTTTGTCAAAAAAAAAAAAAGGTCATATTATAGTGTTTAAAAATTTCAAGTAAAATGGTCATACTATACTAAGACATTTTTGGTCAAAAAAAAAAATGGTCATACTACTAAGGCATTTTTTGTCAAAAAAAAAAATGGTCATGCTATACTAAGGCATTTTTGTCAACCAAAATGGTCATACTACTAAGGCATTTTTGTCAACCAAAATGGTCATACTATACTAAGGCATTTTTTGTCAAAAAAAAATGGTCATACTATACTAAGGCATTTTTGTCAACCAAAATGGTCATGCTATACTAAGGCATTTTTTGTCAAAAAAAAAAGGTCATATTATAGTGTTTAAAAATTTCAAGTAAAATGGTCATACTATACTAAGACATTTTTGGTCAAAAAAAAAAAAGGTCATACTATACTAAGGCATTTTTGTCAACCAAAATGGTCATACTATACTAAGGCATTTTTGTCAAACAAAATGGTCATACTATACTAAGGCATTTTTGGTCAAAAAAAAATGGTCATACTATACTAAGGCATTTTTTGTCAAAAAAAAAAAAAGGTCATATTATAGTGTTTAAAAATTTCAAGTAAAATGGTCATACTATACTAAGACATTTTTGGTCAAAAAAAAAAATGGTCATACTACTAAGGCATTTTTTGGAAAAAAAAGTGGTCATACTATACTATGGCATTTTTTGTAAAAAAAAAAAAAAAAAAAAAAAAAGATCATACTATTCTAAGGAATTTTTTGTTTTTTGTCAACCAAAATGGCCATACTATACTAAGGAATTTTTTGTCAACCAAAATGGTATAATGGACTGGTTCTCTAACTATATATCAGAAACAAGAGAAAGGGTGACAAAATAAAAGGGTTCTGACTTCTACACTGGTTACCAGGTGGTCCATAAATACACAGTGAATTATTGACAACAACCCCACTCTAACACAGAATCCAAAATTTCTAGTTCTCCTCCATTCTCAGGCTGAACTACAGATCACATCCACATAAAACACAGGACTGGTTTATTGGGAGTTAAAAGGAGATGATGGTGCAAACACAACCAGTTTTTCTCACACACCAGGAACATCCTTATTATTGTATAATGGTTAAGTCGGTCCATGAGTAAAGCATAAGAACAACACCTGTTGACAAATGGTTCCACATAGTCCCTGTTACCCAGCAGCAGATAGACAGACTGATGTCATAGTGAAGATCTACTTCGTGGAGCTGCCCCTGAAGAATTAACACCTGCTTCCTGTGGCTGCTATTATGGTGATTCAGGTACTGTTTCCTCAGAAATACAGGTTTTACACAGTCTCACCTTCATGTAACCACAGGCAGGAGAGTCTGTTTTCTAATGTTATTACGGTAACTGGGTCACATTGAGTCTACAGATTGACACACCATCCCTGGGAACAGCAGCTGGCCAGCAGGAGGAAGTGCAACAACAGTCAATGAACTGGAACTGGTCAATGTAAAACCAGTCCTGCGAGACTCTGGGCCAGAACGGGAACTGACAAAACGATAACTGAAAACGAAACGAGAACTGAGAACATTTTACATTAAAACTGAAAAAAAAAAATCAGACTTGAAACTGAAAAATGAATTATTGACTTTCAATGTTCTCCTTTTTGTTCAATTATAGTCTAATATCGCATTCCATAGTCCGTTTGGGGAGAGGCCCAGAGAAAAATCCAACATAGTTTTGTCAAAGTTACAAACCGAGTCCACATTAATTTTAGTGACAACATGAATAAGAATCTTACCCTTTTTTAACCTACAGCTTCATGTCGGCCTCCATGTGACTCTGGACCCAGGAAACACTGGACTATGGAGTCTGTAACTTCATGTTTCTGACTGTGGAGCTACCAGTTACCGGAGTCGGCTTCTCCAAGCCAGTTTTAAACGTGAACAGGCCGGTGATGAGCCACGGGCCTCAGCTCAGCAGGATGTTTCCGTCGGACAGCTAACAGGCTAACCGCTAATGGGGCCAGGCTAGCTGGCTTTGGTTCGAGGGGTCGGGGCTTCCAGTTCAGTGACCCTCGCCCCCTCCTCGCCAGGAGCTCCCAGTTATTTCAGGTCTCATTGTGACTAAAGGAGGCAGAGGAGAAACTAAACATGTGGCACCGAGCAGTAGAAACAGGGAGAGGTCATGCTAACAGCTAGCGGAGCTAACGAGTGAGAAGTAACGAGTTAAGTCCTGAAATAACATGAAGTTCTGGACAATAAAGACGGTGCTTGATTAGTACAGGAGTATTTGACGGTTTATGAACAGCTTTACAGAGAACCCAGTCAGTTTCTGGCGAGTTAGACTGGAGCTGACCTGAGAACGAGCTGTACTGAAACAGCTCGGTGACACTGGAAGTGACTGAGCTCACAGAGGAAACCCAACATCTTCAGCTCTGCTACCTCCGGCTCTGCCTCCTGTCTTTTTCTCAGTGCCACTGTGATAGAAATGAACAAAGTAAAATACACGATCTTAATAAAGTTTGTCATTTTCTGACTGGTGTGGCTGTGAAAGGAGTCTCCAATAGTTTCCCATATTTAAAAGGCCCCTCACAGCTCATTAGGTAAACACTGCAAAACCCAGATGACAACAAACCGTTATTTGCAGACCTAGTTCTCTGCAGATTTGTCTTCCAGCTGGTGGCTCATCATGTGTCTCTGCACACAGTGGCTCTGAGAAAAGGCTTTTTTTACAGGTGTGACATTTGTACGGTTTCTACCCAGTGTGGACCCTCATATGAGCCATCAGGTTAGATGAGCAGGAAAATCCTTTGTTGCATTTGGTGCAGACATACCGTTTCTCTCTGCTGTGGTTTCGCACGTGGTCCTGTAATCTCTGCTTCGTGTAAAAAGCTTTGTTGCAGATCTCACAGACGTACATCCTCTCTGGGACTATGGTGCGACCAGAGTGATTCACCATGTGCTGCGACAAACTTTCAAAGCTGCTGAGACGTTTTCTGCACAGGTTACAGCTGAACGGCTTCTTGTCTGTGTGCATCATCTTGTGGAGATTCAGCCTAAACTTTGAAGAATACGCTTTTTGGCAGATACCACATTTGTATGGCTTATCCAGCACATGAACCCATTTGTGATTAGTGAGTGCTGATTTCTCAGCAAATGCTTTACAGCAAATCTCGCACTTATATGGTCTCTTTCCCTTATGGCGAGCAATGTGTCCCTTGATGCCGGAGGCGGACAGGAAAGACTTCCCACAGATGTTACAACTGTGTGTTTTCTGGTGTCTCTGGAGGTGACTCCTCAGCTCCTCTGCAGATGCTGAATGTACTCCACAGACGCCACAAAGCCTTTCTGCATCCTCCACGTGACTCCAGGCGTGTTTTATCAGCATCCTCATTGAGCCGCGCAGCGCTCCGCAGGTTTTACAGGACAGAGGAGTCCCTATGTTTCTGACCCACGCCCCTGCAGACGTCCCCCTCAATTTTATTCTCTTTGTTCCTACACGTGTGACTCGTGATCTCTTCGTCGCCCTCTCTGTTTCACTGTTCCTCGGATGCTCACGTTTGTGTGGTTCCCAGTCGTCATCATCTACGTCCTGTTCATTCTCAGAAAGAGGCAGACTATGCAGAGACCAGATGGACTCATGACCACCATCTGCAGCTTCTCTCTGTCCCCTCAGGTATTCTTCTTGGGATGTTGAGATGTTAGACAGAACATCCAGTGTCTTTTCTTGTAGTAAAGCTGTATTTGTGATGGCTTTTCTTTCTGGACTCTTTTTAGGGAAAAAAGAAAAAACATAAAAGGATAAAGGAAGGGTAAGAGTAAAGAATAAAGTTTTGTTTAACTGCCTGTTTTGTTGACATGGTTACCTCCTATGGATCAGGAGCTAAAGGAACAATGATGGAACCCAATGTGAATTGAATGAATTAAAAGAATTACCAATGTGACGAGCTTCATAGGAATCTAAGATGACAAGAACAAAAAAGATATATTACCTTCAGCTGGATGTAGAGGGTAGATGGGTTACTGGACCTCAAGGTCCTGCAGATCTCCTCAGGTGTCAGAGTCTCTACTGTCAGAGGCTGGAGTTTCCTAGATCTGTCCATTATGAAGACATCAAAAGGTTGATCAGGAGCCAGCTGGGGGAAGGTGGACCTGAGAAGGTTCAGAAAGTCTGCCTCCTGCAGACCACGAGGGCACTGTAGATCCTGCAGTGGGTACTTCCTAAACTCTGGAACACAAAGACAACATCCTGGTTATGTTGTTAGTGTAGCTGTGGTTGCAGGACTAGCTACACATCCTAGATTGGTGTGGAAGTGGCAGCAGGCTAACAGGGTAATCCAAAGGACTCAGACTAAAACTACCGTGTGCTGATTAGGCATCTAAAACGTAAATTTACCGATGTTTGAGAGCACACCAATCTCAGAGTCCTCCACGATCCGTATTCTGAGGTCTATGTGGTTCTGTTGCTCGCTGAGCTGAAATCTGCCGGACTTCGTCCTGTCAGACCAAACTCTGGGCAGCAATGACCTGAAACATGGAGGTTAGGAGCAGGTTAATAAAGAAATGACACAGCGACTGAATCTGCAGCTGATAGTTTAAACATCCATGTCTGTGCTGAAGTCACGTTGATATCAGCTCCTTGTTTTCAATATCAAACCCATCACCATTACTGTTACAGCTCATGTACTGCAGTATTTGGCCAGTTGAAGTACCCTGGATGTTGGCTGCTTTGATCAGAGGGGCGTGCAGGATCCTCTTTCCTCTGTGGCGGATGAAGGTCTTCATCAGTGGCTCGGGGCTCCTCTCGTTTCTGAACAAAAATATCACGTTTACACCAAAACAACGACACGTTCTTTAGGAAAAAGGTAGAAAAATAACTCCCAGCACTTTGACACTCTGTTATCACATGGCAGGAAAATAAATATTCCCTAACGCTCGGCCCAATAAGGCAAATGTTGAGACGTGATGTTGAAACAAACTTCTATCTTTCCTGGGCTGTAGAAACAACATCATGAATACCTTCAGTCGGATGTAGAGGGAAGAATTCCCCGGAGAATTGATGATCTCTTCAGGTGTCAGAGTCTCTACTGTCAGAGGCTGGAGTCTCCTGGATCTATCTGTTATGAGCACGTCAAAAGGTTGATCAGGAGCCAGCTGGGGGAAGGTGGACCTGAGAAGGTTCAGAAAGTCTGCCTCCTGCAGACCACGAGGGCACTGTAGATCCTGCAGCGGGTACTTCCTAAACTCTGGAACACAAAGACAACATCCTGGTTAAGTTGTTAGTGTAGCTGTGGTTGCAGGACTAGCTACACATCCTAGATTGGTGTGGAAGTGGCAGCAGGCTAACAGGGTAATCCAAAGGACTCAGACTAAAACTACCCTGTGTGCTGATTACGCATCTGAAATGTAAATTTACCGATGTTTGAGAGCACAACAATCTCAGAGTCCTCCACGATCCGTATCTTGAGGTTTATGTAGCTCTGTTGCTCAGTGAGCCGAAGTCTGCCGGACTTCGTCCTGTTAGACCAAATTCTGGGCACAAATGACCTGAAACATGAAGGTTAGGAGCAGGTTAATAAAAAAAATGACACAGCGACTGAATCTGCAGCTGATAGTTTAAACATCCATGTCTGTGCTGAAGTCACGTTGATATCAGCTCCTTGTTTTCAATATCAAACCCATCACCATTACTGTTACAGCTCATGTACTGCAGTATTTGGCCAGTTGAAGTACCCTGGATGTTGGCTGCTTTGATCAGAGGGGCGTGCAGGATCCTCTTTCCTCTGTGGCGGATGAAGGTCTTCATCAGTGGCTCGGGGCTCCTCTCGTTTCTGAAAAAAAATATCACGTTTACACCAAAACAACGACACGTTCTTTAGGAAAAAGGTAGAAAAATAACTCCCAGCACTTTGACACTCTGTTTCCACATGGCAGGAAAATAGATATTCCCTAACGTTCGGCCCAATAAGGCAAATGTTGAGACGTGATGTTGAAACAAACTTCTATCTTCCCTGGGCTGTAGAAACAACATCATGAATACCTTCAGTCGGATGTAGATGGCAGAATTCCCAGGAGTTTTGATGATCTCCTCAGGTGTCAGAGTCTCTACTGTCAGAGGGTGGAGTTTCCTGGTTCTGTCTGATATGAGGACATCAAAAGGTTGATCAGGAGCCAGCTGGGGGAAGGTGGACCTGAGCAGGTTCAAAAAGTCTGCCTCCTGCAGACCACGAGGGCACTGTAGATCCTGCAGCGGGTACTTCCTAAACTCTGGAACACAAAGACAACATCCTGGTTATGTTGTTAGTGTAGCTGTGGTTGCAGGACTAGCTACACATCCTAGATTGGTGTGGAAGTGGCAGCAGGCTAACAGGGTAATCCAAAGGACTCAGACTAAAACTACCCTGTGTGCTGATTACGCATCTAAAACGTAAATTTACCGATGTTTGAGAGAAACCCAATCTCAGAGTCCTCCACAATCCGTATCTTCAGGCCTATGTGGTTCTGTCGCTCTTTGATCCGACGTCTGCCAGACTTCCTCCTGGCAGTCCAAACTCTGGGCAGCAATGACCTGACACATGGAGGATAGGAGCAGGTTAATAAAGAAATGACACAGCGACTGAATCTGCAGCTGATAGTTTAAACATCCATGTCTGTGCTGAAGTCATGTTGATATCAGCTCCTTGTTTTCAATATCAAACCCATCACCATTACTGTTACAGCTCATGTACTGCAGTATTTGGCCAGTTGAAGTACCCTGGATGTTGGCTGCTTTGATCAGGGGCGCGTGCAGTATCCTCTTTCCTCTGTGGTGGATGAAGGTCTTCATCAGCGGCTCGGGGCTCCTCTCGTTTCTGAACAAAAATAACACGTTTACACCAAAACAACGACACGTTCTTTAGGAAAAGGGTAGAAAAATAACTCCCAGCACTTTGACACTCTGTTTCCACATGGCAGGAAAATAAATATTCCCTAACACTCGGCCCAATAAGGCAAATGTTCAGACGTGATGTTGAAACAAACTATCTTTCCTGGGCTGTAGAAACTTTTTCTTCTTCTCCTCCTTTGGGCTGCTCTATTCAGGGGTCACCACAGCCAATCATCTGCCTCCATTTAACCCTATCCTCTGTATCCTCCTCACCCACACCAACTATCCTCATGTCCTCCGTCACTACATCCAAGAACCTCCTCTTTGGTCTTCCTCTAGGCCTCCTTCCTGGCAGCTCTAACCTCAGCATCCTTTTACCAATGTATTCACTGTCCCTCCTCTGAACATGTCCAAACCATCTCAATCTGGCTTCCCTGGCTTTTTCTCCAAACCATCTACCATGAGCTGTCCCTCTGATGTCCTCATTCCTGATCCTATCCATCCTCGTCACTCCCAGAGAGAACCTCAACATCTTCAGCTCTGCTACCTCCAGCTCTGCCTCCTGTCTTTGTCTCAGTGCCACTGTCTCTAAACCAGACAACATTGCTGGTCTCACCACTGTCTTGTCCACCTTTCCTTTCATTCTTGCTGACACTCTTTTGTCACACATCACACCTGACACTTTCCTCCACCCGTTCCAACCTGCTTGCACACGTCTCTTCACATCTTTTCCACACTCTCCGTTGCTCTGGACTGTTGACCCTAGGTCCTTTAAATCCTCCACCTTCTTCACCTCTACTCCCTGTAACCTCACCGTTCTACTTGAGTCCCTCTCATTTACACACATGTACTGTTTTACTGCGACTAACCTTCATTCTTCTCCTTTCCAGAGCAAACCTCCACCTCTCTAGATTTTCCTCCACCTGCTCCCTGCTCTCACTACAGATGACAATGTCCTCTGCAAACATCATGGTCCATGGAGATTCCTGTCTGACCTCATCTGTCAGCCTGTCCATCACCACAGCAAACAAGAAGGGGCTCAAAGCCGATCCTTGGTGCAGTCCCACCTCCACCTTGAACTCCTCTGTCACCCCTACAGCACACCTCACCACTGTCTTACAGCTCTCATACATGTCCTGCACCACTCGAACATACTTCTCTGCCACTCCAGACTTCCTCATACAAAACCACAGCTCCTCTCTCGGCACCCTGTCATACGTTTTTCCAAATCTACAAAGACACAATGCAGCTCCTTCTGGCCTTCTCTGTACTTCTCCATCAGTATTCTCAAAGCAAATATTGCATCTGTGGTACTTTCCTGGGCTGTAGAAACAACATCATGAATACCTTCAGTCGGATGTAGAGGGCAGAATTCCCAGGTGTTTTCATGATCCTCTCAGGAGTCAGTCTCTTTACTGTCAGAGGCTGGAGTCTCCTGGATCTGTCCGTTATGAGGATGTCAAAAGGTTGATCAGAAGCCAGCTGGGGGAAGGTGGACCTGAGCAGGTTCAAAAAGTCTGCCTCCCGCAGACCACGAGGGCACTGTAGATCCTGCAGCGGGTACTTCCTAAACTCTGGAACACAAAGACATCATCCTGGTTATGTTGTTAGTGTAGCTGTGGTTGCAGGACTAGCTACACATCCTAGATTGGTGTGGAAGTGGCAGCAGGCTAACAGGGTAATCCAAAGGACTC
Source organism: Mastacembelus armatus (assembly GCF_900324485.2). Lineage (NCBI taxonomy): Eukaryota > Metazoa > Chordata > Actinopteri > Synbranchiformes > Mastacembelidae > Mastacembelus > Mastacembelus armatus. The sequence continues at coordinate 17,878,699 of NC_046650.1, read as the reverse complement.
AGACTAAAACTACCCTGTGTGCTGATTACGCATCTGAAATGTAAATTTACCGATGTTTGACATCACAAAAATCTCAGAGTCCTCCACGATCCGTATTCTGAGGTCTATGTGGTTCTGTCGCTCACTGAGCCAACGTCTGCCGAACTTCCTCCTGGCAGTCCAAACTCTGGGCAGCAATGACCTGACACATGGAGGTTAGGAGCAGGTTAATAAAGAAATGACCCAGTGACTGAATCTGCAGCTGATAGTTTAAACGTCCATGTCTGTGCTGAAGTCACGTTGATATCAGCTCCTTGTTTTCAATATCAAACCCATCACCATTACTGTTACAGCTCATGTACTGCAGTATTTGGCCAGTTGAAGTACCCTGGATGTTGGCTGCTTTGATCAGGGGGGCGTGCAGTATCCTCTTTCCTCTGTGGTGGATGAAGGTCTTCATCAGTGGCTCGGGGCTCCTCTCGTTTCTGAACAAAAATATCACGTTTACACCAAAACAACGACACGTTCTTTAGGAAAAAGGTAGAAAAATAACTCCCAGCACTTTAACACTCTGTTTCCACATGGCAGGAAAATAGATATTCCCTAACGTTCGGCCCAATAAGGCAAATGTTGAGACGTGATGTTGAAACAAACTTCCATCTTCCCTCGGCTGTAGAAACAACATCATGAATACCTTCTACCAAGGTAGACTACCTTCAGTTGGATGTAGACGGCAGAATTCCCAGGAGTTTTGATGATCTCCTCAGGTGTCAGAGTCTCTACTATCAGAGGCTGGAGTCTCCTGGATGTGTCTGTTATGAGGACATCAAAAGGTTGATCAGGAGCTAGCTGGGGGAAGGTGGACCTGAGCAGGTCCAGAAAGTCCACCTCCCGCAGACCACGAGGGCACTGTAGCTCCTGCAGTGGGTACTTCGTTAAATCTGGAACAGAGAAAAGTTCAGCAGGAGGCTCTGTCAGTACGTTTAGAACATTCAAAACAAACACTTCACATGCAGGTCTGGGTGGACCAGCACATGGACACCATGACAAATCCCTTGTTCCAAAGAACTGTGATGTAACGATGTGAGAAAGGGAGAGTGGATGAAAATGAGGGCGTCCCAGCAGAGCCTCAAAGGTTAAACTTACCCATGGCTGAGAGGACGTCAATCTGAGTGTCCAGAATGTGGATCCTTAGCTCTATGTGGTTTTGTGGCTCACTGACCAGAGGTCTGCCTACACTCAACGTTTCAAACTGAACTGAAGGAGGCAATGACCTGAAAAATAAAAAGGTGATGATACTCCACATGCTCCTGTGCCCAAACCAGGAACAACAGGCCCAGAACAAGAGTCAAACCTTGATAGTGTTTCGGGCTCTGGGGCAAGTTCCTGTGTGGACTTCAGCGCTGATGTCTTAGAAGGTTCCTCCACCTGGTCCTCAGTGTAACAGAACTTCACATTAACACTGTTCTCCAAACCTGCACACAAACGGTTTCCAGTTTAACCAGGTTTGGTTTCAGGATTTATTGTTTGTTGTTAGAAAAAAAGTAACCAAACCTACGTCACGTGGTTTCTGACCAAATCAGCTGAATCAGATGAGGATTTAAAGTCCTACCTGGCTCGTATTTGTTCTGCTCTTCGTCTTCAGTGAATCCTCCTTCTCCGTCTTCCTCCTCCACAGGTTCACAGAAGGAAAACAGCTGCTCATCATCTGGATCAGGTAGAGTGAAATAATACAGAGCTGGAAACAGCTGTCTCATCATACTGTTTATTTCAGATCTTAACCAAAGCCAGGAGCTAAACTGTGCTGCTTCAAATCTGGAGTAAAAATGGAAACTGTAACAGTGAAAATACCTAAAGCAGCAGCTGTTTCATAAATGACGCCTTTCCACACTGACTCTATAGGGGCCGAATTAATAAGTGACAGTTTTAACTCGAGTGTTTCGGTACCGGCTGGTTTCATTGTTGACAAACAAACAATCAACACTTTTTCCACCCGGGTTCGTCGCTGGGAAGCTTCTTTGTGCGGGAGCAACACACGGTGTTTGGCTAACTTCCGGTGAGTTTACCGACCTGTTTCCACTTTGATCTCCCGGAGAGGAGCCTCCTCCAGCTGCCTCCGCTGCCGCTCGACCTCCCGCCTGTAGCCCGAAACCTCCTCCTCGTACCCGGCCACGGTCCTCTGGACCACCGCGAATATCTCCTGGGCGGCCGTGGCCAGTTTTTCGGCGATGATCCCTTTCAGGATCTCCACGTTGGACAGACTGAGGACCGTGTCCCGCTCCATGGTTTTCACCGCGGATCCGCTTCAGGCGGGGAATATTTTGGCGCGGATGCCGGTGCAATCCCAAACGGTGTCCGACTGGAAACAAAGCACCTCCCCCCATGTTTTGTCTGTACTACAATCTATCAGGTCCTTTATTTGTATTTTATTTATTTTTTTATATACAAAATCTAAATAATAACGATGCAGTAATTGGACTGGAAACATTGACTATAGTCCCTAAAATGTATATTCTCTATTAGTTATTCATTCATTCTCTAATTAAATAAAAGATCTGTTGCAATAAAACAAAAGTCTAGAAATAAAATCAGATGAGGTGAAATATAATTGACTTAAAAAGAAATAAGATTGATATAAGTTATAACTGAACATATTCAACACAACACAACTATTTAGCAGTTTCACTGTGATTCATTCTGAGGCTTTGACACAAAATAACTCTGACAGCTGTGCTGACCAACCCACAGGGATCCTCCAGCCAGGTCAGAGGTCAGAGGTCAGAGGTCAGAAAGAACAGGGAGAGAGAGAAATATGTAAGAAAAGGCAGACACAGTCGTTGTTACTGGTATTTAACAGCTCAGACTTCAGAGCAGATAAAACCAGAACAATCTGTAAAACAGCTGAAGACTGAAAAAAATCAATGTGGGTTTGTTGGAGAAAACACCAAGTAGATAGAAAACAAAACAACAGGCTTTGCCATCCAAATATATTTACAGTAAGAATATACCTTGTATGTCTGTTACTGCATTATTTCTGTATTTGACTTTAAAATACTGGAGTAGAAGTACAGCTACTGCAGCAGAAAATGACGCTCTGACCAACTGATTCTAGAGAGGCTGAAGTTTCTTTAGACACACTTGTGTCCAAATCCAGATCACAGGAACATGAATGGAAGTGGCAGCAGAAAAACCTCTGGCAGAAAAGAAGCTGTGAGTTGTGGGGGAGGAGGTTTAAACATCAGGAACAGGATCTTACTGCAGCAGTTTGATGATCCGACAGTCAGCTCCTCTTGTCTTTACCCTAAACTGTCTCAGCTTTATCACTATTATTATTGATATTAGTAGTAAATCATTCATCTATAGTGCAGTTTTTTTACATCAGGTCAGTTGTTTTGGAGCAGATGTCCAGCAGAGAAGTAAGTATTTTTATATTATTCATTAGTATTTAATTATTTCTATGAAGATGTTTTTAAATAAAGTTTTGTTTGTGCGAACAAATGACCTTCTCATCATTGTATGTTATTTATGTGGTTTTCTTAACTGTGTAACTTCATTACTCTCTTGTGTCCTTTGTTAAATCACTTTTAAAGTTTTATCAAATATCTTTTACAACAAATCCTCCAATTAATCTCAACACCTTATATTTTAATATCAATTAAATTACTCTTTTCATATTAATTGTACAGTTTCACAGTCTCTAAAGACAATTATTACAACTGTCAGTGATATATTGATGATATATAATAACCTTCAATGACATTATAATAATAAAGTATTTATGTATTTATAATGATGATTAGAAATGATCAAGTTGTACTTTATGTAATACTGATCACTAATGTCATTTGAAGTAAAACTGATTTGTCACTGATTGAATTATTGACTTTGTCTGAGGAGATCAGACCGATGAGCGGGCTGGACCCTGCAGCACCGACCTGTGGTGGTAAGAAAACCACATTTACCTGCCACCAAAAACCTTAAAGACACTAAAACCGCAAAAAAAGAAACTGCCACAAAATATTTTGGTTATTTTTCTATTGTTGAACATGTTCCAGGTGAGCCTCAGGTGTGGGACTGGACTCCACCTCCACAGCAGCAGTACCTGAGCCTGACCACAGGGGGGCAAAACAACACAACACACACCCACACCACTTCTGTAAGTATGTGTGTGTGTGTGTGTGTGTGTTTCCCTTCCAGCCAGTATGTTCCCTTTCCAACAGGATCAGTGTTAAATGTGACCCAGACACTGGTGGGGGTCACGGCCCCCAAGGCCTAATGTGCTGCTGTCAGGATCTATCTACTGCTACTACATCCACTACTACAACCACATCTGCTGCTACTACATCCACTACTGCATCCACATCTGCTGCTACTACATCCACTACTGCATCCACATCTGCTAACACTTATACTCCTGTCTTCTAACATTTGAAACATGGTCATAAACACTGAGGCAGAGGAACTACTGTACCACTGCAGTATTTGATAGTTGCTATTACTCTTAATCTTGCTGTACTTCAACAACAACAATTTTTACGTCTGCAACAACTAAAACTGCTATTACTAGTGCTAGTACTATTACTTCTGACTTCTAGTATTTGAAAAGGTTAGTATATTATTTAGTAAGTACTGTAGTACTTGGAACTTGTCAAGTGATCTAAGTTTGTGCTGTTAGGAGAATTTGACTTGGAACAAATTATAACTACAAGTACTACTATTAGTAAGTATAAGTGCTATAAGTACAGTAATAAGTACTGTTACTACTAAAGGCCTCACTCTCATCTCTCTGCAGGCGTCCGTCCATCCTCTCCTCCCTCTCCTCCTCTACAGCGACACTCACCTCCCTCCTGCTTCCCCATTCACTCAGCCAATCAGGTCGTCTGCTGCCCTACAGGCTGACGCCCATCCCTGTCACCATGACAACAGTGTCACCAGGTGAGCGTGAGGCTGGATGATGTCACAAAACAATCTCCCAATACATATACTGCTGATTGTACTACAGCTGAACTACTGCAGTACTACTGCAGTAATATCTGTTTTTGAAGCCTTGCCGTAAACACGGGTGTGGTTTTGCTCTCTCTCTCTGTTCTGGTGTGTCCTGAATGTCTCTCGCCCTCAGCAGAGCACCTGCTCAGGTGAAGAAGCCTCTGAACGCCTTCATGCTCTTCATGAAGGAGATGAGGCACCAAGTGCTGCAGGAGGGACGGGAGAGAGAGAGCGCCGCCATCAACCGCATCCTGGGTCGCCGGGTCGGTAATTTAGTTACCTGTTAAAAATCAATCAATCAATCAAAAGGTCGATGTTGGTTAGTCTGTTTCCTGGTGTCTGATCTTTAATGTTTGTGTATGACAGAACCCGTTCATTTAAGCTCTGCTTTCTTTTTGTCCCAGTGGCAAGCTCTGTCCCAGTCCGAACAGTCCCGATATTACGACCTGGCCCAGAAGGAGCGACTGCTCCACATGCAGCTCTACCCTGGATGGTCTGCCAGAGACAACTATGTGCGTAACCTCCTCTACGTCCATTACAGAGCCTGTACAGGTCTCAGAAAGCTTCATTCTTCTTTTCTTTGCAGGGTAAAAAAAAAAGGCGGAGAAACCGGCAGCCTTCAGGAAACTGTTCCAGGTCTGGGTCAAACCAAAGTCTTGATTATATTTAATGTGAGAGATGGACAGGCCTAGACAAGATTTAACTCTCAGGCTTCTGTTTGTAATTGTCATCAGTTCTGGTTTCATTCTTTGGCTGATAACATCTATTACATTTCCTCTTACGTGGAATTGAAAGGGTCTTGGTTTAACGTAGTGAACTCTGGCTGTCGTCTGTCATATGCTGCAAACTGGAGCCGCTAATATCCAGTTTGGCTGCTTTTAATGGGAACAATGGGCTAAAACACAGTTCAAAGGGAATAGCAGCAGGTCGTCACACCGGGATGATTCAAATCACTTCCTGTTTCTCAAACTTAATAATTAATAACTTGGATGTAAATGTATGAATTTGTCAATTCACTGATGCACGGACTCAAACATACATTTACATGTGCTGTTGTGTCTTTTCCCTGCAGCTGTGACAACATGACCTTGTGACCTTTGTCCAGTCAATGGAGTAAAGTTACTGCTCATGCAAATTTAGCTTCACTGGAATAAAATAAACCTGAGACTGAAACCTCGACTTGACTTTTTCTCACCAGCTCGTAAACACAGTCTGAACCTTTGGCTGACGTCTGTAAAGCAACAAGACACGACTCAACGCTCCATATCTTGTTTTGTTTATCGTAACAACAACATCGATCATCGACACCAACTTGTCAAATAAACCTTTGAAATTGATTTACAGACAACTATTCATTTCCAATGGCACCAAAAACAAAATCAAACAAAAGAAACCACTGACAGCTCAGTGTCAATACTTTACATCATCGACTAGAAAATATCTTGAACAGCGACGCGGCACAGAAACACATGCAGACACATGATCTCAGTGATCAACTGCATTAAGGCTCTAGCTTAGTTATGATTGTTAAAGGAAGCTCTGTGGCTTAGTCTCTTTCACATGTGCTAACCCAAAACAGTTGGTTAGCATAATAAACTAGCATGTGGCTACTTCTTCCTCATTACCATGATTCATTTACATTTTCTACTTTAACGAGCTAGCATTTAGCTACCTGCATTCAGTTAAATGACATGATGACCCACGTTGAGTTAGCACTGGGGAGGCTAACGAGTTAGCACTTTAGCTTTGGCCCTGACCTGTTTATCTTTGTTAACTCTAGTATTACTAGTCAAAACAATAGCGTGTGGCTAATTGTGTCAAATTAAACGACATAAATGATCACTGTCACACTGATGTTAGCTGTGGAAAGCTACTTTGCTAACATTTCAGCTTTGGTGCTAAAGGTCTGACTGGTCAGAAATAATCACATGATTGGCTGCAGTGACATTACAGCATTAATATTCAGAGAAACAGTCAAACAAAGTCAAATATTGTGCGATTCCAGTCTCTTGTGAGGTTATTTCCTACTTTTCTTTGTCATTTCTCTTTCGAGACTAAATTTCTGGTGTATCTGGACTTTTAGTTCACTGCTTCAAACTCAAAACGGCCATTTTAGACGTTTCACAGACCAAACCAATAACAGTAAAATGAAAAGCTGCAGCAGGACAGCAGACAGAAAAGTGGTTAACCGCCAACAAATGCCCTGATAAACTCTTAAATCCTAAGACTATCGTCAAACACTGTCAGGTGCTACAACCTGTTTTGTCGACATTTGTTTTGTGGCGGCAGAAGAATCAAGTGACAGAGAAACGAGAGGTTTTAAGATGGTTTTAGAGACCTGATAGATACTTGGCAGTGAAGTAGAACTCATTTTCTAACGACTTGTGACTTTAAACACTTTTCAGTTTCCCCTCTCAGCAGAGTCAAGACCTCTTGTTTTCCTGACGGTCAGTGCTGGACCTCCCTGGACATACTCTGAATATCCCACAGGGAGGAAGGTAAACTGCAGGGTTAAGGTCTTGGTGATAAATAAACACCAAGCGATGGTGATAATGTAAACGTGATAACACCTTTTCTCCGCCTCTTCCTGAGGAACCAGGGCAGAGGTGGAAATGCTGGTTTCTAATAAAAAAGGTTTCTGTCCATCTTCATCGACTTGTCGTCTTACACAGGAGTCGGGGAGGACGGACGCTGTGCCGTCACCTCAGGTTAGTTACGTCCTCCCTAGTCCTCATTCGTCCCTCCCCCCCTCCACTATCCGGTATCTCTGCCTGCAGGACGAAGGCAGAGAGATTGGCAACTCGAACTCAACAGGAACCGTCGTCTGGACGTTTTTCTCCAGGAAGTTGAAAATCAGGTTCCACCAGGTCCTGGACAGGTAGTTACTGGGAGCCTGACGCAGCACCTGAGCAGAAATTAACACGGTTTAGAGGAAAAGGTCTGAAGAAAGAAAGAGTTGACTGGTCTCTGCAGCATCTGGAGCTGGTTTTTGGACAACAATGAAACCAAAATATATGACATACTCCAGCACACGTGGTTTGATGTGTTGACAGTGTGTGTCCACCTACGTGTGTGTTGGCCATGGTGTGGTACCACCAGAAGATCCTGGTGGTGACGAAGTACCCGATCACCACGTCGATGCTGTAGTGCTCGTGGGCAATCAGGATGCAGACGATCCCTGAGGCGCTGAGAAGCCAGCAGAGCCAGTGATACCACCACATCCAGCGAGGGGAGTCTAACGAGGTCACAACAGGGTCAGCATGTCATTTGTGTTTGGCATGAAAGTGTCTCAGAGTCTGAGTATTTAGACCCCAGCTTTCTCCTGCAGAGTGACTTTATCCCGACATGTCAGTCTGACGTTATCATGTTGCATCATTTCATATGATTTGATATATTAGGATTCTTCTACATGAGCTGAGCTCATTCAAGGCAGGAAAACATAAAGTGTGTTTCCATGCAGATGTTTCATCCACAGGTGTCCTGAGAGGAAATGCTTTTACAGGTTTAGACCTTACTGACAGATTCATTGTCGAAACAGCTGCACCCGTTTTTACAGATGTTTTCCACTCCAATCAGCTGTTTTGCAGATGTTTCCACCTGGCTGAGGTGTAAAACCTGTTGTGTGGCTAAAAGCCATTTATTTAGCTTCTCCAGCAGATTTAACAGATTCAAGAGGAAACATTTTAAGTGTCTTCAGCTGTAAATAGAGTTTACAGGTTGTTGTTTGCTTGAAACGACTTTACTTCAAACAGCAGTGGAGCCTGTTTGGTTATTGAACCTTCATTTAACCAGGTAAAAATAAAAAATCGTCTTTGCAAGAGAGACCTGGCAGCAGACAACTGAGGAAAACACACATCCTGAACTGAAGCCAAGATCTGCTAAAAATACTTTGGACTGTGACTGAATCTGATACCAAGTTTATTTATTTGATTTCAGGCGTGTCTTTGTTTCCTCTACGCTGCAGCTGCATCGGGAAGTTTAACCTTAAAGCAGAGAGAAGTAAATGTTTGTTTACTCACACTCCTTGATGAACAGATAGGACAGAGTCAACATGACGGTGTGACCGCTGTACAGGAAATCTCCACACATCAAGTGGGAGCCAGTCAGAGACAAACCTGAACACAACACACACACACACACACACCTGTTTATCCAAAAACTACTGCAGAGGCAAAAACACCGGCTGGAACTAAAAGCCCAATCACCAAATGTCGACACGTGAGCTCGAGTGTTACCTCCTCCTGACAGCAGCCGGAAAATCCTCCAGATCTTCCCCGTCGAGTCGTTGTACAGCTGCACGAACCACAAACACACTGATGAGGAGCTGTGTACACACTCCATGTGAATGAAAATAAGTGTGTGTGCGCGTGTGTGTCTGTGTGTGCGTACCTTCGGAGCACAGACCATGTGTTTTCCAGGCACCGGCAGGGTGGTGATGTACATGGTGACGCAGCGATACATGTAGAGCGTCCCGATCAGGAAGAAACAGCGGCGACCTATGATGGCTCTGCAGACAGACAGTCTCATTGGACCACGACATGTTCTGACCCTAATGTTCTGGAGATTCTCAGGGGTGTCAAGAAAAGATCAGATTTCTGATCTGAGGTGTTGGCGACTCACATTTTGCTCATGTCAAGGCAACAATTAACATTTGGTGTCATGAGACCTGTTTCCTTGTGTCTTACACTAGTTTTGGTCTCTCTCTTGGAACCTTATGCACGAGGACCTGGCTGCACACAAGGTGGACTGACCTCAGCCAGAGGTGATCAACAGCAGCCAGATGTTACTGGTTTGGATTAGATTTAATAGACTCTACCATCTTTGTTTGCAGCCAGGTTCCTCGTGTTAGCTGGTCTTTTTCTACTCCTACAGCATCACTGGCCCCAGAAACACAAAATCATTCTTGCTATCTACCTGTTCATGGAGTCAAGTACCGAGAACACTCAGAATTAAAGCACCTGGAAAAACTACAAAACCAGTAATAACTGCTGTTCGTACTTGTGCTTGAGGAAGAGCCACTGGATGAACCAGAGTCCGACCAGGATCAGCCCATTGACCTCGGTGACGGTGAAGGCCCAGGGGACTCGGTCCACGTAGTCAAAGAACTTGTCGGGCAGCGGCGGGCTCACGGACTTGTCCGGCACCCTCTCGTGGACGACGGTGATGATGACGGTGGTGAAGACGAGGTTGCACAGGGCGTAGAGGAAGGCCACTCCCGTCTTCCACCACTCCTTTGGGAGGCGGTTCGCTCGCTCCTCCGTCACAGTGATCTTGACGTAGTTGCAGTGTCGCCTCAGCCCGTTGCTCAGAGACTCAATCAGGTGTTTCTGCCTGAACAGGCTGCTCAGATTGCTGCACTCGTGCTCACTCCTGTCATCATGGGCGTCAGCCGGGGGCGACGGCGAGGAGGCGTGGCGAGTCTGATTACCGTTGGCGACCCTCGGAGGATGAGGAGGCACAGGGGAATTCGCTGTGGTCACATTAACGACCACATGGGGGCGAATGTCGTCACCGCTCTGGATCAGTTCTGTCGCTGCCATTGATCGGCCTATTTTTCCTTCACGCAGTCGGACCGATCACAGGTACTGAATGCTTTGGCCAAGCTAAGATGGGATCAATAATCAATCAATAATCCAGTGTCAACAATCAGTAGCTCAGTATGTGCAGTCCAGGGGCAGGGGATCAGAAGGTCCAGGCAACACACAGATCAATGACCTTGTCGATGTAAGTCGTCACAGGACAGGCAGCTGATTGGTCGATTGGGTCAATCAGATCAAACCTAAAAAACCAGAAAAAAGAAAAACATTCTTACATTCAGTTTAGTCCAGTTCCCTGAGATCTTTTCCTGGTGATTCAGGAACTTTATTCCCCACTTCATCACTTTTCCTCATATTTTCAGCTGTTTTGGAATTTATTTAAATCAACTATCACAAAAAGTATTTTAAATATTTGTTAGAGTCTTCATTCTGAGTTCCTTCTTCCCCTTTGGTGTTTCTCTATAAGTCCTGACCTTCATACCTGCTGGATGGAGAAATATTCTTATCTCTGTGGTTCGACCTAATCGGCTTCACACTCAGAAACAGGTTGAGACTGTTTGACCTGGAGTAACCTGAGAGAGGCACTCCCTGTGAACGGTCCCAACCACAACACCGTCACAGGTGACTGCACGGAAGAGAGTCCGACGACACACACGTGAGACTCACCTGCAGAGGCGTCACTTTTATCAAGACCCGCTAACACCTGCCTAAAAACACCTGTTTTCTCTGGCGTCCTCTGCATTTTCTCTACACTTCCTGTTTGTGGCTCCTTCAGAGTAAAACTAACAATTACAATGCTAAGCAGAAAGCGTTGATGTGAAATTGAGGAGCTATTTTTCAGGCTGGGCAATAAATTTTCTTTCTATAATAATTTTTCTTCGCCCTATTGAAATGTTTACAATATTTGTCTTCACTGGGAGTTTCCTTCAGCTTCTTATCCTTTCTGAGATTAAATGTGATGATCTGTCAACATGAAAAAACTATTTTTGGCCACATCATAGAAAATCTGTGGTACAGACAAAACTGTGTGTAGTTTTAATTTTAGAGGAATAACATTTTTCTACATCAACAAGCAGGTGAGTTTTACCTGCTAATAAACTAAATAAATTCTTCAGTGCACAGACAAAGTCCATTCAGACTGGAGCCAACACTGTAATGTTTGTTTAAGTCTGACCCACCCCCATTTCTTTATGGGGGTTTTACAGGTTTACATCCTCAGCAGGAGCCAACAGACTTTGAGCTGAGAGAAGCAAACAGGAAGTCATAATGTTTTGGGTCGGACTGACACAAAGTTGTTGGGCTCATTTCTTTACAGAATATCAGCAGACCTCTATGATCACATGATCATAGTGACAATAATCTGTGAGCATGTGTGTGTGTGTGTGTGTGTCAGGGGCAACGTGATATCTGGGAATGAAACACACACACACTCTCTCTGCAGACAAAGCCTGTATTGACAAGTGTAAACTGCTGCAAACAGAGTTAAAGTGAGTCATGTCTCTCTGTCCTGCTAAATACCTCCGCCCTCTGCTGCATCGCACACCAGCTCACACAAACGTGCACGTATGTGAGCTTACACACACACACACACACACACGCACGTATGTTCGACACACCAGTCAAACAGCTTCAGAAACACAGTTTCTGTTCAACACGCAAACAACCAGAAACTCTCCAGGTAAGATACTGAGACAAAAACACACAAACCTCAGCAGATGGTGTGAGAGTCCGAGCTGCACTTGGTAACAACTATGATCCTTTTTGCTGAAAAACTCTCTGTTTCCAATGTGTTTTCTTATCTCAATACATTCCTACGACTCATGTTTGAGAAACAGACATGTTTCGCTTATTATTATTATATTATTCACCAACTAATCAATAAAGTAACAGACTCATGGATGATAAAAAGAATCTTTTTAAGGAGCTTAAACTTCCTCTTTACAGTCACTTTCTGCACAATGAGCCCAAACAACATGTACTAATGACAAACATCTGCACCAAACACACACCTTCAATCTGAGAATGACTCAACTGATCGATCACTCGTTTGTCAATAAATTAGTGAGTCATTCACTTCCTTCCTTCTTCTAATGGTTTGTTTTATCTGGAGCTCGTCCTCACACTGTAAATGTTGAACAAACGTGTTTCCTAGAAAACCCTTTGCAAAAATCCACATCCAAGCAAAAGAGTCCAACATGGTGTCTGAGCAAAGGTGTGTCTGAACAGGCTGAAGGAGAATTATCATGCAAATGGAAAACCATGTTACATGATACTGAGACTTCAAAATGTTTGTTTCTGCTGGTACTAAACCCTCAGCACAGTCCAGCAGGTTTGACTGGTCACTTTCCTCCACATCAGCTGCTGTTTGCAAAGTTTAACGTCATTTTTCAGTTTGTCCTGTTCACGGCCATAATCACATTTAGACCACGGGAAGTCACTTCCCTCAGATTAGAGCTGATCTGTCAGTGAAACAGGCTGAGAGTCTTACAGGGCCGACTCTGTCTGAGGCGGTTCATTCATTCATTAGTCACATTTACTCTCATTTACTATTCACAAGAGAAGAGTCTGCAAATGTCAGAAAGACCAAAGGAAAAGTCCTGCTGACTTTATTTTCCTCATCTGCTCAACAAACAGTTTGAACAAACAAACATGAAGCTGAAGATATTTTTTACAGCTGACAAACAAACAGAGCTGTTACCTCAGTGCGTTTACACAAACCATTTAGTTTAACAACCGACAGACTCTATCATAAAAACTACTGACTCAAAAGTCTGTTCTGCTCGTATTTTACCAAACAAGTGACTGAAACCCGCAGATCACATGGAACTGAGCCTTGACTCGGATCTTTACCGTGACAGAACCCAAAGACCGTGAGGAAACTAAGGTACCGTGAGGAAACACACCTGCAAGACGGAGGGCGACACGTTCCTGGTTCTCCCCGGTGTCAAAAACCTAAAAACCCTCAACAAACTGTGTTTTCTCCTCGTGAAGCTGGACGGAAGCGTTTCAGCAGGAAAACCTCGCGTCTTCAGCCCAAACTCCCTCTGCCTATCCTTACCTGTGCGCGTCCATGAGAACCCCACCCGTCCTCGTGCTGGTAGTCCCCGACAGGACAGAAGGGAGCGCGCATGTGTTCAGGGTGAAGGTGGGGCTGTGTTGTCAGGTGGGATTTGATCCTCTCGCCTCTTTCTGAAGAGGATTATGATCCGACAGGCTGTGATCTGGTCTTTGTTTCAGACTGACAGACAAATGTGACCCATCAAATGTCCCGCAGGCAAATCTGATAGAAAATCTCCTAATTTAACCGCTAAGTACAGATTGTAGTGCTGCTTTCCTCCACCAGAGGGGGCTGAGTATTTACTGAAGAACCTTAAACAGCTCAGATGCAGCTTATTGAAATAAAAGTACTAGTACACTGTAAATACTCTTAGTACTAGTCATAGTACTGAAGTAGTATTACAAAGAGCTTGTGTGACTGTTGTGTCTCCTCATGAGCTGCATTGAAGTTTAAAGAACATTAGTCTCCTGATTATTTGTGTATAAGTGTCTGTCCTTATATTATTGTATTATATTATATTGTTCAGGTCTTTGCTTCACATAAATAAAGAAATAAGCTTCATCCTCATGATAATAAAGTCACTTCTGTCTACGACCAGACAGCAGTCAGGAGTTTAAATGTTATGATGATTAAAAACATAATAATTATTAAACGTGATATTTACATAGACATATGTCACATATAAGCTTGTTTTTCATGTCAGTATAAGATATTATGGATGAAAGAAGAAGAAGCAGTGAGTTTCCAGGCAGAAATGGATCATTGAGCCCAGATCTGGGAGGTGCTTGACCTTTGACCTCCACCGACAGGCGGTGCAGATGGAAACAGACAGCTGACGGAGAGTTTGACTCGGCAGAAGACGAACCCGGAGCTTTCTGCCTGTGACCGGCCGACTGACGACGTCCTGCAGCATGGACAACACTGAAGACCTCTTTAAACCCAGGTAGGACCCTGGAACCTGCATGTCTGTGTCCTTCTCTTGTTCGTCTACAAACTGTCCTTCGTTCATCCGGCACATGTAGACTGTGTTTACACAGAGGGGGCTCAAAATCTGAGGTGAAAGTTGTTTCAAAAAGTTTAAAAAATGAGACGATTCAACTGATTTTTCTAAACCTTTTGCCTCCACAGCTGCAAATTCTTCATCCTGCTTCATTAGTTATGACCTTTCTCTACATTGTCCCTTATTTGACATGAGTGAGAGGATTTTAATGTGTTTTTTTTCACAGCAAAACAAAAAAGAATGATTTTTTTTCTTTAAGTAACTTTCCATTATTAGAAAAAAGCTCACTATGATTTTTAAAGCCCAAAGAAAAGCAGTGAAACTCTTGTTGTTATTAAGGAGCAGAGTTTCCATGTGTGTGTCGGACCAGCTGAAGTTATTTATAGCTGCAGCTGTTTGTGTATCTCAGCAGCTGCTGTTCACATGTGTCAGTTCTCAGTGAGGATATAAAACCTCACACAGATTCAAATCATTTAAATAATTAAAGCTGCATCCACTTTGTTTTAACAAAGACACGGCTTCCTTGTATCAGTTAGTCCTGACATTTCACATCGTGGGCGACACAAATCCCTTCCCCTGAGATACCATCTACGGAAACGGCGTGTTTATGAGAGCACTTCCTGTCTAATTTGCATATTGTGACATCACAGACACGTCCACGTAGAACCAGTGAAGACAGATCTGACCATTTGTGTTTATGTTGTTCTTCCTTCATATCACCAATTTAAACTGACGTGTCAGTCGACTTAAGACCTTTTCCCATTAACTTATGATTTGATTTAAACTGGTAAAGGCTGAGACCCAACTTGGACCCATCCCAGACCTGATTGGACTTGTCCCAGTTGACTTAAGGCTGAAGCTCTCAGTTGAGACTTTTTGTCTTAGTTGAGTTTTGGATTTATCTAATTATTTGAAACTTAATTTGATTTGGACTCCAGTTTTATTTCTACTTTGCGGCCTCCCATTAAGAAAAACAACATCTGTCTCTTTTGCTTCGGTTTCCGTCCCTAATGCCTCCGTTCATCTGTCGGCCTCTCAGCCTGGCGGCTGCTCTCATGAAGCTCGATCCAGAGGACGGAGAGCAGATCATGGAATATCTCAAAACTCACGCCCTGCTGACGAGAGAGAAAGCACGTAAGACTAAACCCCAGCCATAGTGGACATAGTTAAGAATAAACATAAACCTAGAACAACACAACATTACAGACCTGAATTATAACTGTTGATTTAGTCCTGCAGGCGTCGGTCAGGGATCAGAAGAAGCTGCTGGTGGAAAATGCCAAACTGAAGAAAGACATCGAACAGCTGAGAGCTCAACTGCAGGAAAAACACCGGAGACGATCTGGTTTGTGCTCACAGTTTGAAGACCACATTGCCAACACTAAACCTGGTTCTGTCGACCCAGAATGAAGTCTGAAGCTTCACAACCACAGAAATACGAACACAAACAAATGTCAGAGTTTGTTTATATTTAAAACACAGAGATAACAGTTCAGAGTTTGTTGTCAGGAGATAAATATTTACAGATTTTATACAAGAACTTTATTAAGCTATTTGTTTAATCCAAAACTGTTTTCCTCTCTCTTTCAGCCAAAGCTTTGCTGACTCCAGCTCCGCCTCCTACAACTCCTAGCCCCGCCCCCAGTGCACCTGTCAATCCAGCTGCCTCCACAATTGGAGCCACATCTGCTGTTCCATCAAATGCTTCCCCTCCCTCCTCTTCTTCATTTGACCGGAGAGGTCGGCAGAGTGGGAGGAGGAGAGGAGAGAGGAAAGGTGAGAGGAGCGAAATCCAGGAGGAGGGAGGAGGGAAAGGAAGTAAAAGACTTAACTTCCTGTTTCTCTCCCTCAGATTGTCCAATCTCTGACTCACGCTCTTTGGGGGCGGAGCCTCAGCTTAATGTGTCCCGCCTCGATCTCAGGGTTGGACGGCTCATTAGTGTCCGCCGCCACCCACTGGCCGAGACAATGTCCATCCAGGAAGTGGATGTAGGAGAAAATGCCCCACGGATGGTCGTCACTAAATTGGGGGGGGCAACACACCTGGAGCAGGTACCACATAACTTTATTCTGAAAATATCTAAAATTTATGACTATGACTATTAATCTACAACTCAATTAGCCAGAGCCCACTCCCCCCTGCAACCCTCCACAGGATAAGTGGAATAGATAATTAAAACACGATGAGTGTGACAAGCCATGAGTCTGAGGTGTTTGTTCATAGAGCTAAATAACTTTGTTCAGGCAAGGAATTTAAAAATAAAGGGTTTGTCACAGAGATATTTTGATATTTGCTGAAAAGGATTTCACGTCTCTCTCTGCAGCTCCAGGGTGGACTAGCTGTGCTGCTCTGCAACCTTAAGGCCTGTAAGATAAGGGGCGTGGTCTCTCAGGGCAGACTCCTCTGTTGCTCCACCCCCGGTGGGTGTGTTGAGTTATTGGCCCCGCCCACATCCTCAACCCCTGGAGACAGAGTCACTTTCCTCAACTACCCTGGTAACCATGGATACAGCGATTGTAATAGAAAACATAAAAATAAAATAAACAAAAAATAAACTTTCTGTCTCAGCAGAAAAGTGATATACATCTGTTCCAGGTGATCATGAGCTCCACCCTCTCTCTGTGTTCAGGTGAACCGGACAGGGAGCTGCAGTCCAAGCAGAGGGTTTGGGAGCGTCTTCAGCCCGACCTGCAGGTCGACTCCAGGGGTGTAGCCAACTATAAAGGCTGTGGGTTCGAGGTTAAGGGGAAAGGGCTGTGCAGGGCCCCCTCCCTCATCAACTGCATCATCAGATAGACCTAGCGAGACCCCCAACACATAGGGGAAGAAATGCTAAAGATATAATGTGCACCAGAGTGCTTTTATTTTGAAAAGCTTGCTCTGTGGTGGCTAGGCGACCACAAACAGCTGCTGATGTCAAGTTAGCCAGGCTAGCTAAAGCTAGTGCTGTCATGTAAGGATAGAAGCTTCACTGTTGTTTACTGATTAAAAACAGATGAGACAGTCCTTTATTTCATCAAATGTTCTTCTTTACAATTAAAGGTTCTTTAAAAACCTTTAAAACCAAAAGTCGCATCTCCTGTCAAAAATCTATCTCCCTAAAACCTGAGCAGACACAAATATTTTTGGATTACAGGGCTAACATTAGTAACCATGACAAGAAACTACAAAACAGATCAATAGTCAACAATGTTCCATGTTTTATTTGATTTGAAATTCGAAGGTAACCAGGATCAGAGTGAGACCTCTGTCCTGGCTTTCAGAGCTCTGTGATGGTTCCTGGCTGAGAGTCTGAGCAATTGGTCTATCAGTGGTCGCCCTCTGATCAACGGCCAATCACAGCTGTTGTCCAAGAATGATATTCTGCCATCCACCACCTGGGCAAGAGCTCTCAGCCAATCAGTGGCCTGTGTCAGGTAACTGGACGGCTGAAGGCCCGCCCTCTCCAGCTGGTCAGTGTGTGTGAGGATGAGGAAGGTGTGATGACGCCACTCTGGACCGAAGAGAGTCTGAACATCAACACACACATGTGAAACACACAACATCAGTACATGCATGTTTGTGTGTGTGTGTGTGTGTGTACCTCCAGATGCTGCTCCAGATGTGGGGTTTCCTGCGGCAGGTCAGCTCTCACAATGAGCAAAAGTACATGCACGCCTTCAGGGCAGAGTTCGTGCACAGTCTGTTGGTAGGGCAGCAGAGGAGGTGTGTCAATCACCCTCAAGGTGAGGTCAGACTCCGCCCCCTGACGTCTGAAATACCGTGGGTAGTTCCGGCTGAGGACCTGGTACTGTGTCGTCACAGAAACATCAGAAACGCTGACACCAGTTTGAAATTCATACCCACCTGCTGACACAATATACAAACAAAATGTCACCATTGAAACATGCAGGTTTGTCTTTGCATTGCAGACTAACTTTAACTCTACAATTTTCACATAAGTGCACAGGTATATTTCTAAACCATGCATGCAGCTCTACATTTATCTTTACTTGGTGAAGGACATCCACAGACATCTGGGGTCAGATTTCTTTAGTTTTTCTCATATGACACAAATCGGAGCCAGTGACGACAAAAGAGGATCATGAGGTTTCAATGGAAAATGAATAAACTTTTAAACATGTGGAATTTGTACAACTACTGACCAATCAGAGCGTTCCCCACAGAGCTCCTCCCACTCTGCCTGTTGCCTAGCAACAGCACATTCAGGACCAACACGTTCCGCTCGTCGTCATGGCGCTGACGACTCCACCTGCTCATGATGTCAGCAAGTACGTTGCCACGGTAACTGGGTTTGCACCTGAGATCCATCTGTGGATAAAATGGAACAAATTTGTAAAATAAAACTTTTAATGATAAAAACATTTACTCAGACTTTTCTGCTCCAGTGATTTATGGGCCTGTTCAGGTTGGATTAAGAACTAGTTTTACAGTGTAAGGGACACATAACTTCCTGCAGTGAGTTGAAAAAGTAGCAACATTTGTTATCAAAACTGATCTAAGCGGAGCGTTAAACCGAATTAAAGAGTTTAAACACGTCCAGACTGTTAGATTAACAAATTGAATCTTACCTGTTTCACCTGTAAACAGCGAACACAGACACGTTTCCTTGATAATCTGTGAGCAGGAGGGGTTTGTGGTTAAAGTATAACCAGTCCAGCCCATCTGTCCGTCACTTTGCAGTTTTATTAGGTTGTAAAAATGACAAACATCATAATATAGATTGAAAGGGCCACAATAAAAGGGAAGTGTGTAATGTACTGTACAGTGCCACATAAAAAACCGCACTGCATAAGTCTGAAGACATTACTCATAGTTCTAAGAAAAAAACATTAATCATAAAGATGGACAGGACAGTAATGCTGAAGATAAAGGTTTTACCATTGTGGTGTTATGGTTTCATAATTTTATAGTTTAAATATAAGAAATAAATATTTAGGCTTTATTGTGTTTGACTCAAACGTTGTGTGAGGTCGACGTCTTTGTCCAGAAACAATGTTTGATCTCTTTAATTGCATTGATCTGGTGAAATGTGCAGCAGCGTCGTCAATGTTCCCTGTATGAATAAAGATTGAGTCAAAACTGTGCAGCCGCTCGAGGCATGTGCGTCTTCATCTGCTCACATTTTACGCTGACAGAGTCTAAACCACAGAGATAAGATCATCTGAAGCAGTTATTATTATTAACAGACTGCCCACACACACACAGTCCCAGCTTCAACTTCAAAACCAAGTCTAAACCTTCAAACAGTCTTTTGATGTAGTGATGCCTGGTCAGAACGTCCTCACGACCCTCTGACACCACAGGACCTGCATTAACATGGGTCAGTGACGGGCAGAGGTTCTCCACAACCAGCTGCAAACATCTGCCTATCAAGCACTGACTGACCACAGAGAGGAGCGGCTGTACAGGCTCAGTCCTATTGTCAGCACAACAAGGACAGTAACACAAAGTGGCAGTGACATAAATGCTGATGGTGAACTATAGTGAACAGGTATCAATGACCAATAAGGGCAGTGATCTAAGCCTGGAACAACAGGGTATGTAATCTTCATAACAACCGTACCCTCAGTAAGCACAGTCCTGCCCAGCAGCTAGTAACCACAGCAGGGGGAACACACACACAGTCTCTAATGAGATCTGAGTCCAGAACACACACATCCAAAATCCATGGTCATAATTAGTGATGTTCTGTCCTCACTGAGACTCACATGGAAACTGAGTAAAAAATAAACATCTGTGCCTTTAAAAAGGAGCAGAGGTGTTGCTGTCTGTGTTATTGGCTTTACTTTAAACCATCCTGACTCTTCAGGGGTTTTACTTTTGAAAAGACACAAACAAACAATGTTGTTTTGCTGATACTGATCAGAGAAAACTCATATTTCCACACCAGCTATTGTCTTGTTTAGATCGGACGACTCGTTGGTTTCTGCAGATATCAGGAAATTATACTAAGGATCCTTGTGTTGGATTTCAAATTAAAAGCAGACTGGAAAGTTGCTTTTGGTTTTGGGAGCAGGAGTCTGACTTGTCTAAGTTTTCCCATTAGGTAATAGAGTCACCAAAGCGTAACGTTATTAAGTATGAGATGGCTTCAATTTAGAGGAAATAAGAGTTTTAGGGGCTTTAAAGGCTAAAAATTATCTTATGTTACTCAACTAATTCTGACAGAAGATCAGATAAATGTTTCAAATCAGAAGTCATAAACTCAAATGTAGGACAATCTGATGATTTTTATATCTACAAACATCTACTGTTCCCACATCCTCTGGTTTTCGTTACAAGATAAAGACAGAAATCACTTGTGATCCTCCTGACGGACATTTAAAGACTTTAAATATCTTTATCTTTTCTAGTAGCTTCAACTCTGTGGTCATAAATAACTTTTATCGACAGATGGGATCATTTCCCCGAGTCTGCACAGGCCTGTGGGGAAGTCTCTTCCTCTTTGTTAATCTAAAAACAGCCACAGTTACAGGCAGAGCAGTTCCTGCCATGTGGTCTGAGCAAATGGAGGATCTGCCTCACATATTAAATATTAGTTCAACATTGGGGAGAAAACTGGGGCTGGATGAAGCTTGTTAGCCTTGATTTGCAACGAGGACCAGGGAGGGTTTCTGTCATGTCAGTTCCATTGTTTAAAGGGGAAAGAAGAAGACTCATTAATCACTAGTCATCACAAACCCTGGACACACAGAAACCTTTTCAGGGGATAGTGTTGTTGGCAGAGTTAGGAAGTGTTAGCATGAATTTAGCCATTAACACAAAACCTCAAAACCAAAAGCAACATTAGCTGATCAAACTGACCACTGCAACACAAACCAGACCAGGCTGGTGTAGAAACTAGTCTCCCACCTATAAACTAATATGAATCTCTATGGTCCAAAAACCAGATACAGACATGTTGGAAGTGACAAATCCCCTTAATCAGAAACTGAGACCGATTCCCAAAGTGTCCCACAGACATACAGCTCCCAAATCATCCAAAACAGACAGGACCTGATCAAATGAGATGTCTAGAGAAACCAGAGGCCTTAAGGTCTGGGCAGGGACACTTTGCACAGTTCAGGGATGAGAATGAATTTCTGCTGACTGCTCAGAGGACTTCAGAAGTTTCTGTATCATAACTTCACATTAGTTATTGTGAATAACTTTCATCAGTCAAATTAAACGATCTCATCCTTAATGTCAGAAATACACGTTTATTCTCAAACAAAGGGAAGCATGTGCTTCTGCACTGTACTTTTTCAAAATAAGAGTATATGACTCTATAGAGTATTTCATATATGAGTATATGAAAACCTGCTGCGGGCCATTACAACACTTGGGTATCAGGTTTTTAATATCAATGCTTTCACTCTTGGTGTAAATGGGCTCAAACCGGATTTCATTGTGGTTCCGGCTCTTCTAGACACCCTGGAGGAAACCAGATCTAAACCACAAAAGAGTCTCACATCCGGTTGAGTTTGTGTGTGAATGCAGCCTGACAGGAAGCTAATTAGCACTGAGATACTGCAAAGCTTTGAGGAGGAGGGGGGTCACAGAGAGTCCTCACATGTGGAAACAGGTGTGGTTATTCACCCCTGCCAACAAGTCTCACTCGCTTCTCTCTGCCTTTGTTGGCAAACAGGGGGCGCTGTTTCCCTCTGTCAGTTTTTGTCTTTTCATGTTTATCCTTCCTTAGTTTCTCTGGCACACATGGAGTCTCGTCTTTGCCACAGTTGATGACAACTTTTCTGATGATGAAGACGAGTGGTGAGACGAGGAAGAGGATGGTGCGAATTTGGATTTTGCAGCTGCCGCCAGCAGTGAAGAGGAAGAAGGTGGAGATAGTGATGAAGGTGATGATGATGAAACGGAATTGGTGCCCCGCTCTCGCAGTGTTTGGCAGCTGAGTCCATCCCCACATGGGCAGCGCTGGAAGAGCTCAAGGCCTTGGTTCCCCTTCCTGTGATGCCGCGTGCAAACCTGTCCCTCGTGCAACACAGGCTTACAAATACGGGTCCAGAAGTGACGGGCGCAGCAGAAACCAGCGGAGCAATCGGAGGAACGCAGGCAGGGATCCCCGACCTGACCTGGAAACACAAAGACCACCAGTTCATCATACATGCAGGAAGTAGCAGAGGTAGTCACATTCAACCACAAGAATGACATAATCCTCTTCTGGACCAATCAGATTTCACTTTCTGAAATGTGAAACATGACATGTGGTTTCTCCAAAGTTTGAGATCATTCCCCTCCTAGAGCTGATATTGTTATTGTGAACCCACCAACAGGTTAGTTCCCAAAACAAATGCTCACCTTTGACATTCAGCCTCTGTCTCTTCCTCCATCCTTTCTTTTTAGTCAGGGGACTCATCCCCCCACCTGATTCCAGGATTGTCTGAGACTCAAAAATGTCCATATCAGGAACACAGATATCTGAGGCAGAAAGGGAAGAAGTTACAGTCTGCTGGAAAAACATTGCCACAAAAATAAAAAACATAATGTGTTGATACAAAACACAACACCACAATATTGTTCATCAAACTGATAAACCAACTCCAGGTTAGAAAACCCAGATTGGCTGTTACCAGTTTAATCACTAAACTCTGGACTATAATGATCTGTTTTGGACACAGGGTACAGTATGTAAAGGCAAATCTTACTGTTGCTGCAGTGGTTGCCTGGGCAACACATGCCATCCCTATGGCAACGCCTGTTCCTCCTGCGACAGGCGTGGCAGCGGGAGTGGGTGGAGCCTTTGGTGCTAGAGTGGCAGTAGCTTCCCTCAGTGCACTCCAGGTCGCTTATGCACTGGTAGATCTGCAGAAACACAGAGGTCTGTTGTTACACGGGCTACACAACATCAGTCCAATTACACAGCACTGTGGCAGCTGTGTCAATAAAGTTTGACACATTGTAACAATATTGTCAATAAAGTTTGACACATTGTAACAATATTGTCAATAAAGTTTGACACATTGTAACAATATTGTCAATAAAGTGTGATACATCGTAACAACCATCCATTTTCTATACCTTATTCCTTACATTGTAACATTAATGTCAATAATGTTTGATACAGTTTAACATTATTATCAATAAAGTTTCAAACACTGTAACATTATTGATTATTATTTGAAACACTGTAACAAAGTCAATAAAGTTTGAAACATTAACAGTACAGTTACTGTTACTTGAGTAAAGGATCTGAGTGTTTCCTCCTAGAAACGACTCAGACCCAGAAAACGGACTCACCGCTAAATCCACACTGGGCTCCCATGAGCTCCGGTTGACTGGAAGCGCGTCCCCGTCCCTCAGGATCACGGTCCTGATGGAGTTGAGTCTGAAACGTGCGTTACCGCCGCGGGAACATGCCGCAAGCACGAGCCCGAGACTCACCATCAGCACCACCGCAGGGTCCATGAGTGCTACAAGTCACAACAAATACGTTTGTTTGTGGAGCTGGTCTCTAAAACTGGGTCACGACCAGAATTAGGAGCGTAAATAACAGAAACTTCCTCTTACACACTATTTGCTTTAAAATGTAGATTTTCTTCAGTCCCAACCTGAGTGTCCTGTGAGTGCAGCCTAATGCTGGTCACTTCAATAAAGATGAAAAAGAACAGCAGAAACTGACAAACTTACCTGTGGATTACAGAGAGAGGTTCTCCGTCCCTGAAAGACTTCACAATGACTCAATTTAGTCCTGATTTGCCGCCGTGTCTCTGAGTCTGAGCCTCTTCAGTTCCAGCAGAGGTTGTAGACAGATATTTATTTAAAGAATAAAAAGCTGAAGCTCGACCTTCAGGTGAGCAGGAGAAGGTTCTGCACGTCTGACCGCTGCTGCGAGGACAGGTGAGCTGCACCCGGACCCCGACCCACTTTATAGGCTGCCCCCATCCCACCGGGCGCGATCCCGACACAAGCCAAGCACACGTGCCCCCGCCCATCGCGCACCACACATCGATACCCGCGCGCCCCCTCACCTGCAGCCATCGATACAGGTGTAGGTGTGTGTGTGTGTGTGTGTGGGGGGGGGGCAACAACTGGACAACACAAACCCCCAGAGAGAAACGAGCTAAAACAATTAGACTATTTATTTTCACCGTGTCATGAAAACCTACACCCAAATACTGGGTTTGCTTTAGGTTCTGCCGGCACGTGAACCAGGTTCCTACTGAAAGACACACTTTTTAACTCTTTGAGTTAAATACAAATATAAAACACAAAGTAAAACTAGAGGAATAAAAACAAGAGTACTAGCAGCAAAATGTGGTTAAAGTTCTCATTCTACTACTCACTATAGATATCTGAAGTACTTCATATACTGTTATACTGTATATACTTTAAAACCCGTAACAATACTCATCCTCAGAGGAACTACAGCTGTGGATGCAAATAAAAACTCAGAGTCAAGAACTTGTGTAAATGTTTTGTAGAACTACTTTAAATTATGAGTAAAAATACTACATTTAAATCTTACATTAGTAAAAGTACAGAGGTTTATATGTTCTCACAGTATTAAAAGTACTGCTCATCCTCTGCATGTTACTGATGTGAGTTTAGCATTAAACTGGTTTTAGTTCCCCAAACCCAGTCCACCACCAGGCTTCAGGTCAGGCGGTTCTGTTGTGTAGAACATTTTGTTTTGGGTTCACAGGCAGTGGATCCTCTTTTTTCAGCCACAGCCATGAGACTCAGTCTGAGGAGGATTTGTCCTTTAACTCCACAGTTTTTACATATTGTTTTATCTGATCACAGCTCCGCTCCTGACCTTTGTCAGGGACATTTGACCTTTTCCACACTGACGACACGATGACACCCGTGGGTGCTTTCACTGTGTCAATACAATCAGACCCACATCAGTCAGTCAGTCATTACAGTCATTCAGAAACAGACTGTGGTGAATCTGTGTCATCATTTTTACACCTCTAACACACCAGGCTCCCTCAGCCCTAAGGTGTGTGTGTGTGTGTGTGTGTGTGTGTGTGTGGGTGTGTGTGTGTGTGTGTGTGTGACATTTAATCTGAAGCCAAATCTCCAGCTCTGTTCTTTAAAGGGTCAGAGAACAGCAGGTTCTGCAGAAAAAAAAAAGAAAAAGGGCCAAGTGAAGAACCAAAGAGATAAACCTGAGGACCAGAAACCAGTTTGCTGCCGTTTCATTAGTCTGCTGAGTCCTGGTTAAAGCGGACTGAAAGGACCAGGGCGCCACCCTGAGGCCACATCTACTCAAACATCAAACTTCAGCGGACCCAGTTCTATGTAAGAACAGATGGTTTAGGATTAAAGACGTGAGGTGGATCAGCTGTTTTCAAAGGCTGAGTCAAGTGTCCCTCAGTCCTCAGCGGCTGTTTCCTGTCCCCCTACAGTCTAAAGCTCTGCTGGGTGTTTCGGGTGCTGCAGACATGTTTGCGTGGAGGCTTCAGTCATTTCCCGTTTCCTGGTGATTCATCAGTTCTCCGACCGAGAGCACAGACAGACCGAGGTAAGACTTTGACTTCTTATTCTAATCATTAGCTTCCATCCAGTTTCTTCTTATTATGGTCTGCATACGGAGACTTGTCCGGACGGTTCTTCTACACACACGATGTGTTGAGAACATGGCGGTGGTCAGGTCACTGGACCAGGCCGAGGACTCCGAAGGGTCTCTGCTGGAACAGTTTTAGTTCTGCGAGTTCACTAGACATAAAACAAAGCAGAGTGAGAACGAGACGCATCGTCCACATCAGCTCGGACTGGACGTTTATATACAAACCGTGTGGATGTGAAGTCACAGCAGCAGAACTACAGTATTTATTCCTTCATCATGATGATCAGTGTTTGTGTCAGAGCGAGTTAAATAAGAAACTAAAATAGATCAAATGACAGAACCAGTGACACCGACACCACAGGAGGAGGAAGGAAATGTCTCCACTGGTTATTAGACAATAATGCACATGTCCTCACATGGGATCAGGTCTGTGTCTGTTTCTCACAGACAGACACAGACCTGATCCAAACTAGAGACTGTCAGTTTCACTTCTGGTCTCTCTCAGCTCTGCCACACAGAGACTGAGACTCATGGGAACGCTCACTTTGTCTCAGCCAGTGACGCCCATGTTACTGAGACACCAGAATTCATTTATTAATAATGAATAAGAAATGAAGCGAGGAGCCGATTGAGGCTTTAAAGTTCACATGAAATCAGTTGCTTTAGTTTTAAAGAAACAAAATGTGAGAATTTGCTTCTGAACATGTTTGTTTGGTGTTTCAGCTGAATTCACCTGATGGTTGTTGCACTGAGGAGGAAACAGAAGCTGAAACAAAGAAAAAGACTTAATTCATGAAATTTAAAGGGCCAGTCCATCGTTTTTTTAATGCTGTGGTACATATGACTGAAACAGGTTTATCAGCTGCCTCAGTCTAATACGTTCACTAACAACAGCCTTTATTGATTCAGCTCACAGCTACAGGTGTTAGTTCAGTCTGAACAGTAGTTTGTCTGAAGCTACTCTGAGACGTGGTCTGTGGATTTGTCTCTCTGAGGGTAAATGTCCTCTTTGAGTCCCTGAACTGCAGCTCAGCGACATGTAACCTGAGGAGGTTTCCCACATGCTTCGGCCGCGTCGCACTGCTGAAGCCTTGGATCACACACTAATTTTAAAACACAGCACGAACCTCTCTAAAGTTCAGTCTGGAGTCAGACGCCACAGCCACAGTCTGTAAACACACCCTCATCCTCCCGTGGGTGTGTGTGTGAGCAAACATGAGCTGGTCAGACAGTGTGGAGCTGAGCTCTGAGTCATGCAAGCAGCAGGAACGAGCCTGCACAGCAGTCAACAGTTACTGAGTCTGAGACAGACCCTGGATTAAAACCAGGATTTACTGTCCCTGCGACTCCACACAGGAAGGTAGAGGGAACAGTGACAGCTTTAGAAACAAGGAGAGATATGACAGGACCGTCACATCGGTCCAGATGTGATGTCTGTGCCTTTATTGGACGACGATCTGCACAGTGATGAGACCGAGCAGGATGTTAAAGTCCTGATGCTGCCTCGGGGATACTGAGGAGAGGCTGGTTTTTCTGTGTTTGTGTTCAGGCAGATGAAGATGACTGTTTGTGTGGAGGAAGACGAAGATCACGCAGAGTCTCCAGAATTCCTGTTGTCCTCGAGGAGGAGTGACTCGTCCATGGGACACTCCCCAGACTTCAGTAATGAACCTGGTCCTTCTCCAAACGCAAAGTAAGACGACACCTCACACTCCACAGAAAACAAATGTCCTCATTTGTCCTGAATTCCTCCAGAGAGCCGACTCTGTTCTGTGAACCCTGTTAGAGCAGCAACAGGTAAAGGAACAAAAAGAGTCCAGACCTTTAGTCCTGTAATGTGTTATCATTAGGAAACAAGAACCAGCAGAGTCAGGTGACTGAAATCACAAATATTTCTCTAACGAGACAACCTGGTGCGTTGGTAGAGATTTATTGTGAACGTCTTTATTTCCACAGAGAGAAGAAGAGATGTGGAGCTGGTGCTGAGGAGCCACAGTCCTGCTTTGTGTCCATTCAGGACTCGCCCAGTCAGAGCAGCACTGCAGACAGTAAGAGCATCAACACTGTTGTTTCTGCAGGGCGGTTGAAGCTAAACCTAAAAGACTACTGAGATTAGGAAACGCTGCAGGGCCTCCACAAACTCAGCAGTCAGAATTAGACTTAGCGCAGAAATAAAAATCTTTTCTTAACGTGTCTTGTGTTTCTACGTAGCTAATGAACATAATCACCAAACTCTGGCTCAGCTTCCTTAGTCTCAGGTTGTTCTTTCCCTTTCAGCAGACTCTGGTCTGCAGCAGGTTTTAGATGGACACAAAACCAGTCTGAGGATGAGATGTGAACGTGTGACTGAAGGAACTGACGAAACAGGAAGTGGAACCCTCCTCAACAGGATCTACACTGAGCTCTACATCACAGAGGGACTGAGTGAAGAGGTTAATACCCAACATGAGGTCAGGCAACTGGAGACCACTTCCAAGATGGAGACCCTCGATGACACGCCAATCAAGTGCCACAAGATCTTTAACGCCTCCCCTGACCAGCAGAGACCCATCAGAGTGGTTCTGACCAACGGTGTCGCTGGTGTTGGAAAAACCTTCTCAGTTCAGAAGTTCAGTCTGGACTGGGCAGAGGGCTCAGAAAACCAAGACGTCAGTCTGCTGGTCCTGCTTTCGTTCAGGCAGCTGAACCTGATCAAAGATGAGCAGATCAGTCTTCTCAGGCTGCTCCATGTTTTCCATCCAACATTACATAAGGTCACAGCAGAGCAGCTGGCTGTCTGTAAAGTTCTGTTCATCTTTGACGGCCTGGATGAAAGCAGACTTTCACTGGATTTCAACAACAGGAAGGTGGTGTCTGATGTCACACAGGAGGTCTCGGCCAATGAGCTGCTGACAAACCTCATCCAGGGGAATCTGCTTCCCTCGGCTCTGGTCTGGATAACTTCCCGACCCGCAGCAGCCAATTGGATCCCTCCTACGTGTGTGGACAGGCTGACAGAAGTCCGAGGCTTCACTGATGCCCAGAAGAACGAATACTTCAGGAGGAGGTCCAGGGATGAAGAGCTGTCCAGCAGAATCATCTCACACATCAAAGCATCCAGGAGCCTCCACATCATGTGTCAAATCCCAGTCTTCTGCTGGATCACTGCTACAGTTCTGGAGCACATGTTGACCACAGAGCAGAGAGGAGAGCTGCCCAAGACCCTGACTGACCTGTACTCACACTTCCTGCTGGTTCAGACAAACAGGAAGAAGCACAAGTACCATAAGGGACATGAGACAAGTCCACGGCAGCTGACGGAGGCTGATGGGGAAGTTCTTCTGAAGCTGGGGAGGCTGGCGTTTGAACATCTGGAGGAAGGAAACATCATGTTCTACCAAGAAGACATGGAGCAGTGTGGTCTGGATGTCCCAGAGGCCTCGGTGTACTCAGGAGTCTGTACAGAGATCTTTAAAAGAGAGAGTGTGATCTTCCAGAAATCAGTCTACTGCTTTGTTCATCTGAGTGTTCAGGAGTTTCTGGCTGCAGTTTATGTTTTTTGTTGTCACACAAATAAGGATAATGAGACACTTGAGACTTTCCTGAGAAATCCCCGGAGCAGGTATCACACCTGTGAGCCATCTTTAGATATGTTTCTGAGAAAAGCCGTAGATGAATCCTTAAAGAGCAGAAATGGCCACCTGGATCTTTTTGTTCGCTTCCTTCATGGTCTGTCACTCAAATCAAATCAAAGACTCTTAGGAGGCCTGTTGAGTCACACAGAGAACAGTCCAGAATCTACCCACAAGATAATCCACAACCTTAAGGAGATGAGCACCTTCAAGATCTCTCCTGACAGAAGCATTAACATCTTCCACTGTCTGATGGAGATAAATGATCACTCGGTGCATCAGGAAGTCCAAAAGTACCTGAAGTCAGACACCAGGTCAGAGATGAAACTCTCTGAAATCCAGTGCTCAGCTCTGGCCTACATGCTTCAGATGTCAGAGGAGGTTCTGGATGTGCTGGACATTAATGTGTACAGAACATCTCAGGAGGGACGATTCAGATTGATCCCAGCTGTGAGGAACTGCAGAGAGGCTCGGTAAGTCCACAGCACGGATCCACTGTAGCAAACATCTGAGGTCACAGTGGACAAATCAAAACTAAACAAAGAGAAAAAAGAATACACTTATTTTTGCACCAACCCTGAAGCCTGGAGCTCCAGGTCTGAGTCTTGTGTTTCTATTACAGACTTTCTGATTGTCGACTCTCAGAGACTCACTGTGAAGTCCTGGCTTCGGCTCTCAAGTCCAACCCCTCCCATCTGAGACAGCTGGACCTGAGCAACAACAGGCTGCAGGATTCAGGAGTGGAGCTGGTTTCTGCTGCACTACAGAGTCCACAGTGTAGACTGGAGACTCTCAGGTCAGACTTCCTTTGTGTTTTTTTTATCGTATGTATGATTGCGTGTAATATATGCTGTTTGAAGGTGGAGCTAGGCCTGTTAGATACGTGCAATGTTCTTTGTTCCTGCTTCAGGTTAAGTGAGTGCTGGCTGTCCGAGGGCTGCTGCTCTTCTTTGGCTTCGGCTCTGAAGTCCATCACATGCCACCTGAGAGAACTGGACCTGAGTAACAACAAGCTGCAGGATTCAGGCGTGAAGCTATTGTCTGCTGGACTAGAGAGTCCAAACTGTTGTCTGGAGATTCTCAGGTCACATCTCTCGTGTTTTTGGAATCAAACTACCAAATGTCCCTGTTGTCAGCAGCACTATCCCAGATTTTATGTTGTAAAAGCCTGAAATAAAGAATCACTGTTTGAGTGTGATGTCAATAACCAGATGTGCGATACTGTGGCAGCTGAGCCTAAACCTAAAGCCACTGAGGAGTTTCTAGAACGAGCAGTGATTGACGCCCTCGACATTACTAATGTACTAACGTGATGACATCTGAAAACATCATGTGTCTGCTGCACAATTAGTGCATTTATCTCTCCATCACACAGTTTCCATTGTTTTTGTGTGTAAGCTTTAACACCACAGGTCCAGTGAATCCAACACGTCCATGTATAACTTTTCCATAATCCCAACAGCTGTATCACATATACAGAACATAACAAATCAGCCAAAAACTGTTTGCTTCTGACCTCGTGAAACCCCTGGTCCCCCGTTCCTTCCTATATGGTTCTGTTGAACCCAAATGGGAATAATGCAAACACATAAATAACCAAATGGCTCCCACAGATGTGACAATATTACTTTTCAGTGAGCAGCTCCTTCTCTTGCTCTTTTTTCATATTGCTAATGTGGCAGATGTTTTATTGCTAAAGCTGCAGATTTTCTCTGTTATTTCTTTAAGTGTTACGTAATAGAGTAACATACATAATAATAAGACAAATCAGAGCTCATTTTATTCAACCAGCAGACTAGAACCAAAAGATACTGTGTCTTATTCATGGTAGAGAGAAGCAAATATTTGACATGTTTGATCACTGCAAATATCCAGGTTTCCCTAAGATGCTGCATGTGGACACACCTTTAATTTACCTTTTACACCTTAGCTGTAAAGACTTTATACCTTGGATGAAGCTAAACAGTGTTGGAGAGGTTTGGGGCGTGCTAAGAAGCAAATTGAATAAAACGGGTGGTTTTAGTCAGGACTTTTATATTAACGCCCTTCTTTTCTTGGTTTAGTCTGAGGCACTGTAGCTTGTCAGGAAGCAGCTGCATTTGTTTGGCCTCAGTTCTGAAATGCAGCAACTCACGTCTGACGGAGCTGGACCTGAGTTATAACGAGCTGCAGGATTCAGGAGTGCAGCTGCTATCTGCTGGACTGGAGACTCTAAACTGCAGACTAGAGACTCTGAGGTCAGATACATCTGATTACAGGTTAAACTATGAAGTGTTTTTGGAGGCCATATGTGTCATTAATGATTATGTGTTTTTCATTATTCTTACCTTTGTGTGACAAGATGAGCCAAAACCCAAGAGAAGATACAGTTGAATGAATTTTATGCTAAGACTAAGCACTGCAGTCATCACAGTTTAATGGAAACATGTTCCGTCACTGATCGCAGTATATCTTGTCTGTCGTTTGTTCAGGCTGAGTTTCTGCAGCTTGACAGAAGACAGTTGTGTTTTTTTGGCACTGGCTCTAAAGTCCAACCCCTTCCATCTGAGAGAACTGGACCTGAGAGACAACAACCTGCAGGGGTCAGCAGTGGAGCTGCTGTCTGCTGGACTGAAGCGCAGACTGGAGATTGTAATGTCAGTAACATGTGATTAAATTTTAAAGGGCCAGTCAGACAAGTCAGAAACCTGTTGTGACTGTTCTTTAACCTTAACGTTGTGCTTGTCCTTGCAGGGTGTAATAAACCTGGACAGCAGACACCGCAGAAATATGTGAGTATTGACAGTTGTACAGAGTCATGTAGCCTCCCTGCGGGTTTGTACTCTGTAATTGTCTAGTGTGTGCATGTGGAGGATTATAGCCCAAGGAGAAAACCTGTCAAACCAAAAAATGCCAAAAATGAGACACGAACATGTTTTAAAACAGCCACAGTTTGAGTTCAGCTCTTCTCTAAGTCAAACCTGAACATACATGAAACATATATTTATCATTCTCTCTGATAGAAACAACTGCAGGTTTGAATTATTCTTCCGTATCAGAGAAAGACCTGCCTGGTATTAAATCAGCACAGGTGTAAATGTGTAAATGTGCCTATGTTTTAGTGGAAATAGACTGAAGCATTATGGGAACTGTTGTTTATAGATATGTTTATGTGACTCACAGAATCATTTTTCTGTTTCAGCTTCTAGAAAAGTTCCCTGCAGGATCCCAGTCTCACCAACAACGTTTCAGAAAGAAAAATGTTCAAGGAACTGCCACATTTTATTATTCATACAATCTAATGTCACAAATCACATCTTTACAAACTGTCACTATACAACCTTCTAGGGAATCATAGCATTGATCTTAATAAATGGATCTCTCCCTGTTCCACTTTACCACCACTTAGTTTTAATGTCTGTGCATCGTGCTGCTCGTCTCTTCTCACAAGCTTCAAAACCAAAGACTGTCACGTTCTGAATGTTTCACATCTCCCTGCACTTTTGGATATTTGCACTTGAACACGTAGAGCAGCTTATTGTGTTAGACCAGCCCACCTACACACTGGCTGGACAAATAGTAAGTAAAAAGAGGAAGTAGTATGAGTCAACAATAGAAAGTCTTCTTCTCAGTAAGCAAAGTGGTCGTCACCTCACAGCCGTAGCCCTAAAACACAACTCTAATCAACAAAGTTGTCAGAAGGGAACACGCAAGTGTGTGTTCGGCTCCTCAGAGGTTAAACTTGGTGACTGCAGGCCAACCGGTGTGAAGCCTGATCCACTCGAAGTAATGAGCAACCTGTCGCAGACACAGGGAATAAATCCATAAACATTAGGTTTGTGCTTGTGCCCGTGTGAAGGTCATGCACTGAATCTGAAAATACACTAAAATGATGACCACTGATGACTGTATGTTGTTCTGCTGTGAAACCAAACTGAAAGCATTAAACAATAAAGTCTAATAATCATGATAAAGTCATGTGACTTTGTGTTTATGTGAAGTGAAAAATCGTCTTACAAGTTAATTATTTTCATATTTTGTGTACAAACAGAAGAAATCAAACATAATAATATGAAATCACTCTGTCCCTTAAATGTTATTGTTTCTACCTACAGTAAAGATGGACTTCCTGTTTATTTCTTCTCTGCATGTGTGTGTGTGTGTACATGTATCTTACCTGTGTGTAAACTCCAGGGAATCCCGGCTGACCACACCTCTCCCCCCAGCTGACGATGCCCCACAGGTAAGACACACCCACCTCATCTTCACAGACCAGAGGACCTCCACTGTCGCCCTGACAGGAGTCCACGCTGCCCTCCAGATCACCTGCACGCACACACACACACACACACACACACACACACACATAATTTCACACCTGCACAGTGTCCAACAAGATTGTGTGAGTGTGTGCAGATCTCAGACCAGGTGCACACTCACCTGCGCACATCATGCCTGGTTTGAAGCGATCGTTGTAGAACTGCTGACAGTTGTCGATGAGGGACACGTTGGCCCAGAGCAGCACCTGAGCTGCTTTTCCCTCTGTGAACAGACAATATCTGTTTAATGTGGAGGAATCAGTGAACTTGGGTTTATTTAGTGATCAGCTGACACATAATGTGACCTGATATCTGTTGTTATGATCAGAAAGGTGCTGATATCAGCTGACAGCGTCACATCACTGTTTGCTTTAAACCTTTTCAACAGTGAAGCGACTCGTTCACACCAGTCAAGTGACGCTGGAACCAGTTGGCACCAGCTGGTGTCAGCCCCAGTAATGAGGCAGAAAACTGAGCACCAGATGGAAAAAGACATTTCCCTGGATGATTAGTTTCCCTTGTGGGGAAACGTAACGTCGGCCCCAGGGACTGATACTGTCTGAGCTACTAGATCAACATAAATACATGAACTTTTTTATGCCAATACAAACTATGGGAATCAACTGTGTCTCGTCCACACACGTTTTGAACACGTGGACTCAGGATGTGTTTTTCCTTCTGATGGGGAACGTCAGCAGAACGTGTTGAACGTCTATTTGCTCTAATGGACCACGTTCACACGCGGCTGCAGTTCTTCTTCTAACCACATAAAAGCTGGACAGTCGTGCAGGCACCTTTGTTTCGTCCCCACCCGGAGATGCTGCAGGTGTGTCCGGGCTGAAACAGGTGGGTGGACCAGGGAACACACACGGCTCTGATGGCCGGGTTGTCCTTGAAACATATGTCCGTGTACGGAAGCTTCTCCAGCTTCACCAGAGCGATGTCGTTCTCATAGGTGGAGGCATTGTACCTGCAGGTGGACAGCTTTTTCAGTTTTACCTGTTCTGTTAATGTGTTAATGTTCAGGTTCACGTGCAACAACAGCTGCAGCAGGTCAGGTTTGGGTTTCTTACCTGGGGTGGATGCGAATTTCTTCCACAGGAACAATGTCGGTCGTGTTTTGAGCCCTAAACTTCTTCCAGAGAGAAAACTTGACCATAAAAGCAGATGGGTTTGGTCTGTGAAAGAGACACAAATAAAGTTTCACAGAACTAACATTCAATCACTGATGTAGTAAAAAAGGAAAAGATAGAGGACGAGTCAGAAAAGCAACTGTTGGAAAACCAGGAGTGGATCATCCTTCCCAGAGTCTGTCCTACCTGACGCAGTGAGCGGCAGTGAGTACCCAGCACCCTCCAATATAAGCTCCACCACAGTCAATCTTCTTGTGCTCCTCCAAAGCGACTTGCCACTGGATCTGAGTCTGCAGCCGCACACACACCAACACACAGCAGCAGCTTGAGTTTCAGAGTACAGGAGTAATCCACACAAACTGGTACTGAGACAGGCAGGAGGTATTATAGCTGACCGGTTCTGCAGGGAGTCCTCCCACCACTCTCTTGACTCGGATGGTCCTCCCTCGGTCCTGCACTGGTATTGCGTCCTTGTTGGGAATCCCACACTGCAACTTGGACTCCAGAAACTTTCTGTTGGTCTTTATTTCTGGACACACATGCACAGTTGTGTGAGATTTGGTCTGAGTAACTGGGGCAGCTGGACTGTTGATACAGGGATCTAGTGTCCTGGCATGACTTGGACACGAGTATTACAACACTAACAAAGCAAATACACAATGTGGCCAAAAGTATGTGGAACTCTGTTAGATGGGATAGTTGAACATCCATCCATTTTCTGCTGCCTATCTCAGGCTGGGTCACAGTCCCTCTCCTGAGTGAGGCTTCCAGTAGGTCCAGTGTCACCTCACTGTTTAAAAGAACAGCAGTTCTACTCCAGACTCCTTCACAATGTCTGAGCGCTGTCTCTAAGGCTGGCCTACAGAAGAAACTTACAGTAAGAGTGGCCTTGAGGGGAAACAGGGACGTCCACATAGTTTTGGCCTTGTCTAATTCTACTGTCTCAGTTCTAAGCCTACGTACCTTGTTTGGGAGAGGTGTACTCTGAAATACAGAATAAAAATAAACAGAACCATCAGTAACCACAATAACAATTTCCTGACACAGACCTGTGTACATGGTGTTTACAGGTGTACCTGTGTTTTGGGGTCGCTGTTTTGTCGCTGACTCTGTGGGAAATAAAATACATGACAATAAGTAGACAGATGGTGGTCACACTGGTCTGTGATCGGTTGTTACTGCTGCATCCTCAGTCCTATTTACATTAATCACCACCAACTATTTTTCTTTTTAATAAAGGTGGTTTTGATTCTTCACCGTCAGGTTTTCTACTGTGTGGGTGTGGATTGTGCCCATCAAGACTGTGTGTCTCACTGTTTTTGTCCATAGACGAGTGTTTGGACGATTCATCCTCTCCATCCAGACAGTCGACCACTCCATCCCTGACTGCACTGTTATGGACACAGACACCCATCTTGCAGTGGAAGCCTTTATTCCTGCATTCTGACAAACAATAATCAGTCACACTCTGAAAGATTGGACTCTCGGGGCTATCTCTGGGATCTCTGTATCTCTGGGACTGGTTTACTTTTACAGCACATCTCGTCACTCCGGTCACCACAGTCGTCAACACCGTCACACGTCTGGTTCAGAGACACGCACTTACTGTTAACACATTGGAAGCCACACTCGTTATCTAAAACACAAAGACACAAAAGGTTGTAGAGCCGCTCACAGTACAACAATAGATCCCTCATCACAGTCAAGGGGTTTGTCCGCTATCAGCCAATAATGTGGACAGTCCTTACTGCCTAGACTGCCAAGGTGCATTGTCTTTCTATGCAGATGATGTTGTCTTGTTGACCTAATTGTACCATGACCTTTCAGCTGATTGTGATAAGTCAGGCTGAGGGTAAAGGCTGAGGGGTAGACCAAACTTACTGACCTGTCGGTGCGTTATAACAGGAGACTTTAGCGACCTTCCCGCTGCTGATGTTCTTCTCACCAAAGATCACACACTCAGCTAAGGATGTCTCATAACCTTGGCAGTGGATGCTGACGCAGGTGCTGGGGAAGTTCTTGTCACGGTTGGTTGTCAGGGAATCATCTTGAACGTAACCAGCTTTTGCTGCACCCCTACACACACAGCAGACACAGTTAGTATACCTGTGTATCTTCTACACTTCAGCATGTTCTTTACACATGCCGCTAAAACTGTGCTTATTGCAAACATGCATTTTGTAAATACATCTCCTCTCACAGTGGGTTCCCGTGTTCTTTGCAGGCTACGTTAGCAGCTGCCATGTCCCAGTCCTCACAGACCAGTAACTCCTTCCCGCCTTCACTGCTCTTTGCATCAGGGATGAAGATCTTGATCACTCCTGTGTCAGGGTCTATTGAACTGCTGAATGGATTTCTGTCTGTGATGAGATAAACAACAGTAACTTTAACTACAACAGTGACACAGAAAATATAACAAGGCACTAAATGTAGCTTTGAAAGCAGACCTTTACAATTGTCCCCAAAGTGGGACATGACTGGTTTCTTGGTCCGACACGAGAGAGCCATCAACTGGAAAAGAAAAACACATTCAAACCTGAAATTATTGCACCTTTTGAAATCAGCCAGGAGAAAGTATCCCTTCGACTTTAAGAGTCTGCTGATTGATACCAGTCCTGGTTCTGATACTCAACAAGGTCTAGAGATGGAGGTGTGGCACTGCTTAATTAAATTCAGAAACTAATCAGAAGCTGCTCAATGCTGTCTCAGCAAACACTAAGTACATTACCTGACAGTAGGAGCGATATGTTTTATGGTCTCGCCCACAGACTGCAGTCACGTTCTCAGTGGGACACATATACGGTGGTTTACATTCACATCGTCCATCAATGCAACGCTCCCATGGTCGACAAAACACCAGGCCACATGATTTATGGGTAAACCTGATCAATTTAGACAGACCACTTAGACTCCAAACACAAATCATCACAGATGGACCTGCTGTTAGAACCACCTTCATATGACCAAGCAAAATCCACCTACTTCTTTGCCAGACACTCAGATGAACCCAGGAACTCGTCTTCCTTGGGTGCTTCGGTTGTGATGGGGACAGGTGAGGTCACCTGTGTTGTGGGTGCTGGGGTTGTCGGCTTTATTTTTTGACGTGATGGTTGTTTCTTAGGTTTAGATGGACTGGACTGGAGGAGAAATTAAAACAGTTCAGTTAGAAATCAACAGAACAGAACAGACTGATTGTGCATTTTATCTAAAGGTTTGTATAAAAGCACTTTTTAAACACAGGAAAAGGGAAAACACATTGATAGTTGCATTGATTCCAGCATGTAAGATTAAAATAATGAACCTATGCATTGACTTCCGTTTAACAAATAGTCATCAGCTGGTTCAGACATTTATGTTCCTGGGATCAACACAGTCTCATGTCTATACTGATGAATTAATGCTAACCCTAATCATTACATCCTCCTCAGCCTGAGCGACTCAGTATTCTGTGCACACTCACCGTTTCACAGTAAATGATGAGAAGGGACATGAAGAGAAGAGCAGCTCCGAGTGATTTCATCCTGACGAACATGGAGAGAATTTCTCCTGTGTTCAGGAACTGGAAAAAATAAAGAAACAACTTGGACTAAGTATTTTCTACTGAAGAAACAGCTGCAGACAGAGACAGTAAGTCTCGCTGAGGACGTCCCTAACTGGCAGTCTGATATCTCTTCTGGCCACTGATGTTGTCACCAATCAATCATTAGCTTGTCTCGTCAATACATGCCTGGACTCCAGACTGATCCAGGTGACTGATGGTGCTAATAATGGTCGTGGTTTCCAGTAACCACGACCATGAATACAAATATTTGTGTTCTGTGGGCGGTAACGTGGCTCCCTGGTCTGCACTGAGGGTTTAACTGTTTGCACAAATTGCAGATCAACAAAATGGAGATTGAGATTTTTTTAGGAAAAACTGCAAACGCAAACGTTTGAGTTACATATTTTGATACGACACAGCAGAAAAAGCAAATGTAAAATGGTTGTATTTCATTTCACAGCTTGTGGCCCTCAGTGGATGGAGGCTCACTGTAAATCCTGCAAACACTTTGGAGACACTTGAAGAGAACAGAGTTTAGATTGATGATTCTTACTGTGACACTGCAGAACGTCTGCAGGATAAAGAGCTGGATGAGCACAAACAAGTTAATGTTCAACCTTGTATCAATAAAAGAACATTTCAAAATCACTGAGGCTTCAGCTGGGTTCACACAGTCGGATTGTTATGTTGTGTGGTGTGCTGGAGAAGGAGAGGCGTAGGACCCAAGTGCAGGACAAGAAAAAAGACTTTATTTCCCTGGAATTACCAGGGCTCAGGAAAAATACAAATAAAGATACTCTGGCTGCCACAACAACTGGTAACTCGTATCATCAGTTACTATCTAGCAATGCTCCGGCAAAACACAAAGGAAAGCAGGGTACACATACAGGGGGCAAGAACAAAAAGCAAACTGCAAACAGGTGAAAATAATTAAGATCAAATAACGTAAAGCTGCCTGGGACCAGTGCTGGGAAAAGAGGAGCTTAATACAAAATCATGGTCTGGCCCGGAAGGCGTTGCGGACCAAGATGGCCACTCCTTGGGCAGTTGAGTGTTTGGGGTTGCTCTGGAGATTGGTCCCTCAGGCACCAAAAGTCCTCTCAGACAAGTAGAGATTTGGGGCTGTTCAGGAAGACGACCCCTTGACCCCCTGAGATCCGGGGCTGCTTGGGAGAGCTGGAGACTGGGTGGTGATGAGAGGCCTGTCGGAGACTGAGGTGAAACACTGGCCGGGCACTCAGGTGCATGGCTGACCAGAGACTGAGGCGAGGAGCTAGCTGGAAACTCAGGTGAAGAGCTGGCTGGCGACTGAGGTAAAGAGATAGCCAGAAACTCAGGTGAGAGGCCCACCGGAAACCCAGTCAACGAGCTGGCTGGAAACTAAGGCGAAGAGCAAGCAAGAAACTCAGGTGAGAAACTGTGGTGAACGGCTGGCCAGAGGCTGAGGAGAAAGGCTAGCTGGAAACTCAGGTGAGGGGATGGCCGGAGACTGAGACGACGAGCTAGCCGGAGATTCAGGTGAGGGGATGGCCGGGGACTGAGACGACGAGCTAGCCGGAGATTCAGGCGAGGGGATGGCCGGAGACTGAGACGACGAGCTAGCCGGAGAGTCAGGTGAGGAGCTGGCCAGAGACTGAGGCGAAAAGCTAGCTGGAGACTGAGGTGAGAGGCTAGCCTGAAACTCAGGTGAGGGGCTGGCCGGAGACTGAGACGACGAGCTATCCGGAGATTCAGGTGAGGAGCTGGCCAGAAACTCAGGTGAGAGGCCTGCCGGAAACTCAGGCGCAATGCTGGCCGGAGACCGAGGTGAAGAGCTAGCTGGAAACTCAGGTGAAGAGCTGGCTGGCGACTGAGGCAACGAGCTACCCAGAAACTCAGGTGAGAAGCCTGCCGGGCACTCAGGTCCATGGCTGACCAGAGGCTGAAGCGAGGGGCTAGCTGGAAACTCAGGTCAGGGGCTGGCCGGAAACTGAGACGATGAGCTAGCCGGAGAATCAGGTGAGGAGCTGGGCGGAGACTGAGACGACGAGCTAGCCAGAAACTCAGGTGAGAGGAGTGCCGAAAACTCAGGTGAGGGGCTGGCCGGAGACCGAGGCGAAGAGCTAGCTGAAGACTCAGGTCAGGGGCTGGCTGGCGACTGAGGTGAGAACCCTCCCAGAAACAGGGGTGAGTGGCTGGCCAGAGGCTGAGGAGAGAGGCTAGCTGGAAACTTAGTTGAAAGGCTGGCCGGAGACTGGAAAGGAACCTCAGCAGGGATGCCGCCATCGGCACACTGAGGTTCTGGAATCTTGGGTGGAACCTCAGTGGGAACATTGTCATCAGCGCACTGAGGTTCTGGACTTTGTCTCCTCGGACGATGGAAATGCCTGCTGCGGCGGCCCTGGGGACCCCGACTGAGTAGACACGCTGGAGACTACAGCGGCGAGAAGACAGCTCTGGACTCCAGTGGCACGAAGGCAGCTCTAAGCTCTGGCTGAGATGCGGCTCCCTTTCTCTGATACTGCAAAACAAGGGACACAGAGAACAAAGGACTGAGAGAGAGAGGACTCCGACAGAAATAGAGAAAGAGAGAGAGAGAGAGAGGACTCCGAAAGAGAGAAAGAGAGAGAGAGAGAGCACTCCGAAAGAGAGAGAGAGAGAGAGAGAGGACTCCGAAAGAGAGAGAGAGAGAGAGAGAGGACTCCGAAAGAGAGAGAGAGAGAGAGAGAGGGGGACATCCAGCTGAGAGAGAGAGATAGAGGACTCCGAAAGAGAGAGAGAGAGAGGACTCCGAAAGAGAGAGAGAGAGAGAGAGGACTCCGAAAGAGAGAGAGAGAGAGGACTCCGAAAGAGAGAGAGAGGACTCCGGAAGAGAGAGAGAGGACTCCGGAAGAGAGAGAGATACAGGACTCAGAGAGAGAGAGAGAGAGAGAGAGAGAGAGAGAGAGAGAGAGAGAGAGAGAGGACTCCGAAAGAGAGAGAGAGGACTCCGGCTGAGAGAGAGATACAGGACTCAGAGAGAGAGAGAGAGAGAGAGAGAGAGAGAGAGAGAGAGGACTCAGAAAGAGAGAGAGAGAGAGAGAGAGAGAGAGAGAGAGAGGACTCCGACTGAGTCATCCAAACTTCAGATAAATGGGGTAAATGTGTGGTTGACAGTACTGTTACAAGAAAGAGAAGAGGAAGTGAAAAAGAATAGGGAAGGGACTCAATTCTGTAATCCTCAGCCAGTGGTGTTTCCAGTGTTTCTTTTTATAGGGTTATTTTTTCATCATCTGGCGTCTGTCCCTCACAGACTCAATGGTCTCTCTACCATGAAGGGATTACAAAAATCATGTGACCACTTCATACACACATCCAGGGTTTTCTTAATCAACACTTAACAGAGACATATCAAAGAGATGATTCATAACACTGTACTCACTCATTAAATGAATGGAGCATCCACTGTCCTCAGGCGGGTTCCAGCCTTCGTTTGTCGGACCCTCAACTTCTAAATTTTTCCCACCGGTGGTTAACCTTCAGTCTAGAACACGCTGAGTGAGGACTCCATCTGAGAGAGAGAGTGAGGACTCTGACAGAGAGTTCTCCGACTGAGAGAGACAATGAGGACTTGGTCAAACGACTTGGTCGGACGACATGGTCGGACGCTGACTCAGAGGGACGGTGAAGACTCGGTCGGACGACATGGTCGGACGCTGACTCAGAGGGACGGTGAAGACTCGGTCGGACGACATGGTCGGACGCTGACTCAGAGGGACGGTGAGGACTCGGTCGGACGACATGGTCGGACGCTGACTCAGAGGGACGGTGAAGACTCAGTCGGACGACATGGTGGGACGCTGACTCAGAGGGATGGTGAGGACTCGGTCGGACGACATGGTCGGACGACATGGTCGGACGCTGACTCAGAGGGACGGTGAAGACTCAGTCGGACGACATGGTCGGACGCTGACTCAGAGGGATGGTGAGGACTCGGTCGGACGACATGGTCGGACGACATGGTCGGACGCTGACTCAGAGGGACGGTGAAGACTCAGTCGGACGACATGGTGGGACGCTGACTCAGAGGGACGGTGAAGACTCAGTCGGATGACATGGTCGGACGCTGACTCAGAGGGAAGGTGAAGACTCGCTCAGACAGAGAGAGAAAGTGAGGACTCGGACTGAGAGAGGACTGCAACAGAGAGAGAGAGTGAGGACTGCAACAGAGAGAACTCTGACAGTGAGAGAGAGTGAGGACTCAGACTGAGAGAACTCTGACAGAGAGAGAAAGTGAGGACTCGGACTGA
The DNA here is from genome assembly GCF_900324485.2 of Mastacembelus armatus. NCBI lineage: Eukaryota > Metazoa > Chordata > Actinopteri > Synbranchiformes > Mastacembelidae > Mastacembelus > Mastacembelus armatus. Next base: position 17,835,772 of record NC_046650.1, on the reverse strand, counting down.
GAGAGGACTGCAACAGAGAGAATTCTGACAGTGAGATAGAGTGAGGACTTAGACTGACAGAACTCTGACAGTGAGAGAGAGTGAGGACTCGGACTGAGAGAGGACTGCAACAGAGAGAACTCTGACAGTGAGAGAGAGTGAGGACTCAGACTGAGTGAGGACTCAGACTAAGGAGCTGGCTTTGGTGGGCAAATAGATGACTCTGGATCACTGGCTGGAGACGAAGCTGACCCCTTCCCACGTTGTCTTCGCGCTGCGGGTGTGCCGCTAGAGGGGACAGGAGCGAGGTCTGACGGAGCCAGGGGCTGGGTTTTGAGCTCCTGCCACATGGTGCGCGTATCTGCCGGCGTCGGTGATAAAGGAGCCGGGGCAGGAGCCTGGGCAGCCGGCGGTGAGGCTTGAAAAACGGCGAGAGGACGGCACAGCCCCCAGGCTACGCTGATGGGAAACCGCTGACACTGACACTCCTCCATCACCGAGCGGACTGCATCCAGGAGGGCTAACGTTTGGTCAGCCTTCTCCTTCGTCACATAACCGGGAGGGTGCGTGAAACGGAGCAAAAGTCCAGTACTTCGGTGTATTCCTGGGCATCCTGGTTGATGGCAGTCAGGGTGCTCAGGAAACCGGAAATCAGTCGGTCCTCCGTAGTCGAGTCCGCTGGGTCCATATCTGAGCTTAATACAAAATAATAGTCCCTACAGCAAGTCCCAAAGGGAATCATGACACTGATATTATCCATCCATCATCTGCATCTCCAGGGTGGGGGCTGGAGCCAATTCCCAGCATGCAGTGGGTAAGAGGCGGATCCCCCCCTGGACAGATCAGCAGCCAATCACAGGGCTGATGCACACACTCACATTCACACCTGATCCAGCTCACCTGTGATGGGGAAAAGATAAAGGAATGTGTTGTCCCAGGTCAGGTCTGAGACAGCAAGGTGTCAGTCTCAAGACACAAGCAGATTCAAACAGACACAACAAATAAAGATTCATTTTATTTGTTTTTTTCAGGCAGCATCTCTGAGGCCACAAACTCTTTTTCAAGAGACACCTGTAAATAAAAAAAACCTGCTGTGTGTTTAGTTTTTGGACATGGTCTACGGCACAGACCTCTGCTCGGTCTCTGGATGAGGTTTGTGCTGCAAACACACACACACACACACACACACACACTGACCAGCCTTATCACAGTGTAAACGGCCCCTGGAGTTTCCAAAATGTTGAAATCTGGTCCACATTCCTGATCTACTGATGAATCAGGGTCCTATGTGGCTCAGTGTGGCTCACTGAGGCATGTACAGGCATTACTGAGACATGACCAGTCCAAGGAATCTTAATTCTGCAGCTTTCAGTTCAGTTGTGTTTAACTGGTTCAGTGTCTAAACCAGTTCAGTTTTGTAAATTTTAAATATTTGATATAAATAATGAGAAATAAATTCCTAAATTAACTCAGACACACAAAGAGCCACAGAAACTGTGGTAACAAAAGAAAAAAGCAAAACTCGAAATAAAACTTGATTTAATTTTCTTTTTATTGCACAATGTAGATCACCAACTCTACCGTAAAGCCTGTAATACTGGGACATACATCTTCCTGCCGTAAAGCACAGACAATAATGTCAGAAAAAAAGGTGAAATATTAGAAAAAGATGTAAATTGAAGTTTCAACACAGACACATGCAGGCACTGACATAAGTAACCGGACGCAGCACATGGACCAAAGCCTGTTAGAGACAAAGGTTGTGACAATAAAAGGGGTTTAATTTGAATTATCTAGTAAAGTTTGATGAACCAATGAAAGACATCATTGACTGACCCTGTTTAACACCAGTTGTCACTGATGACAACTACATGAAATGATTTCAAATGAATCTGATTGTTATGAATTATTTCATTCATCCAATAAACACAAATGACCCAGTAGAAAATATATTATGAAGGATCAGGAAGTATAAACGTATCAGATCATACTAGAAACAGCAGGTTGAAGTGAAGCCGTACGGAGACTCAGGGTTTGTTTTGTGCGATTTAACAGATAAATGATTGTGTTTGCTAACGTTAGCAGGTGATCCAACATCGTGCTAAAGCACAGGCCTCCATTTATTGACACAACTCTTTTACTCACAACACTCTGGTCTGTGGAGTCAAATTATTACTGACTCTGTCAACATGAAAATTCATTGCACTTGGCGAATTACGTTGTTCTTGACACCCAAACATTTAAAACACACACACACACAAAGCCAGAAGACACACACATATGATTTGGTCTTTACGTTGGTACATTCATTATAGGGTGAAGGCTAATTGTTACTGATGACGTACGACTGATCTAATGCTGCTGCTGCTCTTTGTGTTACGGTAAATATTCATATTTAACACGTGTTTCAAGTTTTCAAAAGTCGTCCTTGAAAATGAAACTGTACCTTCTCAGTAAATCTCCTCTGTCATAGACAATTAACAGTAAATAATAATAATAAAAAAAGCTTGGCGTGATCAGAGAGCGTAGATTGTGCTTCCTGTTTACTAAACCTGCCCTTCATGTGTCACTGAGCTGCGTAACTCACTGTGCACCACAGACGACTACACGCGTGACATCAGAAAGCACCAGCAGCTCGACACTAAATGAGTCTCAAGTCTTCATTCGTCAACAGAAGCTCGAGCAAACGTGCAAATGTTTCTCAGACGTGTGAACAAAGCCCTTGAGCCAACAGGACCACATTCCTGCGCTCAGGTGATAATTACCTGAAGCTCTTTGTTCAGAGCAGGTGTGGAGCAGGAGCAGGGAAGGAACCTGAGGCCCCAGAAAAACCTAAGCTCTGTGAAAAAACACACGTCTGTTCATTTCATTGTAAATCTGATCAATTTTCACCTCAGCTCACGTGAACTTTGACACACATCCACAGAGCTGACCGCCAGAAAGCCGAGCTTATCGCTCACCTCAGGGCGCAGCCCCAGCTACTCACTGCTCCTTATCGCTCAAAATAAACTTCTAAAGCAACAGACGGGACTTTCTCAAGCCTCAGTCCTCTAACTCTGCAGAAACCTCAGTCCTGGACCGAGAGAATCGTCCACCTCTGAGAAACTGACACCACAGACACAGACAGAAGGACTGAGGTCAGTGACTCACAGCACATTTACTGCACTGCTGCTAAATGTGTGCGTTTACAGCTGTTTTGTGTGTTTTTATATCGCAGTGTGTGCAGGCCTGGAATGAGTATAGTGTGTGTGTGTGTGTGTGAGCCACAGGAGCTACGACTGCATGTGGCCATTTCAACTCTACCTACACATGTGGTGTGATGCATGGTGGGAAACCTAAATACAAAGCAAACACACACCTCTCCCTGCCGTCGACTGAGAAGCACTGAAGATTAACAGCGTGTGTCCTGACAATATCCATCTTTAACCAGAGTCGGAGCTTTGACAGCAGATTAGAATCGTTTGGTTTAAGGCCATGATTTGGTTTTTGGGATCAGGGGTCAGTTTTTGACACAGCAGACATTTGATGTTAGGGCCACATGTGTTGTCTGCTTTATCAGCCCAAACTGCCCCTGAGCTAGTGTTAGTCATGTTATCTCTAGTGTTGCTGCGGCTCTGCCTCCTTAAATAATATCAAAATAAATAAAGAAATATAAAATAAAACATTAGATTGATAGTAGTGATGAAAAAGTGAGTCCATGTGATCAGACCTAAGCTTCTTCATTAAAGGGCAGTTACAAACGATTGAATTCCCTGGATTCATATTTGTTTCCAGCTGCAGATCGAGTTGGTTTCGAGTATTATGGGGTGCCAACAGGGGATCCCTTGAGGCTGTTCAGGGCTGCATGGATCCTGAAGTGCAGTCTGGACTCCATGGAGTAGTCCTTGTAGTTCATCCTGATGGAGACCACAATAAACCATCAAGAACTGACACACACATGTGAACAGGTAGACGCTCACCTGTACCAACACTCAGGGCAGGATTATCAAGCTCTTTCAAATCAAATGCTTTAATCCAGAGACCAGACCAGAATAACCACAAACACTAACAACACCGGAGAGAAAAGTATGCAGCGACGTCATTATGGCTGGACACGTGTACAGTAGGTGGATCAGACACACTGAGGCAGGTAATCCAAGGTGTGTACATTTGTACAGTTTCATATTATATCACATGTAGACCGCTGACACAGAGATAACATGCAAAGGTCACAGATACATGAAAGTACACACAGGTATAAAGCAGAACTCACTTGGCGTTTTCGATGTAGGTGGTGGCCTTGGTGAAGTCTCCCTGTTGCTTGTAGAGCAGGCCCAACTCATAGAGAGTGAAGGGGATCAGGTAGTGATCGTACCTGATACGACTCTCACTGAAAGAACAAACACACAAAGATGAAAACATGTTCAGACAGCAAAGTAAAGCCACTGTGTGTGTGTGTGTGTGTGTGTGTGCGTTACCTGGACAGGACCTGTGTGAAGCAGAGCTCAGCCTGCAGTAACCTGCCCAGGTGTTTCAGACAGAGCCCCTTCAACATCTGGACCAGGCAGCTGTCATCTGGATGAAACTCAGTCGGGCCTGAATGAGAGAGAGACGCAGACATTAATAAGTTTTGATGTTTTGGTTCCTAAAGGCCTCACAGTCCTGACTTTATGGTAACAACCACTGAAACTGTGTCGGTGTTTCTGCATTTTTACACATTTACTTTGATTTAAATCTTGATTTTGATGAACCTGTACCAACTAAACTAAAGCTGGTCCAAATCTGACGCTTCCTTCAGTGAACAGTCAGACTGATGTTAGTTACCGTTACATGACTAACAACAACAGGCCAAATAAAACCCTTCCTGTTTACAGCATCTCTGTGAAGCTATGAATTGAATACAACTGTATCGTCTGCGTACATCAAAATGTATTCCTGTCTAATATTAGCAGTCCTGTGTGATAAGCTGGCCTCACTGGGGTCGTTGCGTAGCTGCTCCTCAGCTGCCTCGATGGTGATGAGCAGGGCCTCGGTACTGTCGGCTCTCTTCCCGACGATGGTGAAACCGTTCCAAACGTACATCATCTCCTGCAGACAGAAACATCAGCAGTTCACATTTGACGGACCCTTGGAAATAAACCCCATAAACTGACTCCACAGACGTGTGTGAATGTGTCTGTGCAGGAACAGGAACAGTGTTTCACCAAAGCAGGGATGACCAGGGGGGTGGGGTTAGCAGCTTTGTAGCGTCTGGACTTCCTCACTGCAAATTTCTCTGTTGGGATGGATTTCCCTGCCAGACGCTGTTTCAGCCCCTCCACCTGCCTGCACACACAGATACACTGGTTTATAGTTTACGATGTGTGAGCGTCCTCACTGACATCATGCACCTCCGTCACACAAGCACCTAGACATACTCTAACATCAAGTCTGAACCCTCTAAAGACCGTCAGAACAATAGAGGACTGGAGAACATGACATCGTGGGGTTCATGTTAGTATTTTAATGTTTAACCGGGAGACAAACCTAAACAGCTCCACGATGTCCTCCCCTGTCCTCTTCACGTCCTCCTCTGACATCATACTGAGGATGGCTGCCTTCTGGTACATGTAGATCGCCTGGAGGGGGTAAACCACAAAGATGAGCTTTAACTATACTTATTCATAGAATCTCACCGATATCAGCCTGTCTCTACTGGAGACCTGAGCAAACTAACTGGGTATAATCTTGTTTCCTTGCAAATGGAAGTCCTGGTCTGTGCAGACCTACCTTGGACCAGCGGCTCTCCTTGCACAGCAGGTCGGCGTAGTGGTACGCCTGCTGCCACTCCTGCTGGTAGGAATGGGTCCACATCAGCTCCCAGTAACACAGGTGGTGGATCTGCTTCCACTCCTGCTGGCTGCTGATACACTCCTCATACCGGGCCCGGGCCTGAAACACAGAACACATCAACACTGATGGAAAAACTTCATCCAAAACAAGTCCTTACTTTTCATTTACTTTTCAAAATTAAGACTTTGAAAAGATTTTCTGAAAGTGAAGACAATTTTTGAAAGTCTGACATTTTTAGACAGTTTGTGTCTCAGACCTTCTCAAAGTTTCCTCGCAGTGTTGAGATACGAGCAGAGTAGAAGAGGATGATGGAGCCCTGAAAGACAAACCCTTCAAATCACTTTGTGCTTGAGCATATTTCATCAACGTTTGATTTGAAAATAAACCAACTCATCATTGTCGGTTCACTGGTTCTTCATTTCTGTTTGGGCCTGACTCACTTTGGGGTATTTGTGCTGGTACGGTTCCAGCAGAGCTTCAGCCTCCACCAGGTTCCCCTCACCAGTTCCTTATTGTTAAAGAGAACAGAGTTTTACAGTAACACTGGATCTTTCAGTCGCTCAACAAAATTCAAGACTTGGGCAGAGGTCTAGACGTCTGGAGCCAGACCACCCTGGTTCAAGACTATGGACGACTCTGTGTTTTCCTACCCAGTATCAGTGAAACGTATGTGTGGTAGAACAGCAGAGTCAGAGCGCAGAGGATCGACCGCAGACTCTGGCTGGAGGCTCCCTCTCTCAGCTGAGACAAACCAAAGTTCTGCACAGACACAGACAGACTGTCAGTGGTGTAGGGGGGTCTAGTAGCTGATAAACCGGTCAAATCACCGACGAGGCCAAACTAACCCTGTTTCCTGAGAATCCAATGAACTCCAACAACCTCAAAATCCTCTGAGGGAGGAGAGACAACATCTGAGAGACAAAGACAGGAAATAAACTATTAACTCATCAAACCTTACTCTGTGAACTCTACAGTGCGTCTGTGTAAGTCAGCTATTAGCTTTGCTTTGTCAACATGCTGATGACATAAACCTACTTTTAGCAGAAAATATCTAAAAAACAAACATTCACGTGAACAAGCAGCTTTAAATAATCAGTGTCATCACTACTAAATATTCTAACAAACACCTGAAACATAAGAAAAGAGAGAAAACATCTGGGAGTCACTGAGAATCTGCAGCACTTCAACCTAAAACAAACCGGTGAGCACCCACTAGGTTAAAGGATCCGATGCCGAGCCTGACGCCGCCCTCAAACTGCCTGAAGGAATCAGACTGAGCAGCCAGGTCCTGAGTGACATTCAGCACATTCTGACAGTCCCTGTTGGATCAGGTAAAACATTCACACTGAAACACTGAGCCTTGAACATCAGCAAACTAAGCTGCATTTGTCACAACCTCAGTAACTCACTTGTAGATTTGGTAGCTGGTTCGAATCTTGATGCCCCCTTTGATAAAACTGATCATGTTCTCATCCTGGAACAGAGACAGAGGCAGTCAGCCACAGCGTGACCTAGTTACATTTTATTCAATTAGCTAACAACATTAGCATCTTCCAAAATATCTGCAGCTCCGCTTGTTTGTTGCCTCGTGTCCTTTCTGCACAGACAAAGGGCCAATCCTCCAACTTTAAATGTGGCATTTAGAAAGACGGTCACTGTGACCTGGACGAATGTGAGCGTGGCTTTCTGCAGCAGACACTCGGCATAGCAGATCTCTGCGTGCATCTCCTCTGCAGACACACAAACACAGCACGGTGACTTCCTGCTGCTTTTGATTTGAGTCTCTTCATGGCTGTGTAGGAGTGGGTGATGTGTTCGTGTACCTTCCTGCAGGTTGGACTGTTTGCTGATCAGACTGGACAGAGATCCGACCACTGAGTTCTTCTTCCTGAACCTGCAGGAACAGTTTACTTTGAACTCTTTCCATCTTCCCATGTAAAACTCAAGTTAAATCTTTAATTGTGTATTGTGTATATGGGATATGGGTAAGGTGCCTGTATGCTCTGTGGTCCTCACCTATGACAGGTGTGTAACGCCTCCTTGATGGTCGCCATGGCGACCTGGATGTCTCTGTGTTCAAAGGTCATGGTCGCCTGCATCACCAGGATGCTGCTGTAACCCAGAGCGTGGTACATGCTGTCCCGCCACCTGCACACACACAGTACACAGTGCACATGGTAATTATACTGCGTTGTGTGAGTATCAGCAGCAGTACCAGTACCACACGAGTGTAGTTGTAGCAGTAGTATCTCAAGAAAGCAGTTGTAACAGTAATAGTTGCATAGTTAAGGAGTGTAGTAAGTAGTAAAAATACCAGTACTAGTACCACTAGTTAATAGGACAAGTATTAATTAATGCAGTAGAAGTAACAATATTTGCAGTAGCAATAGTACAAATAATATAATTCACAGTGTTTGGTAGTACCGGTAACAGTAATAGCACCAGTGGTAGCAGTACCAGTTCTAGTAGTACTACACTCTGTACTACAAAAAGCACATGACACGTTGCCATAGTTACCATGGTCTGAGGAGGTCCAGGGCTTCAGAGAACCTGTTGTTGAGGACCAGATTCAGAGCACACTGGGTCTCCTGAATAGCTGTCTGCAGGTCCATGTTACACGCCCTGTGCACGCACACACACACACACACACACACACACACACACACACACACACACACACACACACACACACACACACAAACACACACAGGAAGTGAAAACAGTCAGCACAGGAAGTGACTAAAAGCAAAAGAGACAAGAGGCTGACAGGATGTGTGAACACACACACACTGAGACACCAAACATGTGTGTGTGTTTGTACTCACGCTGGTATCCGATCGTAAGCATCTTCAAAACAGTCCTGAAATCACAGAAACAGTCGGGTTAGAGTCAGAAGGAACCACATCACCAGCTGTCTGACTGACTGCTTGTGCATGTGATGTCTGATCTGGGCTGCAGCAAAACACCCACACAAACCAAAAACCAGCTCCACCAGCTTCTCTCTGCTCGTCTGGAGCTGGTTTTTGGAACCAGACGGGCCTCCCATTGTTGGAGAGGAAGAACCATGTGAGCCAGGTCAGCGGTGTGGCTCCCTGCTGGGTTTTTAATAGTTTTTGGACAACAATGGAGGTCTACGGCTCAGACCCATAAGCTGAACCAGGTTCTGGATTCACACACATTCATTGGTGCCGTCAGTCTCTGGGTGGGGTCTGGACTCAAACAGAGGTACCGAGAGCTGAACTGTGAGGGGTTTCCTGTTCATGTCAACACACAGACGAAACAATTTGGTGTTGAGGCTTCAGCTCCACCAGAACCTTAGAGCCACACACCTGATCCTCAGATCCTCAGACGTGACTACTCCTTTTCTATTTTTGCATCGACATGTGAACTTGAACACACACACACGCACGCACGCACGCACGCACGCACGCACGCACGCACGCACACACACACACACACACACACACACACACACACACACACACACACACACACACACACACACACACACACACACACACACACACACACACACACACACAGTGTGGAGCCTCAGCAGCAGGCTAATAATAGCAGCCCAGTGGTTGCTTACATAAGAGCTGCAGTGTGGCTGTGCCTGCAGGCTGTGGACTCACAGACCCAGACAGAACAGGCTGTCAGGCCCCAGAACAGGCAGGAAACACTCAGCAATCAGGATTTATCCTTTATTGTTATTGTTATTATTATTTTGAAGTACTTTCCTGTGTGTTTCATTTCATTCATACAAGACAGAACATCAGTGCCTGAGAAATAAAGAGGAGGAGGAGGACGGTTGTATCAGCAGAGGACGCTCACAAATAAGAACAAATAAATAATGAATGTGTGTGAATCCAAACAGACGCTGGCTGCTCACACGCTTTTCACACTTCTCTCTCTCTCTCTCTCTCTTCCCCATACAAACAGATGCTCTCTCTGACACCCGGTCAGTGTTTTTGTCAGTTTTCAACGTTCACAGAGATGCAGACACCGACGCCATCAGCTCCTGCTGCGTGCGTGTGTGTCTTACAGATGAATGCTGGGAAACCAGCCAGTCTGCCACATCAACACACATCACAGAGGCCTGTCAGCGTGGACGTGACGCTGAAGGCTCTGAGCCCAGAGGGAGGAGGAGCTGCCTCAGCCTGATGGTCAGCGACAGGAAAGTGCCGTCAGTCGGTTCATGTCTACAAATGTCCCGTTTCACCTGAGCCGCTCGAAACACACTAACATTATAAACATAGAGAAGCTTTAGATGTGAGAAGCTGGAAGCAGAGTGTGATAATGAAATGTTGCTCTGTGCCTATTCTAATATGTGTGAAACAACCAAACCACTAAATATTCTAAATATTCAACACAAAACTGTCCTGAAGTCTGTTCGTCCAGTTCTCCGTTCCTTTCATGCTTTTTTAAAAAAATGATTATTTTAATTGATTATCTACATTATTAATAATAATAAGGTTTATCTGCTTTTTCAGTCCCAGCAGGATAAAAACATGAGACGTGGAAACAGACGATCTTATGCTCAAGGAGACGTCAAAGTCAGAGGAACTTCCCATGTGACAGCAGCAGCTTTGTCATCAATTAGTCAAGACCTGTGGTTCCAGTGTCCTGTTACCAAACACTAAAAACCCCACTACTGCGAGACACGCTTAGAAACACAGCTCTGTAAAAACCAGCTCCTCTCTGCTCGTCTGGAGCTGGTTTTTGGAAAAAGACGGGCCTCCGATTCTTGGTGAGGAAGAACCATGTGAGCCAGGTCAGCGCTGTGGCTCCCTGCTGGGTTTTTAATAGTTTTTGGACAACCATGGAGGTCTACGGCACAGACCCATAAGCTGAACCAGGTTCTGGGTTCACACACGAGCCATTAACCCTCAGACAGGCTCAGTGAGTCATACATGAATTAAATAAAGGCTGTTATTTACATTCCAGTCATACCTGCTGGGTTTTACAGCAAGAATGACTGAAGGAGTAGCTTCAGGGCTGCAGCTGAAACAAAGAGTTCAGATGTCAAAGGTCACTGGGTGTTGCTGAACAGCCTCAGCACAATGGAGACGATATGTTCCATAGATTGTGTCTACGTGTTTGTTGTTCCTTGTCGTGTTGCTGAGCAGCAAACATGGTCCAAAACCTTTTTTAATAAACAGCCTGTTCTCACGGCTGAAGCCCAGTCAGCTGAATTCCTGTGTAATGTGATGAGCCGGACTGACAGAGGACTGTTTGTCAGCTCACATGGCGATGAACTGGTAGGACGAGGGGGCAGCTTCAGCGCCCAGACCCAGCCCTCATCATTGTGTGCTCATAAACACAAAGTCTGCAGGGAAAACGGTCTCAAGAAACCGTATCCCTACTCGCTTCACATTAGCTCTGAAAAGTCCCTACAAAACCATCTAACACAACCTGCTCACACGCCTTTAGGACTCACAGGATCTCTGATAATCCCCTACACCACTTCAAGAAGCTTCTGCAAAGTCAACGTGGTACCGGACTTTCTTAAAACTCACACTGAAATCCTTAATGCTCATGTCATGACAAAAAATCCCTCAGGGAGTTTCTGAAGCCTATCATCTCTCCTCAGGAGGCCCCACAACCAGCCAAAAACTCAGGTACCCTCTCTGGAACATTAACCATTGAGTATCTCCTCAAAGCTTCTCAGAGTCTGAGGGTCCATCCATGAACCCTCTTGAGGAGCCATAAGGGGCCTCTGAAGGATCTCTATCAAATCCTTCTAGTGTCTCTAAAATGTACAAATCCAAAAAACTGCTAGTACTGTGTCAGTACCCCTTAAAAGTCCTCAGAGACATCTGGGACCTCACAGTATTGTAGAGCACATTCATAAGCCATAGATCCCCTTTTCTTAATCCTAAACAAAAACCTGTGAAACCCCATAAAGTCTTAGTCTGACAATCTCTTCCACGTCCCCACAAACCACATGTAAATGTCCTGAAAAACCCAGTACAGTCTTGGTGAGGGCACTGGGCACTCCCAGCTTGAACAGTGTGAACCAGGGTGGAACCGGGTGAAGCCTGGAAACCTTTACTGGAAACAGGCTTTACTGCAGGACTCATCCACTGGCTGACATCCTGTGCCAACGGACACGTTTGCTGAGATTTCCAATCCCAACCATTTAGTTTTCAGCTGCAGAGACTGATCCTCAGTTTCTCCCTGTGTGTGTGTCTGTGTGTGTGTGTGTGTGTGTCTGTGTGTGTGTGTGTGTGTGTCTGTGTGTGTGTGTGCGTGTGTCTGTGTGTGTGTGCGCAGAGGGCAGTGCCTTGTAACCAGATCTGTCATTTCCATAAGCCCACACACAGGATCACCTCACTTAAAGCTGATTACAGCCTGCTCACTGACATAAACAGTCGTCAACAGCAGCCTGCACACAGCTCACCTGTGCCGGGGCAGCTCTGCACAGACACACTAAGAAAAGAGACGACAAAACTCCAAACCAGTCAGTGGAAACGTGTTTGACTGTTGGTGCATGTAGAGGATGTTCAGTGTGAGTCCACTTTCTGAGGAGTCGTTATCTCTAATGCACATTAAAGCCCACAAATCCACTTAGAAATGGGTGGAAAACCCTCCTTCCGGCTGCAGAACTTCATTCAGAATCCTGCTGTTTTTAGGTTTTCCTCAGTATCACAGTACTCCAGTGTGTACTTGTGTGTACATCCACAGGTTCACTGCAAACTGGAGCTGCTGTTGGATCATGCGGCTCCTTTCAGTTGCAGGAATTTGGCAAAACGTAAACAAATAGCCCCAAAAAACAGGCACCTCAGAGAAAAAGAGGACAGGACATTAGACCAGCACGGAGTCAGATTACAGACAGTCTGTACTGAGTACTGTAAACTGAGTACTGAGGACAGCATCACCATGGAGACGTAGTAGAAATATCTCAGTATTACTGACAAGATAAGAGACAAGTCCTCTATGAACAAACACCTCAAAGAACATATGATTATAGTTCTGTTCCCTGAGGAACGTCATTGTTTTCAAAATACTGCAGGTGACGTAGTGAGAACCAGGGGCCTTAAGGCTTCAGGGAAACCCTGGACCCTGATCCGGGACGTGACAGACAGAATGACACGAAAGGGTAAAAGACCAGGGGCCACAACATAAACAGCTTTAGCAGGAGACAACAGGCCACTACAGAGTTAGAGTCACAGACACATCACAGACACATCACAGACATACTGCAATAAAATATCTTAAAGGCAACTGTGACCAACACACATGCAGTATAAATACTTCAATAGAAATACATGTGGGGAATGACTGGCTCACTATATATTATTATATGGTGTTATAATATTACATGTGATAAACTGCTCATAGGGGGGAACATTTTAGGAATATTTACGGTAATACTACAGAGATTTGTAGTACAGTACAGAGTATTACTGCAGTATGAGGTAAACAGGAGTACTTATATTAATATGTGCACTCATTCAACACACAGGAACACGGTAACGAACACAGTGGATCAGTGGTTCAGTGGTGAGTGTGTCGGTGTGAGTCCCACCTCCTCCTCCGCGGCAGCTCCGTTGCCTACGTGGGCCATGTCGGTGCCGGGTGCCTGTCCTCCCTCAGGTCCGCAGGTCGATGCTGGTCGGTTTGTTAGCCGGAGATCCGCACTCCCATGTCTGTCACACGCACACGCGTCCGTGCAGCCGCAAACCGCTGGATCCGCAGCTGCAGATGTGCGTCCCGGTTCCGGTCCGTTATCACCGAGCTCTGGGCTCCGCGTCGTGCTCGTGCGGCTCCAGATCCTCCGGTTTCTTCCGTGAAGAAAAACCGTCTGCGTTTCAAACGGAGAGAAAAACACACCTCCCGTGTTTCCGTTTCTCCGCCCCCAGAAACCACACACACACACACACACACACACACACACACACACACACACACACACACACACACACACACACACACACACACACACAGGGACAAAAAAACTGGAAAACTGGAAAATAAATTTAAAAAAATCATAAACCTTGGAAATTAATTCAGATACAATTTTTAACAAAATGTAAAAAATGTTGACGGAATAAAAATGTAATTGAACAAATAGTTTAATAATAATGTCGAAGATTTATTGTATTTTTCTGTCATAAAAATAAATATCACGGTTTTAAAGTACATTTTATTTTATTTTTGTCATAGTTTTAGAAGAAACCAGTGAAATGACAAGATTATTAGTTTATTAGTTTTATTATTAGTTAAGTATTAATATTAAATTAGTTTGTTTAGTGATTTTATGATTATTCTGATTTTATTTAACAGGAGAAAAGTTTCCTGGTGACGTTTAAAGTCACTTCGTTTTTTATTCCGTTAAACTAAAGAAGGAAAAATCAGTGCGACACTGAAGTGAAGCGGCAGCATGTTGGAACCGACCATCCTCTGAGGGAACATCTCAGACCTGGACTCCAGTAGTACTGGGTCCCTTCAGAGACTGGTCAGTGCTGCAGGTGCTTAAACAGGACCGTGGGTGCCCCCTTACCCTCCACTCAGGAACTTCACCACAGTCGGTGCCTGCACTAAAGTACAGAACAAAGTCAGGGACCCCTCACTCCTGCTGTATAGACAGCATTAGAACCAGAACACAGAACAGTCATTGTGGTTCTGATGTATTTATACCTGTATGTTTCTCTAATATCACAGTTCAGTGCCTGTTTGGACCTTGTTCTAACTCATACAGATCTACGGTAAAATGACAAGAGACTGATTTTATCCTCAAAGTATTTTCTCTTCCTGAGCACAAACACTCAGGTTTGTTTGACCTTGGCAGGTCTCTAAAACATCTTGGTGATAAAAAAATCAATATTGTGTAGTTCAAGTTCGAAACAGATCATCAGGTTTATTTCGTGAGTAAAAACGACATATTTACATAAGTGTCACTAACAGCATCTAGAAACAACCGCAACTCCACAAAATAAAAAACCAAAGCAAAAACATCTTAATGCGTCATAAAATGTTGTGTTTACATCCTGTGACAGCAGCTCTGAGTGACCCATTACTGCTGCTGTGCCTCAGAGCAGGTGAGTGGTGTGGCTCCCTGCTGTGTTTTTAAATGGAGGTCTACGGCACAGACCCATAAGCTGAACCAGGTCCTGGACTCACACATTCATTGTTGCTGTCAGTCTCAGGACTCAGTAACACACACAGACACACACACACCAAATCACCTGCTGCTGCTTTAAAAATCACACTAACATACAGTTTGATAAAAAAAACAAAAAAACAAAAACAAATCACGAATACAACTACATTTCCCATCAGCCCCCTCACATAGAGTCCTTTATAGGACGCACCTTTAAAATGGAAGGAAGTAGAGGTAGTTTAAGGTTACGATGGGGGACAAAAAGAACCACTTTAACCTGTCCAGGTCTCTGGACTCCTGATCTGTGGCTTGAATTCAAACTTCCAGAGTAAATTTAAATTAGAGCGGTGGGTTAATGTACATGATGTATATATGGTGACGGGTATAATGCTGAGGTGACTAGCTTGATTAAACTGTATCTATAAATTAAATGAGTGTTTCAGTGGCCGACAGGTGAACGTGGTCCGGGGGTCGGAGTAGAGTCCATTAGGCTGCACCTGTTCAGGTGTTTAGTTTAAACATTTACGAGCAGAAACAAAAGCTGTGTGACGTGATGAGGTACGTGATGCTGGAAGTTCACACCCCTCAGCAGAGGTGGTTCAGTCCAAGGCTAGTTCAGGAGCCCTCAGGAAGAGTCCACTGCAGCTGAGGGAGGGGGGAGAGACAAGCAGCCAATCAGCTTCATCAGGCAGCTGAACAACACACACACCTAAATATAATGTCATTAATTATTGTGTGATGAGTTTGACCTGATGAAGCTGTGACTGCTTAATAATCTTTTTGATTTTATTTAGTTTTTAGTTTTTTTTAATTCAGCATTAGTCTGCGTACCTCCTGTTTTCTCCTCCTCCGTCCTCAGCCTCTCCCTGCAATGCTCCACCCTCAGCGCCTCCTCCTTCTCCTTCTCCTCCAGCAGGGAGCGCAGGAAGGCGGCGCTCACCACCTCCTCCCCCTCCCCCAGCAGGTAGGCGTTCTTGAAGCGGTTGTAGAGCATGGAGGCCTTGTCCATGACGGCCTGGTTCCCTCTGTAGTTACGCATCTGCTCACAGAGCAAAGACCATGATAATATAATGATAAACACACGAGCATCCTCAGACACCTCATCACTTATCATTTCGTTTTTACATGACCACTCCGTGTTCCTGTACCTTCCTCAGCGTGGCGACGAGCTCGCTGTGTCTCTTAACGTGTTGAGACGTCACATAGACCATACTGAGCTGATCCAGAGCCGTCAGACATTTACTGATGTCCTGAGGGAGCAGACACAGCACAGTGACGCTTGGTTCATTTCTTTCCACGCCCACAAAAACTTTATGTGACACGACTGGTTTGGGTTTCTGCTATTTATACTCAGGTTTCTCATATATAAATAAAGGGAATGTGTGTTTGGGTGAGCTGTTGCTGAGGCGGTTCCACAGGGAACCTCTACTTCTTATTCTATCTGTTGGGATTTACCATCTTCACTGAAACAGCCCAGACTTACAGGCTTGTCGCTCTTCAGTGAAATCCTGATGTCTCCGTGGATCCTGTGCAGAGTCGAGTCCGTCAGCGTCATGGTCGAACTCTGCTGCTGCACCGGCTCCTTGCTCTGGGATTTACTTTCTTCTCCTGCGTTTGTCTTCTCCGCCTTCAGCTCTTCTTCAGGCGTCGCTCCTGACGTCTCTGCTCGCTCCGTTTTCTCGCTCTTCTTCTGGGTTTTTGTGTCTTCTGCGCCTGGTTTCTGTGTTTGATCTGATTTGTTGTCTTTCTTTCCCTGAGACTCCTTATCAGGTCTTTCACTCTTTTTCTTTGTTTTCTCTACTTCCTTTACATTCTTGTCTTTTCTGTCCTCTGTCGCTGATTTCTCTGAACTCGTTTTCTTCTTCTCTTCTACCTTTTTTAAGGTATCAGCCTTTTCCTCTTCTTTCTTCTTCTTCTCTATCTCCGCTGCTGCTGCTGCTGCTGTTGTTGTTGTTCCTCCCATCATCGTCTTCACCTGAACCTTCGCTCCCTGTCTGGCTGTCGCCTTCACGATCTTTCCGATTATTTTTCTCTCGTCCTTCTTCTCTCCCTCTTTCTGCTGCTTTGTCTCGTCGTTCCTCTCGTCCTCTTTCGTCTTCTCTTTCACTCCCTCGTCCTTCTTCGCCTCAGTTTTCATCTCGTCTTTCTTCTTCTGTGCATTTTCATTTGTCTTCACTTCGTCCACAGTTTTATTCTTGTTGCTTTGATTTGGTTTTGTCGTCTCTGTGCTCGATGTTTTGCTGGACAACTTCCCTTCGTCCATTTCTTTCTCTCTGGAATCGTTCTTCTCTTCCTTCTCTGTCGTTTTCTTCTTCTGGATGGAGGATTTAACGCCTGGTTTCTCTCTGATCACAGCTGATTCTTCCACAATCTTCTTCTCTGATTGTTTCAGACCTTTAGTCTTTCTGAGCTCAGTACTCCTCTTCGCTCTGTTACCACCTTTCCTAGAATTAAAAAAAAAAAAAAAGTGTTTAGTATCAGGTTTAACGTTTTAGCAGCTGCAGGTTTGTGTGTGTGTGATCGTCTTACTGAGCGATCTTCATCATCTCCCTCCTCCTCGCTCCTCTGCCGCCCTTCAGCAGACCCCGCAAAGATTTCAGCAAACTCTCCCTCTTGGCTGCGAGACGCTGCTGTCGCTGCACATGGAAAACAAACAAACAAACAAACAAACAAACATGATTCAGTTAGACAACATTACTTCCTTGCGGCTGAATTAATGTTTAACATGTAAAGATGAATAATTTGGAGCCTGTTAATCAGGTCTGAGCCTTTTGTTGCTCAAACAAAAGCACCAAAAATCAGCAGCTTCAGCTTCTTCACTGAGATTTTTTGACAGATATGATCAATGACATGTTTTTGGATTTGGGTTCCACACAATGTGAAAATGACACTAAGATGTTGAAAACCATGATGCACATTATCACAGTTTTCTGATGAGTCTTTAAAGTAGATGATTCTGCAGTGGATGAGGTGTCATACTCAGTCAGATGTGATTTTATCCTACAGCTACAACCTGCAGATATTTCCCTAAACGTTTCCTCCAGAGGACAAATCTTAACATTTTACATCTTAACATCATTTTCATTTGAGTCATTGAACACATCACTGGAGTTTTATCAGCTTCATGGCAGAGCAAACTGAAAGTCTTTGGTTCTGTGACTAAAACTGGGATGAAAATCGATTATTTTGACTAACAGGAGAAACGTTAATGTAGTTTTACCTCCTCGTCCACAGAGCTGCTTCCTTTCACCTTCTCTTTCTCGCCTGCATCTGTTGTTTTCTTCTGCTCCTCTGTCTTGTCCCTCCTCCTTTTCACCTCAGTGCTGTCTGACTTTCCTCCAGTTTTCTCCTCCTCTTCTTTCTTTCCTTCCACACGTCTATCCTGTTTTGTTTTCATTTGCACCTCCTTCTCTTCCTCCCTCTTCCTCCTCCTTCTTCCTTGGTTCTCCTCATTTATAGCTGTCACTTCTTTTTTTACATCTGTGACGTCCTTCTTCGTTTTTTGCTGTACCTCCTTTTCTCTTGTCCTTTTCGTTCCCTTCTCCTCTTTCCTCCCTTTGTTCTCATCCTGTTTTGATTTTACCTCCTCCTTACACTCCTCTTTTTCAGCTCTCCTCGTCCTCCTCCATTTGTTTTCTGCTGACTTCTCAGTGTCCTCCTCTGATGACGTCTTCTCTTCTTTTTTCTCCTCAGCCGTCTTCTCTTTTATATTCTGCGCCTCCTCCTTATTGTCCTTCTCTCTCCTCCTCTTGACTCCTCGACTCTGCGGGACCTTCTTTTCCTCCTCCTGCTCCTTCTGTCCTCCATCGGTTGATTGTATTTGAGCTGACGTTGTTTCTCTGCTCCTCACTTTCTTACTAGCTGTTGGAAGAATAAGAGAGAAGCTTTTAAAAACCTCAAGATTCTCAATAACCTGAACACAAACATTTCTTCACGTTCTGATTTTAAAAACAAAGCAGCTGCAGCTCTGGTGGAACTGATCCTATAGAGAACTGATTATTAGCAACATGTATGTGTCACCTGGAGCCTCAGCAGGACCAGCAGGCGTCCTCTTCTTCTTCTGCTGCTGCTGTTCAGCATCGGCCTAAAACGATCAAATAAATCCAGAATGAATTCACAGAGTGTGTTTTATAAAGTCTGATATAGTTTATGTTGGAAGTGACTGGCTACTCATCACTCAGCAATATCAATATATAAATCACTATTAGAGGCCACAGGAGAAGCAGCTTCTCAGTTTTAATGTTTTACATTTGCAGCATTGAACCTGAAACAAATCAGCACTTTGAGGAGTAAAAGTGACTAAAAGTTTCATTTAGGTTCTCACCTGCTTTTTATTGCTCACAGATGTGGGACCAGTGCTGTCGTCTCCTGTGGTCCCTCCTGCAGGTGCATCACTACTCACTCCTGCCTTTGAATCTGCCTTTCTGCTTCTCGTGGTCGCCGCCGACTCTGTGTCCCCTGGAGCTGATGATCGTAGTGACGTTTTTACAGGAGTTTTAGCAGCAGATTCTGTTTTAGCTGGAACTTTGTTCGCAGAGTTTCTGCCAGCAGCCGTTTTTCTTTCAGGCTTCTCTTCACTGGGAACCGACTTCAGGTTGGTATTTGTTGTTTTAGCAGCAGGTGTAGTTTGAGTAGTAGCACGTTTGCTCTGTGTGCTGGTCTTTACTGGGACCTGATGAAAAACAATTTGTTTATTAAGGGAAAATCCAAATTATCTGCAGCTTGTAATATAAGAAAACAATATTGATAATAACTGTGAGTGCTAATAAAATCAATTATGAATTAGTGTCACAGTAAGTGAAAGGTAAAAATATCTATGTATGACACATGTCCTTAAATGAATATCAGTACTGATATAGAGACACTGACTTTTACTTTACTCCCGACTCCAGGGGTGTTCTGGATCTCCCACATGCCCTCGGTGAAGCCTTTGATGCGAACGCCGCTGCCGTACTTCATCTTGTTACCGACATAAGGGACGATGTTCTCCGCAGGGAGGTGACCTCTGAGGAGACACGGATTATTCACACTCCAACAAACACTGTTGATATTTTGTTAAGAAAATGATGCAGCTGCTGCAGCTGTGTACGTACATCTGATGGGTCCCGAAGAAGAAGACAGGGACTCGCTTCTTGTGTCCGTTCTCTGACTTACAGATCTGAACACACACACACACACAGAAGTGTTACATCAGCTCTCACAGCACAGGTAAATCCACACATGTACATTTTGCATACGTGTCTGACTGCATCTGTACCCTGGCAGGCCAGTGGGGGAAGCCCTTCATCTTGGCGAACACCAGGTCTCCTGGTTTGAAGCTTTCACTGTTTTTTCCCGGCATCCTGCTGCTTCAGGATCACACGGCAGGAATCGAACTAGAAACCTCTAAAGACTCTGGCCTGCTCCTGTCAGCTGAAAACAGTCTGATACAAAATACAGGCGTCATTCAGACATAGAACCACACATCTCTCAGTGTGCTGGAAGCTGTTTTCAGCCAAAGTCTAGTCTGTTCAGGATGATTTTTGAGTTTCAATGATGCAGTTTTAGAAAGTGCTGTTGCTGGATGTAACTGGTCCATGTCATCTATAATTAATATAAACTTTAGTTATTCTGGTAGACTCAGGTAGAGGCCACAGTCTTTTTCAAGAGAAACATCACAACAAGAAAAGTTGCAAAAATCAAAAATGATTAAAATAAAATAAAAAAAACAACCATCAGACTATTTTTCTGTTAATTTCACACAAATTAAACAAACTAGTTTTAACTAAAAGCGGAAATCAATGCTGAGTTTTTAATTTTTACATCAGTCCAGGAGGTTAAAGTTAAAATAAACAGTTTATCTGTGAGTTCTGCTGTTTCCTGTGGTTGATGTGACAATATGGGACATTACATCCATTTAAACCCTGAAATGACCAATAAAGGCCCGTGACTCATTACAGTCTGTAGATCTAAACCTCCTGTAGTGCTGAGTCTCTGTGTTGACTGAAATCTGTCCCATTATCTCTGTCGTTTCGTTTTTAGCAACGTGTTCATTCATTGTTTACAAATACACCGAGTTAGCACAGAAGCTAACCCCAGCTAGCTGCCGCTGGAGGATTCAAGTCTCAGTCCTGAGTTACTTCTGTCACTTTACGATTTGACGGGACATTAACGAACTTACCGAAAACCGGACCGTGATCCTGTAGAAACGTTAAATAAAACCCTCAGTGTTTACTCGACACAACCAGAAGGCTTCTTCATACTGAACTGCGACCTCCTGCTTGACGCCATGTTAGCTGTCTGCTCGTGTCACGTGACCTCCAACGCTTCCCGCCTTCTTCTTCTTCTTCGTCTTAGTGTTAATGGCGCCTTCAGTCAGACGGGACTTTATCGCCACCAGCTGCTAAATAACGAGGCTCCTCATGTTCCTGTGACCGGTCCTGGGTTTTACTGACAGGGGAGACATTTAAAACGACATCTCGGGGTTTTTAGGAAGATTCACCGCAGTGAAGATGCGGAAAGAAGAAGCTGCGCCCGTAACTTCAGATTTTACCCCGTAGGTGGTGCTTGAGATCGGGCGGCTAATTTTCTCAAAGTCCGGAGCCGTTTTAGGGACCGTCACTTATTTATTTATTACTTTTAGGGACCGTCACTTATTGATTTATTACTTTTAGGGACCGTCACTTATTTATTTATTACTTTTAGGGACCGACACTTATTTATTTATTACTTTTAGGGACCGTCACTTATTGATTTATTACTTTTAGGGACCGTCACTTATTTATTTATTACTTTTAGGGACCGACACTTATTTATTTATTACTTTTAGGGACCGTCACTTATTTATTTATTACTTTTAGGGACCGACACTTATTTATTTATTACTTTTAGGGACCGTCACTTATTTATTTATTACTTTTAGGGACCGTCACTTATTTATTTATTACTTTTAGGGACCGTCACTTATTTATTTATTACTTTTAGGGACCGACACTTATTTATTTATTACTTTTAGGGACCGTCACTTATTTATTTATTACTTTTAGGGACCGTCACTTATTTATTTATTACTTTTAGGGACCGTCACTTATTTATTTATTACTTTTAGGGACCGACACTTATTTATTTATTACTTTTAGGGACCGTCACTTATTTATTTATTACTTTTAGGGACCGTCACTTATTTATTTATTACTTTTAGGGACCGTCACTTATTTATTTATTACTTTTAGGGACCGTCACTTATTTATTTATTACTTTTAGGGACCGACACTTATTTATTTATTACTTTTAGGGACCGACACTTATTTATTTATTACTTTTAGGGACCGTCACTTATTTATTTATTACTTTTAGGGACCGTCACTTATTTATTTATTACTTTTAGGGACCGTCACTTATTTATTACTTTTTTTCTTACTTCTCTGTCAGTTTGTATGTTTCTATACAAGATTTTTTTTCACACATAAATGTCTAGAGTTGTTCTAGTTGTTGTGTTTCAGTCACCATGTGCAAAGTGCTGATATGGTCCTGTTCTTGGCCAAACTGTGACTAGTCTCTGTTCAGGTAATGGAAATGCAGCAGTCAGCTGGTCCAAGGCTGATATGGACCCTGGAGGAACAGATGATGAGAAGACACCAGCACTGGCAGACTGAGAGAAGTGTATTCACACACACTCAGACACAAGAATACACTTATAATGATTCTGATGATGACTAATGATGGGCCCGGGGACTGGGACGGTCCTGGTGGATCTGCCCTTTCTGACTGGTTTGGACACGTGATTCTAACTGCTAAATTTATGTCAAGATTTGTTATGATGAAAATGACTTAAAAACCAAAACACATACTCACATAAATATGATCTGTCTGACTTTGGCCCCCCTCAGGGAACCAGTCAGGTTCTGTATATAAACATGTAATGAGGACCACTTTTTCTCTATGTAACGTTTGTTGGGTTGAAAGAGTAATAATGGGTTGTATAAACAGTGAGTCAAATGACTCAGACTGTCATCCAAAATATATCTGATTCTTTCTATATAGTATAGGATTATATTGCTGTGGGGGAAACAGACAATTACAGTAAATAGTTCATAAAAACAATGGTTGACTTCTCTGGCCTCCTTATAGGTTAAGATACTTAATTAAGACGTTTATTAAGAGGATTGCCTGCTGTGACTATATAAGAAGTCAATATATAATATAAAAAATTGAAATGTAAAAACTGGGTTACCAAATGATCTCCAACATGTGAGCCAGAAACCAAAGCTGCTTTATAAAAATAAAAACCTTAAATCAAAGAGTTTCCTGAGTCTGATTATGTAAAGTACCAGGTATTGTACATATATATTTGTTTCTCTCTCAGGACTCTTCCCTCCCTGGAGACTCTGCAGGTGAAGGTTCCTGTGTCTCTGTCTGTTGGATGTTTCAGGGTCAGACTGAGGTCTCCAGTTCTCAGCAGGTCTTTCTTCATCTCTGTTCTCTTTCTGTAAAGCTTGTACTGTTCTTCAGGTCGGTCAGAACCGTCATGATACACATGGACCTTCCTATTGTCCCAGTCCTTCCACTCCACTGTGACGTCTTCAGGCAGGTCAGCTGTGGTTATGAAGGGCAGCTGGACAGACTCCGCCCCTGATTCCACCTCCACCTGTGGGACTGAGAGGACAACAGACACAACATGAGCTGGACAGACAGCAGCAGCAGCAGCAGCACTGACACATTTTCTTTGACTGTATGAAGTGAAATATTTGTAGTGGAAACAGGTCTGACTGGTTCCAGTCTGGAATCTGTCCCATTGGTCCATTTAACAGAGACAGTCTGTGGTGTGTGAACAACCAACAGCACAACTCCCTGTTTCTTCACTAACTTAGTGTCATTGTCAAATGTCAAAGTGACTTCTGCTTCACACACTTTGTCTCTTCATCCAACTGTCCTATGGAAGGATGAAAGTCTGACTGCTCGGAAAAAACCTGTTTTCTCTAAATGCTTCCAAAGAAATCTGATCAGTGTTTCATGTATTTCTGATCATGGGGCTATATACTGTTCTATGAGCTCTGGATAGTTCCACACAACTTCCTGATTCCAGTTTGTTTCAAAGTAAAAGCACAGTGGGCTGAAGAGGTCCAGTTGATTGGAGCTCACATTGGGAAGAAACAAAGTAGATCAGATGGTGGTTTTTGTGTTTTGAACCAAGTCAGAGATGTTGATTTGAGAACATGGCATCAAGTCTGTGCAGTAAATTCTGTCCTGTCCTCATATGTGGATGTAGAGGACTCTTGTTTTTGTTCTCAGACATCTGTCCATTCATTGTTTGTGTGATAGAACTACGACTCTTTGCTCTGATTTGACTTCTTCATGTGATGTGACTCCACAAGGAACAAATCTCTACACTGTTTTTGTCCCTTTGTGATTTTATTGGGGAAATTCTGTCTCATCAACAAGTTCTTAGGTTCCCAACCCTCTTTTCCTCTTTTCTTCACTGACTTTATCTCACGGCTTCATTCTCCTGCTCTGACAAACAATAAAAACAAACAACTTTTTCAAATATGACACAGATTTGAGGAATTTTAATTAGTTACATTTTCTATTTTCATTTTTTTATTGATATTTCTCTTTATTTCAGATTTTTGTTGTCTCTTGTTTCATTGAGTGATTTTGTTTTATCCCTTAATTTATAAAGACGTCAGATTTGTTCTGTGTTTTCAGCCTCTTGTTCGCTGTTGGACGTGTTTTGTGTTTGACCGCCAGTGTAATAGAAACAGCTTAGCTTAGCTTAGCATAAAGACTGAACTGACCTTTGACCTGGAGCATCACTTGTTTCACCATCAGGAGTCTTCCCTCCCTGTAGACTCTGCAGGTGAAGGTGTTTGTGTCTGTGACTGTTGGATGTTTCAGGGTCAGACTGAGGTCTCCAGGTCTCAGCAGGTCTTCCTTCATCTCTGTTCTGGTTCTGTAAAACTCATCCTGTTCTTCAGGTCGGTCAGAGCCGTCCTGATACACATGGACCTTCCTGTTGTCCTTGTCCTTCCACTCCACTGTGACGTCTCCAGGCAGGTCAGCTGTGGTTATGAAGGGCAGCTGGACAGACTCCACCCCTGATTCCACCTCCACCAGTGGGACTGAGAGGACAACAGACACAACATGAGCTGGACACACAGCAGCAGCAGCAGCAGCACTGACACATTTTCTTTGACTGTATGAAGTGAAATATTTGTAGTGGAAACAGGTCTGACTGGTTCCAGTCTGGAATCTGTCCCATTGGTCCATTTAACAGAGACAGAGTCCGTGGTGTGTGAACAACCAACAGCACAACTCCCTGTTTCTTCACTAACTTAGTGTCATTGTCAAATGTCAAAGTGACTTCTGCTTCACACACTTTGTCTCTTCATCCAACTGTCCTATGGAAGGATGAAAGTTTGACTGCTCGGAAAAAACCTGTTTTCTCTAAATGCTTCCAAAGAAATCTGATCAGTGTTTCATGTATTTCTGATCAGGGGGCTATATACTGTCCTATGGGCTCTGGATAGTTCCACACAACTTCCTGATTCCTGTTTGTTTCAAAGTAAAAGCACAGTGGGCTGAAGAGGTCCAGTTGATTGGAGCTCACATTGGGAAGAAGAAGTAGATCAGATGGTGGTTTTTGTGTTTTGAACCAAGTCAGAGATGTTGATTTGAGAACATGGCATCAAGTCTGTGCAGTAAATTCTGTCCTGTCCTCATATGTGGATGTAGAGGACTCTTGTTTTTGTTCTCAGACATCTGTCCATTCATTGTTTGTGTGATAGAACTACGACTCTTTGCTCTGATTTGACTTCTTCATGTGATGTGACTCCACAAGGAACAAATCTCTACACTGTTTTTGTCCCTTTGTGATTTTATTGGGGAAATTCTGTCTCATCAACAAGTTTTTAGGTTCCCAACCCTCTTTTCCTCTTTTCTTCACTGACTTTATCTCACGGCTTCATTCTCCTGCTCTGACAAACAATAAAAACAAACAGCTTTTTCAAATATGACACAGATTTGAGGAATTTTAATTAGTTACATTTTCTATTTGGAATTTTTAAATTGATTTTTCTCTTTATTTCAGATTTTTGTTGTCTCTTGTTTCATTGAGTGATTTTGTTTTATCCCTTAATTTATACAGACGTCAGATTTGTTCTGTGTTTTCAGCCTCTTGTTCGCTGTTGGACGTGTTTTGTGTTTGACCGCCAGTGTAATAGAAACAGTTAGCTTAGCTTAGCATAAAGACTTTGAACTGACCTTTGACCTGGAGCTGCACCTGTTTCTCTCTCAGGACTCTTCCCTCCCTGTAGACTCTGCAGGTGAAGGTGTTTGTGTCTGTGACTGTTGGATGTTTCAGGGTCAGACTGAGGTCTCCAGTTCTCAGCAGGTCTTTCTTCATCTCTGTTCTATTTCTGTAAAACTCGTCCTGTTCTTCAGGTTGGTCAGAGCCGTCCTGATACACATGGACCTTCCTGTTGTTCCAGTCCTTCCACTCCACTGTGACGTCTTCAGGCAGGTCAGCTGTGGTTATGAAGGGCAGCTGGACAGACTCCGCCCCTGATTCCACCTCCACCACCACCCGTGGGACTGAGAGGACAACAGACACAACATGAGCTGGACAGACAGCAGCAGCAGCACTGACACATTTTCTTTGACTGTATGAAGTGAAATATTTATAGACTTTGTCATGATCCGCAACTTGACTTCCTGTGTTAGATACTTTTGTTTTGAAGGATCATACAGGATGTGGTTCTTCTGCCTTGTGGTACCTTGACTGATTATGATTATGTTGTTTGCCACTCACTGTTTACATACCCTCTCTCAGCCACAGACAAACTGCCAGGTGGTCTGTTATCCTTCCTGTGCTCCGACCTACGACTCATCAGGATTTGCCTGCCTCAGTTTAGTCCACCTGGTACTTCCATAAGACTGTTGATCAGGGACCTCTCCCCTCCCTAAGCTAAGTAGGACTTCCTGGTCTCTCAAAGGAATAATCCTGTTTGTTTCCTGCCGTTCTGGTGCCTTCAACTACCAAGGGGGGCTAACCAAGGCCCTGTTTGCTAAGTCACAGCCATATAAAGTCTTCAGCCCAACAGGGTTTTTGTGTTTTCTTTGTTTACCAGAGGAGATTTTCGTTTGCCCATTTTCCAGCTAATTTATGAGCCGCTCACGGCTGCACTGAATTGGAGACTTGTTTTTGCTCCAGAGGAATGAATCTGTTTTCCTTGGATTTTACATTTTGTGAATTCCTCATGCTATAATCAACCCGAAGAGAAAGACTTAGGTTTCTGGTTCCCTGTTCTTCTCCCAGGTCCACCCAATAGTGGAAGACAGTGTTTTTGAATGCGACTAAATTACTCCTTGAATTGCCCAGCCAAAAGTCCAGGATCCTCCGACCAAGGAAACCCGCTCTGCCAGAAACTGCTCTGTGGAAACCACCCAGCTCTA
This sequence comes from Mastacembelus armatus, assembly GCF_900324485.2. Classification (NCBI taxonomy): domain Eukaryota; kingdom Metazoa; phylum Chordata; class Actinopteri; order Synbranchiformes; family Mastacembelidae; genus Mastacembelus; species Mastacembelus armatus. Next base: position 17,808,447 of record NC_046650.1, on the reverse strand, counting down.
CTTCACTCCATCCCTCACTACTACCCCGGTGTTACCGAGTCTGGCCCTGGGGGCAACCATCCTGCAACAGACTGAACCCGGCTTCCTTCCATACGACTGGTCAGCCCATCCATGCCCTCACCCATTCTCATGACATAAATAAAACCAGGTTTCATCTCCGGAGGTACCAGTGTGGATGCTTTGTTGGTCCTCATTATTCTAAGTCTGACAGACCTGGAGAGACTCATCCATCATTTATCTCCAGCAGGTCAGATTACTGGAACTGCTCAACTGATGATGTTTAAGTCCAAGCTAAAGACTTTTCTTTTAGCTCAGCATGTGACAACTGAAAGTGTTTGATCTCATTCTACTTTCATTTGATTTCAAGTTCATTGTTGTTTTATTTCAAATCTATGTTGATTTGAATTCTCACCTCTGTACTTTAACTTGTCTTTCATTCCTGTAAAGCTCTTTGAATGACTCTGTGTATGAACTGTGCTGTACAAATAACAAATAACTGAACATCAAGTTTCTGCTGTTCATTTGTCATTTATAGTCCTAATGTTGATGCACAATCCAGTCCAGTCTATTTGTATTAGTTCCACTATGGTCTGTTCTGTCATATTATCTGTTTTCTTTTGATCTTCTCTTCTCCCCCTCACGTCCTCACACCAACACGTCACATCAAACCAACTATTGAACAGCATCTGTCCTCATGTTGTTCTGTTGTTGTTTTGGATGGTTTTTCTTCTGTTAACTATTTTATCATCCTTGTCTTTGTTCTGTGTTTTCAGCCTCTTGTATGTTGTTATTGTTTGGGTCTGATGTCCAGTGGAATAGAAACATAATAACTGTTAGCTTAGCTTAGCATAAAGACTTTGAACTGACCTTTGACTATGAGCACCACCAGTTTCACCATCAGGACTCTTCCCTCCCTGTTGTAGACTCTGCAGGTGAAGATGTCTGTGTCTCTGACTGTTGGATGTTTCAGGGTCAGACTGAGATCTCCAATTTTCAGCAGGATTTTCTTCATCTCTGTTCTGTTTCTGTAAAACTCGTCCTGTTCTTCAGGTTGGTCAGAGCCGTCCTGATACACATGGACCTTCCTGTTCTTCCTGTCCGTCCACTTCACTGTGGAGACTTGAAGCAGGTTAACTAAAGCTCTGCAGGGCAGCTGGACAGACTCCGCCCCTGATTTCACCTCCACCCATTGGTCTGAGAGGACAACAGACACAACATGAGTTGGACAGACAGCAGCAGGACTGACAGGAACAGCAGCTCCCTGTCCCATCCTTCTCTAACAGAAACCAATGGAAACTAGTTTGTGAATGAAGACATGTTTCATTGTTCCTGACATTTGGAGCAGTTCCCAAAGAACGAGTCAGGAACCAATCAGATGAATGAATCAGTAACAGTGTTCCTGAAGAACTGACTCAGGGACTGTGCAGTCCATGATGACAAAGGACTGAGACCAGACTCTGAGACTCTGTTAGTGAGATTATTGGGAAACTACAGTTACAGACAAAATCCAACAATTACACAGCTGGATAGAAAAGGTCAGAAACAACAAGAACATGTTTGTTGTCTGGTCCCATTGGACTGGAACTGGACTAATGACTGCAGTGTTACTAAAGCCCAGGTTTCAGTCCTGATTGAGGATCATCAGAAGCTACTTATTAGAGACTGATTCATTCTCTGTTTGGTCCTGAAATGAGCTGAGACACAGTCAAAGATCAACTACAGGAAACATGGTAACCAACAGCATTATGGGTAATGTAGTAGTGACATACCTGTCCTGAAGCAGTAACAACATATGAAGAGACACATGCAAAGACCCACAGCAACAACCACAGACACAGCAACAGGACCTTTGGCCCAGGGTGGAAATTGATCTGTGAATAAGAGAAACATGAAGAACAACATGACCTCTGACCTGTACCTACAGCAGGTGTTGGTGCTGACCTTTGACCTGCAGCTCTACATCTGCCAGTCTTCGTTCGTTTCCAAACGCTGTGATGGTGCAGGTGTAGGTGCCGCTGTCAGAGAGGCGGGGTTTTCTCAGAGTGAGGCTCAGGTCGGTCGGTCTCTGTAACGCTGGTTTTGGTCTGTGAGGTCATCACCTTCTGGGCTGCGCTGGTGGACGATTGAAGGTGTGAGGTCATAGCGGCTCCACACCACTGTGGGGTCAAAAGGTACAGAAGAGATCTGACATGGCAGCACGACTGACTCCGCCCACTCATACACCTCTACACCAAAGGCATGCTGGGAAACTGTGAGGACACAGAGACAGAAACGTGCATCAGTGGTTCAAACTGGACTCAGATGTTGTTGCTGACTAACACTTGTACAAACCAAATGACAAAGTTGGACTTTGGATCAGCAGAGTCAAACTAACAATGATCAGGGGCAGGAAGTGCTCAGATTGTTGGGACCTGGACTGGAAAGTCCCTGTTTGTCTGAGTCTCCTCAGGTGTGTTTGGTACCTGCCTATCACAGATACTGTATGTAGACCCACCACTATGGACTTGTATTGAACCCTAGAGTTCTGCTCTCTGACCTGTACCTACAGCAGGTGTTGTGGTTGGTGCTGACCTTTGACCTGCAGCTCTACATCTGCCAGTCTTCGTTCGTTTCCAAAAGCTGTGATGGTGCAGGTGTAGTTGCCACTGTCAGAGAGGCGGGGTTTTCTCAGTGTGAGGCTCAGGTCTCCAGTGATCAGAGCGTCCGTTTTCATCGACGTTCGGTCTCTGTAACGCTGGTTTTGGTCTGTGAGGATGACACCTTCTGGGTAGCGCTGGTGGACGGTTGAAGGTGTGAGGTCGTAGCGGCTCCACACCACTGTGGGACGCCGAGGTACAGAAGAGATCTGACAGGGCAGCAGGACTGACTCCACCCCCTCATACACCTCTACACCAAAGGCATGCTGGGAAACTGTGAGGACACAGAGACAGAAACGTGCATCAGTGGTTCAAACTGGACTCAGATGTTGTTGCTGACTAACACTTGTACAAACCAAATGGCAAAGTTGGACTTTGGATCAGCAGAGTCAAACTAACAATGATCAGGGGCAGGAAGTGCTCAGATTGTTGGGACCTGGACTGGAAAGTCCCTGTTTGCCTTAAATGCAGTGGCTGCTCAGACCACAGGCCATTAGTTTGTTTCTGGGGAACAAATCATCAGAAGCAGTGGAGAGTGGAGACATCCATCAGTGGCAGAGTCTCCTCAGGTGTGTTTGGTACCTGCCTACCACAGGTATGTAAACACTGGACTGGACTTGCAGGGCAGGTTTGTTATCTACTCTTTCCTTCCTCAGAAACTCAGACTGGTCTGTCTGAGTATTGAGTGAATAAGTGTCGGGGTAACCATGCTAATGCTAGAGGTAGCGTCTAGGGATACGATGTACGACAAACTAGTCTAAACCAGCCACGGTAAAGGAACCATTTGTGTACTGAATAAGGGTATTAGGAAACGTTTTCATCCAATGACATTTTTCTGGATACTTTGTCACTGCATTGACATATTGTGGGTTGTTTCCAATCGCCAGAAGGAAATTTGTTGTTTATTGTTGCTGTTCTTTTCTCTCTGCTCTATCCACTCACCCCAACCGGTCGAGTCAGATGGCCGCCCAAACTGAGCCCGGTTCTGCTGGAGGTTTTTTCTTCCGTTAAAGGGAGTTTTTCCTCTCCACTGTCACCAAGTGCTGCTCATAAGGGAATTGTTGGGTTTTTAGTTTTAGTTTTTTGTAAAGTGCCTTGAGATGATTTGTATTGTGATTTGGCGCTATACAAATAAACTGAATTGAATTGAATTAAAACTTTGTAGTAGCAGCAACTCTGTTTACATATTCTGTGGAGCTCCGGTATGGCTACCTGGCTAAAATATGTGCGGGACGGCATGATGCACCGCTTATATATACCGTTCATATGGAGTTACGCTTTCAAACATTTCAGTAAGTGATCCCTGTCTGGTGGTGTTTGGATTATTTAACACACTGATGTTCTGCATTTTTTCCATGCAACTATCATACAGTACTTTGTGGTGTTTTTTTAAATGCTGAATCAGGTTGGTAGTATCGCCCTGTGAGGTAGCAACCTTAGCAAGGCAGGTTTTGCCCAGTACCTGATGCTGCGCAGCATCTTCTTTTATAAAGCCCAAATAGTTCCATACAACGGACGTACTGCTCCTCTTTGACACTAAAGCAGTTTCAGCAGTGTCAGGTTGTGTCGATGCTGAAGCCATTGTTTAATAAATTAATTTGTAGTGTAGCTACCAACTTTATTCTTCCTCTGCAGCCTGCTAAACTCTCGCATGTCATGTGACGGAGTGTAATCGCAGTCTGCGGTTTAAAAATCGCGATTTCATTGCAAATACAATTAATCGTGTGTTTGGTACCTAACTACCACAGGTATGTAGACACTGGACTGGACTTGCAGGGCAGGTTTGTTACAGTCTCTTTCCTTCCTCAGAAACTCAGACCGGTCTGATCTGGTTCCCTGGTTCACATTAGACACAAACACTGTGTGAAACTACAAGTTACCAAGTGAAGTTTCATGACATTTGGTCTCATGTTCAGTGTTTATTAAGGACTTTCATTGATACTGAAGGTGGTCTTACCGTGCACCAGGATCCCAAACACCACCACCATCTTCATCTTCACTAAAGGCTCCAACAAACACAAAGTCCCCGTAAAGCTGCTTCTTCCTAAACTGAGTTCAGCTTCAAAAACAGCTTCAGGACGTGTTGACAGCAGCTGCCACTGCCCTTCCTCAGCTCCTCACACTTTCTCTTTCAGCTCCAGGAAGCTGATTGATATCTGCAGGATCAGGTTCCACCCCTGCTCAGGTGCTGCAACACAGGAAAGAGACAAAGGGTAACCAACAGAAACCAGGTCAGGACCTTTTCCAGCCGTACTGTACTAAGTACTTCAAATTAGAAGTATATAAGGTAGTTAACGTCAGCTACCCAGCGGTATATAAAGTACTTCAAATTAGAAGTATATAAGGTAGTTAACGTCAGCTACCCAGCGGTATATAAAGTACTTCAAATTAGAAGTATATAAGGTAGTTAACGTCAGCTACCCAGTGGTAAATAAAGTACTTCAAATTAGAAGTATATAAGGTAGTTAACGTCAGCTACCCAGCGGTATATAAAGTACTTCAAATTAGAAGTATATAAGGTAGTTAACGTCAGCTACCCAGCGGTATATAAAGTACTTCAAATTAGAAGTATATAAGGTAGTTAACGTCAGCTACCCAGCGGTATATAAAGTACTTCAAATTAGAAGTATATAAGGTAGTTAACGTCAGCTACCCAGCGGTATATAAAGTACTTCAAATTAGAAGTATATAAGGGAGTTACCTTGAACCGCCACCTTATTGTGGTGGAGGGGTTTGAGATGCCCGTATGATCCTAGGAGCTATGTTGTCCGGGGTTATATGCCCCTGGCAGGGTCTCCCAAGGCAAACAGGTCCTAGGTGACGGACCAGACTAAGAGCGGTTCAGTGACCTCTTATGGAGCGACAATCGAGGACCGTGACGTTGCCCGGCAGCTTGTGCGGGAGATTGAGCGGTACCGACTAGAGATAGTCGGGCTCACCTCCACGCACAGCCTGGGCTCCTTGAGAGGGGCTGGACTCTCTTCTACTCTGGAGTTGCTCACGGTGAGAGGCGGCGAGCTGGTGTGGGCTTGCTCATAGCTCCCCAGCTCAGCCGTCACGTGTTGGAGTTCCCCCCGCCCCCGAGTGAAAGGGTCGTTTCCCTGCGCCTTCGGGTTGGGGATAGTACCCGGCCTTTTTGGAGTCTCTCGGAGGGGGTGCTGAAAGGTGCTCCTACCGGGGAATCCGTAATTCTGTTGGGGGACTTCAACGCTCACGTGGGCAGTGACAGTGAAACGTGGAGGGGCGTGACTGGGAGGAACAGCCTCCCCGCTACGAACCCGAGTGGTGTTCTGTTGCTGGACTTCTGTGCTAGTCCCAGTTTGTCCATAACGAACACCATGTTCAAGCATAAGTGTGTCCATCAGTGCACATGGCACCAGGACACCCTAGGCCGGAGGTCCATGATCGACTTTGTAGTCGTGTCATCTGACCTTCAGCCGTATGTCTTGGACACTCGGGTGAAGAGAGGGGCAGAGCTGTCAACTGATCACCACCTGCTGGTGAGTTGGATCCGCTGGTGGAGGAGGAAGCGGGACAGACTTGGCAGGCCCAAACGTACTGTGAGGGTCTGTTGGGAATGTTGGGAACTCACACCTCTGAGAGAGCTTCTACCAGATCCCAGGGGAGGCTGGGGACACTGAGTCCGAATGGACCATGTTTTCCACCTCCATTGTCGACACGGCGGCTAGGAGCTGTGGCCGTAAGGTTTCGGGTGCCTGTCGTGGCGGCAATCCCCGAACCCGGTGGTGGACACCAGAGGTAAGGGATGCCGTCAAACTGAAGGAGTCCTACCGAGCTTGGCTGGCTTGTGGGACTTCCGAAGCAGCTGACAGGTACCGCAGGGCCAAGCGTGTTGCAGCCCAGGCAGTGACGGCGACAAAAACTCGGGTATGGGAGGAGTTCGGTGAGGCCATGGAGAAGGACTACCTGTCGGCCCCGAAGAGATTCTGGCAAACCGTCCGGCGCAGGAGGGGGAAGCAGTGCTCTACCAACGCTGTTTACAGTGGAAGTGGGGAGCTGCTGACCTCGACTGGGGATATTGTCGGACGGTGGAAGGAATACTTCGAGGATCTCCTCAATCCCGTCAACACGTCTTCCATAAGGGAAGCAGGGGCTGGGGATTCGGAGGCTGATCCATCCATCACCCAAGCCGAAGTCACTGAGGTAGTTATAAACCGGACCGTGATCCTGTAGAAACGTTAAATAAAACCCTCAGTATTTACTTGACACAACCGGAGACTTCTTCATACTGTACTGCGACCTCCTGCTTGACGCCATGTTAGCGGTCTGCTCCTGTCACGTGACCCTCGACGCTTCCCGCCTTCTTCTTCTTCGTCGTCGTCTTAGTGTTAATGGCGCCTTCAGTCGGCGGGACTTTATCGCCACCAGCTGCTAAATAACGAGGCTCCTCATGTTCCTGTGACCGGTCCTGGGTTTTACTGACAGGGGGAGACATTTAAAACGACATCTCGGGGTTTTTAGGAAGATTCTACATTTCCTCCGGTGTTTGACGGCGGCAGCATCAGACATAAGGTTTCTCATCATGAAGTCACAGTCAGGTAGTGATGGTGAAACCGAAGCTTCATGAGCCACTTTGAGACAAGTGGCCTGAAAACACAAACTGCTTTGACACAGTCAGACAGCGACACTTGCTAGTTGTCTTTGAGAACTGCATCTGAGCGGATGTTTGTCTGAGGCTTTAATCAAAGTTATTTAGTCAAAGGTGTGTCATTGTGTTTGTATAATCCAATATTTAAAGATGTTTGTCCAACAGGCAGCCTTGATGAGGCAAATATGTGGAATAGTCAAACTGGATTGGTGTGTTTTGATGCTGGGGCTGATGCTTTCTGTTCGAGTTACCAACTGTTCCAACCTTTGCCTTGAGTCGGACAAAGGTTTCTCACACAAGCTGCTGAGACCTGCCATCCTCCAGGTGTCAATTCTAGAATTATTATTTTCTCATTGATTGATCATTTGAGTGCTGTGAATCCTGAATACTGATTTTTTTTTATTTTTTATTTTTTATGATGATTCAAATTGTTATCTGGCACAACCACTCTTTAGGTTTAGGGGCCAATTATTTATTCACATATGGCCAGACAGGTTTGGACAGCTTTACTCTCTTATTAAATAACATAACCATTAAAAGAACTGCATTTTTTATTTACATGAGTCATAATTGTGTGATATTAAAATTTGTTTGAAGACTGTTTATGTCTGACAAATATGCAAAAAAATAAAAAATGAGAAAGGGGCAGATTCTTTTTCACAGCACTGTAGATTTGAAGATTATTGCAGAGAGTTTCGTCCAGAGTGAGACCTCTGACACTGTTCAGAGGATCTAAAATTATTGCCCACTGACATGACACTAATCACCCTGACATCACTGATCAATACTGATCAATACTGAGTGTCAGACTGTGAGAGTCAGGAGGAGTCAGAGTGAAGAAGAAGACAAAGCGTCCTCTGTTCTTCATCCATCGTCCATCAGCTGCTTCACCTCCATTTTCTCTCTGATCCAAAGTCAGATCTGATCAATAATCAAAGACTGATCAAACTGATTGATCAGCCATCAGAGGAGTTGGATCAGTGGAGCTGCTTCTGTTCCTGATGTCCACTGATTCTTCTTTGTCCTCAATTCTCTTCACTGGTCTCACTGCAGAGGAGACAGAAGACAGTCAGAGACAAACAACCAGAGACAAACAAACAAACAAGCAGAGACAAACACAGAGACCTCTGACCTTTGACTTTGAGCTCCACCTGTTTCACTCTCTGGACTCTTCCCTCCCTGCTGTAGACTCTGCAGGTGAAGATGTTTATGTCTCTGACTGTTGGATGTTTCAGGGTCAGACTGAGGTCTCCAGTTCTCAGCAGGTCTTTCTTCATCTCTGTTCTGTTTCTGTAAAACTCGTCTTGTTCTTCAGATCGTCCAGAGCCGTCCTGATACACATGGACCTTCCTGTAGTTCCAGTCCGTCCACTCCACTCTGATGTCTCTAGGCAGGTCAGCTTTGGTTATGAAGGGCAGCTGGACTGACTCCGCCCCTGATTCCACCTCCACCTGTGGGACTGAGAGGACAACAGACACAACATGAGCTGGACAGACAGCAGCAGGCGGCTGTGATCTCTCTCTGATCCACACATGAAGCTTTTTAAACCCTGACAGAGCAGATTGGAATGGGTCTAACAGGAATTTCTCCTCTAGATCCAGGACTGATCTTTGTTGACTGAAGACTGGGACAGTTAGTTTAGCTTAGTATAAAGACTGACCTTTGACTTTGAGCTCCACCTGTTGCACCATCAGGACTCTTCCCTCCCTATAGACTCTGCAGGTGTATGTTCCTATTTCTGTGTCTGTTGGATGTTTCAGGGTCAGACTGAGGTCTCCACTTCTCAGCAGGTCTTTCTTCATCTCTGTTCTGTTTCTGTAAAACTCGTCCTGTTCTTCAGGTTGGTCAGAGCCGTCCTGATACACATGGACCTTCTTGTTGACCCAGTCCCTCCACTCCACTGTGACGTCTTCAGGCAGGTCAGCTGTGGTTATGAAGGGCAGCTGGACAGACTCCGCCCCTGATTCCACCTCCACCTGTGGGACTGAGAGGACAACAGACACAACATGAGCTGGACAGACAGCAGCAGGTGACTGTGATCTCTCTCTGATCCACACATGGAGCTTTTTAAACACTGACAGAGCAGATTGGACTGGGTCTAACAGAATTTCTCTTCTAGATCCAGGACTGTAGACTGGGACAGTTAGCTTAGCTTAGCATAAAGACTGACCTTTGACCCAGAGCTCCACCTGTTTCTCCATCAGGACTCTTCCATCCCTGTAGACTCTGCAGATGAAGGTGTTTCTGTCTGTGTCTGTTGGATGTTTCAGGGTCAGACTGAGGTCTCCAGTTCTCAGCAGGTCTTTCTTCATCTCTGTTCTGTTTCTGTAAAACTCGTCCTGTTCTTCAGGTCGATCAGAGCCGTCCTGATACACATGGACCTTCCTGTTATATATGTCCGTCCACTCCACTGTGACGTCTCCAGGCAGGTCAGCTGTGGTTATGAAGGGCAGCTGGACAGACTCCGCCCCTGATTTCACCTCCACCTGTGGGACTGAGAGGACAACAGACACAACATGAGCTGGACAGACAGCAGCAGCAGCAGCACTGACACATTTTCTTTGACTGTATGAAGTGAAATATTTGTAGTGGAAACAGGTCTGACTGGTTCCAGTCTGAAATATCTCCTGTTTGACTGGTGCTCACATTTGGAAGAAATAAAGTGGATCAGATGGTGGTTTTTGTGTTTTGAATCAATTCAGAGACATTGATTTGAGAACATGGCATCAAATCTGTGCAATAAATTATGTCCTGTCCTGATCTTCAAATTTTTCCTAACTTGTTTTTTATCTCTCATTTCATTATTTGATTGATTTTGTAGTATCCCTTAATTTATAAAGGTTTGTGAACTTGATGAAATAGGCTGATAAGTAAAAGGTTTGTAAAGTGAGTTCATGTTACCTCAAAAAAGTATATGTTTTTGTGTTTTTAAAATACAAAATGCTGTAGTTTATTTTGATACATTAGTAATCCAGGTATTTGGTATTTTATTTTAAAATACATATTGATGGGGCCACAATTGCTGTAGTGGTTAGCGCATCTGCCCATGAACATGGGGACGCTGATTCAACTCCTGGACATTTTGATATATTTTTGCCCATCCTTGCCTTCTCTTATAAAAATTTGTGAATGTTGTTCTGTGTTTTCATCCTCTTGTTCGCTGTTGGATGTCCCTGGTTGTTTTGTTTTCTGTTCTTTCTGTTTGTGTTTAATAAAGTTAATACAAAAAAGCATAAAGACTGGAAACAGTTAGCTTAGCTTGGCATAGCATTTGACTTTGAACTGACCTGTGAAATTGAGCTCCACCTGTTGCACCATCAGGACTCTTCCCTCCCTGTAGACTCTGCAAGTGTATATTACTATTTCTGTGTCTGTTGGATGTTTCAGGGTCAGACTGAGGTCTCCAGTTCTCAGCAGGTCTTTATTCATCTCTGTTCTGTTTCTGTAAAACTTGTCCTGTTCTTCAGGTCGGTCAGAGCCGTCCTGATACACATGGACCTTCCTGTCGAACCAGTCCGTCCACTCCACTGTGACGTCTTCAGGCAGGTCAGCTGTGGTTATGAAGGGCAGCTGGACTGACTCCGCCCCTGATTCCACCTCCACCTGTGGGACTGAGAGGACAACAGACACAACATGAGCTGGACAGACAGCAGCAGGCGGCTGTGATCTCTCTCTGATCCACACATGGAGCTTTTTAAGCACTGACAGAGCAGATTGGACTGGGTCTAACAGAATCTCTCCTCTAGATCCAGGACTGAAGACTGGGACAGTTAGGTTAGCTTAGCATAAAGACTGACCTTTGACTTTGAGCTCCACCTGTTGCACCATCAGGACTCTTCCCTCCCTATAGACTCTGCAGATGAAGGTGTTTCTGTCTGTGACTGTTGGATGTTTCAGTGTCAGACTGAGGTCTCCAGTTCTCAGCAGGTCTTTCTTCATCTCTGTTCTGTTTCTGTAAAACTCGTCCTGTTCTTCAGGTCGGTCAGAGCCGTCCTGATACACATGGACCTTCCTGTCGTCCTTGTCCTTCCACTCCACTGTGACGTCTTCAGGCAGGTCAGCTGTGGTTATGAAGGGCAGCTGGACAGACTCCGCCCCTGATTCCACCTTCATCTCCTCCTGTGGGACTGAGAGGACAACAGACACAACATGAGCTGGACAGACAGCAGCAGGCGGCTGTGATCTCTCTCTGATCCACACATGGAGCTTTTTAAACACTGACAGAGCAGATTGGACTGGGTCTAACAGAATCTCTCCTCTAGATCCAGGACTGAAGACTGGGACAGTTAGCTTAGCTTAGCATAAAGACTGACCTTTGACTTTGAGCTCCACCTGTTTCTCCATCAGGACTCTTCCATCCCTATAGACTCTGCAGGTGAAGGCGTTTGTGTCTCTGTCTGTTGGATGTTTCAGGGTCAGACTGAGGTCTCCAGTTCTCAGCAGGTCTTTCTTCATCTCTGTTCTGTTTCTGTAAAACTCGTCCTGTTCTTCAGGTTGGTCAGAGCCGTCCTGATACACGTGGACCTTCATGTTGACCCAGTCCCTCCACTCCACTGTGACGTCTTCAGGCAGGTCAGCTGTGGTTATGAAGGGCAGCTGGACAGACTCCGCCCCTGATTCCACCTTCACCTGTGGGACTGAGAGGACAACAGACACAAGATAAGACTCAGGAGACTGTGATCTCTCTCTGATCCACACATGGAGCTTTTTAAACCCTGACAGAGCAGACTGGACACCATCTTTTGTCCTTGGTCCCATCAGGACTAAAGCTTGTAAAGCTAAAGGTGATCTACAGGATCCTCAACACTACGAGCTGCTAGACACTCAATAAGGCCTCCTTAATGCCAGTTAGAAAGTCCCTTCATGACATATTTCATCCCAACACAAACTGTCAGGATCAACTAAATGTCAGGACTTTAATGAGGAAGTGAAGCCCAGGTCTGAGCCAGAGTCCACCCACTGCATAGTGTAGAGAAATGGCAGTAAACTGGTGCTGAAACTGAGACAAGGTTGGGCTATGGATGTGTGAGGGAGGGTTGGTCAGTGTGCAGAGCGACATAGCGACATGTCATGCAGTGTGGTGGAGGAGGACGCTGCTTCCCAGACTGAAATCCACAGCAACTCTCTGCTTTAACCCACTGGGTTTGTTCATGGCTCTGACTTTTACTCTGTTTCTGCTTTTATTGGCTCTGAGTTTGAATCAGCTTTAAACTTAGTTCAGAGATTTGTTGTCTCTCATTTCATTGATGGATTCATTTTGTTTTTATCCCTTCAGTTATAAAGATTTGTGAACCTTGTTCAATTCAATTTTATTTGTATAGTTTGTTTAGTGTATTTGTATTGTATATATTTGTATATAGTACAGAGAGAGAGCACAAACTAGGGGAGAGAGAGAGCACAAGGTTAGTGACATTCAATGGTGGAATATATGGTGGAAGGGGGGGGGTTCAGGGTAGGGGAGCTCAGTGCACCGATGGTCCTCGGGCAGTCTAGGCCTATAGCAGCATAACTAAGGGATGGTTCAGGGTTACCTGAAGCCAGTCCTAACTATATGCTTTGTCAAAGAGGAAGGTTTTAAGTCTAGCCTTAAAAGTACAGAGAGTGTCTGCCTCCTGAACCCAGACTGGGAGCTGGTTCCACAGGAGAGGAGCTTGATAACTAAAGGCTCTGCCTCCCAGTCTGCTTTTGGAACCACAAGTAGACCTACACTCTGAGAGCAAAGTGGTCTATTGGGATAATATGGTACTATGAGGTCTTTAAGGTATGAAGGAGCTTGATTATGAAGGGATTTGTATGTGAGAAGAAGGATTTTAAATTCTAGTCTGGATTTTACAGGTTACCAATGAAGAGAAGCCAATATAGGAGAAATATGATCTCTCTTGCTAGTTCCTGTCAGGACTCTGGCTGCGGCATTCTGGATTAATTGGAGGCTTTTTATTAAGATATTAGGACATCCAGATAGTAATGAGTTACAGTAATCTAGCCTTGAGGTAACAAATGCATGGACTAGTTTTTCCGCATCATTTTGAGACAGGATGTTCCTAATTTTGGAAATGTTGCGCAGGTGAAAGAATGCAGTTCTAGAGATTTGTTTTATGTGTGAGTTAAAGGACATGTCCTGGTCAGAAATAACTCCAAGGTTTTTCACAGTAGTGCTGGAGGCCAGGGCTATGTCATCTAGAGTAGCTATAATTTTAGAAAAGTTATTTCTGAGGTTTTTAGGCCCAAATATAATGACTTCTGTTTTCTCTGAATTTAAAAGTAGAAAGTTACTGGTCATCCAGGCCAGGTCAGTTAGACAGGCTTGAAGTCTGGTTAACTGGTTTGTGTTAACAGGTTTTATAGATAGATAAAGCTGAGTGTCATCTGCATAGCAATGGTAATTAATAGAGTGCTTCCTAATGACATAGCCTACATTAAGCATGTACAGGGTGAACAGAATTGGTCCTAGCACAGAACCTTGTGGAACCCCATAACTTACTTTTACCCGTGGAAGGTTCATCATGGACATGAACGAACTAGAATCTGTCCGATAAATAGGATTGGAACCATTTTAATGCTGTTCCTCTGATACCAGTCACATGCTCCAGTCTCTGTAATAAGATGTTGTGGTCAATAGTGTCAAATGCAGCACTAAGGTCTAGGACATAGGTCACTAACAGGCGGACCGCGGTCCGGATGCGGACCCAGAAGCCGCCCCATACGGACCCGGCCCTACAGCCAAAACAGAAGATTGTGATTTAAAACCTAACGGGGCGCTTCTATTTTCACCGGCGCTGCTTTTTTAGACTCTACGGTAGTGGAAACGCACAGACCAATTGCATGCGAGTTGAGCCATCCCACGTGATACCACTCAGCCAATCAAGTCTGTGCATCCCAGGCGGTAAACATTACGACTCTACAGTGTAAACAGAGCTGGAGGCAAGTTACACATGAAGAGACAGGACAAAGAAAAAGAAAGAGAGCGATACATGTAGAAAACAAAGGGAGAGAAACTGTAAAGTGAGACGGAGAAAGAGAGAGAACTTAGTTAATGAGAGAACATTATACATATCTACAGCCATACAGATATGTTCAGTTGTGTGTTACATGACAATAAATATTGTCAGAAAGTTTTTGAATTGTACTGAATTCATTTGATTTGACAGTCAGGTATTGATAAAACTACTAGGCTACTTAAATACATATCACACTAACTAGTTAGACATTATGATCTTCCGGACCTTTGCTTCAAGAAATTTTCTCTAACTGGACCTCTTTAAATTTTAGTTGAATACCCCTGGTCTAGGAGGACAAGTATTGAAACAAGTCCATTATCTGAGGCTAAGAGAAGATCGTTAGTGACTGTTAACAGTGCTGTTTCTGTACTATGGTGTGCTCTAAATTCTGATTGAAAATCTTCAAATAGTTCATTCCTGTGTAAGTGGTCTGATAGCTGCTTAGCAACAGCTTTTTCTAGGATTTTAGAAATAAATGGCAGGTTGGATATTGGTCTATAATTAGCCAAGACTCCTGGATCAAGACTAGGATTTTTGAGTAAGGGTTTAATTACTGCAGTCTTAAAGGCCTGTGGTACGTAGCCTGATACTAGAGATAAATTTACTAAGTGTAATAAAGATGAGTTAATTAATGGCAGGGTGTCTTTAAGCAGTCTAGTTGGAATGTGGTCTATGATTTAGATGAAGCTACTACTGATGTAAATTCAGAGAGTGTCATGAGGTGGCGGGATTCTCTCCCTGTTTCTTTTTCCCTCTTGTTCTTTTTTCCTTCTCTTCTCCAGCTTTCCCCTATCCCTAGCCTAATGATTCACAGGTGCGCAAAGCAGGACGGCACGCCCCCCAGCAATCACCTCCCCATCAATAAAAGATTTGGTTCTCTTTGGTCACATCGCCAGTTCGTCCGGTTCATGATCTCTGACAAACTCAGACTAACAAAGCTACTTCCTCTCCAGGTCGCCAGCCTCGCCTAGCCACCTGTGTATTTGCTCCTCCGACCGGCAGCCTCATCGGTGGTCAATCCGAACGACGCCACTTTGTTCGAGTTCCCCGGTCCAGCTTCCTTCCCCGCTGCAGGGAACCTCGGCGCTGCCTGCCGACCCTTCAGCTTGTTCAATTAATAAACTCTGTTCTGCTTGGTATCTGCGTGTGGGTTCTCTGTGTCGCCTCAGACACTCGCAAGCCTTGACAAAGAGATCTATGGGAGAGAAGCAGTCTAAACATAACTGAGGTCCTACAGATGATTCAAGAGCTACTGTAGTAGAAGATTCATTTATTGCAGGTATAGGAAGCACCTGCTGAATTTTATCTCTAATAGTTGTGATTTTATTTGTAAAGAAACTCATAAATTCATCACTGCTGAGAGCTAAGGGAACACTGGGCTCAACAGAGCTGTGACTTTTTGTCAGCCTGGCTACAGTGCTGAAAAGAAACCTGGGATTGTTCTTATTTTCCTCTATTAGTGATGAATAGTATGCAGTTCTGGCTTTACGGAGAGCTTTTTTATATGTTAGTAGACTGTTTTTCCAGGCTAGAAAAATTTCCTCTAAGTTTGTGGAACGCCACTTCCTTTCCAGCCTTCGTGATGCCTGCTTTAAGGTACGAACATGTAAATTATACCATGGGGCTAGTCTTCTCTGAATCACTAACTTCTTTTTCAGAGGGGCTACAGAATCAAGCGTTTCACGCAGTGAGGTTACAGCGCTGTCAACAACATGATCAATTTGGTAGGGAGTAGGATTAAGGCAGCTGCCCTCCATTATGTTTATACTTGGCATAGATGCAAATAAAGATGGAATCATTTTCTTAAATTTATTAACAGTGTTGTCGGATAAACATCTGCTGTAGTGGAATTTTCTTCCAAACGCTGCATGATCCATCATTTTAAATTCAAAAGTTATTAAAGAATGATCTGACAAAACAGGATTTGGGGGGAAAATTATTAGATGTTCAATTTCGATGCCATAGGTCAGAACAAGATCAAGGGTGTGATTGAAACAGTGGGTGGGTTTATTAACGTTTTGAATGAAACCAATTGAATCTAATATAGAATTAAATGCAATGCTGAGGCTGTTATTTTCAACATCGACATGAATGTTAAAATCTCCCACTATAATGACTTTATCTGATCTAAGCACTAAATCAGACAGGAAGTCAGGGAATTCAGTTAAAAACTCTGAGTAAGGGACAGGTGGACGGTACAAAATGACAAGTAGAACTGGTTTTTGTGTTTTCCAGTTTGTATGTGAGAGACTAAGAGTGAGGCTCTCAAATTAGTTATAATTGTTCTGAGGATGAAAGTTTAATAATAAGTTTGAGTGGAAGATTGCAGCTACTCCTCCACCTCGACCTGTGCTTCGAGGAACATGATAATTTTTATGACTGAGGGGGGTTGATTCATTCAGACTGACATATTCATCCTGCTGTAACCAGGTTTCAGTAAGATAAAGTAGGTCAATTTGGTGATCAGTTATCAAATCATTTACTAACAGAGATTTAGAAGAAAGGGACCTAATATTTATTAATCCACATCTGACTGTTCTGTTTTTCTGTTCAATAAGAGGAGTGGTCTTAATTTTTATTAAGTTTTTATGAATAACTCCTCTTCTGTTAACTTCTGATTTATTTGATTTATATGTTCGAGGGGCAGACACAGTCTCTATGTGGTTTGAAGGGGGCGGCGGCTCTAAGGAAACTGCAGAGAAGCGTTTTAGACTGAGTCTCTGCATCCCGGTCCCCACCCTGGATTGTCAGGCTTTAGGTCGGCTAATAAACTCGGCCAAATTTCTAGAGATGAGAGCTGCACCATTCAAAGTGGGATGGATGCCATCTCTCACTACCAGACCGGGTTTTCCCCAGAAAGTGGCCCAATTGTCTATGAAGCCCACATCGTTTGCTGGACACCACCTAGACAGCCAGCGACGGAACGACGACATGCGGCTAAACATGTCATCGCTGGTCAGATTGGGGAGGGGTCCAGAGAAAACTACGGAGTCCGACATTAATTTAGCAAAGTTACACACCGACTCAACATTAATTTTAGTGACCTCCGATTGGCGTAATCGGGTGTCATTGCTGCCGACGTGAATAACAATTTTCCCATATTTCCGATTAGCCTTAGCCAGCAGCTTCAGATTTGACTCGATGTCGCCCGCTCTGGCCCCAGGAAACATTTGACTATGGTCGCTGGTGTCTCTATTTTCACGTTCCTGACTATGGAATCGCCAATTATCAGAGTCGGTTTCTCAGCGGGTGTGTCGCTGAGCGGGGAAAATCTATTAGAAACGTGAACAGGCAGGTGATGAGCCGTGGGCTTCTGCTTAGGAGTACGTTTCCATCGGACTGTCACCCAGGCTAATTCTCCGGGCTGCTCCGGAGCTGCCCTTGGACCGCTAACAGACCCTGAGCTCGGTGGCTCCACACCAGCTAACGGGGCTAGGCTAGCTGGCTTTTGTTCGAAGGTGCGGAGCCGCGCTTCCAAATCAGTGATCCTCGCCTCCAAGGCTAACAGAACCTTACACTTATTACAGGTATCATTATCACTAAAGGAGGCAGAGGAATAACTAAACATGTGGCACACCGAGCAAGAGAGAGAGAGAGAGGGAGAGGCCATGTTAGCTAAGCTAACTAGCTAGCTAAGCTAACCGGTAGGCTAACGAGCGCTAAGTCAGGAAATAGCAATAAATACCGGTCAAAATAGAAAGGTACTTGGCTAGTACCGGAATGTAGCAGTTAATGAATTGTTTAGAGTTTAGTTAGTTTTTAGGTGTGTTAAACTATAGCTAGTCTGTTGCTAGTCTGTAGACGAACTATACAACACGACACGCTTGCAAGAGGAAGTGATTCACTTACCCGGAAACAGACCATGCACAGTCTTCCCCTTCCACAGTGTTTTCACCCTCTTGTCCAGAGTGGGATGTTTTTGTGTTTGATGTGCAGTGTAATAAAAGCAGTTAGCTTAGCATAAAGACTTTGAACTGACCTTTGACCCAGAGCCACACCTGTTTCTCCATCAGGACTCTTCCATCCCTGTTGTAGACTCTGCAGGTGAAGGTGTTTGTGTCTCTGCCTGTTGGATGTTTCAGGGTCACACTGAAGTCTCCAATTTTCAGCAGGTCTTTCTTCATCTCTGTTCTGTTTCTGTAAAACTCGTACTGTTCTTCAGGTTGGTCAGAGCCGTCCTGATACACATGGACCTTCCTGTTGTCCTTGTCCGTCCACTTCACTGTGGAGACTTGAAGCAGGTTAACTAAAGCTCTGCAGGGCAGCTGGACAGACTCCGCCCCTGAGTCCACCTCCACCTGTGGGACTGAGAGGACAACAGACACAACATGAGCTGGACAGACAGCAGCAGGACTGACAGGAACAGCAGCTCCCTGTTCCATCCTTCTCTAACAGAAACCAATGGAAACTAGTTTGTGAATGAAGACATGTTTCATTGTTCCTGACATTTGGAGCAGTTCCCAAAGAACGAATCAGGAACCAATCAGATGAATGAATCAGTAACAGTGTTCCTGAAGAACTGACTCAGGGACTGTGCAGTCCATGATGACAAAGGACTGAGACCAGACTCTGAGACTCTGTTAGTGAGATTATTGGGAAACTACAGTTACAGACAAAATCCAACAATTACACAGCTGGATAGAAAAGGTCAGAAACAACAAGAACATGTTTGTTGTCTGGTCCCATTGGACTGGAACTGGACTAATGACTGCAGTGTTACTGAAGTCCAGGTTTCAGTCCTGATTGAGGATCATCAGCAGCTACGTATTAGAGACTGATTCATTCTGTGTTTGGTCCTGAAATGAGCTGAGACACAGTCAAAGATCAACTACAGGAAACATGGTAACCAACAGCATTATGGGTAATGTAGTAGTGACATACCTGTCCTGAAGTAGTAAAAATATATGAAAAGACCCACAGCAACAAGAACCACAGACACAGCAACAAGACCTTTGGCCCAGGGTGGAAATGGATCTGTGAAGAACATAAACATATAGAACATGACCTCTGACCTCTGACCTGTACCTACAGCTATGACCTCTGACTGGTACCTACAGCTCTGACCCCTGACCTTTGACCTGCATCTGTACATCTGCCAGTCTTTGTTCGTTTCCAAATGCTGTGATGGTGCAGGTGTAGTTGCCGCTGTCAGAGAGGCGGGGTTTTCTCAGAGTGAGGCTCAGGTCTCCAGTTTTCAGAGCGTCAGTTTTCATCGACGTTCGGTCTCTGTAACGCTGGTTTTGGTTTTTGAGGTCGGCACCTTCTGGGCTGCGCTGGTGGACGGTTGAAGGTGTGAGATCATAGCGGCTCCACACCACTGTGGGACGCAGAGGTACAGAAGAGATCTGACAGGGCAGCAGGACTGACTCCGCCCCCTCATACACTTCTACACCAAAGGCATGCTGGGAAACTGTGAGGACACAGAGACAGAAAAGTGCATCAGTGGTTCAGACTGGACTCAGATGTTGTTGCTGACTAACACTTGTACAAACCAAATGACAAAGTTGGACTTTGGATGAGCAGATACAAAGTACCAATGATTAGACACACCACTGTGGACGTGTTCTGTATCGACAGCTCTGACCTCTGACCTGTACCTGTGCCTGCAGGTATTGGGGTTGATGCTGACCTTTTACCTGCAGCTGGACATCTGGCATTGTTTTTTCATATTTAAACGCTGTGATGGTGCAGGTGTAGTTGCCGCTGTCAGAGAGGCGGGGTTTTCTCAGAGTGAGGCTCAGGTCTCCAGTGATCAGAGCATCAGTTTTCATTGACGTTCGGTCTCTGTAACGCTGTTTTTGGTTTTTGAGGTCGGCACCTTCTGGGCCGCGCTGGTGGACGGTTGAAGGTGTGAGATCATCGCGACTCCACACCACTGTGGGGCGACGAGGTACAGAAGAGATCTGACAGGGCAGCAGGACTGACTCCGCCCCCTCATACACTTCTACACCAAAGGCATGCTGGGAAACTGTGAGGACACAGAGACAGAAACGTGCATCAGTGATTCAAACTGGACTCAGATGTTGTTGCTGACTAACAGACACTGGACTGGACTTGCAGGGCAGGTTTGTTACCGACTCTTTCCTTCCTCAGAAACTCAGACCGGTCTGATCTGGTTCCCTGGTTGTCCCAAATGACAAAGTTGGACTTTGGATCAGCAGAGTCAAACTAACAACGATCAGGGGCAGGAAGTGCTCAGATTGTTGGGACTTGGACTGGAAAGTCCCTGTTTACCTTAAATGCTGCTCAGACCACAGGCCATTAGTTTGTTTCTGGGGAACAAATCATCAGAAGCAGTGGAGAGTGGAGACATCCATCAGTGGCAGAGTCTCCTCAGGTGTGTTTGGTACCTGCCTACCACAGGTATGTAGACACTGGACTGGACTTGCAGGGCAGGTTTGTTACCGACTCTCAGAAATTCAGACCGGTCTGATCTGGTTCCCTGGTTCACATTAGACACAAACACTGTGTGAAACTACCAGTTACCAAGTGAAGTTTCATTTGGTCTCATGTTCAGTGTTTATTAAGAAGGAATTTCATTGATATTGTTTGTCTTTTTCCTTTAGAGCTTCAGCTTCACAGGTTGGTCCTGTTGGATTTCTTTGATCTACTGTGGGTCCAGATTTGTGCTGTTGGTTCTGTTTCCTATTGGTCACTGATTTACTGTAGATTTGCTCTTTTTGATCCACTGGACAAGTTCAGAACCAACTACTTCCAGTCAGTGTGTTCACATCTCATCAGTCAATAAAGCAGATATAGTTCTTCCATGACCTGCAGTGACCTGGGGACTGGTCACTGTTTGGTCCTTTTTCTTCTCAGTCCTTTGGCTGTGGATCAGACTCAGGGCATGAAAAACCACCATCACAGTGCAGTTACACTGAAAGAGGATGAAACAGCAAAGAGCTGAAGTGTTGGTGAATCAGATCAGAGGGAGGAAGGTGGTCTTACCGTGCACCAGGATCCCAAACACCACCAACATCTTCATCTTCACTAAAGGCTCCAACAAACACAAAGTCCCCGTAAAGCTGCTTCTTCCTAAACTGAGTTCAGCTTCAAAAACAGATTCAGGACGTGTTGACAGCAGCTGCCACTGCCCTTCATCAGCTCCTCACACTTTCTCTTTCTCTTTCAGCTCCAGGAAGCTGATTGGTAACTACAGGATCAGGTTTGGTGACTTTATGTTCATGAGGAAGAAACATGTCCAGGTGTTTCCAGGCTGCAGATGTTGAGGAGAAACTGTCTGTGATCATGTTCAAACAGCAGCATCCTCATTTTAAAAATGGGTCCAAATCTTAGATGTTCTATGTTGTTGATGCCAAATGGACCTGAAGATATTTCCATGTCAGAGCTGATCAGAGTCTCAGGATGTGAGTATTGGCTGTTGTTGTTAAAGCAAAATCAAATTGTCAGATTTCTGAATGGAGTTTGGTGAAGTTCTGTCTGTATAAGGAGGAGCAGGGTGCTGTGTCTGTGGTGAATCCTGGAACTTTTCCTGACTCACATGAAACTTTTCACACCAGGGAAATAAAGTTTTCTTTGTGTCGGCACTAAAGGCTCCACAGTATAAAGAGATTTAAAGTAACCAAGTACATTTACTCTAGTACTGGTAGTACTTTTTATTCCACTTCCAGCACCACTGTATAAAGCTGTGGAGAGGACTCATACTGTAGTTTTACTGCATGTACTGAGACAGTACACAGAAATACCACAGTACTTCCAGACTTTGTACAGTGTTTGGACCTTTATTCAAACTGTTCAGAGTCACAGAGAAACAGGAAGACAGCTCAGAAGTGATGCTCAGTGGTGACCGCCATGACATCATCAAAGTCCTCAGCCAATCGCTGCTCAGCCTGGACGGGTGCTGCTGTCACCATGGGGACAGGCAGGTCACTTCCTGTCAAAGGAGAAAATCATAAAATGGGCTGGACATAATCAGGGACATGAGACAGTGGAGGGATTGATTGATTGATTGATTGGTTGATTGACTGATTCAGAGTGTTACCTGTGGGTCTGTGTCGATACAGAGACACCATGAGGACAGTGGAGATGATGTATGGACAGAACACCACCAGGTAACGGACCACTGTGAACACCTGCAGGAGGGGGGCGGGGTCTGGGGGCAGTGCTGTGGTTGTAGGTGTTCCTGCAGACAGAAGCCCACCTGGTCAGGTGAACATGAGCCTGAAATCAGAGTGTCAATCAAAGTGAAGCTGCTGACCTGTGACAGAGATCCAGCCGGGTGGAGACTCTCCATGGCCCCTGATGTTACACCTGTAGACGCCTTCATCGGCCTTGGAAACATGGAGGATGGTCACGTGACCCGTAGGCCGATCGATGATGAGGGAGCCGTGTTTATAGAAATCAGCTGGGAGGTCGGAGGATGTCTGGGTTCTACAGATCAGGGTGATGTTTTCTCCCTCCATCACAGGGAGGACAGGACTCTGCAGGATCAGTGCTCCACCTCAACACAGAGACAAACTACAGCATTTCATCCATTTCCACACAGCTTCATCAATACTAACTCCACAGGCTCATCTTACCACTGACAGTGATGTTGATGCTCTGACTGGTTGCTCCCTCTCTGGACTCACACCAGTAAACTCCACTGTCCCACAGTAGGACACCACTGAAGTTACAGGAAGAACCAGCTGATGTTCCCCAGTCAGGTCCACACTGAGTCCTGGTTTCTCTGGTTGTGTTCCTCCTCATGTTACAGGAAGAACCAGCTGATGTTCCCCAGAGTCTCCTTCAAAAACCTGGGAGCTGCTGGGACTCAGAGTCAGACGAGCTGTGGGAAACAATTCAAGGAGAAGAGAGGGGAGCTCAGTGCACTGATGAAGAGTTCTCAGGCAGTCTAGGCCTATAGCAACATAACTAACAGGAGGATGGTTCAGGGTCACCTGAACAGAGGATGATATATGTTAAACAGAAGAAAGAATCCTCCAAATCTCCTCCTGAGTGTTGTGTTTCAGTGCCATCAGCTGAAGCTCGTTGTGTTTGTCTTGTGACTTTGATGAAACTCTGATCCCATTTCTGACCAGTTAATGTAGAAAACCATTTCCAAAAGGCTCAGTGACTTTTTATTGCTGTGAATCTGCAGCTCTAAGAGTCCCAACATGAAGATGTCCTTGTAGATGAAGACTCTCCTCCCACATATATAAGAGTCAGCAGTTCCTGGGGATTAATAGTTGTCTAATCATTGGCCACTGATGACAACATAGGAGCCCACTGTGCAATAAGACTGGAGCATATTTCCATATCTCAACATGTTTGTCAAATATAGGAATAAAAAGATGCATCGTGTTGTTCAGAGAAAATATGGCTGCAGTCACTGTTCATTCCTTGTTTCCTGTTCCTGTATTTACCCCAGTGACTGACAGAACTGGGTGTTTGTTTCTAATTTCCTGTTTCCTCATCAATGCAAACTGAACATCTCCTCCACACTGACTATGTTGGTGGTGCAGCAGCAGCAGGAACATGTGAAAGAATGAATAGTACATTATTACTGAGAGTGTATCACACAGCTGAGGGGTCATATTGATGAACTGATCATCACCTGAGGCTGCATATTTACAGCATGAACAACATGTTTCCTTGGTAAATGGGACCAGTGATTCTATAGAGTCAGCTTCAAACTGGGACAGGAAAAGTTCACTGACCTTGGTCTGTTGTGCAGCTCAGCAACGACATCAGGGCTGCAGAGACATGAGGGTGGTCAGTGTGAGGTTTAACAGAAAACAGAGTGAACACAGAGGGTTTGTGTGTGGGCTGAAGGTCTGAGGGTCTTCAGATCTGAGGGTCTGAAGCTCTTAAGGTCTGAAGGTGTGAAGGTCTGAGGGTATGAGGGTCTGAAGGTCTGAGGGTCTTAACCCTGGAGAACCCCAGAAGTGACTGCTTTAAGTTCTCTGAACACCAAAATATCCACTTTTTCTATTTTAACCCTTTATTCCCTTTTTTAGGATTTAGGAAAGAACCAAAGGGTCATTTTTGACCCATCATTGTTTGAACTAGCTCAGAGTCACTAATTTATTCAAAAATAATATTAAACATACTTCTATGCATTCTGCAAACTACTGCTGAATAGATTAACAAAATAAATCACAATTTTACCAACCGCTGGTTTGCTGAGAAGACGATTTTGTTTGTGTAGGTTTCCAGCTCAACAAAACAGCTTGTGGTCAGCCATCTTGTCACTACTACTCTGGCTCATGTTAGCTCAATATTCATCCACTAGGTATCTCTATGCAGGGGTCAGAAGTGGGACTCTGGGCTTTTGAAGTTAAAATTGACAGTTTTTTAATTAGCAGCAATTAATAGCGGCCAAATTTGACCCCGTGGGTTCTCCAGGGTTAAGGTATGAAGGTCTGAATGTCCGAAGGTCTTCAGGTCTTAAGGTACCGTTTACCGACCGTCACTTATTGATTTATTACTTTTAGGGACCGTCACTTATTGATTTATTACTTTTAGGGACGTCACTTATTGATTTATTTCTTTTAGGGACCGTCACTTATTGATTTATTTCTTTTAGGGACCGTCACTTATTGATTTATTACGTTTAAGGACTGTCAGTCAATAATTCAGTATATGCACACTGAGCAATGACCCACTTCCGATAAAGTCTCAGCCAGTTCAGTTGCTTCTGCTATCACTCGCCTGCGATAAAACAATATGTGTAGCAAGAAAACATTTAAATATCAGAGAACCGACAGCACAGCACCTGAGCACTGTTGTGTACCTTTGTGTCAAGCCTCAAGTAAGTACAACAAAGCAGTTAGTTGCCACACATTTCCATCCGAAAATGGCTTGTTAGCCCCCATACCAGAGTTTGTAGCTGTCATTTTCAAAAAGAGGACATCTGCGAGCCAAAGTCCGAGACAGGGTGACGGCTATTAGCCAAAGGAGCTGTTCCAGCATTATTTCAGTGGAACAATTTTACTGCTCCCACTCCAAGGCCGGGGGTATGGGAGAGAAGAGAGCGAGCGCCACTGGGGCCTGCAGCTGTGGATTTAGTCCTCGAGGAAAATATGTCTCTCAGAAAGGAGATCCTCAAACTGAGGGACCAAGTCGAGAAGCTGACCATAAATCAGCGCTTTGGGATTCATCGTTTTGCTGGCTCAGACAAGGACATATGTCTTTTTC
Source organism: Mastacembelus armatus (assembly GCF_900324485.2). NCBI lineage: Eukaryota > Metazoa > Chordata > Actinopteri > Synbranchiformes > Mastacembelidae > Mastacembelus > Mastacembelus armatus. The sequence continues at coordinate 17,783,065 of NC_046650.1, read as the reverse complement.
ACAAGGTAAGATGTCCAACACGCTCAAAGTTAGATTACAGACTGTAGGGGTACATGGACTATATTTTTATATGAGGAAGTCTGGAATGGAGAGAAGTATGTTTGATGCAGGACATGTATGAGAGCTGTAAGACAGTGGTGAGGTGTAGGGGTGACAGAGGAGTTCAAGGTGGAGGTGGGACTGCACCAAGGATCGGCTTTGAGCCCCTTCTTGTTTGCTGTGGGGATGGACAGGCTGACAGATGAGGTTTGACAGGAATCTCCATGGACCATGATGTTTGCAGATGACATTGTCATCTGTAGTGAGAGCAGAGAGCAGGTGCAGAAAAATCTAGAGAGGTGGAGGTTTGCTCTGGAAAGGAGAGGAATGAAGGTTAGTCGCAGTAAAACAGAGAACATGTGTGTAAATGAGAGGGACTCAAGTAGAACGGTGAGGTTACAGGGAGTAGAGGTGAAGAAGGTTGAGGATTTTAAGAACCTAGGGTCAACAGTCCAGAGCAACGGAGAGTGTGGAAAAGAAGTGAAGAGACGTGTGCAAGCAGGTTGGAACAGGTGGAGGAAAGTGTCAGGTGAGATGTGTGACAAAAGAGTGTCAGCAAGAATGAAAGGAAAGGTGGACAAGACAGTGGTGAGACCAGCAATGTTGTCTGGTTTAGAGACAGTGGCACTGAGACAAAGACAGGAGGCAGAGCTGGAGGTAGCAGAGCTGAAGATGTTGAGGTTCTCTCTGGGAGTGACGAGGATGGATAGGATCAGGAATGAGGACATCAGAGGGACGGCTCATGTTAGATGTTTTGGAGAAGAAGCCAGGGAAGCCAGATTGAGATGGTTTGGACATGTTCAGAGGAGGGACAGTGAATACATTGGTAAAAGGATGCTGAGGTTAGAGCTGCCAGGAAGGAGGCCTAGAGGAAGACCAAAGAGGAGGTTCTTGGATGTAGTGAAGGAGGACATGAGGATAGTTGGTGTGGGTGAGGAGGATACAGAGGATAGGGTTAAATGGAGGCAGATGATTGGCTGTGGAGACCCCTGAAGGGAGCAGCCCAGAGGAGAAGAAGAAGGGGTACATGGACTAGATGGACTTTATAAGCATGATTACAGTTTAATGATCTTCAGCTGAGTTTCAATAGTGTGTAAGATCTTGACTGTATTGTTAAACATGGTGTTGTTGTTGCTAATATAAATACTAATAGTGCTGCACTTTGGCAGGTACAAATAAGTCACAGTGTTTGTGTGTGTGAAAGATGGTGGCTAAGAAAGTTATGTTTGAAGTAATTTCATATTATACAACGATTCTGTCAAGGGCCCGAAGGCTCCTATTCTTTAAACGGACCAAAAACGCTCAGAGGACCGGTACTCAGTGCAGAAGGTTTACTGACAGAACTCAAAAATAAAGAACAAGGGGTGGATAGACGGAACACAAAGGGTTAACAGCAGGACACGGGAACCACACACGAACACAGGCTATGAGGGGGAAATCGGAAAACCTCTACGATCGCACACGCACGGGAACTCAGACACACTCAGGGAACTAGGAAGACCAAGTCACACACTCGCGGGGACGCAGACTCACTCAGGAACTCGGGACGGGGCATCCACCCTGGGCCACACACTCACTCGGGGACACAACAGGGGACGCTACAGACACACACAAAGCTGCCAGGGTCACGCATACAATGGGGACACCGCAGGCAGAGAAAACACAAAACAAGGAACACGGCCTGGGTCACTTACTCAAACACACCAGGCTACAGAGACGCAGACAGAATGCCGACGCAGAACACAGAGGAAAAACTCAACGAAAGGAAACACAGTTACTCACACACACGAGGGTTCCACAGGCGAAAAACAGACACAGCAGAAACAAAAGGGCAGGGGAATGTCTAGTGGAAAAAATGCTGGGGTTTAACTTCACAAGTAAGAAACTCAGGAGAAGGCAATGACCCAGCAATGAACTAAGGGACCTGAAGGGTATTTAAACGAGGGGACAAAACAAGAGACAGGTGAAAACAATTATCATCAAAACAAGGTAACATTCATGAACACAAATTAGATCCTGCTCAGTCCTACAAAATAAAAGTCCTTAACAGGAAGTCCATGGCAGGATCATGACAGATTCATGGTTTGAATATTCATATTTAAAATGTATTCATTTAGATTTGCATCCTGTGACCTGCTTATGAGGTTCTGGGCCTTAATAGAGCCCTCAGTGCCACCTACGGTCACTGTGACACAAGCACAGAGGCACAGAGCCAAGTTCCACTGTGGTAAGTTGTTATTTACATGAATCAGACAATGTAACTTAAAGATCATGGCTCATGGAATTTAAAAGAAATGTAATGTACATTTTCATCTTTTGCACATACCCATTCTCTGCAACCTATTGATGAGATGTTCATGTTTCTCAACTTCCTTGCCCTGGGTTCAAAACAGCGTGACCTTGCTGACCGTTATGGGGTCCACCACTGCCAGTCGGACCATCACAACGTGGACCAACTTTCTATACGCTCTGCGAGAATATGGATACCAGAGGGGAACATCAGGGCACATCTACCAGCTGAGTTCAAGGACTACGCAGACACGACAGTGATCCTGGACTGCACAGAGCTGAAGTGCCAGTGCACAATTGAATGCATGGATCTTTCTTGCTGGCTTGGGCCTGATAATTATTAAGGTAAGACAACTACCTTTCTTTAGGCTCCTAAAACATTACATATTCCATTCTGGTTTCACACAACAATTATAAAATCAATTTTTATGACCTAATGAATTATTACCTCTAATTATTATAAAAAAACTTTCATGATACATTTAAATATGTACATTAAAAGAGGCTGAGAAAAATTCTTACTTAAGATTTCATCTAAAATGTTCTTCTAAACAGCAAATATCAGCCAATTAACAGCATTCTGTAGAAGAAACATAACAGGCCACTGGAGTCTAATTTTCTAGGGAGGCACTGAGGTAAGAATAAAAAAAAGAAAGTCAATTTTTTCTTTCACTGTTTTAATATTTTCATTGTCTCTGGGAATCCTCTGAATAAACATGTCATGTGTGTATGATCTGGCCCTGGATGGGACCTTCTTAATGAATGTGTGCCCTCACTGACCTTAATATATGGGCAGTCAACTTAGTTTGCTACATTAGAGCATTTAATGTCAACAAGGCCAAACCCAGACTTGTCATACACAATGCCATCAGGTGATGACCCCATCCAGGGTGCATCTGGGGGGATGAGAAACCACAGGGATGGTGGTTTACCTCCCGTGCCCTGCAGTACTCCTCGACTGCTGTAGGTTCCATTTAAAGCCCCCATCTCATGTCAGCAGTCTGATAGCTGGGTTTCAGAAGTCTTTTTGCAAGGTTTTTGGCAGAGCTCTGTGTCCTGGTGTGACAAACCTGTCTGAATTTGGAGGAGGTGATGTGGGTTTGTCTTAATTGGTCCCAGTCAATGCAGGAACTCTGCTTTTTAGAACTGTTTGCAATTTTGTGTGATGTCTCCAGTGTTGTGGCTAAGGACATCATGTGGTGCTGCTGGTGTTCAGTGCAGACAAAGAGCAGGTAGAGGGTCTGTAACCGTGAAGTGGCAGTTGTGGGGGAGAAGGAGCATCTTTGTGTGGGCAGATTTCTGGGACCGTCTTTGCTGGCATGTGATATGACACTTCCTTCTTGCACTTTTCCAAATGCAGAGTCAACCAGAGGAACACGGATGCCCGTAGCCATAGTTGTTATTAAGGAAGCCACATCACTGGGAAGATCACTATATACTTCATCCACCCTGAGTGTGGAAAGTTCAGGCAGAAGTGAACTGACGCCCTCGTATAAGTTGCTCCTATGGAAAAGAACAAAAATATTTAGATAAATAAATGAAATTAGCCAAAGTTAGAAATGAATAAAGTTGAACAAAAAAGATTTATTTCTTTATTTATCTAAAAAGCCTGAAGAGACGATTTGTTTGTCTGTTTTTTGGCTGAAAGACATTGTATTGCATGATCAGGTGAGGACAAATGTACCTGTCCCACCAAAACCTTGTGTAGTTGAACCTTTTCACATAAGTTGACATGGTCTGTGAGAATTTTTTAAAGGTCAACAAAGTATTGTTTAAAGATTTGACCCAACTTGATCTAAAGTCTCTCTGATATGATTACTACGGAAAATGTCTTTATTTATTAATCATAATAATAACAATAACACTATTACTGTGTAAGAACCATTACTTACCATGGTCAATCAATGAATATACACACATCTGTTACATTATGATCAAAGTGCAGTTATAAAAGGGGAATGCATGAGGACAGTGGGAATTGTTTTTAAATGCGTCATTAAATTCTAAAGAATAACATGAACAAATAACGACCAAACAGTTTGTGGGAGCCAAAAAATAAATTATAGCCAAATGATTATTTTGTATTATTATTATCATTGACTGTCTCAGTTTCTATGAATTCCAGTGCTTAGCACCAACATTTACAATATCCCAAAACAACAGGGTTCTTTACGGCCTGTGAAAAGGAACATGCATTTAAAATAACTTCGAGCAAGCGCACAATGATTCACAGAAACTTGACTGAGGAACAGAACCCGTCTTAGAATCCAGCCTGCTCTGAACCTGCAGGAGAACTTTCCCTTACGCTCAAGTTGTGAGGCTTTTGGCTTTTCCTCACTGATAACACTCAGTCCTAATGGTTACTTCTCCTGGGCTTGAATCCTTATTTGACACTGAGATTATGTATTTAAAAGGTTAATGGTTAATAGTTCATGAACGAAAACAGAAAAGTGGTATCACCACCACACACAATGCTGCACTAGTGTTATCTAAGTCAGCATATACGATAAGTTTTGTAAAGACACGTCTTACCTTCATAATTGTCGATGTAGCTTGAAGCCCTTCTCTTTGTTTGTCACTGATGTTTCACTAAGTGTCTGTATAATCCGTCCCACGTCGTCGACCGTAGTCCTTGGTAGATCTTGGAGCGAGCGAGTGAAAAACGCCATAATTGCAATGGACACTGTGGATGCCGGAAGTGATTGACCTGGCTGACCTGGAATTCGGAAGAGCGTGTGCATATGGCCTAAAACTTCCAGGACATGTGAAATTTTGACTCTGTTCCTTCTGAGAGAATCTTCTCAAAAACAGGGCAGATACTCACCGAGAGAAGAAATCGGATCAGTCCAAGCTGAGGCATCAGACTTTGTTGAATGCCAACCTTCACTGAGGACATTAATACTGTTTGCTCGAGTTTGGTTCTGTTCTGTGGATTTGTTTGCAGTTTTTTGTTCATTTGTGCAATAAAAATGTTTGATTCAAATATTAAACAAAAGGAAGAACAGTTTTGTAACAGAATACATGCACAAAATTAGACAATTATAAGGCTTCTCATAAAAACACCGCACATGAAAGAGTTTTCAACACACAAACCATTAATTTTTGCAAAGGCCTACAAAAAATCCTAAATTAAGAGCCGTTCAGGAGTCGAAAGAGCCAACTGTGAAAAGAGCCGAACTTCCCATCACTAATGGACACTGTGGATGCCGGAAGTGACTGACCTGGCTGACCTCGAATGCGGAAGAGCGTGTGCATATGGCCTAAAACTTCCAGGTCAAGTGAAACTTTGACTCAAAAATTTGTAGGACTACTGAAATACATGATACACACTTCCATCCATCCATCCATCCATCCATCCATCTTCTTCCGCTTATCCGGGACCGTGTCGCGGGGGAAGTAGCCTAATCAGGGATACCCAGACTTCCTTTTCCTTGACTCTTCCTCCAGCTCTTCTGATGGGACACCGAGGCGTTCCCAGGCCAGCCGGGAGACATAGTCCCTCCAGCGTGTCCTGGGTCTTCCCCGGGGCCTCCTCCCGGTGGGACATGCCCAGAACACCTCCCCAGGGAGGCGCCCAGGAGGCATCCAAAACATCCCACAATCCCACAAACATCCCCCAATGTTTCCCACACTATTACTGAACCAGCCCCCCTCGTCCTCGTGCCAATCATAAATGCTTTCTGCTTCATTTAAAAACTATTTCAGCTCCTCCCAGTACATGTCATTAGTCTTAGACACTGACAGATGAGGATTAGGTGTCCACCCTTTTACAAAACGTTTAGCTTCCTGGGTGAGGCCTACAGAACAGACTGCTTTTCCTTTTCTGTCAGTGTAAAGAGTCTTAAGAGTTATTCTTTGTGGCCCTAGTTTTTCAAATTTCTGTGGATAATCTAAGTCAGGGCCTGGAGTGTGTTTATAGTGAAGAGTGACATGCATCTGCTCTGGAGTGAGGCTCTCTGTGTGGGGTGGTTGAGGATCAGGCAACAGGCGCAGGAGCTGCTCTCCTGTCCGTCCAGGGTCAGGCGTGGGCAGGTCTAGAGACCACCAGTAGTGAGGTGCCCCTTGTTTTAGCACTACATAGGAGGGGATTTCTTCCCCTGGACCTATTGCTGCCATTCCATTGGTAGTGGGCACCAAGGATATTTTTAGTTTGCTCAGCAGATCTCTGCCCAGTAGATTAACTGGACAGCTTGGGCACAAAACTGCCATTGCCTTCTCCCGGAAACCAGATGCTTCATCCTCAACCACAAAACTTCGAGAGAAACTGCAAGGAGTGACCTGTCAATTTGCTGATTTCACAAAGATATGTTTATCACCTCTTGTCACTCCAGGAATCCTGTCCCTCAATACTGTTCTGTCTGCTCCTGTATCACACAAAAATTTTATTTTTACTCCATTAATTTTTAGCATCCTAATGGGCATCACTTTATTCCCTTCTGCATTATAATAAGTCTCCACAATTTCACTAAGATCCAATTCTTCAGTGTTTGAGGGGTCTAGTCATGCATTAAGGTTATGGGGTTCAGGTCGGTTGTACTCATCTGGCCGTCTATGCCTCTTCCTATTCTGTCTCTGTCGTGGTCGACCACAGTTGTAGCATGTGTCATCTTTTTCTCCTTCATCTCTGAACCTGCTATCTTGCCTATCTGGGCCTCCTCTGCCCCTGCCTCTTCCTCTGAATCCTCCTCTGCTGTACTGCTGAGGGCCCCCCCGGGCTCCGCCACTGCTCATCACATCCAGGAGTGCAAACACAGCAGCCTTAGATTGCTGTTCTGATTTATGTTTTTGCATGTCTTGTGCATGCTGGGCATAATTCATTATCTGAGTGACTCCATCTGTGGGAGTGTTAATGTTGAGTTATCGTATGTGATGCGTAATGGAAGGGCGTAAACCACTCAGCAGGCCTGCTTTAACTGCTGCTGATAGGCTGAACCAGGGGCCTCCTCAGGGTCCAATCCACTGTTTGTTTTAAACACTTCCTCTAACCTCCCTCTATATTCCTGCACATCCTCATCATCTTTCTGTTTACACTGAGCAATGGTTTGGTAATCAGGAGGTTTGACAAAAGCATCTCTAATCCTCTCTATTAATGCTGTAACCTGAGCTTCCAGCGCGGGATCGTCTGAGGGCAAAACGACTCCGGCTGGGTTCCGTCCAGTATATCCCCCTCTAACTCCCCCATACCTGTGTCCTAAAGCTTTTCTACATACTGAATCTATTTCCTGCCCATCTTAATTATATGTCTGTCTGAGTTACTGTAGGTTGTTACTCCATTGACGGACGTTAGAGAGTGGATCTCCCAGCCCCTTAACTGCATCTTCTAGTTCTTTACAGGACCAGGGTCTCCTCACCAGGAGGAGAGGTCTGTTATCCCCCCTCACCCCAAAATGAGGGTTGGGCACTTCAATTGCTGGGAAGATGCTCATAGGATCTTCCAGCGGTGGCCAGGGAGACGGGTCAGGACGGGGCCCCATCCATGACCCATCACCCTGGGGGTTTTTAAATGGGTTCGTGTCAGACATAGCTGCTGCCAATTGTTGAACCTCATTAACCAGGGGACTGTACGGATTTCCCGTTCTAGTGTGACTGGGGCTAGGTAGGACAGGTCCCACTATCCCACTGGGGGGGGCTGGGGGAGCCGGGGCTACAGCTGACCCTGCTGTCCCCGCCCCGGCCGCAGCCGCTGCTGCGGCTTGTGCAAGCAGACGTCTCTGCTGCTCTCTACGTTCCTCCTGTTGAATTAGTGCTTGTGGACGCCCTACAAAATCAGCTGGATCCTCTTGGAGAGCTGCTATGAGGGACTTTTTATCACCTTTCTCCTTATCTTTTTCTCTTTTTGCTTGCATTCCACAAAGCCGTCTCCTTTCTGCCTGTTCCTGCCATTTAACAGCTTCTATAATTTATAATTTAAGTTTATCAGTTTTCTTAGGTCCTGCTATAGCCGCTTCTGCTTTCAATTGAGTTACCAATTTATCGCATGCGCAGGTTTCCAGTTTCCCAGGAAACTCATACTTTTTCTTCCATTCACTCAAATATCTCACTGATCCTGGGGAATAGGTATTCATAAATTTAGGATCCCCGTTAATTGGGGTTTACTGTTTCCCTTTCCCATAGTTGCAACTTGGCACAAGCAAACGATCAGTCACAACAGCGTGTGGATCGTCCACTGTATCAGGCTTCTACAGGTACTAATTACCTGCGGATACAGCCGTCCACCACACTCAACTTCTCAATTTTTACTTGTGCCCAACAAATAACACACAGTTTCAGTGGGAAGTGACACCGTTCTACTTGGTTGGCAATTGCCTGTCCAACGTTCCCTTTTCATCAATAACCAAACAAATAAGCATTCACATTCACTCCACAGTACTGTTTAATGTGGCCCCTAGTGTCCCTGACACCGGAAATACCTCATCATGTCCCTGACATGGGAGATTATTTTGCCATGGTCTTTTATCCAAGTGGTCTTGTCTAACAGTTTTTCACCGTCCGTGCATTCGAATCAATCTGATCCTAATCCCGCTCTGCAACGGTATTTAGTTTAGACTCAAACATTATTTTTTCTGACGTCCATTCACACAATTTCACCCGTGGATCTTTACCTGATTTGACGCGAAGGTTCCCTTCACGGTTTCCGTCAGACAGTTGGGCTGAGAGGATGTTTCCAGACGGGGACCTGCCGACCTCCCAACGAATTCACGTGGGTGGATTTTCTCCAGCCGTCTAACGACTGACTCTGCAGAGATTCACGGCGTCCTCGTCCTCCTCTTCATCCAAACGGTCGTATTGGAGACCGGGCGGAAACACCAATAAATATGTCAGGTTTACGCTACACTGACATGGTTCTTTCCCTGAAGGCAATGAAACACACGACAACTTTGTACCGAGTATATGCCTGCAAGTGAAAAAGGCCTCAGTTGCAGACGGAGAGAAGAGACTTTCTTCTCTCCCCATGCGACCTTGACTCTCCTTCGCCTCCTTTCACTAAGCAGTCCTTTATTTTTATAGTGAGGAACAAACAAGGCACATGATGCGTGGGTGCAGTGAGAAGTTTCAGCTCATCATTTACACAGGCAATAAGGTTATGTGGTTTATCTGGTAAGATAGACACCTGCTAAAACATCTTACACAAACATGGTATTGTCTTCAAATCATGTTACACAATGACAACAATTGTACTTTTGACCTCATGACCCCAACAATCATTATGTGTCACAACCACTTATTAGGTTTAAGGGGTAAGTACTTTTTCACATATGGCCAGGCAGGTTTGGACAGCTTTGCTCCCTAATAAATAAAGTCCTGATTTTAAGAGCTGCATTTTTCATTTACATGGGTGAACTTTGTGTAATAAAATTAGTTTGAAGATTGTGTGTGACAAAACTGTAGATATGTTAATTTAGTGTAGACTTTCCTCCAAAGTGAGACCTCTCACTGTTCAGAGGATGTAAAACTACTGTCCAGTGACATCACACCGATCACTGTGACATCACTGATCAATACTGATCAATAGTGTTACGCCCCAGCCTAGGGGTTGCCGGAGCGTAACACGATTGTGGAGTTTTCCTCCAAACCTCTTCCACTCTCAACAAACACGAACGAGACGAACTACAATTAACAAGAATATTTATTCTGTTTAAACACAGAATACAATACAGAATGTTCAAAACAAACAAAACGCTAATTTAGCCCTACTCAAACAAAAACGCTCCGTGAGCCCTACGATACTATACGAATACTGGAAAACAAACACAAACGCTAAATATAGCCCTATGGTCTCAATCAAAAGAAACAACACAAAATCACAGGTCGTCAGCCTGGAAACTCCTAAAACAAACAGGAGAAAACAAAACACAAACGTAACCTACGAATCTAAATATGACTAATCAAAAATAACGAAAATACTATCAACACTAAATCTACAAAACGAAACAAAACCTAGTCTCTAACTCGAAGTCGAAATCTTTATCAAAATAGCTGGGAATGGCAAAGCTGGGAGAAATAGCTCTCCTAAGCAGCAGTCCGTGGGCTTCTTGTCGTTCTTCCGGGAAGTGTTGGACCAATCCCGGAAGTCCAATCCACGGGCTTCCTACGTCCACGCCCACTCCATCTTCCGTCACACCCACACACATACACACACGAAATGGGGAGGGCCAATAACACACAACCACACACACATAATGACCCCTAGGGTCATAACAATAGTGAGTGTCAGACTGTGAGAGTCAGGAGGAGTCAGAGTGAAGAAGAAGACAAAGCGTCCTCTGTTCTTCATCCATCGTCCATCAGCTCCTTCACCTCCATTTTCTCTCTGATCCAAAGTCAGATCTGACCAACAATCAAAGACTGATCAAACTGATTGATCAGCCATCAGAGGAGTTGGATCAGTGGAGCTGCTTCTGTTCCTGATGTCCACTGAATTGTCCTGGACTCTATTCACTTGTCTCTCTGCAGAAGAGACAGAAGACAGTCAGAGAAAAACAACTAGACAAACAAACAAACAACCAGAGACAAACACAGAGACCTCGGACCTTTGACCTCAAGTTTTACTTCTTTCTCCATCAGGACTCTTCCCTCCCTGTAGACTCTGCAGGTGAAGGTTCCTCTGTCTCTGCCTGTTGGATGCTTCAGGGTCAGACTGAGGTCTCCAGTTCTCAGCAGGTCTTTCTTCATCTCTGTTCTGTTTCTGTAAAACTCGTCCTGTTCTTCAGGTCGGTCAGAGCCGTCCTGATACACATGGATCTTCCTGTAGATCCAGTTCATCCACTCCACTCTGACGTCTTCAGGCAGGTCAGCTGTGGTTATGAAGGGCAGCTGGACAGACTCCGCCCCTGATTCCACCTCCACCTGTGGGACTGAGAGGACAACAGACACAACATGAGCTGGACGAACAGCAGCAGGCAGCTGTGATCTCTCTCTGATCCACACATGGAGCTTTTTAAACCCTGACAGAGCGGATTGGACTGGGTCTAACAGAATTTCTCTTCTAGATCCAGGACTGAAGACTGGGACAGTTAGCTTAGCTTAGCATAAAGACTGACCTTTGACTTTGAGCTGCATCTGTTTCTCCATCAGGACTCTTCCCTCCCTGTAGACTCTGCAGGTGAAGAATCCTCTGACTGTTGGATGTTTCAGGGTCAGACTGAGGTCTCCAGGTCTCAGCAGGTCTTTCTTCATCTCTGTTCTGGTTCTGTAAAACTCGTCCTGTTCTTCAGGTTGGTCAGAGCCGTCCTGATACACATGGACCTTCCTGTTGTTCCAGTCCTTCCACTCCACTCTGACGTCTTCAGGCAGATCAGCTGTGGTTATGAAGGGCAGCTGGACAGACTCCGCCCCTGATTCCACCTCCACCTGTGGGACTGAGAGGACAACAGACACAACATGAGCTGGACAGACAGCAACAGGCAGCTGTGATCTCTCTCTGATCCACACATGGAGCTTTTTAAACCCTGACAGAGCAGATTGGACTGGGTCTAACAGAATTTCTCCTCTAGATCCAGGACTGAAGACTGGGACAGTTAGCTGAGCATAAAGACTGACCTTTGACTTTCAGCTGCATCTGTTTCACCATCAGGACTCTTCCCTCCCTGCTGTAGACTCTGCAGGTGAAGAATCCTCTGACTGTTGGATGTTTCAGGGTCAGACTGAGGTCTCCAGTTCTCAGCAGGTCTTTCTTCATCTCTGTTCTGTTTCTGTAAAACTCGTCCTGTTCTTCAGGTTGGTCAGAGCCGTCCTGATACACATGGACCTTCCTGTTATATATGTCCTTCCACTCCACTGTGACGTCTTCAGGCAGGTCAGCTGTGGTTATGAAGGGCAGCTGGACAGACTCCACCCCTGATTCCACCTCCATCTGTGGGACTGAGAGGACAACAGACACAACATGAGCTGGATAGACAGCAGCTGGCGACTGTGATCTCTCTCTGATCCACACATGGAGCTTTTTAAACCCTGACAGAGCTGATTGGACTGGGTCTAACAGAATTTCTCCTCTAGATCCAGGACTGAAGACTGGGACAGTTAGCTGAGCATAAAGACTGACCTTTGACTTTCAGCTGCACCTGTTTCACCATCAGGACTCTTCCCTCCCTGTAGACTCTGCAGGTGAAAGTGTTTGTGTCTCTGACTGTTGGATGTTTCAGGGTCAGACTGAAGTCTCTAGTTGTCAGCAGGTCTTTCTTCATCTCTGTTCTGTTTCTGTAAAACTCGTCCTGTTCTTCAGGTTGGTCAGAGCCGTCCTGATACACATGGACCTTCTTGTCGTCCCAGTCCTTCCACTCCACTGTGATGTCTCCAGGCAGGTCAGCTGTGGTTATGAAGGGCAGCTGGACAGACTCCGCCCCTGATTTCACCTCCACCTGTGGGACTGAGAGGACAACAGACACAACATGAGCTGGACAGACAGCAGCAGCAGCAGCACTGACACATTTTCTTTGACTGTATGAAGTGAAATATTTGTAGTGGAAACAGGTCTGACTGGTTCCAGTCTGAAATCTGTCCCATTGGTCCATTTAACAGAGACAGAGTCTGTGGTGTGTGAACAACCAACAGCACAACTCCCTGTTTCTTCACTAACTTAGTGTCATTGTAAATGTCCAGACCAAACCTTTATTTACTGGCTCTGACTGAGGATTAGTGGCCCATGATGGGACTCCACTAACTGGGAGGACAAACTGCACATTTCCATGTTTCTATGTCATTTTGGTTTGTTGACGTTTCCTTTGAGACACAAATGAACAAGGACAAAGAAATGATGCTGTTTTGATTCACTGTTTTTGTGCCTGATGATCAATGTAATAGAAACAGTTAGCTTAGCCTTAAGACCTTTAACCGACCTTTGACCCAGAGCTTCATTTGTTTCTTTCTCAGGACTCTTCCCTCCCTGTAGACTCTGCAGGTGAAGGTGCCTGTGTCTCTGACTGATGGATGTTTCAGGGTCAGACTGAGGTCTCCAGTTCTCAGCAGGTCTTTCTTCATCTCTGTTCTGTTTCTGTAAAACTCGTGCTGTTCTTCAGGTCGGTCAGAGCCGTCCTGATACACATGGACCTTCCTGTAGTACTTGTCCGTCCACTCCACTTTGAAGACTTGAAGCAGGTTAACTAAAGCGCTGCAGGGCAGCTGGACAGACTCCGCCCCTGAGTCCACCTCCACCATGGAGGTGGACCTCTCAGCTCCTGAAAGGACAACAGACACAACATGAGCTGGACAGACAGCAGCAGGACTGACAGGAACAGCAGCTCCCTGTTCCATCCTTCTCTAACAGAAACCAATGGAAACTAGTTTGTGAATGAAGACATGTTTCATTGTTCCTGACATTTGGAGCAGTTCCCAAAGAACGAGTCAGGAACCAATCAGATGAATGAATCAGTAACAGTGTTCCTGAAGAACTGACTCAGGGACTGTGCAGTCCATGATGACAAAGGACTGAGACCAGACTCTGAGACTCTGTTAGTGAGATTATTGGGAAACTACAGTTACAGACAAAATCCAACAATTACACAGCTGGATAGAAAAGGTCAGAAACAACAAGAACATGTTTGTTGTCTGGTCCCACTGGACTGGAACTGGACTAATGACTGCAGTGTTACTGAAGTCCAGGTTTCAGTCCTGATTGAGGATCATCAGCAGCTACTTATTAGAGACTGATTCATTCTCTGTTTGGTCCTGAAATGAGCTGAGACACAGTCAAAGATCAACTACAGGAAACATGGTAACCAACAGCATTATGGGTAATGTAGTAGTGACATACCTGTCCTGAAGTAGTAAAAATATATGAAAAGACCCACAACAACAGCAAGAACCACAAGAACCGCAAGAACCACAAGAACCACAAGAACCACAGACACAGCAACAAGACCTTTGGCCCAGGGTGGAAATGGATCTGTGGAGAACAGAAACAAAGAAGAACATGACCTCTGACCTCTGACTTGTACCTACAGCTGTGACCTCTGACCTGTACCTACAGCAGGTGTTGGTGCTGACCTTTGACCTGCAGCTCCACATCTGCAAGTCTTCGTTCGTTTCCAAACGCTGTGATGGTGCAGGTGTAGGTGCCGCTGTCAGAGAGGTGGGGTTTTCTCAGAGTGAGGCTCAGGTCTCCAGTGTCCAGAGCGTCAGGTTTCATCGACGTTCGGTCTCTGTAACGCTGGTTTTGGTTTTTGAGGTCATCACCTTCTGGGCCGCGCTGGTGGATGGTTGAAGGTGTGAGGTCGTAGCGGCTCCACACCACTGTGGGACGCAGAGGTACATAAGAGATCTGACAGGGCAGCAGGACTGACTCCGCCCCCTCATACACCTCTACACCAAAGGCATGCTGGGAAACTGTGAGGACACAGAGACAGAAACGTGCATCAGTGGTTCAAACTGGACTCAGATGTTGTTGCTGGCTAACACTTCTTGATAATGTTTGTTTCCTGCCTCCAGTGGTGTCTTTAGGCATAATCAAGCATATTTTGAGCACAGCCCTGAAAATATTTGGTCCTGTCAAAGGTTCACACTAACACTAAGTTAACCCTAAGGTCACGGACTGATTTTAGAGCTAGGCAGAACTAATTACAGCATGGAGAGAGGGTTAGTAATTTAGTGACGGACATGAAGGACAAAGCAGGAGAAGCAGGTGGAAACTTCACTGACTTGCAGTCATAAAAGCATAAAACGTTCTGGTGTGAACACCTGGCCTCCTGGATATTTCAAGAAAAGGAATGTAAAATGAAACAATTAGCACATTACACTGTGTAGGAAATGACGTTGATGGTCAAAAAATGAAATGATTGCAGACATAACGTCTGGCTTCAACACAAACCACTGATACATTTTCTGCTGAATGCAAGTCGTCCCCTAAGTTACACACACTGCTGTAAATTAAACCAGTGAAACCTTTTGCCTCCCTTGGCAAATATTGTGTGGCCACAGATGATGGACAGGCTCTTATTTCTTACAAATTAAAACTTTGGAAAGAGGGAAGATAAATGTCTATGTATCGACATATCTCTATTTAAACTCTGATCTGGTTCCCTGGTTCACATTAGACACAAACACTGTGTGAAACTACCAGTTACCAAGTGAAGTTTCATGACATTTGGTCTCATGTTCAGTGTTTATTAAGAAGGAATTTCATTGATATTGTTTGTCTTTTTCCTTTAGAGCTTCAGCTTCACAGGTTGGTCCTGTTGGATTTCTTTGATCTACTGTGGGTCCAGATTTGTGCTGTTGGTTCTGTTTCCTGTTGGTCACTGATTTACTGTAGATTTGCTCTTTTTGATCCACTGGACAAGTTCAGAACCAACTAATTCCAGTCAGTGTGTTCACATCTCATCACGCAAAGTTAATATAGTTCTTCCATGACCTGCAGTGACCTGGGGACTGTCTATGATTGATGGTCATGATGCAAAGACGCAGCTTATTTCTGTCAGTCTGTCATGGTTGAAGTTGTGTCTTCTAGTCTGGATTTGAGAGGAGATGAGGTTTCTTCATTTTTAGGCCTGAATGATTTGAATATTGGTCAACATGAAAGTATTTGATATAACAAAGATATAACACAGATATTTGGTCCTTTTTCTTCTCAGTCCTTTGGCCTGTGAATCAGACCATCATGGTGGAGATTCTCAGTCATCCAGGTGAAGTTATCTACAGTATTTTAGGTTGAAACATTTCATTACTCATTCAGGTAGCTTCATCACTCTAAGGGAAAGCTGGTATGAAATCTCAAATTTATCCTTCAGGTTGGTTTTACTCCACCCCTAGCCCAAATAGGCTCATTTTGTGAACTCTGTCCAAAATATGAACATCACTGTTTTGAAAAGAGTGTCCTGTTTCCTCTAAATGGAGGTGCACAGCTGACTGTGGTCCTGAGGAGCTGCTCCTCCTGTGCTG
The DNA here is from genome assembly GCF_900324485.2 of Mastacembelus armatus. Lineage (NCBI taxonomy): Eukaryota > Metazoa > Chordata > Actinopteri > Synbranchiformes > Mastacembelidae > Mastacembelus > Mastacembelus armatus. Next base: position 17,766,865 of record NC_046650.1, on the reverse strand, counting down.
GACCATCCTCCTTGTAACTGGTTGTTTGGTTTCTCCAATGTAGAGTTCTGAGCTTTCTTCCTTACACTGGACAGCAAAGACCATGTGATGGCCGCCCCGTGGCCACCCACAGCTGAGACTAATGTCGGTAATCCTCAAGCACTACACATCTGAGTTTCTTTAGTTTAAGTTAATTTCAATGTATTTTACATTAGTTTACAGATTACACAAATAAATCACACATTTTGTTTCACAGTATATTTATTTTGCATGTGGACAATACATTGTCTTCCATCTGTAGCGCACACAGTTAGGAAACTTTTGTATAGTCACATTTTAATTTAGTTACTTTTAAGCATATTTTCTAATCATTATTTCTTTGAGTTACCAGTGCTGGGATGCCGATGGTGGTTGGTGCTGCTCCTGGAGGGATGTTCTGGCAGGCCTCAGGCAAAGGATGGACTCCAGGAAATAAAACACTTAAATAGAGGTAGGGGCCAATTGGACTGTACTATGTGCTGGCCACCTTGTAGGGGAAGTTGGGAAATTTGTTTGGAGGTTTTGTTTATTTGTATAAGTTATGTTAGAAGTTTTAGATATTTGTTGGGTTAATATTTCATTGGTGATATTGGGATTGAGATTAATTTAATATTTATTTGCTATTTGTAGTTTGTTTCTTTGTTATCCCCCTGTGTGTGTTAAGTGGTCTGATCAGCCACTATATATGTCTCCTTCTGTGTTCAGTCTGTGGGTCACTTTCTCTTTAGTTAGTTTGCACAGTGGTGTCCTTTTTTTAAATTGATTTAGCCTGAGTTCAGTTTGGTTTCTTTGACTGGTTTTAAGAGCTCATGCTATGATTATAAAGTTAAGTTGTTGTCTATTTCTTTTTGGGGAAATAAAAACCCATTTTTTTCAGATATTTTTGTCTGTGTCCTCGTCTGTGCCGGCTCGGTCCCTTACAGACCACATGGCTGTTCTTTTGCTTTTGTGTCCAGTCTTTATGGGGAACCAGTCTCTGTCTTGTGTTGGTAGGTTTGAAATGAACTGGTATCTGATGCTTCCCAAAAATCCTTTTAAACCTCTGTGTGGGTTCCCTCAGGGGTCCATCTCAGGGCCCCTTTAAATCTTTACATGTTTCCTTTAGGCCAGTTAATACACAGCAATAATGTGTCCTACCATAACTATGCAGATGACACTCAGATTTACATTTCACTCACAGCAGGTGAATATGGACCAGTGGATTCACTGTGCAGCTGTATTGAACAGATCACTGTGTGGATGAAAAACAACTCTCTCCAAATAAACAGAGACAAGACTGAAATAATCATCTTTGGGCCACAGAAACAAAGAGAAAGTGTCAGCAGTCACCTTGAGTCTCTTTCTGTAAAATCTAAATATCAAGTTAGAAATCTAGGGGTAATCATGGACTCAGACTTGAACTTTAACAGCCACATTAAATCAATAACATCATCACCATTTTACCATCTCAAAAACATCAGAATCAAAGGGATCAGGTCTAAACCAGACTTGGAGAGACTCATCCATGCTTTTATCTCCAGCAGGTTAGATTACTGTAACTGCTCACAGGGGTCTCAAAAAGAGCTGTAGGGCAGGTGCAGTACATTCAGAGCACTGCTGCATGTTTCCTGACTAGAAACAGGAAGTACAACCAAATTACTCCTGTTCTCAGATCTCTGCACTGGCTTCCTGTCTCTCAGAGAATAGCCTTTAAAACAGCACTGCTTGTGTATAAGTCTCTTCATGGCTCAGCACCACATTACATCTCTGACATGTTGATGCCATATGAACCATCTCGAACTCTGAGAACATCAGGGACAGGCCTTCAGCTCGTGCCCAGAGTCAAGACTAAACAGGGAGAAGCAGCGTTTCAGTTTTATGCAGCTAAAACCTGGAATAGTCTCCTGATGATGTTAGACAAGCCTCATCTCTGACAATGTTTAAGTCCAAGCTAAAAACTTCTTGTTATCTCAGTATATGACAGTTGAAAGTTTTGTATCTGCACTGATTGTCCTTTTATTTCATTTGATGTTTCCATCTACTGCATTTATGTGAAGCCACCATCATGGTGCAGTTACAGCGAGGATGAAACAGCAAAGAGCTGAAGTGTTGTTGAATCAGATCAGAGGGAGGAAGGTGGTCTTACCGGGCACCAGGATCCCAAACACCACCAACATCTTCATCTTCACTAAAGGCTCCAACAAACACAAAGTCCCCATGAAGCTGCTTCTTCCTAAACTGAGTTCAGATTCAAAAACAGCTACAGGACGCGTTGACAGCAGCTGCCACTTCCTCAAAGTGTGAGGACACTTTCTCTTCCTCTTTCAGCTCCATGAAGCTTCTCAGGTGCTGCAACAGAGGAAAGCGCCTGCAGCAGCTGGTGCACTGAGATCCACACTGAGTTGGTATTGTTGTCCTACCAATCGGCTTTAAAAGAGTTTAATAAAGTTCTGATAAAGTTCCTTTTGGGTTTGGATCATGATGATGTTGCCTGTGCAGCTGCTCTGAAAACCGCATTCAAATTTTCTGTCTTGAGTTCATGAGGAAGAAACATGTCCAGGTGTTTCCAGGCTGCAGATGTTGAGGAGAAACTGTCTGTGATCATGTTCAAATAGCAGCATCCTCATTTTAAAAATGGGTCCAAATCTTAGATGTTCTATGTTGTTGACGCCAAATGGACCTGAAGATATTTCAGAGCTGATCAGAGTCTCAGGATGTGAGTATTGACTGTTGTTGTTAAAGCAAAATCAAATTGTCAGATTTCTGAATGGAGTTTGGTGAAGTTCTGTCTGTATAAGGAGGAGCAGGGTGCTGTGTCTGTGCTGAATCCTGGAACTTTTCCTTAGACTCACATGAAACTTTTCACACCAGGAAAATAAAGTTTTGTTTGTGTCGGCACTAAAGGCTCCACAGTATAAAGAGGTTTAAAATAACCAAGTACATTTACTCTAGTACTGGTAGTACTTTTTATTCCACTTCCAGCACCACTGTATAAAGCTGTGGAGAGGACTCATACTGTAGTTTTACTGCATGTACTGAGACAGTACACAGAAATACCACAGTACTTCCAGACTTTGTACAGTGTTTGGACCTTTATTCAAACTGTTCAGAGTCACAGAGAAACAGGAAGACAGCTCAGAAGTGATGCTCAGTGGTGACCGCCATGACATCATCAAAGTCCTCAGCCAATCGCTGCTCAGCCTGGACGGGTGCTGCTGTCACCATGGGGACAGGCAGGTCACTTCCTGTCAAAGGAGACAATCATAAAATGGGCTGGACATAATCAGGGACATGAGACAGTGGAGGGATTGATTGATTGGTTGATTTAGAGTTTTATCTGTGGGTCTGTGTCGATACAGAGACACCATGAGGACAGTGGAGATGACGTAGGGACAGAACACCACCAGGTAACGGACCACTGTGAACACCTGCAGGAGGGGGGCGGGGTCTGGGGTCAGTGCTGTGGTTGTAGGTGTTCCTGCAGACAGAAGCCCACCTGGTCAGGTGAACATGAGCCTGAAATCAGAGTGTCAATCAAAGTGAAGCTGCTGACTTGTGACAGAGATCCAGCTGGGTGGAGACTCTCCATGGCCCCTGATGTTACACCTGTAGACACCTGGATGGTCACGTGGCCCGTAGGCCGATCGATGATGAGGGAGCCGTGTTTATAGAAATCAGCTGGGAGGTCGGAGGATGTCTGGGTTCTACAGATCAGGGTGATGTTTTCTCCCTCCATCACAGGGAGGACAGGACTCTGCAGGATCAGTGCTCCACCTCAACACAGAGACAAACTACAGCATTTCATCCATTTCCACACAGCTTCATCAATACTAACTCCACAGGCTCATCTTACCACTGACAGTGATGTTGATGCTCTGACTGGTTGCTCCCTCTCTGGACTCACACCAGTAAACTCCACTGTCCCACAGTAGGACACCACTGAAGTTACAGGAAGAACCAGCTGATGTTCCCCAGTCAGGTCCACACTGAGTCCTGGTTTCTCTGGTTGTGTTCCTCCTCAGGGTCCATCCAGCAGAGCTGTCGTCCTCCTCACAGCTCAGAGACAAAGATTCTCTGGTTGAAAGGCAGGGGTCCACCCTGGACAGGTCCCCAGTCCATCACATGGCCACATAGAGACAAACCATCTCACACACTCACACTCACTCCTATGGGCAATTTAGAGTCACCAATCAACCTGACATACATGTTTTTGGAATGTGGGAGGAAACCAGAGTACCTGGAGAAAACCCACACAAGCACAGGGAGAACATGCAGACTCCACACAGAAAGGCCCCTGATGGGTTTCAAACCAGGAACCATCTTGCTGTGAGGCAACAGAGCTAACCACTAATGCACTGTGCTGCCCCTCAGCTGCAACAAATCAGACACAGTCTCAGATCAAACTGGAGCTTCAGGAGGAAAAACAACCAGAGAGTCAAAGAGAAGAAGAAGATGTGCAGGAAGCGTTGACCAGAGGCATTCTGGGATTGTTGTTCTGACCTGCAGTTATTCAGTGTAATGAAAAACGTGAGTGTCATCCTGAAACACTGGGTCAGAATCAGTCTTCAGGATTAGTGAGAAGCTGTAGATGACAGGGGTCTCTGGCTTCCTGCTGTGACTATAGAGTCCAAATGAACTTTGATTTTGGCTTTTTATTTGCTGCTGTTTTACTTTTGTTATTCTTAATATCATTGTTTGCATATTCTGAATAACAATTTAAATGTAAAACTGGGTTACCAAATGATCTCCAACATGTGAGCCAGCAACCAAACCTGCTTTATAAAAATAAAAACCTTAAATCAAAGAGTTTCCTGAGTCCGATTATGTAAAGTACCAGGTATTGTACATATATAAGACAAGATAAGATCAACTTTATTCATTCCCAAGGTAAAGTCAGTGTTTCCAGAGAGCATCAGAAAGAGTTTCTAAAATACAGCTGCTCAGAAAAATCCCTCCACCTGATAAGTAAATCAGAGACCTTTAATGGTTTCTAACTATGTGCATGTTCTAAAGTATAAACTGAAAACATCTATTTTGACCATGACCTGACTTAAGGCTGCAGTATAAACAGATTGGTATGAAATGTAACACAATGAAATAAAAAACTGAAACACTAAGAAAATTGTCTTCATTCAACATCTGGAAACAGCTTTTGTACAAACAAATGTGGAAAGACTGTCCAACATGTTGTCCCTGAACACGTTTCTACCAACAAGGCCACGCGAGGCACATCAACCCAGATACTGACAAACTGCCAACTGCAACGTCTGTCAACACATGGAGTCACACATGAGTTGGATTCACTGTGGAAACAGAGAAACTGATGAAATCAGCTTGTAAACCAGTTTCAAATGGTTTCAAAGTGTCCCAGGTGCTTCATGCTGTTGTGTCACCAAAGGCTGTTATTGTCTGTAAATGTCTGGATTCTGCCGACAGCTCTGAGCGTCTCTCTCTCTCAGACGTAAACACACAATGATATGCAGCAGTTTGCCTCCATCCAAGAGAAACGACTTTGGAAGAACCTGATTCCATCCAAACAGATGATGTTAGAAATGACCTGATGGAAAACCCTGTTTGCCTAAATACATTTGTTCCTTGTTGTGGTTTTGACGTGGACAAACTTCATCCTTCACTCTGAGCTTCGCTTTGACCTTTGAACCCACCCATTTCTCATGTGAGCAAAAGTCTTGGAACATGTGACTGACAGGTGTGTTTGCCCACATGTGTCCTAAGACACTGACTGTTGGAACAATAAATAGAGCTGGATGTCTACGCTCAGTGTCAGATCTGGGCTCTGCCTGTGCAGACTGCATTTATAGTCAGAGGTGGAACCAACATGAGAACCACAGAGCGTCTGTGGGGAAAACTGTGAAGCTGAGAGAAGATGGAGAATCAGTCAGAGCCACTGGACAAACATTGGCCACAGTCCAACCATTGGGAAGGTCCTGAAGAAGAAAGAAACCACAGGTGCACCAGGTAAGAGACTTTGAACAGGTAGACCAAGGAACAGCAGCAGCTGATGACAGAAACACTGAGAGCTGTAAAGAAACAACTGTTGGTGACATCAGCAACAACCTCCAGAGAGCAGGAGTGAACGTTTCACCATCTGCTGTTCTCAGAAGACTTCAGGAACACAAGGACAGAGGCTACACCGGAAGATGCAAACCAGAAGAAGAAGGCCAGGATGGAGTTTACTGAAAATTACAGAGCAACGAGCTGATTTTTTTTTTCTAGGACAACTCCTCTGAACTCTGAGTGCTAAACCAGCTCTTATCTGAGGATGCCCTCTAGTGGTCACACTCCCCAAATGACTTAATGCTTAAACTCAGAGAAAACAGAAGTTTTTGTATTTGGGCCTAAAAACCTCAGAAACAACTTTTCTTCTACTCTAGATGGCATAGCCCTGGGGCCTCCAGCACTACTGTGAAAAACCTTGGAGTTATTTTTGACCAGGACATGTCCTTTAACTCACACATAAAACAAATCTCTAGAACTGCATTCTTTCACCTGCACAACATTTCCAAAATTAGGAACATCCTGTCTCAAAATGATGCAGAAAAACTAGTCCATGCATTTGTTTCCTCAAGGCTAGATTACTGTAACTCATTACTATCTGGATGTCCTAATATCTTAATAAAAAGCCTCCAATTAATCCAGAATGCTGCAGCCAGAGTCCTGACAGGAACTAGCAAGAGAGATCATATTTCTCCTATATTGGCTTCTCTTCATTGGCTCCCTGTAAAATATAGAATAGAATTTAAAATCCTTCTTCTCACATACAAATCCCTTCATGATCAAGCTCCTTCATACCTTAAAGACCTCATAGTACCATATTATCCCAATAGACCACTTCGCTCTCAGAGTGCAGGCCTACTTGTGGTTCCCAGAGTTCTCAAAAGCAGAATGGGAGGCAGAGCCTTTAGCTATCAAGCTCCTCTCCTGTGGAACCAGCTCTCAGCCTGGGTTCAGGAGGCAGACACTCTCTGTACTTTTAAGGCTAGACTTAAAACCTTCCTCTTTGACAAAGCATATAGTTAGGGCTGGCTTCAGGTAACCCTGAACCATCCCTTAGTTATGCTGCTATAGGCCTAGACTGCCCGAGGACCCTCGGTGCACTGAGGTCTTCTACCCTAACCCTTCTCCCACTGCCCAAACAGGAAACAGGTCTAAAATCCCCCTGAAGCTCATTGTTTGTTAGTTGTGCTTAGACAACTCAGGGTTAATGTGGTCTGTCATAGTCTGCATGTGATGAGACATGAACTAAATCTTTGGTGACCTGAAGATTCCACCTCTGTTTGGTTTTTATTAGATTTAAGAAGTACTGTAGTACTTTACCTAAACATGTAGTAGAGGTCAGATGGCATGAAGACTCAAACAAACACTACATTATTGGCTCTAGTAGGGAGGAGAGTGGACTGAGCCAAATGAATTACATTCAACTGACTGTGAATCAGTCTAAAGTAATTAAAGTTTCATTAGTTTGGACCAAACAGGGATTTTAGACATGTATAAGAAAAAACTCCATCAGTCAGGGAGGAAGCTAAACTGAAGAACAATAACATGACATTTAAAATGAGCTAAATTCCAAGAGCAGATGATGGAAAGGACATTAAATGACTCCAAATAAACTGAACAGGGACCGTGACATCACTGATCAATACTGATCAATAGTGAGTGTCAGACTGTGAGAGTCAGGAGGAGTCAGAGTGAAGAAGAAGACAAAGCGTCCTCTGTTCTTCATCCATCAGCTCCTTCACCTCCATTTTCTCTCTGATCCAAAGTCAGATCTGATCAATAATCAAAGACTGATCAAACTGATTGATCAGCCATCAGAGGAGATGGATCAGAGGAGCTGCTTCTGTTCCTGATGTCCACTGATTCTTCTTTGTCCTCAATTCTCTTCACTGGTCTCACTGCAGAGGAGACAGAAGACAGTCAGAGACAAACAACCAGAGACAAACAAACAACCAGAGACAAACACAGAGACCTCTGACCTTTGACCCTGAGCTTCACTTGTTTCTCTCTCAGGACTCTTCCCTCCCTGTTGTAGACTCTGCAGGTGAAGTTTCTTCTGTCTCTGCCTGTTGGATGTTTCAGGGTCAGACTGAGGTCTCCAGTTCTCAGCAGGTCTTTCTTCATCTCTGTTCTGTTTCTGTAAAACCAGTGCTGTTTTTCAGGTCGGTCAGAGCCGTCCTGATACACATGGACCTTCCTGTTGTCCTTGTCCCTCCACTCCACTGTGACGTCTTCAGGCAGGTCAGCTGTGGTTATGAAGGGCAGCTGGACAGGCTCCGCCCCTGATTCCACCTCCTCCTCTGGGACTGAGAGGACAACAGACACAACATGAGCTGGACAGACAGCAGCAGCAGCAGCACAGACACATTTTCTTTGACTGTATGAAGTGAAATATTTATAGACTTTGTCATGATCCTCAACTTGACTTCCTGTGTTAGATGCTTTTGTTTTGAAGGATCATACAGGATGTGGTTCTTCTGCCTTGTGGTACCTTGACTGATTATGATTATGTTGTTTGCCGCTCACTGTTTAAATACCCTCTCTCAGCCACAGACAAACTGCCAGGTTGTCTGTTATCCTTCCTGTGCTCCGACCTACGACTCATCAGGATTTGCCTGCCTCAGTTTAGTCCACCTGGTTCTTCCGTAAGACTGTTGATCAGGGACCTCTCCCCTCCCTAAGCTAAGTAGCACTTCCTGGTCTGTCAAAGGAATAATCCTGTTTGTTTCCTGCCGTTCTGGTGCCTTCGACTACCAAGGGGGGCTAACCAAGACCCTGTTTGCTAAGTCACAGCCATATAAAGTCTTCAGCCCAACAGGGTTTTTGTGTTTTCTTTGTTTACCAGAGGAGATTTTCGTTTGCCCATTTTCCAGCTAATTTATGAGCCGCTCACGGCTGCACTGAATTGGAGACTTGTTTTTGCTCCAGAGGAATGAATCTGTTTTCCTTGGATTTTACATTTTGTGAATTCCTCATGCTATAATCAACCCGAAGAGAAAGACTTAGGTTTCCGGTTCCCTGTTCTTCTCCCAGGTCCACCCAATAGTGGAAGACAGTGTTTTTGAATGCGACTAAATTACTCCTTGAACTGCCCAGCCAAAAGTCCAGGATCCTCTGACCAAGGAAACCCGCTCCGCCAGAAACTGCTCTGTGGAAACCACCCGGCTCTACTTCACTCGACCCGTCACTACTACCCCGGTGTTACCGAGTCTGGCCCTGGGGGCAACCATCCTGCAACAGACTGAACCTGTCTTCCTTCCATACGACTGGTCGTCCCATCCATGCTCTCACCCATTCTCATGACATAAATAAAACCAGGTTTCATCTCCGGAGGTACCAGTGTGGACGCTTTGTTGGTCCTCATTATTCTAAGTCTGACAGACCTGGAGAGACTCATCCATCATTTATCTCCAGCAGGTCAGATTACTGGAACTGCTCAACTGATGATGTTTAAGTCCAAGCTAAAGACTTTTCTTTTAGCTCAGCATGTGACAACTGAAAGTGTTTGATCTCATTCTACTTTCATTTGATTTCAAGTTCATTGTTGTTTTATTTCAAATCTATGTTGATTTGAATTCTCACCTCTGTACTTTAACTTGTCTTTCATTCCTGTAAAGCTCTTTGAATGACTCTGTGTATGAACTGTGCTGTACAAATAACAAATAACTGAACATTAAGTTTCTGCTGTTCATTTGTCATTTATAGTCCTAATGTTGATGCACAATCCAGTCCAATCTATTTGTATTAGTTCCACTATGGTCTGTTATGTCATATTATCTGTTTTCTTTTGATCTTCTCTTCTCCCCCTCACGTCCTCACACCAACACGTCACATCAAACCAACTATTGAACAGCATCTGTCCTCATGTTGTTCTGTTGTTGTTTTGGATGGTTTTTCTTCTGTTAACTATTTTATCATCCTTGTCTTTGTTCTGTGTTTTCAGCCTCTTGTATGTTGTTATTGTTTGGGTCTGATGTCCAGTGGAATAGAAACATAATGACAGTTAGCTTAGCTTAGCATAAAGACTTTGAACTGACCTTTGACCCAGAGCTTCACGTCTTTCTCCATCAGGACTCTTCTCTCCCTGTTGTAGACTCTGCAGGTGAAGGTGTTTCTGTCTCTGCCTGTTGGATGTTTCAGGGTCAGACTGAGGTCTCCAGTTCTCAGCAGGTCTTTCTTCATCTCTGTTCTGTTTCTGTAAAACTCGTGCTGTTCTTCAGGTCGGTCAGAGCCGTCCTGATACACATGGACCTTCCTGTTGTACCAGTCCGTCCACTTCACTGTGGAGACTTGAAGCAGGTTAACTAAAGCTCTGCAGGGCAGCTGGACAGACTCCGCCCCTGATTTCACCTCCACCTGTGGGACTGAGAGGACAACAGACACAACATGAGCTGGACAGACAGCAGCAGCAGCAGCACTGACACATTTTCTTTGACTGTATGAAGTGAAATATTTATAGACTTTGTCATGATCCTCAACTTGACTTCCTGTGTTAGATACTTTTGTTTTGAAGGATCATACAGGATGTGGTTCTTCTGCCTTGTGGTACCTTGACTGATTGTGATTATGTTGTTTGCCGCTCACTGTTTAAATACCCTCTCTCAGCCACAGACAAACTGCCAGGTGGTCTGTTATCCTTCCTGTGCTCCGACCTACGGCTCATCAGGATTTGCCTGCCTCTGTTTAGTCCACCTGGTTCTTCCGTAAGACTGTTGATCAGGGACCTCTCCCCTCCCCAAGCTAAGTAGCACTTCCTGGTCTCTCAAAGGAATAAAACAGTTTGTTTCCTGCCGTTCTGATGTTTTCGACTACCAAGGGGGGCTAACCAAGACCCTGTTTGCTAAGTCGCAGCAATATAAATCTTCAGCCCAACAGGGTTTTTGTGTTTTATTTGTTTACCAGAGGAGATTTTCGTTTGCCCATTTTCCAGCTAATTTATGAGCCGCTCACGGCTGCACTGAATTGGAGACTTGTTTTTGCTCCAGAGGAATGGATCTGTTTTCCTTGGATTTTACATTTTGTGAATTCCTCATGCTATAATCAACCCGAAGAGAAAGACTTAGGTTTCTGGTTCCCTGTTCTTCCCCCAGGTCCACTCAATAGTGGAAGACAGTGTTTTTGAATGCGACTAAATTACTCCTTGAACTGCCCAGCCAAAAGTCCAGCATCCTCCGACCAAGAAAACCTATTCCGCCAGAAACTGCTCTGTGGAAACCACCCAGCTCTACTTCACTCGACCCGTCACTACTACCCCGGTGTTACCGAGTCTGGCCCTGGGGGCAACCATCCTGCAACAGACTGAACCCGGCTTCCTTCCATACGACTGGTCGTCCCATCCATGCCCTCACCCATTCTCATGACATAAATAAAACCAGGTTTCATCTCCGGAGGTACCAGTGTGGACGCTTTGTTGGTCCGCATTATTCTAAGTCTGACAGACCTGGAGAGACTCATCCATCATTTATCTCCAGCAGGTCAGATTACTGGAACTGCTCAACTGATGATGTTTAAGTCCAAGCTAAAGACTTTTCTTTTAGCTCAGCATGTGACAACTGAAAGTGTTTGATCTCATTCTACTTTCATTTGATTTCAAGTTCATTGTTGTTTTATTTCAAATCTATGTTGATTTGAATTCTCACCTCTGTACTTTAACTTGTCTTTCATTCCTGTAAAGCTCTTTGAATGACTCTGTGTATGAACTGTGCTGTACAAATAACAAATAACTGAACATCAAGTTTCTGCTGTTCATTTGTCATTTCTAGTCCTAATGTTGATGCACAATCCAGTCCAGTCTATTTGTATTAGTTCCACTATGGTCTGTTCTGTCATATTATCTGTTTTCTTTTGATCTTCTCTTCTCCCCCTCACGTCCTCACACCAACACGTCACATCAAACCAACTATTGAACAGCATCTGTCCTCATGTTGTTCTGTTGTTGTTTTGGATGGTTTTTCTTCTGTTAACTATTTTATCATCCTTGTCTTTGTTCTGTGTTTTCAGCCTCTTGTATGTTGTTATTGTTTGGGTCTGATGTCCAGTGGAATAGAAACATAATAACAGTTAGCTTAGCTTAGCATAAAGACTTTGAACTGACCTTTGACCCAGAGCTTCACGTCTTTCTCCATCAGGACTCTTCCCTCCCTGTTGTAGACTCTGCAGGTGAAGGTGTTTCTGTCTCTGACTGTTGGATGTTTCAGGGTCAGACTGAAGTCTCCAATTTTCAGCAGGTCTTTCTTCATCTTTGTTCTGTTTCTGTAAAACTCGTCCTGTTCTTCAGGTCGGTCAGAGCCGTCCTGATACACATGGACCTTCCTGTTTTCCCAGTCCGTCCACTTCACTGTGGAGACTTGAAGCAGGTTAACTAAAGCTCTGCAGGGCAGCTGGACAGACTCCGCCCCTGAGTCCACCTTATCCTGTGGGACTGAGAGGACAACAGACACAACATGAGCTGGACAGACAGCAGCAGGACTGACAGGAACAGCAGCTCCCTGTTCCATCCTTCTCTAACAGAAACCAATGGAAACTAGTTTGTGAATGAAGACATGTTTCATTGTTTCTGACATTTGGAGAAGTTCCCAAAGAACGAGTCAGGAACCAATCAGATGAATGAATCAGTAACAGTGTTCCTGAAGAACTGACTCAGGGACTGTGCAGTCCATGATGACAAAGGACTGAGACCAGACTCTGAAACTCTGTTAGTGAGATTATTGGGAAACTACAGTTACAGACAAAATCCAACAATAACACAGCTGGATAGAAAAGGTCAGAAACAACAAGAACATGTTTGTTGTCTGGTCCCATTGGACTGGAACTGGACTAATGACTGCAGTGTTACTAAAGTCCAGGTTTCAGTCCTGATTGAGGATCATCAGCAGCTACTTATTAGAGACTGATTCATTCTCTGTTTGGTCCTGAAATGAGCTGAGACACAGTCAAAGATCAACTACAGGAAACATGGTAACCAACAGCATTATGGGTAATGTAGTAGTGACATACCTGTCCTGAAGTAGTAACAATATATGAAAAGACCCACAGCAACAGCAAGAACCACAGACACAGCAACAAGGCCTTTGGCCCATGGTGGAAATGGATCTGTGGAGAACAGAAACAAAGAAGAACATGACCTCTGACCTGTACCTACAGCTGTGACCTTTGACCTGTACCTACAGCAGGTGTTGGTGCTGACCTTTGACCTGCAGCTCTACATCTGCCAGTCTTCGTTCGTTTCCAAACGCTGTGATGGTGCAGGTGTAGGTGCCGCTGTCGGAGAGGCGGGGGTTTCTCAGAGTGAGGCTCAGGTCTCCAGTGTCCAGAGCGTCAGTTTTCATCGACGTTCGGTCTCTGAAACGCTGGTTTTGGTCTGTGAGTCTGTCACATTCCTGGCTGCGCTGGTGGATGGTTGAAGGTGTGAGATCATTTTGGCTCCACACCACTGTGGGGTCCATAGGTACAGAAGAGATCTGACATGGCAGCAGGACTGACTCTGCCCCCTCATACACCTCTATACCAAAGGCATGCTGGGAAACTGTGAGGACACAGAGACAGAAACGTGCATCAGTGGTTCAAACTGGACTCAGATGTTGTTGCTGACTAACACTTGTACAAACCAAATGACAAAGTTGGACTTTGGATCAGCAGAGTCAAACTAACAATGATCAGGGGCAGGAAGTGCTCAGATTGTTGGGACCTAGACTGGAAAGTCCCTGTTTGCCTGAGTCTCCTCAGGTGTGTTTGGTACCTGCCTACCACAGATATGTAGACACACCACTATGGACTTGTACTGAACCCTACAGTTCTGCTGTCTGACCTGTACCTACAGCAGGTGTTGGGATTGGTGCTGACCTTTGACCTGCAGCTCTACATCTGCCAGTCTTTCTTTAAATCCAATCTCTGTGATGGTGCAGGTGTAGGTGCCGCTGTCAGAGAGGTGGGGTTTTCTCAGAGTGAGGCTCAGGTCTCCAGGTTTCAGAGCGTCAGTTTTCATCGACGTTCGGTCGCTGTAACGCTGGTTTTGGTCTGTGAAGTCATCACCTTCTGGGTTGCGCTGGTGGATGGTTGAAGGTGTGAGGTCGTAGCGGCTCCACACCACTGTGGGGTCAGAAGGTACAGAAGAGATCTGACAGGGCAGCAGGACTGACTCTGCCCCTTCATATACCTCTACACCAAAGGCATGCTGGGAAACTGTGAGGACACAGAGACAGAAACGTGCATCAGTGGTTCAAACTGGACTCAGATGTTGTTGCTGACTAACACTTCTTGATAATGTTTGTTTCCTGCCTCCAGTGGTGTCGTTAGGCATAATCAAGCATATTTTGAGCACAGCCCTGAAAATATTTGGTCCTGTCAAAGGTTCACACTAACACTAAGTTAACCCTAAGGTCACGGACTGATTTTAGAGCTAGGCAGAACTAATTACAGCATGGAGAGAGGGTTAGTAATTTAGTGACGAACATGAAGGACAAAGCAGGAGAAGCAGGTGGAAATTTCACTGACTTGCAGTCATAAAAGCATAAAACGTTCTGGTGCGAACACCTGGCCTCCTGGATATTTCAAGAAAAGGAATGTAAAATGAAACAATTAGCACATTACAGTGTGTAGGAAATGACGTTGATGGTCAAAAAATGAAATGATTGCAGACATAACGTCTGGCTTCAACACAAACCACTGATACATTTTCTGCTGAATGCAAGTCGTCCCCTAAGTTACACACACTGCTGTAAATTAAACCAGTGAAACCTTTTGCCTCCCTTGGCAAATATTGTGTGGCCACAGATGATGGACAGGCTCTTATTTCTTACAAATTAAAACTTTGGAAAGAGGGAAGATAAATGTCTATGTATTGACATATCTCTATTTAAACTCTGATCTGGTTCCCTGGTTCACATTAGACACAAACACTGTGTGAAACTACCAGTTACCAAGTGAAGTTTCATGACATTTGGTCTCATGTTCAGTGTTTATTAAGAAGGAATTTCATTGATATTGTTTGTCTTTTTCCTTTAGAGCTTCAGCTTCACAGGTTGGTCCTGTTGGATTTCTTTGATCTACTGTGGGTCCAGATTTGTGCTGTTGGTTCTGTTTCCTGTTGGTCACTGATTTACTGTAGATTTGCTCTTTTTGATCCACTGGACAAGTTCAGAACTAACTAATTCCAGTCAGTGTGTTCACATCTCATCAGTCAATAAAGCAGATATAGTTCTTCCATGACCTGCAGTGACCTGGGGACTGTCAGTGATTGACATAGAGGAACCTGCAGCGCCGAAACTCTGCATCCTTCAACCAAAACGAAGAACAGCATCAGCCCAGACTGAGCTGCGGGTGCGGACACTGATAAATATAACAGTGACAGGAATAATGAGCTGTCCACTAATGAACTCTGTGTGCTCGAAGCCCTTTCATCTCTGGCTCATTTGGACAAGCCGGTCACAATAGACTATTGTGAGCCACCAAAAAACCCCCTCCTCGCCTCTCAGAGGAGTCACCAAACTCCCCACAACCCCCATCTGGCTGTTCGGACTTCACCCCCCCTTCTCCATCCTCACAGCCACCGCAGCAGTGACGGGGGTGTCAAAGGTTGGCTGGCCTCGCTGACCATGACAAGCTGATTGATGGTCATGATGCAAAGACGCAGCTTATTTCTGTCAGTCTGTCATGGTTGAAGTTGTGTCTTCTAGTCTGGATTTGAGAGGAGATGAGGTTTCTTCATTTTTGGGCCTGAATGATTTGAATATTGGTCAACATGAAAGTATTTGATAAGAACACAGATATTTGGTCCTTTTTCTTCTCAGTCCTTTGGCCTGTGAATCAGACCATCATGGTGGAGATTCTCAGTCATCCAGGTGAAGTTATCTACAGTATTTTAGGTTGAAACATTTCATTACTCATCCAAGTAGCTTCATCACTCTAAGGGAAAGCTGGTATGGAATCTCACATTTATCCTTCAGGTTGGTTTTACTCCACCCCTAGCCCAAATAGGCTCATTATGTGAACTATGCAAATGGAGTGAGTCGTTAGACCCACACTCCTGAGTTGGTTTCACTTCACACCTGGCCTGAATAGGATCGGCAAGTAAACAAAAGAACTGACTAGTTTGACCCCTCTGATTCACCAACTGGCTGCAGTGTGTGTCCTTCCTGGGAAATACTTTGATCTGATCTTTAATTTCCTGGGAACAGATGAAAGGCCAGCCTGGTAGATTGAAGACAGGTTATGTCTGAGCCCTCCACCCTTGTTAAGAGAGGGTTTTTCAACTTGGACCTAAATAGCTTCTCTGTCCAAAATATGACCATCACTGCTTTGAAAAGAGTGTCCTGTTTCCTTTAAATGAAGGTGACCAGCTGACTGTGGTCCTGAGGAGCTGCTCCTCCTGTGCTGGACCATCCTGCTGTTAAGTGGTTGCTTGGTTTCTCCAATGTGGAGTTCTGAGCTTTCTTCCTTACACTGGACAGCAAAGACCACATGGCTCCTCTTTTGTTTTGGTGTCCAGTCTTTATGGGGAACCAGTCTCTGTGTTGTGTTGGTGGGTTTGAAGTGAACTGGTATCTGATGCTTCCCAAAAATCTTTTTAAAATCCTTTTAAACCTCTCTGTGGGGTCCCTCGGGGGTCCATCTTGGGACCCCTTTTGTTCAATCTTTACATGTTTCCTTTAGGCCAGTTAATACGCAGCAATAATGTGTCCTACAATAACTATGCAGATGACACTCAGATTTACATTTCACTCACAGCAGGTGAATATGGACCAGTGGATTCACTGTGTCACTGTATTGAACCGATCACTGTGTGGATGCAAAACAACTCTCTTCAAATAAACAGTGACAAGACTGAAATAATCATCTTTGGGCCACAGAAACAAAGAGAAAGTGTCAGCAGTCACCTCGAGTCTCTTTCTCTAAAATCTAAATATCAGGTTAGAAATCTAGGGGTGATCATGGACTCAGACTTGAACTTTAACAGCCACATTAAATCGATAACATCATCAGCATTTTATGATCTCAAAAACATCAGAGTCAAAGGGATCATGTCTAAACCAGACTTGGAGAGACTCATCCATGCTTTTATCTCCAGCAGGTTAGATTACTGTAACTGTTCACAGGGGTCTGAAAAAGAGCTGTAGGGCAGGTGCAGTACATTCAGAGCACTGCTGCATGTGTCCTGAGTAGAAACAGGAAGTACAACCACATTACTCCTGTTCTCAGATCTCTGCACTGGCTTCCTGTCTCTCAGAGAACAGACTTTAAAACAGCGCTGCTTGTGTATAAGTCTCTTCATGGCTCGGCACATTACATCTCTGACATATTGGTGCCATATGAACCATCTCGGACTCTGAGAACATCAGGGACAGGCCTTCTGCTCGTGCCCAGAGTCAGGACTAAACAGGGAGAAGCAGCATTTCAGTTTTATGCAGCTAAAACCTTGAATAGTCTTCCAGATTATGTTAGACAAGACTCATCTCGGACAATGTTTAAGTCCAAGCTAAAAACTCCTTTTTATCTCAGTATATGACAGTTGAAAGTTTTGTATCTGCACTGATTGTCCTTTTATTTCATTTGATGTTTCCATCTACTGCATTTATGTGAAGCCACCATCATGGTGCAGTTACCCCGAGGATCAGATCAGATCAGATCAGCTCAGGGGGAGGAAGGTGGTCTTACCGTGCACCAGGATCCCAAACACCACCAACATCTTCTTCACTAAAGGCTCCAACAAACACAAAGTCCCCGTAAAGCTGCTTCTTCCTAAACTGAGTTCAGCTTCAAAAACAGCTACAGGACGCGTTGACAGCAGCTGCCACTTCCTCAAAGTGTGAGGACACTTTCTCTTTCTCTTTCAGCTCCAGGAAGCTTCTCAGGTGCTGCAACAGTGGAAAGAGCCTGCAGCAGCTGGTGCACTGAGATCCACACTGAGTTGGTATTGTTGTCCTACCAATCAGCTTTAAAAGAGAAAAATAAAGTTCTGATAAAGTTCCTTTTGGGTTTGGATCATGATGATGTTGCCTGTGCAGCTGCTCTGAAAACCGCATTCAAATTTTCTGTCTTGAGTTCATGAGGAAGAAACATGTCCAGGTGTTTCCAGGCTGCAGATGTTGAGGAGAAACTGTCTGTGATCATGTTCAAATAGCAGCATCCTCATTTTAAAAATGGGTCCAAATCTTAGATGTTCTATGTTGTTGATGCCAAATGGACCTGAAGATATTTCCATGTCAGAGCTGATCAGAGTCTCAGGATGTGAGTATTGGCTGTTGTTGTTAAAGCAAAATCAAATTGTCAGATTTCTGAATGGAGTTTGGTGAAGTTCTGTCTGTATAAGGAGGAGCAGGGTGCTGTGTCTGTGCTGAATCCTGGAACTTTTCCTCAGACTCACATGAAACTTTTCACACCAGGAAAATAAAGTTTTGTTTGTGTCGGCACTAAAGGCTCCACAGTATAAAGAGGTTTAAAGTAACTAAGTACATTTACTCTAGTACTGGTAGTACTTTTTATTCCACTTCCAGCACCACTGTATAAAGCTGTGGAGAGGACTCATACTGTAGTTTTACTGCATGTACTGAGACAGTACACAGAAATACCACAGTACTTCCAGACTTTGTACAGTGTTTGGACCTTTATTCAAACTGTTCAGAGTCACAGAGAAACAGGAAGACAGCTCAGAAGTGATGCTCAGTGGTGACCGCCATGACATCATCAAAGTCCTCAGCCAATCGCTGCTCAGCCTGGACGGGTGCTGCTGTCACCATGGGGACGGGCAGGTCACTTCCTGTCAAAGGAGACAATCATAAAATGGGCTGGACATAATCAGGGACATGAGACAGTGGAGGGATTGATTGATTGGTTGGTTGATTGATTGATTCAGAGTGTTACCTGTGGGTCTGTGTCGATACAGAGACACCATGAGGACAGTGGAGATGATATATGGACAGAACACCACCAGGTAACGGACCACTGTGAACACCTGCAAGAGGGGGGCGGGGTCTGGGGTCAGTGCTGTGGTTGTAGGTGTTCCTGTAGACAGAAGCCCACCTGGTCAGGTGAACATGAGCCTGAAATCAGAGTGTCAATCAAAGTGAAGCTGCTGACCTGTGACAGAGATCCAGCTGGGTGGAGACTCTCCATGGCCCCTGATGTTACACCTGTAGACGCCTTCATCGGCCTTGGAAACATGGAGGATGGTCACGTGACCCGTAGGCCGATCGATGACGAGGGAGCCGTGTTTATAGAAATCAGCCGGGAGGTCGGAGGATGTCTGGGTTCTACAGATCAGGGTGATGTTTTCTCCCTCCATCACAGGGAGGACAGGACTCTGCAGGATCACTGCTCCACCTCAACACAGAGACAAACTACAGCATTTCATCCATTTCCACACAGCTTCATCAATACTAACTCCACAGGCTCATCTTACCACTGACAGTGATGTTGATGCTCTGACTGGTTGCTCCCTCTCTGGACTCACACCAGTAAACTCCACTGTCCCACAGTAGGACACCACTGAAGTTACAGGAAGAACCAGCTGATGTTCCCCAGTCAGGTCCACACTGAGTCCTGGTTTCTCTGGTTGTGTTCCTCCTCAGGGTCCATCCAGCAGAGCTGTCGTCCTCCTCACAGCTCAGAGACAAAGATTCTCCTTCAAAAACCTGGGAGCTGCTGGGACTCAGAGTCAGACGAGCTGTGGGAAACAATTCAAGGAGAAGAGAGGGGAGCTCAGTGCACTGATGAAGAGTTCTCAGGCAGTCTAGGCCTATAGCAACATAACTAACAGGAGGATGGTTCAGGGTCACCTGAACAGAGGATGATATATGTGAAACAGAAGAAAGAATCCTCCAAATCTCCTCCTGAGTGTTGTGTTCCAGTGCCATTAGCTGAAGCTCGTTGTGTTTGTCTTGTGACTTTGATGAAACTCTGATCCCATTTCTGACCAGTTAATGTAGAAAACCATTTCCAAAAGGCTCAGTGACTTTTTATTGCTGTGAATCTGCAGCTCTAAGAGTCCCAACATGAAGATGTCCTTGTAGATGAAGACTCTCCTCCCACATATATAAGAGTCAGCAGTTCCTGGGGATTAATAATTGTCTAATCATTGGCCACTGATGACAACATAGGAGCCCACTGTGCAATAAGACTGGAGCATATTTCCATATCTCAACATGTTTGTCAAATATAGGAATAAAAAGATGCATCGTGTTGTTCAGAGAAAATATGGCTGCAGTCACTGTTCATTCCTTGTTTCCTGTTCCTGTATTTACCCCAGTGACTGACAGAACTGGGTGTTTGTTTCTAATTTCCTGTTTCCTCATTAATGCAAACTGAACATCTCCTCCACACTGACTATGTTGGTGGTGCAGCAGCAGCAGGAACATGTGAAAGAATGAATAGTACATTATTACTGAGAGTGTATCACACAGCTGAGGGGTCATATTGATGAACTGATCATCACCTGAGGCTGCATATTTACAGCATGAATAACATGTTTCCTTGGTAAATGGGACCAGTGATTCTATAGAGTCAGCTTCAAACTGGGACAGGAAAAGTTCACTGACCTTGGTCTGTTGTGCAGCTCAGCAACGACATCAGGGCTGCAGAGACATGAGGGTGGTCAGTGTGAGGTTTAACAGAAAACAGAGTGAACACAGAGGGTTTGTGTGTGGGCTGAAGGTCTGAAGGTCTTCAGATCTGAGGGTCTGAAGCTCTTAAGGTCTGAAGGTGTGAAGGTCTGAGGGTATGAGGGTATGAGGGTCTGAAGGTCTGAGGGTCTCAACCCTGGAGAACCCAGGAAGTGACTGCTTTAAGTTCTCTGAACACCAAAATATCCACTTTTTCTATTTTAACCCTTTACTCCCTTTTTTAGGATTTAGGAAAGAACCAAAGGGTCATTTTTGACCCATCATTGTTTGAACTAGCTCAGAGTCACTAATTTATTCAAAAATAATATTAAACATACTTCTATGCATTCTGCAAACTACTGCTGAATAGATTAACAAAATAAATCAATTTTACCAACCGCTGGTTTGCTGAGAAGACGATTTTGTTTGTGTAGGTTTCCAGATCAACAAAACAGCTTGTGGTCAGCCATCTTGTCACTACTACTCTGGCTCATGTTAGTTCAATATTCATCCACTAGGTATCTCTATGCAGGGGTCAGAAGTGGGACTCTGGGCTTTTGAAGTTAAAATTGACAGTTTTTTAATTAGCAGCAATTAATAGCGGCCAAATTTGACCCCGTGGGTTCTCCAGGGTTAAGGTCTGAAGGTCTGAATGTCTGAAGGTCTTCAGGTCTTAAGGTACCATTTACCGACCGTCACTTATTGATTTATTATTTTAAGGGACCGTCACTTATTGACTTATTACTTTTAGGGACGTCACTTATTGATTTATTACTTTTAGGGACCGTCACTTATTGATTTATTACTTTTAGGGACTGTCAGTCAATAATTCAGTATATGCACACTGAGCAATGACCCACTTCCGATAAAGTCTCAGCCAGTTCAGTTGCTTCCGCTATCACTCGCCTGCATTAAAACAATATGTGTAGCAAGAAAACATTTAAATATCAGAGAACCGACAGCACAGCACCTGAGCACTGTTGTGTACCTTTGTGTCAAGCCTCAAGTAAGTACAACAAAGCAGTTAGTTGCCACACATTTCCATCCGATGCGGAAATTAGACGAAAATGGCTTGTTAGCCCCCATACCACAGTTTGTAGCTGTCATTTTCAAAAAGAGGACATCTGCGAGCCAAAGTCCGAGACAGGGTGACGGCTATTAGCCAAAGGAGCTGTTCCAGCATTATTTCAGTGGAACAATTTTACTGCTCCCACTCCAAGGCCGGGGGTATGGGAGAGAAGAGAGCGAGCGCCACTGGGGCCTGCAGCTGTGGATTTAGTCCTCGAGGAAAATATGTCTCTCAGAAAGGAGATCCTCAAACTGAGGGACCAAGTCGAGAAGCTGACCATAAATCAGCGCTTTGGGATTCATCGTTTTGCTGGCTCAGACAAGGACATATGTCTTTTTCACAAGGTAAGATGTCCAACACGCTCAAAGTTAGATTACAGACTGTAGGGGTACATGGACTATATTTTTATATGAGGAAGTCTGGAATGGAGAGAAGTATGTTTGATGCAGGACATGTATGAGAGCTGTAAGACAGTGGTGAGGTGTAGGGGTGACAGAGGAGTTCAAGGTGGAGGTGGGACTGCACCAAGGATCAGCTTTGAGCCCCTTCTTGTTTGCTGTGGTGATGGACAGGCTGACAGATGAGGTTTGACAGGAATCTCCATGGACCATGATGTTTGCAGATGACATTGTCATCTGTAGTGAGAGCAGAGAGCAGGTGCAGGAAAATCTAGAGAGGTGGAGGTTTGCTCTGGAAAGGAGAGGAATGAAGCTGAGCTGCAGTAAAACAGAGAACATGTGTGTAAATGAGAGGGACTCAAGTAGAACGGTGAGGTTACAGGGAGTAGAGGTGAAGAAGGTGGAGGACTTTAAGGACCTAGGGTCAACAGTCCAGAGCAACGGAGAGTGTGGAAAAGAAGTGAAGAGACGTGTTCAAGCAGGTTGGAACAGGTGGAGGAAAGTGTCAGGTGTGATGTGTGACAAAAGAGTGTCAGCAAGAATGAAAGGAAAGGTGGACAAGACAGTGGTGAGACCAGCAATGTTGTCTGGTTTAGAGACAGTGGCACTGAGACAAAGACAGGAGGCAGAGCTGGAGGTAGCAGAGCTGAAGATGTTGAGGTTCTCTCTGGGAGTGACGAGGATGGATAGGATCAGGAATGAGGACATCAGAGGGACAGCTCATGTTAGATGTTTTGAAGAAAAAGCCAGGGAAGCCAGATTGAGATGGTTCGGACATGTTCAGAGGAGGGACAGTGAATACATTGGTAAAAGGATGCTGAGGTTCGAGCTGCCAGGAAGGAGGCCTAGAGGAAGACCAAAGAGGAGGTTCTTGGATGTAGTGAAGGAGAACATGAGGATAGTTGGTGTGGGTGAGGAGGATACAGAGGATAGGGTTAAATGGAGGCAGATGATTGGCTGTGGAGACCCCTGAAGGGAGCAGCCCAGAGGAGAAGAAGAAGGGGTACATGGACTAGATGGACTTTATAAGCATGATTACAGTTTAATGATCTTCAGCTGAGTTTCAATAGTGTGTAAGATCTTGACTGTATTGTTAAACATGGTGTTGTTGTTGCTAATATAAATACTAATAGTGCTGCACTTTGGCAGGTACAAATAAGTCACAGTGTTTGTGTGTGTGAAAGATGGTGGCTAAGAAAGTTATGTTTGAAGTAATTTCATATTATACAACGATTCTGTCAAGGGCCCGAAGGCTCCTATTCTTTAAACGGACCAAAAACGCTCAGAGGACCGGTACTCAGTGCAGAAGGTTTACTGACAGAACTCAAAAATAAAGAACAAGGGGTGGATAGACGGAACACAAAGGGTTAACAGCAGGACACGGGAACCACACACGAACACAGGCTATGAGGGGGAAATCGGAAAACCTCTACGATCGCACACGCACGGGAACTCAGACACACTCAGGGAACTAGGAAGACCAAGTCACACACTCGCAGGGACGCAGACTCATTCAGGAACTCGGGACGGGGCATCCACCCTGGGCCACACACTCACTCGGGGACACAACAGGGGACGCTACAGACACACACAAAGCTGCCAGGGTCACGCATACAATGGGGACACCGCAGGCAGAGAAAACACAAAACAAGGAACACGGCCTGGGTCACTTACTCAAACACACCAGGCTACAGAGACGCAGACAGAATGCCGACGCAGAACACAGAGGAAAAACTCAACGA
Organism: Mastacembelus armatus; assembly: GCF_900324485.2. NCBI lineage: Eukaryota > Metazoa > Chordata > Actinopteri > Synbranchiformes > Mastacembelidae > Mastacembelus > Mastacembelus armatus. The sequence continues at coordinate 17,743,050 of NC_046650.1, read as the reverse complement.
AAGGAAACACAGTTACTCACACACACGAGGGTTCCACAGGCGAAAAACAGACACAGCAGAAACAAAAGGGCAGGGGAATGTCTAGTGGAAAAAATGCTGGGGTTTAACTTCACAAGTAAGAAACTCAGGAGAAGGCAATGACCCAGCAATGAACTAAGGGACCTGAAGGGTATTTAAACGAGGGGACAAAACAAGAGACAGGTGAAAACAATTATCATCAAAACAAGGTAACATTCATGAACACAAATTAGATCCTGCTCAGTCCTACAAAATAAAAGTCCTTAACAGGAAGTCCATGGCAGGATCATGACAGATTCATGGTTTGAATATTCATATTTAAAATGTATTCATTTAGATTTGCATCCTGTGACCTGCTTATGAGGTTCTGGGCCTTAATAGAGCCCTCAGTGCCACCTATGGTCACTGTGACACAAGCACAGAGGCACAGAGCCAAGTTCCACTGTGGTAAGTTGTTATTTACATGAATCAGACAATGTAACTTAAAGATCATGGCTCATGGAATTTAAAAGAAATGTAATGTACATTTTCATCTTTTGCACATACCCATTCTCTGCAACCTATTGATGAGATGTTCATGTTTCTCAACTTCCTTGCCCTGGGTTCAAAACAGCGTGACCTTGCTGACCGTTATGGGGTCCACCACTGTCAGTCGGACCATCACAACGTGGACCAACTTTCTATACGCTCTGCGAGAATATGGATACCAGAGGGGAACATCAGGGCACATCTACCAGCTGAGTTCAAGGACTACGCAGACACGACAGTGATCCTGGACTGCACAGAGCTGAAGTGCCAGTGCACAATTGAATGCATGGATCTTTCTTGCTGGCTTGGGCCTGATAATTATTAAGGTAAGACAACTACCTTTCTTTAGGCTCCTAAAACATTACATATTCCATTCTGGTTTCACACAACAATTATAAAATCAATTTTTATGACCTAATGAATTATTACCTCTAATTATTATAAAAAAACTTTCATGATACATTTAAATATGTACATTAAAAGAGGCTGAGAAAAATTCTTACTTAAGATTTCATCTAAAATGTTCTTCTAAACAGCAAATATCAGCCAATTAACAGCATTCTGTAGAAGAAACATAACAGGCCACTGGAGTCTAATTTTCTAGGGAGGCACTGAGGTAAGAATAAAAAAAAGAAAGTCAATTTTTTCTTTCATTGTTTTAATATTTTCATTGTCTCTGGGAATCCTCTGAATAAACATGTCATGTGTGTATGATCTGGCCCTGGATGGGACCTTCTTAATGAATGTGTGCCCTCACTGACCTTAATATATGGGCAGTCAACTTAGTTTGCTACATTAGGGCATTTAATGTCAACAAGGCCAAACCCAGACTTGTCATACACAATGCCATCAGGTGATGACCCCATCCAGGGTGCATCTGGGTGGATGAGAAACCACAGGGATGGTGGTTTACCTCCCGTGCCCTGCAGTACTCCTTGACTGCTGTAGGTTCCATTTAAAGCCCCCATCTCATGTCAGCAGTCTGATAGCTGGGTTTCAGAAGTCTTTTTGCAAGGTTTTTGGCAGAGCTCTGTGTCCTGGTGTGACAAACCTGTCTGAATTTGGAGGAGGTGATGTGGGTTTGTCTTAATTGGTCCCAGTCAATGCAGGAACTCTGCTTTTTAGAACTGTTTGCAACTTTGTGTGATGTCTCCAGTGTTGTGGCTAAGGACATCATGTGGTGCTGCTGGTGTTCAGTGCAGACAAAGAGCAGGTAGAGGGTCTGTAACCGTGAAGTGGCAGTTGTGGGGGAGAAGGAGCATCTTTGTGTGGGCAGATTTCTGGGACCGTCTTTGCTGGCATGTGATATGACACTTCCTTCTTGCACTTTTCCAAATGCAGAGTCAACCAGAGGAACACGGATGCCCGTAGCCATAGTTGTTATTAAGGAAGCCACATCACTGGGAAGATCACTATATACTTCATCCACCCTGAGTGTGGAAAGTTCAGGCAGAAGTGAACTGACGCCCTCGTATAAGTTGCTCCTATGGAAAAGAACAAAAATATTTAGATAAATAAATGAAATTAGCCAAAGTTAGAAATGAATAAAGTTGAACCAAAAAGATTTATTTCTTTATTTATCTAAAAAGCCTGAAGAGACGATTTGTTTGTCTGTTTTTTGGCTGAAAGACATTGTATTGCATGATCAGGTGAGGACAAATGTACCTGTCCCACCAAAACCTTGTGTAGTTGAACCTTTTCACATAAGTTGACATGGTCTGTGAGAATTTTTTAAAGGTCAACAAAGTATTGTTTAAAGATTTGACCCAACTTGATCTAAAGTCTCTCTGATATGATTACTACGGAAAATGTCTTTATTTATTAATCATAATAATAATAATAACACTATTACTGTGTAAGAACCATTACTTACCATAGTCAATCAATGAATATACACACATCTGTTACATTATGATCAAAGTGCAGTTATAAAAGGGGAATGCATGAGGACAGTGGGAATTGTTTTTAAATGCGTCATTAAATTCTAAAGAATAACATGAACAAATAACGACCAAACAGTTTGTGGGAGCCAAAAAATAAATTATAGCCAAATGATTATTTTGTATTATTATTATCATTGACTGTCTCAGTTTCTATGAATTCCAGTGCTTAGCACCAACATTTACAATATCCCAAAACAACAGGGTTCTTTACGGCCTATGAAAAGGAACATGCATTTAAAATAACTTCGAGCAAGCGCACAATGATTCACAGAAACTTGACTGAGGAACAGAACCCGTCTTAGAATCCAGCCTGCTCTGAACCTGCAGGAGAACTTTCCCTTACGCTCAAGTTGTGAGGCTTTTGGCTTTTCCTCACTGATAACACTCAGTCCTAATGGTTACTTCTCCTGGGCTTGAATCCTTATTTGACACTGAGATTATGTATTTAAAAGGTTAATGGTTAATAGTTCATGAACGAAAACAGAAAAGTGGTATCACCACCACACACAATGCTGCACTAGTGTTATCTAAGTCAGCATGTACGATAAGTTTTGTAAAGACACGTCTTACCTTCATAATTGTCGATGTAGCTTGAAGCCCTTCTCTTTGTTTGTCACTGATGTTTCACTAAGTGTCTGTATAATCCGTCCCACGTCGTCGACCGTAGTCCTTGGTAGATCTTGGAGCGAGCGAGTGAAAAACGCCATAATTGCAATGGACACTGTGGATGCCGGAAGTGATTGACCTGGCTGACCTGGAATTCGGAAGAGCGTGTGCATATGGCCTAAAACTTCCAGGACATGTGAAATTTTGACTCAAAAATTTGTAGGACTACTGAAATGAGAATCTTCTCAAAAACAGGGCAGATACTCACCGAGAGAAGAAATCGGATCAGTCCAAGCTGAGGCATCTGACTTTGTTGAATGCCAACCTTCACTGAGGACATTAATACTGTTTGCTCGAGTTTGGTTCTGTTCTGTGGATTTGTTTGCAGTTTTTTGTTCATTTGTGCAATAAAAATGTTTGATTCAAATATTAAACAAAAGGAAGAACAGTTTTGTAACAGAATACATGCACAAAATTAGACAATTATAAGGCTTCTCATAAAAACACCGCACATGAAAGAGTTTTCAACACACAAACCATTAATTTTTGCAAAGGCCTACAAAAAATCCTAAATTAAGAGCCGTTCAGGAGTCGAAAGAGCCGACTGTGAAAAGAGCCGAACTTCCCATCACTAATGGACACTGTGGATGCCGGAAGTGACTGACCTGGCTGACCTCGAATGCGGAAGAGCGTGTGCATATGGCCTAAAACTTCCAGGTCAAGTGAAATTTTGACTCAAAAATTTGTAGGACTACTGAAATACATGATACACACTTCCATCCATCCATCCATCCATCCATCCATCCATCCATCTTCTTCCGCTTATCCGGGACCGTGTCGCGGGGGAAGTAGCCTAATCAGGGATACCCAGACTTCCTTTTCCTTGACTCTTCCTCCAGCTCTTCTGATGGGACACCGAGGCGTTCCCAGGCCAGCCGGGAGACATAGTCCCTCCAGCGTGTCCTGGGTCTTCCCCGGGGCCTCCTCCCGGTGGGACATGCCCTGAACACCTCCCCAGGGAGGCGCCCAGGAGGCATCCAAAACATCCCACAATCCCACAAACATCCCCCAATGTTTCCCACACTATTACTGAACTAGCCCCCCTCATCCTCGTGCCAATCATAAATGCTTTCTGCTTCATTTAAAAACTGTTTCAGCTCCTCCCAGTACATGTCATTAGTCTTAGACACTGACAGATGAGGATTAGGTGTCCACCCTTTTACAAGACGTTTAGCTTCCTGGGTGAGGCCTACAGAACAGACTGCTTTTCCTTTTCTGTCAGTGTAAAGAGTTTTAAGAGTTATTCTTTGTGGCCCTAGTTTTTCAAATTTTTGTGCATCAGGCAATAGACACAGGAGCTCCTCTCCTGTCCGTCCAGGGTCAGGCGTGGGCAGGTCTAGAGGCCACCAGTAGTGAGGTGCCCCTTGTTTTAGCACTACATAGGAGGGGACCTCTTCCCCTGGACCTATTGCTGCCATTCCATTGGTAGTGGGCACCAAGGATATTTTTAGTTTGCTCAGCAGATCTCTGCCCAGTAGATTGACTGGACAGCTTGGACATAAAACTGCCATTGCCTTCTCCCGGAAACCAGATGCCTCATCCTCAACCACAAAACTTCGAGAGAAACTGCAAGGAGTGACCTGTCAATTTGCTGATTTCACAAAGATATGTTTATCCCCTCTTGTCACTCCAGGAATCCTGTCCCTCAATACTGTTCTGTCTGCTCCTGTATCACACAAAAATTGTATTTTTACTCCAATAATTTTTAGCATCCTAATGGGCATCACTTTATTCCCTTCTGCATTATAATAAGTCTCCACAATTTCACTAAGATCCAATTCTTCAGTGTTTGAGGGGTCTAGTCATGCATTAAGGTTATGGGGTTCAGGTCGGTTGTACTCATCTGGCCGTCTATGCCTCTTCCTATTCTGTCTCTGTCGTGGTCGATCACACTCTCGTGCAAAATGTCCTGGTCGACCACAGTTGTAGCATGTGTCATCTTTTTCTCCTTCATCTCTGAACCTGCTATCTTGCCTATCTGGGCCTCCTCTGCCCCTGCCTCTTCCTCTGAATCCTGCTCTGCTGTACTGCTGGGGGCCCCCCCGGGCTCCGCCACTGCTCATCACATCCAGGAGTGCAAACACAGCAGCCTTAGATTGCTGTTCTGATTTATGTTTTTGCATGTCTTGTGCATGTTGTGCATAATTCATTATCTGAGTGACTCCATCTGTGGGAGTGTTAATGTTAAGTTATCGTATGTGATGCGTAATGGAAGGGCGTAAACCACTCAGCAGGGCCTGCTTTAACTGCTGCTGATAGGCTGAACCAGGGGCCTCCTCAGGGTCCAATCCACTGTTTGCTTTAAACACTTCCTCTAACCTTCCTGTATATTCCTGTACATCCTCATCATCTTTCTGTTTACACTGAGCAATGGTTTGGCAATCAGGGGGTTTGACAAAAGCATCTCTAATCCTCTCTATTAATGCTGTAACCTGAGCTTCCAGCGCGGGGTCGTCTGAGGGCAAAACGACTCCGGCTGGGTTCCGTCCAGTATATCCCCTCTAACTCCCCCATACCCGTGTCCTAAAGCTTTTCTACATACTGAATCTATTTCCTGCCCATCTTAATTATATGTCTGTCTGAGTTACTGTAGGTTGTTACTCCATTGACGGACGTTAGAGAGTGGATCTCCCAGCCCCTTAACTGCATCTTCTAGTTCTTTACAGGACCAGGGTCTCCTCACCAGGAGGAGAGGTCTGTCTCACCCCAAAATGAGGGTTGGGCACTTCAATTGCTGGGAAGATGCTCATAGGATCTTCCAGCGGTGGCCAGGGAGGCGGGTCAGGACGGGGCCCAAGCCATGACCCATCACCCTGGGGGTTTTTAAATGGGTTCGTGTCAGACATAGCTGCTGCCAATTGTTGAACCTCATTAACCAGGGGACTGTACGGATTTCCCGTTCTAGTGTGACTGGGGCTAGGTAGGACAGGTCCCACTATCCCACTGGGGGAGCCGGGGCTACAGCTGACCCTGCTGTCCCCGCCCCGCTGCTGCGGCTTGTGCAAGCAGACGTCTCTGCTGTTCTCTGCGTTCTTCCTGTTGAATTAGTGCTTGTGGACGCCCTACAAAATCAGCTGGATCCTCTTGGAGAGCTGCTATGAGGGACTTTTTATCACCTTTCTCCTTATCTTTTTCTCTTTTTGCCTGCATTCCACAAAGCCGTCTCCTTTCTGCCTGTTCCTGCCATTTAACAGCTTCTATAATCTGTAATTTAAGTTTATCAGTTTTCTTTGGTTCTGCTATAGCCGCTTCTGCTTTTAATTGAGTTACCAATTTATCGCATGCGCAGGTTTCCAGTTTCCCAGGAAACTCATACTTTTTCTTCCATTCACTCAAGTATCTTACTGATCCTGGGGAATAGGTGTTCATAAATTTAGGATCCCCGTTAATTGGGGTTTACTGTTTCTCTTTCCCATAGTTGCAACTTGGCACAAGCAAACGATCAGTCACAACAGCGTGTGGATCGTCCACTGTATCAGGCTTCTACAGGTACTAATTACCTGCGGATACAGCCGTCCAACACACTCAACTTCTCAATTTTTACTTGTGCCCAACAAATAACACACAGTTTCAGTGGGAAGTGACACCGTTCTACTCGGTTGGCAATTGCCTGTCCAACGTTCCCTTTTCATCAATAACCAAACAAATAAGCATTCACATTCACTCCACAGTACTGTTTAATGTGGCCCCTAGTGTCCCTGACACCGGAAATACCTCATCATGTCCCTGACATGGGAGATTATTTTGCCATGGTCTTTTATCCAAGTGGTCTTGTCTAACAGTTTTTCACCGTTCGTGCATTCGAATCAATCTGATCCTAATCCCGCTCTGCAACGGTATTTAATTTAGACTCACACATTATTTTTTCTGACGTCCATTAACACAATCTCACCCGCGGATCTTTACCTGATTTGACGCGAAGGTTCCCTTCACGGTTTCCGTCAGACAGTTGGGCTGAGAGGATGTTTCCAGACGGGGACCTGCCGACCTCCCAACGAATTCACGTGGGTGGATTTTCTCCAGCCGTCTAACGACTGACTCTGCAGAGATTCACGGCGTCCTCGTCCTCCTCTTCATCCAAACTGTCGTATTGGAAACACCAATAAATATGTCAGGTTTACGCTACACTGACATGGTTCTTTTCCTGAAGGTAATGAAACACACGACAACTTTGTACCGAGTATATGTCTGCAAGTGAAAAAGGCCTCAGTTGCAGACGGAGAGAAGAGACTTTCTTCTCTCCCCATGCGACCTTGACTCTCCTTCACCTCCTTTCACTGAGCAGTCCTTTATTTTTATAGTGAGGAACAAACAAGGCACATGATGCGTGGGTGCAGTGAGAAGTTTCAGCTCATCATTTTTTCACAGGTCAAAAGGTTATGAGGTTTATCTGGTAAGATAGACACCTGCTAAAACATCTTACACAAACATGGTATTGTCTTCAAATCATGTTACACAATGACAACAATTGTACTTTTGACCTCATGACCCCAACAATCATTATGTGTCACAACCACTTATTAGGTTTAAGGGGTAAGTACTTTTTCACATATGGCCAGGCAGGTTTGGACAGCTTTGCTCCCTAATAAATAAAGTCCTGATTTTAAGAGCTGCATTTTTCATTTACATGGGTGAACTTTGTGTAATAAAATTAGTTTGAAGATTGTGTGTGACAAAACTGTAGATATGTTAATTTAGTGTAGAGTTTCCTCCAAAGTGAGACCTCTCACTGTTCAGAGGATGTAAAACTACTGTCCAGTGACATCACACCGATCACTGTGACATCACTGATCAATACTGATCAATAGTGTTACGCCCCAGCCTAGGGGTTGCCGGAGCGTAACACGATTGTGGAGTTTTCCTCCAAACCTCTTCCACTCTCAACAAACACGAACGAGACGAACTACAATTAACAAGAATATTTATTCTGTTTAAACACAGAATACAATACAGAATGTTCAAAACAAACAAAACGCTAATTTAGCCCTACTCAAACAAAAACGCTCCGTGAGCCCTACGATACTATACGAATACTGGAAAACAAACACAAACGCTAAATATAGCCCTATGGTCTCAATCAAAAGAAACAACACAAAATCACAGGTCGTCAGCCTGGAAACTCCTAAAACAAACAGGAGAAAACAAAACACAAACGTAACCTACGAATCTGAATATGACTAATCAAAAATAACGAAAATACTATCAACACTAAATCTACAAAACGAAACAAAACCTAGTCTCTAACTCGAAGTCGAAATCTTTATCAAAATAGCTGGGAATGGCAAAGCTGGGAGAAATAGCTCTCCTAAGCAGCAGTCCGTGGGCTTCTTATCGTTCTTCCGGGAAGTGTTGGACCAATCCCGGAAGTCCAATCCACGGGCTTCCTACGTCCACGCCCACTCCATCTTCCGTCACACCCACACACATACACACACGAAATGGGGAGGGCCAATAACACACAACCACACACACATAATGACCCCTAGGGTCATAACAATAGTGAGTGTCAGACTGTGAGAGTCAGGAGGAGTCAGAGTGAAGAAGAAGACAAAGCGTCCTCTGTTCTTCATCCATCGTCCATCAGCTCCTTCACCTCCATTTTCTCTCTGATCCAAAGTCAGATCTGATCAACAATCAAAGACTGATCAAACTGATTGATCAGCCATCAGAGGAGTTGGATCAGTGCAGCTGCTTCTGTTCCTGATGTCCACTGAATTGTCCTGGACTCTATTCACTTGTCTCTCTGCAGAAGAGACAGAAGACAGTCAGAGAAAAACAACTAGACAAACAAACAAACAACCAGAGACAAACACAGAGACCTCGGACCTTTGACCTCAAGTTTTACTTCTTTCTCCATCAGGACTCTTCCCTCCCTGTAGACTCTGCAGGTGAAGGTTCCTCTGTCTCTGCCTGTTGGATGTTCAGGGTCAGACTGAGGTCTCCAGTTCTCATGCAGGTCTTTTTTCATCTCTGTTCGTTTCTGTAAAACTCGTCCTGTTCTTCAGGTCGGTCAGAGCCGTCCTGATACACATGGACCTTCCTGTAGATCCAGTTCATCCACTCCACTCTGACGTCTTCAGGCAGGTCAGCTGTGGTTATGAAGGGCAGCTGGACAGGACTCCGCCCCTGATTCCACCTCCACCTGTGGGACTGAGAGGGAACAACAGACACAACATGAGCTGGGACAGACCAGCAGCAGCAGCACTGACACATTTTCTTTGACTGTATGAAGTGAAATATTTGTAGTGGAAACAGGTCTGACTGGTTCCAGTCTGGAATCTGCCCCATTGGTCCATTTAACAGAGACAGAGTCTGTGGGTGTTGAACAACCAACAGCACAACTCCCTGTTTCTTCACTAACTTAGTTCATTGTCAATGTCCAGATCAAACCTTTATTTACTGGCCTGACTGAGGATTAGTGGCCCATGATGGGACTCCACTAACGGGAGGACAAACTGCACATTTCCATGTTTCTATGTCATTGGTTGTTGACGTTTCCTTTGAGACACAAATGAACAAGGACAAAGAATGATGGTCTGATTAGATTTTCAAATCCAAAGACAAGAAGAAATAATGGAAGCACCTGTGATCTCTCTAGTATCCACACATGGAGCTTTTAACCCTGACAGAGCGGATTAGACTGGGTCAACAGATTTTCTCCTCTAGATCCAGGACTGAAGACTGGGACAGTTAGCTGAGCATAAAGACTGACCTTTGACTTTCAGCTGCATCTCTTTCTCCATCAGGACTCTTCCCTCCCTGCTGTAGACTCTGCAGGTGAAGAATCCTCTGACTGTTGGATGTTTCAGGGTCAGACTGAGGTCTCCAGGTCTCAGCAGGTCTTTCTTCATCTCTGTTCTGGTTCTGTAAAACTCGTCCTGTTCTTCAGGTCGGTCAGAGCCGTCCTGATACACATGGACCTTCCTGTTGTTCCAGTCCTTCCACTCCACTGTGACGTCTTCAGGCAGATCAGCTGTGGTTATGAAGGGCAGCTGGACAGACTCCGCCCCTGATTCCACCTCCACCTGTGGGACTGAGAGGACAACAGACACAACATGAGCTGGACAGACAGCAGCAGGCAGCTGTGATCTCTCTCTGATCCACACATGGAGCTTTTTAAACCCTGACAGAGCGGATTGGACTGGGTCTAACAGAATTTCTCCTCTAGATCCAGGACTGAAGACTGGGACAGTTAGCTGAGCATAAAGACTGACCTTTGACTTTCAGCTGCATCTGTCTCACCATCAGGACTCTTCCCTCCCTGCTGTAGACTCTGCAGGTGAAGAATTCTCTGACTGTTGGATGTTTCAGGGTCAGACTGAGGTCTCCAGTTCTCAGCAGGTCTTTCTTCATCTCTGTGCTGTTTCTGTAAAACTCGTCCTGTTCTTCAGGTCGGTCAGAGCTGTCCTGATACACATGGACCTTCCTGTTGTCCCAGTCCTTCCACTCCACTGTGACGTCTTCAGGCAGGTCAGCTCTGGTTATGAAGGGAAGCTGGACAGACTCCACCCCTGATTCCACCTCCATCTGTGGGACTGAGAGGACAACAGACACTACATGAGCTGGATAGACAGCAGCTGGCGACTGTGATCTCTCTCTGATCCACACATGGAGCTTTTTAAACCCTGACAGAGCGGATTGGACTGGGTCTAACAGAATTTCTCCTCTAGATCCAGGACTGAAGACTGGGACAGTTAGCTTAGCATAAAGACTGACCTTTGACTTTCAGCTGCACCTGTTTCACCATCAGGACTCTTCCCTCCCTGTAGACTCTGCAGGTGAAAGTGTTTGTGTCTCTGACTGTTGGATGTTTCAGGGTCAGACTGAAGTCTCTAGTTGTCAGCAGGTGTTTCTTCATCTCTGTTCTGTTTCTGTAAAACTCGTCCTGTTCTTCAGGTTGGTCAGAGCCGTCCTGATACACATGGACCTTCCTGTTGTCCCAGTCCTTCCACTCCACTGTGATGTCTCCAGGCAGGTCAGCTGTGGTTATGAAGGGCAGCTGGACAGACGGCGCCCCTGATATCATCTCCACCTGTGGGACTGAGAGGACAACAGACACAACATGAGCTGGACAGACAGCAGCAGCAGCACTAACACATTTTCTTTGACTGTATGAAGTGAAATATTTGTAGTGGAAACAGGTCTGACTGGTTCCAGTCTGAAATCTGTCCCATTGGTCCATTTAACAGAGACAGAGTCTGTGGTGTGTGAACAACCAACAGCACAACTCCCTGTTTCTTCACTAACTTAGTGTCATTGTCAAATGTCCAGATCAAACCTTTATTTACTGGCTCTGACTGAGGATTAGTGGCCCATGATGGGACTCCACTAACTGGGAGGACAAACTGCACATTTCCATGTTTCTATGTCATTTTGGTTTGTTGACGTTTCCTTTGAGACACAAATGAACAAGGACAAAGAAATGATGCTGTTTTGATTCACTGTTTTTGTGCCTGATGATCAATGTAATAGAAACAGTTAGCTTAGCCTTAAGACCTTTAACCGACCTTTGACCCAGAGCTTCATTTGTTTCTCCATCAGGACTCTTCCCTCCCTGTAGACTCTGCAGGTGAAGGTGCCTGTGTCTCTGACTGATGGATGTTTCAGGGTCAGACTGAGGTCTCCAGTTCTCAGCAGGTCTTTCTTCATCTCTGTTCTGTTTCTGTAAAACTCGTGCTGTTCTTCAGGTCGGTCAGAGCCGTTCTGATACACATGGACCTTCCTGTTGTCCTTGTCCGTCCACTCCACTATGGAGACTTGAAGCAGGTTAAGTAAAGCGCTGCAGGGCAGCTGGACAGACTCCGCCCCTGAGTCCACCTCCACCATGGAGGTGGACCTCTCAGCTACTGAAAGGACAACAGACACAACATGAGCTGGACAGACAGCAGCAGGACTGACAGGAACAGCAGCTCCCTGTTCCATCCTTCTCTAACAGAAACCAATGGAAACTAGTTTGTGAATGAAGACATGTTTCATTGTTCCTGACATTTGGAGCAGTTCCCACAGAACGAGTCAGGAACCAATCAGATGAATGAATCAGTAACAGTGTTCCTGAAGAACTGACTCAGGGACTGTGCAGTCCATGATGACAAAGGAGTGAGACCAGACTCTGAGACTCTGTTAGTGAGATTATTGGGAAACTACAGTTACAGACAAAATCCAACAATTACACAGCTGGATAGAAAAGGTCAGAAACAACAAGAACATGTTTGTTGTCTGGTCCCATTGGACTAGAACTGGACTAATGACTGCAGTGTTACTGAAGTCCAGGTTTCAGTCCTGATTGAGGATCATCAGCAGCTACTTATTAGAGACTGATTCATTCTCTGTTTGGTCCTGAAATGAGCTGAGACACAGTCAGGGATCAACTACAGGAAACATGGTAACCAACAGCATTATGGGTAATGTAGTAGTGACATACCTGTCCTGAAGTAGTAACAATATATGAAAAGACCCACAGCGACAGCAAGAACCACAAGAACCACAAGAACCACAGACACAGCAACAAGACCTTTGGCCCAGGGTGGAAATGGATCTGTGGAGAACAGAAACAAAGAAGAACATGACCTCTGACCTCTGACTTGTACCTACAGCTGTGACCTCTGACCTGTACCTACAGCAGGTGTTGGTGCTGACCTTTGACCTGCAGCTCCACATCTGCCAGTCTTCGTTCGTTTCCAAACGCTGTGATGGTGCAGGTGTAGGTGCCGCTGTCAGAGAGGTGGGGTTTTCTCAGAGTGAGGCTCAGGTCTCCAGTGTCCAGAGCGTCAGGTTTCATCGACGTTCGGTCTCTGTAACGCTGGTTTTGGTTTTTGAGGTCATCACCTTCTGGGCCGCGCTGGTGGATGGTTGAAGGTGTGAGGTCGTAGCGGCTCCACACCACTATGGGACGCAGAGGTACATAAGAGATCTGACAGGGCAGCAGGACTGACTCCGCCCCCTCATACACCTCTACACCAAAGGCATGCTGGGAAACTGTGAGGACACAGAGACAGAAACGTGCATCAGTGGTTCAAACTGGACTCAGATGTTGTTGCTGACTAACACTTCTTGATAATGTTTGTTTCCTGCCTCCAGTGGTGTCTTTAGGCATAATCAAGCATATTTTGAGCACAGCCCTGAAAATATTTGGTCCTGTCAAAGGTTCACACTAACAGTAAGTTAACCCTAAGGTCACGGACTGATTTTAGAGCTAGGCAGAACTAATTACAGCATGGAGAGAGGGTTAGTAATTTAGTGACGGACATGAAGGACAAAGCAGGAGAAGCAGGTGGAAACTTCACTGACTTGCAGTCATAAAAGCATAAAACGTTCTGGTGTGAACACCTGGCCTCCTGGATATTTCAAGAAAAGGAATGTAAAATGAAACAATTAGCACATTACAGTGTGTAGGAAATGACGTTGATGGTCAAAAAATGAAATGATTGCAGACATAACGTCTGGCTTCAACACAAACCACTGATACATTTTCTGCTGAATGCAAGTCGTCCCCTAAGTTACACACACTGCTGTAAATTAAACCAGTGAAACCTTTTGCCTCCCTTGGCAAATATTGTGTGGCCACAGATGATGGACAGGCTCTTATTTCTTACAAATTAAAACTTTGGAAAGAGGGAAGATAAATGTCTATGTATCGACATATCTCTATTTAAACTCTGATCTGGTTCCCTGGTTCACATTAGACACAAACACTGTGTGAAACTACCAGTTACCAAGTGAAGTTTCATGACATTTGGTCTCATGTTCAGTGTTTATTAAGAAGGAATTTCATTGATATTGTTTGTCTTTTTCCTTTAGAGCTTCAGCTTCACAGGTTGGTCCTGTTGGATTTCTTTGATCTACTGTGGGTCCAGATTTGTGCTGTTGGTTCTGTTTCCTGTTGGTCACTGATTTACTGTAGATTTGCTCTTTTTGATCCACTGGACAAGTTCACATCTCATCACGCAAAGTTAATATAGTTCTTCCATGACCTGCAGTGACCTGGGGACTGTCTATGATTGATGGTCATGATGCAAAGACGCAGCTTATTTCTGTCAGTCTGTCATGGTTGAAGTTGTGTCTTCTAGTCTGGATTTGAGAGGAGATGAGGTTTCTTCATTTTTAGGCCTGAATGATTTGAATATTGGTCAACATGAAAGTATTTGATAAGAACACAGATATTTGGTCCTTTTTCTTCTCAGTCCTTTGGCCTGTGAATCAGACCATCATGGTGGAGATTCTCAGTCATCCAGGTGAAGTTATCTACAGTATTTTAGGTTGAAACATTTCATTACTCATTCAGGTAGCTTCATCACTCTAAGGGAAAGCTGGTATGAAATCTCAAATTTATCCTTTGGGTTGGTTTTACTCCACCCCTAGCCCAAATAGGCTCATTTTGTGAACTCTGTCCAAAATATGAACATCACTGTTTTGAAAAGAGTGTCCTGTTTCCTCTAAATGGAGGTGCACAGCTGACTGTGGTCCTGAGGAGCTGCTCCTCCTGTGCTGGACCATCCTCCTTGTAACTGGTTGTTTGGTTTCTCCAATGTAGAGTTCTGAGCTTTCTTCCTTACACTGGACAGCAAAGACCATGTGATGGCCGCCCCGTGGCCACCCACAGCTGAGACTAATGTCGGTAATCCTCAAGCACTACACATCTGAGTTTCTTTAGTTTAAGTTAATTTCAATGTATTTTATATTAGTTTACAGATTACACAAATAAATCACACATTTTGTTTCACAATATATTTATTTTGCATCTGGACAATACATTGTCTTCCATCTGTAGCGTGCACAGTTAGGAAATTTTTGTACAGTCACATTTTAATTTAGTTACTTTTAAGCATATTTTCTAATCATTATTTCTTTGAGTTACCAGTGCTGGGATGCCGATGGTGGTTGGTGCTGCCCCTGGAGGGATGTTCTGGCAGGCCTCAGGCAAAGGATGGACTCCAGGAAATAAAACACTTAAATAGAGGTAGGGGCCAATTGGACTGTACTATGTGCTGGCCACCTTGTAGGGGAAGTTGGGAAATTTGTTTGGAGGTTTTGTTTATTTGTAAAAGTTATGTTAGAAGTTTTAGATATTTGTTGGGTTAATATTTCATTGGTGATATTGGGATTGAGATTAATTTAATATTTATTTTAATATTAATTTCTTTGTTATCCCCCTGTGTGTGTTAAGTGGTCTGATCAGCCACTATATATGTCTCCTTCTGTGTTCAGTCTGTGGGTCACTTTCTCTTTAGTTAGTTTGCACAGTGGTGTCCTTTTTTTAAACTGATTTAGCCTGAGTTCAGTTTGGTTTCTTTGACTGGTTTTAAGAGCTCATGCTATGATTATAAAGTTAAGTTGTTGTCTATTTCTTTTTGGGGAAATAAAAACCCATTTTTTTCAGATATTTTTGTCTGTGTCCTCGTCTGTGCCGGCTCGGTCCCTTACAGACCACATGGCTGTTCTTTTGCTTTTGTGTCCAGTCTTTATGGGGAACCAGTCTCTGTCTTGTGTTGGTAGGTTTGAAATGAACTGGTATCTGATGCTTCCCAAAAATCCTTTTAAACCTCTGTGTGGGTTCCCTCAGGGGTCCATCTCAGGGCCCCTTTAGTTAAATCTTTACATGTTTCCTTTAGGCCAGTTAATACACAGCAATAATGTGTCCTACCATAACTATGCAGATGACACTCAGATTTACATTTCACTCACAGCAGGTGAATATGGACCAGTGGATTCACTGTGCAGCTGTATTGAACAGATCACTGTGTGGATGAAAAACAACTCTCTCCAAATAAACAGAGACAAGACTGAAATAATCATCTTTGGGCCACAGAAACAAAGAGAAAGTGTCAGCAGTCACCTCGAGTCTCTTTCTGTAAAATCTAAATATCAAGTTAGAAATCTAGGGGTAATCGTGGACTCAGACTTGAACTTTAACAGCCACATTAAATCAATAACATCATCACCATTTTACCATCTCAAAAACATCAGAATCAAAGGGATCAGGTCTAAACCAGACTTGGAGAGACTCATCCATGCTTTTATCTCCAGCAGGTTAGATTACTATAACTGCTCACAGGGGTCTCAAAAAGAGCTGTAGGGAGGTGCAGTACATTCAGAGCACTGCTGCATGTGTCCTGACTAGAAACAGGAAGTACAACCAAATTACTCCTGTTCTCAGATCTCTGCACTGGCTTCCTGTCTCTCAGAGAATAGCCTTTAAAACAGCACTGCTTGTGTATAAGTCTCTTCATGGCTCAGCACCACATTACATCTCTGACATGTTGATGCCATATGAACCATCTCGAACTCTGAGAACATCAGGGACAGGCCTTCTGCTCGTGCCCAGAGTCAAGACTAAACAGGGAGAAGCAGCGTTCCAGTTTTATGCAGCTAAAACCTTGAATAGTCTCCTGATGATGTTAGACAAGCCTCATCTCTGACAATGTTTAAGTCCAAGCTAAAAACTTCTTGTTATCTCTGTATATGACAGTTGAAAGTTTTGTATCTGCACTGATTGTCCTTTTATTTCATTTGATGTTTCCATCTACTGCATTTATGTGAAGCCACCATCATGGTGCAGTTACAGCGAGGATGAAACAGCAAAGAGCTGAAGTGTTGTTGAATCAGATCAGAGGGAGGAAGGTGGTCTTACCGGGCACCAGGATCCCAAACACCACCAACATCTTCATCTTCACTAAAGGCTCCAACAAACACAAAGTCCCCGTGAAGCTGCTTCTTCCTAAACTGCGTTCAGATTCAAAAACAGCTACAGGACGCGTTGACAGCAGCTGCCACTTCCTCAAAGTGTCAGGACACTTTCTCTTCCTCTTTCAGCTCCATGAAGCTTCTCAGGTGCTGCAACAGAGGAAAGCGCCTGCAGCAGCTGGTGCACTGAGTTCCACACTGAGTTGGTATTGTTGTCCTACCAATCGGCTTTAAAAGAGTTTAATAAAGTTCTGATAAAGTTCCTTTTGGGTTTGGATCATGATGATGTTGCCTGTGCAGCTGCTCTGAAAACCGCATTCAAATCTTCTGTCTTGAGTTCATGAGGAAGTAACATGTCCAGGTGTTTCCAGGCTGCAGATGTTGAGGAGAAACTGTCTGTGATCATGTTCAAATAGCAGCATCCTCATTTTAAAAATGGGTCCAAATCTTAGATGTTCTATGTTGTTGATGCCAAATGGACCTGAAGATATTTCCATGTCAGAGCTGATCAGAGTCTCAGGATGTGAGTATTGACTGTTGTTGCTAAAGCAAAATCAAATTGTCAGATTTCTGAATGGAGTTTGGTGAAGTTCTGTCTGTATAAGGAGGAGCAGGGTGCTGTGTCTGTGGTGAATCCTGGAACTTTTCCTCAGACTCACATGAAACTTTTCACACCAGGAAAATAAAGTTTTGTTTGTGTCGGCACTAAAGGCTCCACAGTATAAAGAGATTTAAAGTAACCAAGTACATTTACTCTAGTACTGGTAGTACTTTTTATTCCACTTCCAGCACCACTGTATAAAGCTGTGGAGAGGACTCATACTGTAGTTTTACTGCATGTACTGAGACAGTACACAGAAATACCACAGTACTTCCAGACTTTGTACAGTGTTTGGACCTTTATTCAAACTGTTCAGAGTCACAGAGAAACAGGAAGACAGCTCAGAAGTGATGCTCAGTGGTGACCGCCATGACATCATCAAAGTCCTCAGCCAATCGCTGCTCAGCCTGGACGGGTGCTGCTGTCACCATGGGGACAGGCAGGTCACTTCCTGTCAAAGGAGACAATCATAAAATGGGCTGGACATAATCAGGGACATGAGACAGTGGAGGGATTGATTGATTGGTTGGTTGATTGATTGATTTAGAGTGTTACCTGTGGGTCTGTGTCGATACAGAGACACCATGAGGACAGTGGAGATGACGTATGGACAGAACACCACCAGGTAACGGACCACTGTGAACACCTGCAGGAGGGGGGCGGGGTCTGGGGTCAGTGCTGTGGTTGTAGGTGTTCCTGCAGACAGAAGCCCACCTGGTCAGGTGAACATGAGCCTGAAATCAGAGTGTCAATCAAAATGAAGCTGCTGACCTGTGACAGAGATCCAGCTGGGTGGAGACTCTCCATGGCCCCTGATGTTACACCTGTAGACGCCTTCATCGGCCTTGGAAACATGGAGGATGGTCACGTGACCCGTAGGCCGATCGATGACGAGGGAGCCGTGTTTATAGAAATCAGCCGGGAGGTCGGAGGATGTCTGGGTTCTACAGATCAGGGTGATGTTTTCTCCCTCCATCACAGGGAGGACAGGACTCTGCAGGATCACTGCTCCACCTCAACACAGAGACAAACTACAGCATTTCATCCATTTCCACACAGCTTCATCAATACTAACTCCACAGGCTCATCTTACCACTGACAGTGATGTTGATGCTCTGACTGGTTGCTCCCTCTCTGGACTCACACCAGTAAACTCCACTGTCCCACAGTAGGACACCACTGAAGTTACAGGAAGAACCAGCTGTTGTTCCCCAGTCAGGTCCACACTGAGTCCTGGTTTCTCTGGTTGTGTTCCTCCTCAGGGTCCATCCAGCAGAGCTGTCGTCCTCCTCACAGCTCAGAGAAAGAGTCTCCTTCAAAAACCTGGGAGCTGCTGGGACTCAGAGTCAGACGAGCTGTGCGAAACAATTCAAGGAGAAGAGAGGGGAGCTCAGTGCACTGATGAAGAGTTCTCAGGCAGTCTAGGCCTATAGCAACATAACTAACAGGAGGATGGTTCAGGGTCACCTGAACAGAGGATGATATATGTGAAACAGAAGAAAGAATCCTCCAAATCTCCTCCTGAGTGTTGTGTTTCAGTGCCATTAGCTGAAGCTCGTTGTGTTTGTCTTGTGACTTTGATGAAACTCTGATCCCATTTCTGACCAGTTAATGTAGAAAACCATTTCCAAAAGGCTCAGTGACTTTTTATTGCTGTGAATCTGCAGCTCTAAGAGTCCCAACATGAAGATGTCCTTGTAGATGAAGACTCTCCTCCCACATATATAAGAGTCAGCAGTTCCTGGGGATTAATAGTTGTCTAATCATTGGCCACTGATGACAACATAGGAGCCCACTGTGCAATAAGACTGGAGCATATTTCCATATCTCAACATGTTTGTCAAATATAGGAATAAAAAGATGCATCGTGTTGTTCAGAGAAAATATGGCTGCAGTCACTGTTCATTCCTTGTTTCCTGTTCCTGTATTTACCCCAGTGACTGACAGAACTGGGTGTTTGTTTCTAATTTCCTGTTTCCTCATTAATGCAAACTGAACATCTCCTCCACACTGACTATGTTGGTGGTGCAGCAGCAGCAGGAACATGTGAAAGAATGAATAGTACATTATTACTGAGAGTGTATCACACAGCTGAGGGGTCATATTGATGAACTGATCATCACCTGAGGCTGCATATTTACAGCATGAACAACATGTTTCCTTGGTAAATGGGACCAGTGATTCTATAGAGTCAGCTTCAAACTGGGACAGGAAAAGTTCACTGACCTTGGTCTGTTGTGCAGCTCAGCAACGACATCAGGGCTGCAGAGACATGAGGGTGGTCAGTGTGAGGTTTAACAGAAAACAGAGTGAACACAGAGGGTGTGTGTATGGGCTGAAGGTCTGAAGGTCTGAGGGTCTGAAGGTCTGAAGGAATGAAGGTCTTAAGGTCTTAAGGTCTTAAGGTCTTCAGGTCTTCAGGTCTTCAGGTCTCAAGGTCTCAAGGTCTCAAGGTCTGAAGGTCTTAAGGTCTGAGGGTCTGAAGTTAACCCTGGAGAACCCAGGAAGTGACTGCTTTAAGTTCTCTGAACACCAAAATATCCACTTTTTCAATTTTAACCCTTTATTCCCTTTTTTAGGATTTAGGAAAGAACCAAAGGGTCATTTTTGACCCATCATTGTTTGAACTAGCTCAGAGTCACTAATTTATTCAAAAATAATATTAAACATACTTCTATGCATTCTGCAAACTACTGCTGAATAGATTAACAAAATAAATCAATTTTACCAACCGCTGGTTTGCTGAGAAGACGATTTTGTTTGTGTAGGTTTCCAGCTCAACAAAACAGCTTGTGGTCAGCCATCTTGTCACTACTACTCTGGCTCATGTTAGCTCAATATTCATCCACTAGGTATCGCTATGCAGGGGTCAGAAGTGGCACTCTGGGCTTTTGAAGTTAAAATTGACAGTTTTTTAATTAGCAGCAATTAATAGCGGCCAAATTTGACCCCGTGGGTTCTCCAGGGTTAAGGTCTGAAGGTATGAAGGTCTTAAGGTACCGTTTACCGACCGTCACTTATTGATTTATTACTTTTAGGGACCGTCACTTATTGATTTATTACTTTTAGGGACGTCACTTATTGATTTATTACTTTTAGGGACCGTCACTTATTGATTTTTTACTTTTAGGGACCGTCACTTATTGATTTATTACTTTTAGGGACCGTCACTTATTGATTTTTTACTTTTAGGGACCATCACTTATTGATTTATTACGTTTAGGGACCATCACTTATTGATTTATTACTTTTAGGGACGTCACTTATTGATTTATTTCTTTTAGGGACCGTCACTTATTGATTTTTTACTTTTAGGGACCGTCACTTATTGATTTACTACTTTTAGGGACGTCACTTATTGATTTATTTCTTTTAGGGACCGTCACTTATTGATTTATTACGTTTAGGGACCATCACTTATTGATTTATTACTTTTAGGGACGTCACTTATTGATTTATTTCTTTTAGGGACCGTCACTTATTGATTTATTACTTTTAGGGACCATCACTTATTGATTTATTACTTTTAGGGACGTCACTTATTGATTTATTTCTTTTAGGGACCGTCACTTATTGATTTACTACTTTTAGGGACGTCACTTATTGATTTATTTCTTTTAGGGACCGTCACTTATTGATTTATTACGTTTAGGGACCATCACTTATTGATTTATTACTTTTAGGGACGTCACTTATTGATTTATTTCTTTTAGGGACCGTCACTTATTGATTTATTACTTTTAGGGACGTCACTTATTGATTTATTTCTTTTAGGGACTGTCAGTCAATAATTCAGTATATGCACACTGAGCAATGACGCACTTCCGCTAAAGTCTCAGCCAGTTCAGTTGCTTCCGCTATCACTCGCCTGCGATAAAACAATATGTGTAGCAAGAAAACATTTAAATATGAGAGAACCGACAGCACAGCACCTGAGCACTGTTGTGTACCTTTGTGTCAAGCCTCAAGTAAGTACAACAAAGCAGTTAGTTGCCACACATTTCCATCCGATGCGGAAATTAGACGAAAATGGCTCGTTAGCCCCCATACCAGAGTTTGTAGCTGTCATTTTCAAAAAGAGGACATCTGCGAGCCAAAGTCCGAGACAGGGTGACGGCTATTAGCCAAAGGAGCTGTTCCAGCATTATTTCAGTGGAACAATTTTACTGCTCCCACTCCAAGGCCGGGGGTATGGGAGAGAAGAGAGCCAGCGCCACTGGGGCCTGCAGTTGTGGATTTAGTCCTCGAGGAAAATATGTCTCTCAGAAAGGAGATCCTCAAACTGAGGGACCAAGTCGAGAAGCTGACCATAAATCAGCGCTTTGGGATTCATCGTTTTGCTGGCTCAGACAAGGACATATGTCTTTTTCACAAGGTAAGATGTCCAACATGCTCAAAGTTAGTCTGGAGGAAGTCTGGAGTGGAGAGAAGTATGTTTGATGCAGGACATGTATGAGAGCTGTAAGACAGTGGTGAGGTGTAGGGGTGACAGAGGAGTTCAAGGTGGAGGTGGGACTGCACCAAGGATCGGCTTTGAGCCCCTTCTTGTTTGCTGTGGTGATGGACAGGCTGACAGATGAGGTTAGACAGGAATCTCCGTGGACCATGATGTTTGCAGATGACATTGTCATCTGTAGTGAGAGCAGAGAGCAGGTGGAGGAAAATCTAGAGAGGTGGAGGTTTGCTCTGGAAAGGAGAGGAATGAAGGTTAGTCGCAGTAAAACAGAGTACATGTGTGTAAATGAGAGGGACTCAAGTAGAACGGTGAGGTTACAGGGAGTAGAGGTGAAGAAGGTGGAGGATTTTAAGGACCTAGGGTCAACAGTCCAGAGCAACGGAGAGTGTGGAAAAGAAGTGAAGAGACGTGTGCAAGCAGGTTGGAACGGGTGGAGGAAAGTGTCAGGTGTGATGTGTGACAAAAGAGTGTCAGCAAGAATGAAAGGAAAGGTGGACAAGACAGTGGTGAGACCAGCAAGGTTGTCTGGTTTAGAGACAGTGGCACTGAGACAAAGACAGGAGGCAGAGCTGGAGGTAGCAGAGCTGAAGATGTTGAGGTTCTCTCTGGGAGTGACGAGGATGGATAGGATCAGGAATGAGGACATCAGAGGGACAGCTCATGTTAGATGGTTTGGAGAAAAAGCCAGGGAAGCCAGATTGAGATGGTTTGGACATGTTCAGAGGAGGGACAGTGAATACATTGGTAAAAGGATGCTGAGGTTAGAGCTGCCAGGAAGGAGGCCTAGAGGAAGACCAAAGAGGAGGTTCTTGGATGTAGTGAAGGAGGACATGAGGTTAGTTGGTGTGGGTGAGGAGGATACAGAGGACAGGGTTAAATGGAGGCAGATGATTGGCTGTGGAGACCCCTGAAGGGAGCAGCCCAGAGGAGAAGAAGAAGGGGTACATGGACTAGATGGACTTTATAAGCATGATTACAGTTTAATGATCTTCAGCTGAGTTTCAATAGTGTGTAAGATCTTGACTGTATATTTAAACATGGTGTTATTGTTGCTAATATAAATACTAATAGTGCTGCACTTTGGCAGGTACAAATAAGTCACAGTGTTTGTGTGTGTGAAAGATGGTGGCTAAGAAAGTTATGTTTGAAGTAATTTCATATTATACAACGATTCTGTCAAGGGCCCGAAGGCTCCTATTCTTTAAACGGACCAAAAACGCTCAGAGGACCGGTACTCAGTGCAGAAGGTTTACTGACAGAACTCAAAAATAAAGAACAAGGGGTGGATAGACGGAACACAAAGGGTTAACAGCAGGACACGGGAACCACACACGAACACAGGCTATGAGGGGGAAATCGGAAAACCTCTACGATCGCACACGCACGGGAACTCAGACACACTCAGGGAACTAGGAAGACCAAGTCACACACTCGCGGGGACGCAGACTCACTCAGGAACTCGGGACGGGGCATCCACCCTGGGCCACACACTCACTCGGGGACACAACAGGGGACGCTACAGACACACACAAAGCTGCCAGGGTCACGCATACAATGGGGACACCGCAGGCAGAGAAAACACAAAACAAGGAACACGGCCTGGGTCACTTACTCAAACACACCAGGCTACAGAGACGCAGACAGAATGCCGACGCAGAACACAGAGGAAAAACTCAACGAAAGGAAACACAGTTACTCACACACACGAGGGTTCCACAGGCGAAAAACAGACACAGCAGAAACAAAAGGGCAGGGGAATGTCTAGTGGAAAAAATGCTGGGGTTTAACTTCACAAGTAAGAAACTCAGGAGAAGGCAATGACCCAGCAATGAACTAAGGGACCTGAAGGGTATTTAAACGAGGGGACAAAACAAGAGACAGGTGAAAACAATTATCATCAAAACAAGGTAACATTCATGAACACAAATTAGATCCTGCTCAGTCCTACAAAATAAAAGTCCTTAACAGGAAGTCCATGGCAGGATCATGACAGATTCATGGTTTGAATATTCATATTTAAAATGTATTCATTTAGATTTGCATCCTGTGACCTGCTTATGAGGTTCTGGGCCTTAATAGAGCCCTCAGTGCCACCTACGGTCACTGTGACACAAGCACAGAGGCACAGAGCCAAGTTCCACTGTGGTAAGTTGTTATTTACATGAATCAGACAATGTAACTTAAAGATCATGGCTCATGGAATTTAAAAGAAATGTAATGTACATTTTCATCTTTTGCACATACCCATTCTCTGCAACCTATTGATGAGATGTTCATGTTTCTCAACTTCCTTGCCCTGGGTTCAAAACAGCGTGACCTTGCTGACCGTTATGGGGTCCACCACTGCCAGTCGGACCATCACAACGTGGAGCAACTTTCTATACGCTCTGCGAGAATATGGATACCAGAGGGGAACATCAGGGCACATCTACCAGCTGAGTTCAAGGACTACGCAGACACGACAGTGATCCTGGACTGCACAGAGCTGAAGTGCCAGTGCACAATTGAATGCATGGATCTTTCTTGCTGGCTTGGGCCTGATAATTATTAAGGTAAGACAACTACCTTTCTTTAGGCTCCTAAAACATTACATATTCCATTCTGGTTTCACACAACAATTATAAAATCAATTTTTATGACCAAGTTTACTTCCTGCTTCTGTAGAGTGTAGACGCACTTCTGCTTGCTCCTGCTTCTGCCAGTTTTACTTTACTTTTATTCCTTTTTACTTCATGCATTCTTACCCAATGATTTTATAATACACTTTTTAACATTATTTTACTCCTTTTTTACCGCATTTGGAATTTTAGTGAGGATTTTATTTTTAATTTTATTTTTGATCAACCTCCGATGACCATGCCTCCCTTCCCTGAGGACGATCACAGCAAACTCCTACAGAAAATCACTATGCTGGAAACTAAAGTGCAAAGGTTAGAGATGTACGTGGAGATAAATGGACTATCTGGGAAAGAGGACACTACTCTACCACTCTACCATAGTAGCAGACAAGAGCATGCTAGTATACAGATAACTAGCACTAACAAGACCGAGCAACAGGAGGGTTGTGTCCGGGTAAATAAAACTACTGGTATCAGTGCTCCTTGGCACGCTCTCGGAGCAAAGCCAAAGACTAAACCAGGACAAGCAACAGGCAGAATTCAGCGCCCAGAAATCTGTGATGCGACAGGCTGGCCAGCGTTACCATCCTCCTCAACTCCTGTGCAGAGGAGAGCACAGCCATGGATAACAGCTAAAGGGAAAAGGAGCAACAAAACTCCTAAGAAACTAACTGTACAGCTACAAAATAGATTCGCTCCACTACTGCAGGACTCTGGATCTTCATCTGATCACTTGGACAATCCTCCACATCCACAGAGAGGGGTAAGGTCTGAAAACTCAACAGAAGACAGAAAACTAAGAGGAAAGCTAACAGGGCCTCAGACTCTGATTGTGGGCGACTTGGCCATAAAAGATGTGAGACGGATGTGCAGTAACAACACAAAAGTGCTGTATTTCCCAAAAGATATGGTCTCTGACACTACTGACAAAATCCTGAGCATTGTTGCAGAAAACCCAACTGTGAAAAACCTCGTACTACACACAGGGGCAAATGATATTGTGAAGCAGCAGTCCGAAATCCTCAGAAAGGACTTTAATAATCTGCTAAACACAGTAAGGTCGCTAAATGCAGAGGTTTTTATCAGTGGACCTGTCAGACCACCAGTCAGAGGAGGAACTGAGAAATTCAGCAGGTTACTAGCACTGAACACATGGCTGTCAACTGCATGTGATGTCCACTCAGTACATTTTATTGATAATTTTAACCATTTCTGGGATCGCAGGCATCTTTTTAAGGGAGACGGATTGTCTCTAAATAAATCAGGAGTAAAAGCTTTCACCTCCAACCTATTTTTCTTCCTGCGCCACAATCTTCCCTCTGCCAAGGACAAGATACGACGGGAATCTGCCAAGGACAAGATACGGGAATCTAAACAAAATGAAGAAATATCAAAACATCCAAAGCCAACACTCCCCCCCGAATGCTCTAACATGGAGAGAAGTCAGAGCAAAGATGAGGAGGCCACACCCCCTCCACTAGCAGACACTGCCTGTGAGGATTCACTTCCCACAACCCCGCAAACCCTACCTAGTTCACCATCTTCCCGGGGCATCCCATTCCCCATCACCAAGAACCTCGCCAACCTGATGAAGCACATCACTACTGGGCCCAAACTGACCTCCTCCCCCAGTGTCATTTTCACCCCCAGAAGTCCCTCAAAGCGGCATGCCCCACCAATTCCTCAGCAAGCTCTGCTGCAATCATCACAGCTGCAGCATCCACCACCCCCTCCTCCACGCCGTCACCAAAATCATTCTTTGTCTCCACAGCCTGATAACAGCACAGGAAGCTCTAACTGATATGTGCTGGGTCCAGGCTGCAATACTGTTAGTCATGGCTCTCTCCAGGAAAAGCCGGGGCCCAATATGCAAATAGCTGTTTCAATCCCAGTTTTGATAGGTAACAGAAAAAGTTTGGTAAATCTACAGAGAAATAAGACTTACCCAACGCATTCTGCAAATTTATGTATCCCTTGCCAACCACAGTATGTCCCAGAACATGGGGAAAACAATGTTTTTAACACAGTAAATTTAGCTCTTTTAAATGTCAGGTCTTTGGTAGGCAAATCATTTTTAATCAATGATTTTATTATTAAGCACAAGCTTGATTTTATGTTTTTAACCGAAACATGGTTAGGACAAGATAATAATGCTGCAGTTCTTATTGAATCAACCCCTCCAAATTTCAGTTTTATGAGTGAAACAAGAATACATAAGAAAGAAGGTGGAGTTGGTATTTTATTTAGTGATAGCCTCAAATGCAAAAACATATCATATGGAAAGTTTGACTCCTTTGAATATGTTGCTATTCATACCAAATCCTCCTGTCGAGCAACATTTGTAACTATTTATAGACCCCCAAAGTACAATGCACATTTTTTGGACGAGTTTGCTAAATTACTATCTATTGTATGCATTGATTTTGATTGTATTGTTTTAGTGGGTGACTTTAACATTCATGTTGATAATCTCAATGATGCAAGTGCAAATGAACTCTTGAACATCCTGGACAACTTTGGGCTTTCTCAGCATGTAACAGATCCAACACACATCAAGGGACACACACTGGATCTAATAATCTCTAAAGGTCTTAATATTTCTGAGG
The DNA here is from genome assembly GCF_900324485.2 of Mastacembelus armatus. NCBI lineage: Eukaryota > Metazoa > Chordata > Actinopteri > Synbranchiformes > Mastacembelidae > Mastacembelus > Mastacembelus armatus. The sequence continues at coordinate 17,715,934 of NC_046650.1, read as the reverse complement.
TGGTGGTGACCGATGTTGCTCTTTCTGATCATTACTGTGTTTTTTTTTAAAACAACCACCCCTGCTGTTTTGAACACAGGTGAAACAGAGGTAGTCAAAAAGCGGAACATCAACGAGAAGAGCTGTGCATTATTCATTCAGGCTTTTACATCATCACCAACCATGCCATCAGCCCCTGTTGATGATCTTGTAAGCAGTTTCAGTTCCAAAGTTATGACTGTTATTGATTCCATTGCCCCAATTAGGGCCAAGGTATTGTCAGCAAGAAAAAAGTCAAAGTCACCTTGGAGAAAAGCCACAGTGGTTAAAATTCAGAAAAGAATATGCAGACAAGCAGAACGCAGGTGGCGAAAAACCAAACTCCAGGTTCATTTCGACTTGTACAAAGAGAGTCTTCAACACTATAACCAAAAACTAAAAAATGCAAGGCAATCATTTTTCTCAGAGGTTATCAATAGAAACAGCAATAATGCCCGCACATTGTTTTCTGTTGTAGACAGACTCACAAACCCAGCACCCTCTCTTCCTTCTGAACTACTGTCCAAAAAGTCATGCAATGATTTTGCAGCCTTTTTCACAGACAAAATATTAAAGATAAGACAAACTATATCAAGCTGCAGTCCTAGGAACATGACAATATCACCTGTGCCTCCTTGTTCTCCAGTGAATCTAGAACATTTTGATCTCCTTGATCACAGAGCTCTGGCAGAAACGCTTCTACAATTAAAATCTACATCATGCTGCCTTGATATTTTACCAACAAATTTTTTTAAAAATGTTTTTAACAGCTTAGCTCCAGATGTATTGCAGATTGTCAATAGTTCTCTTCAGTCAGGGCAGTTTCCCCAGGCCTTAAAAACTGCTGTTATAAAACCTCTTCTTAAAAAGCCTAATCTAGATGCTTCAGCAGTAAGTAACTACAGGCCAATATCAAATCTTCCATTTCTGGGAAAAATAATTGAAAAAGTAGTTTTTCAACAAATTAACAGATTTATGGTGCAAAACAATCTTTTTAATGCACTTCAGTCTGGATTTCGCGCACACCACAGCACAGAGACTGCACTTATTAAAATTTTAAATGATTTACATTTAAATAATGATGAGTCCAAAACCTCTGTTTTAGTACTACTGGATCTCAGTGCTGCATTTTGACACAGTTGATCATGATGTGCTGCTTCATAGACTAGAAGCTTGGGTGGGAGTTACTGGCTCAGTGTTAAATTGGCTAAAATCTTACTTACAAGATAGAGACTATTTTGTCTCACTTGGTAACTATGAGTCTGAGCAAACAAAAATGAAATGTGGGGTTCCTCAGGGGTCTATTCTTGGTCCTCTCTTATTCAATATCTACATGCTGCCCCTTGCTCAGATTATGGAATACTACAACATTGACTACCATACCTATGCAGATGACACCCAACTTTATATATCAGTATCATCTCATGATTATAGTCCTCTAATTTCATTATGTGAGTGTATTAATCAAGTCAAAGAATGGATGTGCCAGAATTTTCTCCAGCTTAATACAGACAAGACAGAAGTGATTGTTTTTGGCCCCAAAAATGAAAGGTCAAAGGTCATTGCTCACCTTGACTCCATGTCATTGAAAGCTACAAATCAAGCCAGAAACCTTGGTGTAATCATTGACTCAGACCTGAATTTTAACAACCACATAAAATCCATCACTAAATCTTCCTATTACCACCTGAAAAACATTGCTAGAATAAAAGGTTTTCTGTCTACACAAGATGCAGAAAAACTTGTTCACGCATTTATCTTCAGTAGGTTAGATTATTGTAATGGCTTGTTCACAGGTCTTAGCAAAAAGTCAATCAGGCAGCTGCAGCTAATCCAGAATGCTGCTGCCAGAGTCCTTACAAACACCAAGAAACTGGACCATATCACACCAGTTCTCAGATCACTACACTGGCTTCCCGTTAGTCAAAGCATAGATTTTAAAATTTTATTGCTAGTTTATAAAGCACTAAATGGTTGTGGACCAAAATATATCCAAGATATATTGGTTCCCTATGAGGTTTCCAGACCCCTCAGGTCATCTGGGACAGGTCTATTGTGTGTTCCCAGAACCAGAACCAAACAAAGTGAAGCAGCATTTAGTCACTACGCTCCTCACTTGTGGAACAAACTTCCTGAACACCTGAGGTCTGCTCCAACTGTCAGCTCATTCAAATCTGGACTGAAAACTCTGTTGTTTACTGCTGCCTTCGAATAATTGTTATCTTTGTTTTCTTAATGTGCTTTTATGTTTTATTTTAATTTACTTTACTTGATTTAAATTTATTTTATGTTAAATGTCTTTATTTTTAAATGCTCTTTCAATGCTTTTAATGCTTTTAATGTAATTGTATGCCTTGTAAAGCACTTTGAATTGCGTAGTGTATGAAAGGTGCTATACAAATAAATTTGCCTTTGCCTTTGCCTTTGCCTTTAATGAATTATTACCTCTAATTATTATAAAAAAACTTTCATGTAACATTTAAATATGTACATTAAAAGAGGCTGAGAAAAATTCTTACTTAAGATTTCATCTAAAATGTTCTTCTAAACAGCAAATATCAGCCAATTAACAGCATTCTGTAGAAGAAACATAACAGGCCACTGGAGTCTAATTTTCTAGGGAGCCACTGAGGTAAGAATAAAAAAAAGAAAGTCAATTTTCTTTCATTGTTTTAATATTTTCATTGTCTCTGGGAATCCTCTGAATAAACATGTCATGTGTGTATGATCTGGCCCTGGATGGGACCTTCTTAATGAATGTGTGCCCTCACTGACCTTAATATATGGGCAGTCAACTTAGTTTGCTACATTAGGGCATTTAATGTCAACAAGGCCAAACCCAGACTTGTCATACACAATGCCATCAGGTGATGACCCCATCCAGGGTGCATCTGGGTGGATGAGAAACCACAGGGATGGTGGTTTACCTCCCGTGCCCTGCAGTACTCCTTGACTGCTGTAGGTTCCATTTAAAACCCCCATCTCATGTCAGCAGTCTGATAGCTGGGTTTCAGAAGTCTTTTTGCAAGGTTTTTGGCAGAGCTGCTCTGTGTCCTGGTGTGACAAACCTGTCTGAATTTGGAGGAGGTGATGTGGGTTTGTCTTAATTGGTCTCAGTCAATGCAGGAACTCTGCTTTTTAGAACTGTTTGCAATTTTGTGTGATGTCTCCAGTGTTGTGGCTAAGGACATCATGTGGTGCTGCTGGTGTTCAGTGCAGACAAAGAGCAGGTAGAGGGTCTGTAACCGTGAAGTGGCAGTTGTGGGGGAGAAGGAGCATCTTTGTGTGGGCAGATTTCTGGGACCGTCTTTGCTGGCATGTGATATGACACTTCCTTCTTGCACTTTTCCAAATGCAGAGTCAACCAGAGGAACACGGATGCCCGTAGCCATAGTTGTTATTAAGGAAGCCACATCACTGGGAAGATCACTATATACTTCATCCACCCTGAGTGTGGAAAGTTCAGGCAGAAGTGAACTGACGCCCTCGTATAAGTTGCTCCTATGGAAAAGAACAAAAATATTTAGATAAATAAATGAAATTAGCCAAAGTTAGAAATGAATAAAGTTGAACCAAAAAGATTTATTTCTTTATTTATCTAAAAAGCCTGAAGAGACGATTTGTTTGTCTGTTTTTTGGCTGAAAGACATTGTATTGCATGATCAGGTGAGGACAAATGTACCTGTCCCACCAAAACCTTGTGTAGTTGAACCTTTTCACATAAGTTGACATGGTCTGTGAGAATTTTTTAAAGGTCAACAAAGTATTGTTTAAAGATTTGACCCAACTTGATCTAAAGTCTCTCTGATATGATTACTACGGAAAATGTCTTTATTTATTAATCATAATAATAACAATAACACTATTACTGTGTAAGAACCATTACTTACCATGGTCAATCAATGAATATACACACATCTGTTACATTATGATCAAAGTGCAGTTATAAAAGGGGAATGCATGAGGACAGTGGGAATTGTTTTTAAATGCGTCATTAAATTCTAAAGAATAACATGAACAAATAACGACCAAACAGTTTGTGGGAGCCAAAAAATAAATTATAGCCAAATGATTATTTTGTATTATTATTATTATCATTGACTGTCTCAGTTTCTATGAATTCCAGTGCTTAGCACCAACATTTACAATATCCCAAAACAACAGGGTTCTTTACGGCCTGTGAAAAGGAACATGCATTTAAAATAACTTCGAGCAAGCGCACAATGATTCACAGAAACTTGACTGAGGAACAGAACCCGTCTTAGAATCCAGCCTGCTCTGAACCTGCAGGAGAACTTTCCCTTACGCTCAAGTTGTGAGGCTTTTGGCTTTTCCTCACTGATAACACTCAGTCCTAATGGTTACTTCTCCTGGGCTTGAATCCTTATTTGACACTGAGATTATGTATTTAAAAGGTTAATGGTTAATAGTTCATGAACGAAAACAGAAAAGTGGTATCACCACCACACACAATGCTGCACTAGTGTTATCTAAGTCAGCATGTACGATAAGTTTTGTAAAGACACGTCTTACCTTCATAATTGTCGATGTAGCTTGAAGCCCTTCTCTTTGTTTGTCACTGATGTTTCACTAAGTGTCTGTATAATCCGTCCCACGTCGTCGACCGTAGTCCTTGGTAGATCTTGGAGCGAGCGAGTGAAAAACGCCATAATTGCAATGGACACTGTGGATGCCGGAAGTGATTGACCTGGCTGACCTGGAATTCGGAAGAGCGTGTGCATATGGCCTAAAACTTCCAGGACATGTGAAATTTTGACTCTGTTCCTTCTGAGAGAATCTTCTCAAAAACAGGGCAGATACTCACCGAGAGAAGAAATCGGATCAGTCCAAGCTGAGGCATCTGACTTTGTTGAATGCCAACCTTCACTGAGGACATTAATACTGTTTGCTCGAGTTTGGTTCTGTTCTGTGGATTTGTTTGCAGTTTTTTGTTCATTTGTGCAATAAAAATGTTTGATTCAAATATTAAACAAAAGGAAGAACAGTTTTGTAACAGAATACATGCACAAAATTAGACAATTATAAGGCTTCTCATAAAAACACCGCACATGAAAGAGTTTTCAACACACAAACCATTAATTTCTGCAAAGGCCTACAAAAAATCCTAAATTAAGAGCCGTTCAGGAGTCGAAAGAGCCGACTGTGAAAAGAGCCGAACTTCCCATCACTAATGGACACTGTGGATGCCGGAAGTGATTGACCTGGCTGACCTCGAATGCGGAAGAGCGTGTGCATATGGCCTAAAACTTCCAGGTCAAGTGAAATTTTGACTCAAAAATTTGTAGGACTACTGAAATACATGATACACACTTCCATCCATCCATCCATCCATCCATCCATCCATCCATCCATCCATCCATCCATCCATCTTCTTCCGCTTATCCGGGACCGTGTCGCGGGGGAAGTAGCCTAATCAGGGATACCCAGACTTCCTTTTCCTTGACACTTCCTCCAGCTCTTCTGATGGGACACCGAGGCGTTCCCAGGCCAGCCGGGAGACATAGTCCCTCCAGCGTGTCCTGGGTCTTCCCCGGGGCCTGCTCCCGGTGGGACATGCCCTGAACACCTCCCCAGGGAGGTGCCCAGGAGGCATCCAAAACATCCCACAATCCCACAAACATCCCCTAATGTTTCCCACACTATTACTGAACCAGCCCCCCTCATCCTCGTGCCAATCATAAATGTTTTCTGCTTCATTTAAAAACTGTTTCAGCTCCTCCCAGTACATGTCATTAGTCTTAGACACTGACAGATGAGGATTAGGTGTCCACCCTTTTACAAGACGTTTAGCTTCCTGGGTGAGGCCTACAGAACAGACTGCTTTTCCTTTTCTGTCAGTGTAAAGAGTCTTAAGAGTTATTCTTTGTGGCCCTAGTTTTTCAAATTTCTGTGGATAATCTAAGTCAGGGCCTGGAGTGTGTTTATAGTGAAGAGTGACATGCATCTGCTCTGGAGTGAGGCTCTCTGTGTGGGGTGGTTGAGGATCAGGCAACAGGCGCAGGAGCTGCTCTCCTGTCCGTCCAGGGTCAGGCGTGGGCAGGTCTAGAGGCCACCAGTAGTGAGGTGCCCCTTGTTTTAGCACTACATAGGAGGGGATTTCTTCCCCTGGACCTATTGCTGCCATTCCATTGGTAGTGGGCACCATGGATATTTTTAGTTTGCTCAGCAGATCTCTGCCCAGTAGATTAACTAGACAGCTTGGGCATAAAACTGCCATTGCCTTTTCCTGAAAGCCAGATGCCTCATCCTTAATCACAAGGCTTTGAGAGAAACTACAAGGAGTGACCTGTCAATTTGGTGATTTCACAAAGATATGTTTATCCCCTCTTGTCACTCCAGGAATCCTGTCCCTCAATACTGTTCTGTCTGCTCCTGTATCACACAAAAATTTTATTTTTACTCCATTAATTTTTAGCATCCTAATGGGCATCACTTTATTCCCTTCTGCATTATAATAAGTCTCCACAATTTCACTAAGATCCAATTCTTCAGTGTTTGAGGGGTCTAGTCATGCATTAAGGTTATGGGGTTCAGGTCGGTTGTACTCATCTGGCCGTCTATGCCTCTTCCTATTCTGTCTCTGTCGTGGTCGATCACACTCTCGTGCAAAATGTCCTGGTCGACCACAGTTGTAGCATGTGCCATCTTTTTCTCCTTCATCTCTGAACCTGCTATCTTGCCTATCTGGGCCTCCTCTGCCCCTGCCTCTTCCTCTGAATCCTGCTCTGCTGTACTGCTGGGGGCCCCCCCGGGCTCTGCCACTGCTCATCACATCCAGGAGTGCAAACACAGCAGCCTTAGATTGCTGTTCTGATTTATGTTTTTTGCATGTCTTGTGCATGTTGTGCATAATTCATTATCTGAGTGACTCCATCTGTGGGAGTGTTAATGTTAAGTTATCGTATGTGATGCATAATGGAAGGGCGTAAACCACTCAGCAGGGCCTGCTTTAACTGCTGCTGATAGGCTGAACCAGGGGCCTCCTCAGGTTCCAATCCACTGTTTGCTTTAAACACTTCCTCTAACCTTCCTGTATATTCCTGTACATCCTCATCATCTTTCTGTTTACACTGAGCAATGGTTTGGCAATCAGGGGGTTTGACAAAAGCATCTCTAATCCTCTCTATTAATGTTGTAACCTGAGCTTCCAGCGCGGGGTCGTCTGAGGGCAAAACGACTCCGGCTGGGTTCCGTCCAGTATATCCCCCTCTAACTCCCCCATACCTGTGTCCTAAAGCTTTTCTACATACTGAATCTATTTCCTGCCCATCTTAATTATATGTCTGTCTGAGTTACTGTAGGTTGTTACTCCATTGACGGACGTTAGAGAGTGGATCTCCCAGCCCCTTAACTGCATCTTCTAGTTCTTTACAGGACCAGGGTCTCCTCACCAGGAGGAGAGGTCTGTTATCCCCCCTCACCCCAAAATGAGGGTTGGGCACTTCAATTGCTGGGAAGATGCTCATAGGATCTTCCAGCGGTGGCCAGGGAGGCGGGTCAGGACGGGGCCCAAGCCATGACCCATCACCCTGGGGGTTTTTAAATGGGTTCGTGTCAGACATAGCTGCTGCTAATTGTTGAACCTCATTAACCAGGGGACTATACAACTTTCCCGTTCTAGTGCGACTGGGGCTAGGTAGGACAGGTCCCACTATCTCACTGGGGGGGACCTGGGGACCCGGTGTTATCGCTGACTCCGCTGCCCCCGCCTCAGCGGCTTATGCCTCGGCGTTCTTCCTGTTGAATTAGTGCTTGTGGACGCCCTACAAAATCAGCTGGATCCTCTTGGAGAGCTGCTATGAGGGACTTTTTATCACCTTTCTCCTTATCTTTTTCTCTTTTTGCCTGCATTCCACAAAGCCGTCTCCTTTCTGCCTGTTCCTGCCAGCTTCTATAATCTGTAATTTAAGTTTATCAGTTTTCTTAGGTCCTGCTATCGCCGCTTCTGCTTTTAATTGAGTTACCAATTTATCGCATGCGCAGGTTTCCAGTTTCCCAGGAAACTCATACTTTTTCTTCCATTCACTCAAGTATCTTGCTGATCCGGGGGAATAGGTATTCATAAATTTAGGATCCCCGTTAATTGGGGTTTACCGTTTCCCTTTCCCATAGTTGCAACTTGGCACAAGCAAACGATCAGTCACAACAGCATGTGGATCGTCCACTGTATCAGGCTTCTACAGGTACTAATTACCTGCGGATACAGCCGTCCACCACACTCAACTTCTCAATTTTTACTTGTGCCCAACAAATAACACACAGTTTCAGTGGGAAGTGACACCGTTCTACTTGGTTGGCAATTGCCTGTCCAACGTTCCCTTTTCATCAATAACCAAACAAATAAGCATTCACATTCACTCCACAGTACTGTTTAATGTGGCCCCTAGTGTCCCTGACACCGGAAATACCTCATCATGTCCCTGACATGGGAGATTATTTTGCCATGGTCTTTTATCCAAGTGGTCTTGTCTAACAGTTTTTCACCGTTCGTGCATTCGAATCAATCTGATCCTAATCCCGCTCTGCAACGGTATTTAATTTAGACTCAAACATTATTTTTTCTGACGTCCATTCACACAGTTTCACCCGCGGATCTTTACCTGATTTGACGCGAAGGTTCCCTTCACGGTTTCCGTCAGACAGTTGGGCTGAGAGGATGTTTCCAGACGGGGACCTGCCGACCTCCCAACGAATTCACGTGGGTGGATTTTCTCCAGCCGTCTAACGACTGACTCTGCAGAGATTCACGGCGTCCTCGTCCTCCTCTTCATCCAAACTGTCGTATTGGAAACACCAATAAATATGTCAGGTTTACGCTACACTGACATGGTTCTTTTCCTGAAGGCAATGAAACACACGACAACTTTGTACCGAGTATATGCCTGGAAGTGAAAAAGGCCTCAGTTGCAGACGGAGAGAAGAGACTTTCTTCTCTCCCCCATCCGACCTTGACTCTCCTTCACCTCCTTTCACAGAGCAGTCCTTTATTTTTATAGTGAGGAACAAACAAGGCACATGATGCGTGGGTGCAGTGAGAAGTTTCAGCTCATCATTCACACAGGCAATAAGGTTATGAGGTTTATCTGGTAAGATAGACACCTGCTAAAACATCTTACACAAACATGGTATTGTCTTCAAATCATGTTACACAATGACAACAATTGTACTTTTGACCTCATGACCCCAACAATCATTATGTGTCACAACCACTTATTAGGTTTAAGGGGTAAGTACTTTTTCACATATGGCCAGGCAGGTTTGGACAGCTTTGCTCCCTAATAAATAAAGTCCTGATTTTAAGAGCTGCATTTTTCATTTACATGGGTTAACTTTGTGTAATAAAATTAGTTTGAAGATTGTGTGTGACAAAACTGTAGATATGTTAATTTAGTGTAGAGTTTCCTCCAAAGTGAGACCTCTCACTGTTCAGAGGATGTAAAACTACTGTCCAGTGACATCACACCGATCACTGTGACATCACTGATCAATACTGATCAATAGTGTTACGCCCCAGCCTAGGGGTTGCCGGAGCGTAACACGATTGTGGAGTTTTCCTCCAAACCTCTTCCACTCTCAACAAACACGAACGAGACGAACTACAATTAACGAGAATATTTATTCTGTTTAAACACAGAATACAATACAGAATGTTCAAAACAAACAAAACGCTAATTTAGCCCTACTCAAACAAAAACGCTCCGTGAGCCCTACGATACTATACGAATACTGGAAAACAAACACAAACGCTAAATATAGCCCTATGGTCTCAATCAAAAGAAACAACACAAAATCACAGGTCGTCAGCCTGGAAACTCCTAAAACAAACAGGAGAAAACAAAACACAAACGTAACCTACGAATCTGAATATGACTAATCAAAAATAACGAAAATACTATCAACACTAAATCTACAAAACGAAACAAAACCTAGTCTCTAACTCGAAGTCGAAATCTTTATCAAAATAGCTGGGAATGGCAAAGCTGGGAGAAATAGCTCTCCTAAGCAGCAGTCCGTGGGCTTCTTGTCGTTCTTCCGGGAAGTGTTGGACCAATCCCGGAAGTCCAATCCACGGGTAATCCTACGTCCACGCCCACTCCATCCTCCGTCACACCCACACACATACACACACGAAATGGGGAGGGCCAATAACACACAACCACACACACATAATGACCCCTAGGGTCATAACAATAGTGAGTGTCAGACTGTGAGAGTCAGGAGGAGTCAGAGTGAAGAAGAAGACAAAGCGTCCTCTGTTCTTCATCCATCGTCCATCAGCTCCTTCACCTCCATTTTCTCTCTGATCCAAAGTCAGATCTGATCAACAATCAAAGACTGATCAAACTGATTGATCAGCCATCAGAGGAGTTGGATCAGTGGAGCTGCTTCTGTTCCTGATGTCCACTGAATTGTCCTGGACTCTATTCACTTGTCTCTCTGCAGAAGAGACAGAAGACAGTCAGAGAAAAACAACTAGACAAACAAACAAACAACCAGAGACAAACACAGAGACCTCGGACCTTTGACCTCAAGTTTTACTTCTTTCTCCATCAGGACTCTTCCCTCCCTGTAGACTCTGCAGGTGAAGGTTCCTCTGTCTCTGCCTGTTGGATGTTTCAGGGTCAGACTGAGGTCTCCAGTTCTCAGCAGGTCTTTCTTCATCTCTGTTCTGTTTCTGTAAAACTCGTCCTGTTCTTCAGGTCGGTCAGAGCCGTCCTGATACACATGGATCTTCCTGTAGATCCAGTTCATCCACTCCACTCTGACGTCTTCAGGCAGTTCAGCTGTGGTTATGAAGGGCAGCTGGACAGACTCCGCCCCTGAGTCCACCTCCACCTGTGGGACTGAGAGGACAACAGACACAACATGAGCTGGACAGACAGCAGCAGGCAGCTGTGATCTCTCTCTGATCCACACATGGAGCTTTTTAAACCCTGACAGAGCGGATTGGACTGGGTCTAACAGAATTTCTCCTCTAGATCCAGGACTGAAGACTGGGACAGTTAGCTGAGCATAAAGACTGACCTTTGACTTTCAGCTGCATCTCTTTCTCCATCAGGACTCTTCCCTCCCTGCTGTAGACTCTGCAGGTGAAGAATCCTCTGACTGTTGGATGTTTCAGGGTCAGACTGAGGTCTCCAGGTCTCAGCAGGTCTTTCTTCATCTCTGTTCTGGTTCTGTAAAACTCGTCCTGTTCTTCAGGTCGGTCAGAGCCGTCCTGATACACATGGACCTTCCTGTAGATCCAGTTCATCCACTCCACTCTGACGTCTTCAGGCAGGTCAGCTGTGGTTATGAAGGGCAGCTGGACAGACTCCGCCCCTGACTCCACCTCCACCTGTGGGACTGAGAGGACAACAGACACAACATGAGCTGGACAGACAGCAGCTGGCGACTGTGATCTCTCTCTGATCCACACATGGAGCTTTTTAAACCCTGACAGAGCGGATTGGACTGGGTCTAACAGAATTTCTCCTCTAGATCCAGGACTGAAGACTGGGACAGTTAGCTGAGCATAAAGACTGACCTTTGACTTTCAGCTGCATCTGTTTCACCATCAGGACTCTTCCCTCCCTGCTGTAGACTCTGCAGGTGAAGAATCCTCTGACTGTTGGATGTTTCAGGGTCAGACTGAGGTCTCCAGTTCTCAGCAGGTCTTTCTTCATCTCTGTGCTGTTTCTGTAAAACTCGTCCTGTTCTTCAGGTCGGTCAGAGCCGTCCTGATACACATGGACCTTCCTGTTATATATGTCCCTCCACTCCACTGTGACGTCTTCAGGCAGGTCAGCTGTGGTTATGAAGGGCAGCTGGACAGACTCCGCCCCTGATTCCACCTCCACCTGTGGGACTGAGAGGACAACAGACACAACATGAGCTGGATAGACAGCAGCTGGCGACTGTGATCTCTCTCTGATCCACACATGGAGCTTTTTAAACCCTGACAGAGCGGATTGGACTGGGTCTAACAGAATTTCTCCTCTAGATCCAGGACTGAAGACTGGGACAGTTAGCTTAGCTTAGCACAAAGACTGACCTTTGACTTTGAGCTCCACCTGTTTCACCATCAGGACTCTTCCCTCCCTGTAGACTCTGCAGGTGAAAGTGTTTGTGTCTCTGCCTGTTGGATGTTTCAGGGTCAGACTGAGGTCTCCAGGTCTCAGCAGGTCTTTCTTCATCTCTGTTCTGTTTCTGTAAAACTCGTCCTGTTCTTCAGGTTGGTCAGAGCCGTCCTGATACACATGGACCTTCTTGTCATCCCAGTCCTTCCACTCCACTGTGATGTCTCCAGGCAGGTCAGCTGTGGTTATGAAGGGCAGCTGGACAGACTCCGCCCCTGATTCCACCTCCACCTGTGGGACTGAGAGGACAACAGACACAACATGAGCTGGACAGACAGCAGCAGCAGCAGCACTGACACATTTTCTTTGACTGTATGAAGCGAAATACTTGTAGTGGAAACAGGTCTGACTGGTTCCAGTCTGAAATCTGTCCCATTGGTCCATTTAATAGAGACAGAGTCTGGGGTGTGTGAACAACCAACAGCACAACTCCCTGTTTCTTCACTAACTTAGTGTCATTGTCAAATGTCCAGATCAAACCTTTATTTACTTGCTCTGACTTAGGATTAGTGGCCCATGATGGGACTCCACTAACTGGGAGGACAAACTGCACATTTCCATGTTTCTATGTCATTTTAGTTTGTGGACGTTTCATTTGAGACACAAATGAACAAGGACAAAGAAATGATGCTCCATGGAGGTGGACTCTCTGAAGGTGGACCTCTCAGCTCCTGAAAGGACAACAGACACAACATGAGCTGGACAGACAGCAGCAGGACTGACAGGAACAGCAGCTCCCTGTTCCATCCTTCTCTAACAGAAACCAATGGAAACTAGTTTGTGAATGAAGACATGTTTCATTGTTCCTGACATTTGGAGCAGTTCCCACAGAACGAGTCAGGAACCAATCAGATGAATGAATCAGTAACAGTGTTCCTGAAGAACTGACTCAGGGACTGTGCAGTCCATGATGACAAAGGACTGAGACCAGACTCTGAGACTCTGTTAGTGAGATTATTGGGAAACTACAGTTACAGACAAAATCCAACAATTACACAGCTGGATAGAAAAGGTCAGAAACAACAAGAACATGTTTGTTGTCTGGTCCCACTGGACTGGAACTGGACTAATGACTGCAGTGTTACTAAAGTCCAGGTTTCAGTCCTGATTGAGGATCATCAGCAGCTACTTATTAGAGACTGATTCATTCTCTGTTTGGTCCTGAAATGAGCTGAGACACAGTCAAAGATCAACTACAGGAAACATGGTAACCAACAGCATTATGGGTAATGTAGTAGTGACATACCTGTCCTGAAGTAGTAAAAATATATGAAAAGACCCACAGCAACAGCAAGAACCACAAGAACCACAGACACAGCAACAAGACCTTTGGCCCAGGGTGGAAATGGATCTGTGTAGAACCGAAACAAAGAAGAACATGACGTCTGACCTCTGACTTGTACCTACAGATGTGACCTCTGACCTGTACCTACAGCAGGTGTTGGTGCTGACCTTTGACCTGCAGCTCCACATCTGCCAGTCTTCGTTCGTTTCCAAACGCTGTGATGGTGCACGTGTAGGTGCCGCTGTCAGAGAGGCGGGGTTTTCTCAGAGTGAGGCTCAGGTCTCCAGTGATCAGAGCGTCAGTTTTCATCGACGTTCGGTCTCTGTAACGCTGGTTTTGGTTTTTGAGGTCATCACCTTCTGGGCCGCGCTGGTGGATGGTTGAAGGTGTGAGGTCGTAGCGGCTCCACACCACTGTGGGACGCAGAGGTACATAAGAGATCTGACAGGGCAGCAGGACTGACTCCGCCCCCTCATACACCTCTACACCAAAGGCATGCTGGGAAACTGTGAGGACACAGAGACAGAAACGTGCATCAGTGGTTCAAACTGGACTCAGATGTTGTTGCTGACTAACACTTCTTGATAATGTTTGTTTCCTGCCTCCAGTGGTGTCTTTAGGCATAATCAAGCATATTTTGAGCACAGCCCTGAAAATATTTGGTCCTGTCAAAGGTTCACACTAACACTAAGTTAACCCTAAGGTCACGGGCTGATTTTAGAGCTAGGCAGAACTAATTACAGCATGGAGAGAGGGTTAGTAATTTAGTGACGGACATGAAGGACAAAGCAGGAGAAGCAGGTGGAAACTTCACTGACTTGCAGTCATAAAAGCATAAAACGTTCTGGTGTGAACACCTGGCCTCCTGGATATTTCAAGAAAAGGAATGTAAAATGAAACAATTAGCACATTACAGTGTGTAGGAAATGACGTTGATGGTCAAAAAATGAAATGATTGCAGACATAACGTCTGGCTTCAACACAAACCACTGATACATTTTCTGCTGAATGCAAGTCGTCCCCTAAGTTACACACACTGCTGTAAATTAAACCAGTGAAACCTTTTGCCTCCCTTGGCAAATATTGTGTGGCCACAGATGATGGACAGGCTCTTATTTCTTACAAATTAAAACTTTGGAAAGAGGGAAGATAAATGTCTATGTATCGACATATCTCTATTTAAACTCTGATCTGGTTCCCTGGTTCACATTAGACACAAACACTGTGTGAAACTACCAGTTACCAAGTGAAGTTTCATGACATTTGGTCTCATGTTCAGTGTTTATTAAGAAGGAATTTCATTGATATTGTTTGTCTTTTTCCTTTAGAGCTTCAGCTTCACAGGTTGGTCCTGTTGGATTTCTTTGATCTACTGTGGGTCCAGATTTGTGCTGTTGGTTCTGTTTCCTGTTGGTCACTGATTTACTGTAGATTTGCTCTTTTTGATCCACTGGACAAGTTCAGAACCAACTAATTCCAGTCAGTGTGTTCACATCTCATCACGCAAAGTTAATATAGTTCTTCCATGACCTGCAGTGACCTGGGGACTGTCTATGATTGATGGTCATGATGCAAAGACGCAGCTTATTTCTGTCAGTCTGTCATGGTTGAAGTTGTGTCTTCTAGTCTGGATTTGAGAGGAGATGAGGTTTCTTCATTTTTAGGCCTGAATGATTTGAATATTGGTCAACATGAAAGTATTTGATAAGAACACAGATATTTGGTCCTTTTTCTTCTCAGTCCTTTGGCCTGTGAATCAGACCATCATGGTGGAGATTCTCAGTCATCCAGGTGAAGTTATCTACAGTATTTTAGGTTGAAACATTTCATTACTCATTCAGGTAGCTTCATCACTCTAAGGGAAAGCTGGTATGAAATCTCAAATTTATCCTTTGGGTTGGTTTTACTCCACCCCTAGCCCAAATAGGCTCATTTTGTGAACTCTGTCCAAAATATGAACATCACTGTTTTGAAAAGAGTGTCCTGTTTCCTCTAAATGGAGGTGCACAGCTGACTGTGGTCCTGAGGAGCTGCTCCTCCTGTGCTGGACCATCCTCCTTGTAACTGGTTGTTTGGTTTCTCCAATGTAGAGTTCTGAGCTTTCTTCCTTACACTGGACAGCAAAGACCATGTGATGGCCGCCCCGTGGCCACCCACAGCTGAGACTAATGTCGGTAATCCTCAAGCACTACACATCTGAGTTTCTTTAGTTTAAGTTAATTTCAATTTATTTTACATTAGTTTACAGATTACACAAATAAATCACACATTTTGTTTCACAGTATATTTATTTTGCATGTGGACAATACATTGTCTTCCATCTGTAGCGTGCACAGTTAGGAAATTTTTGTATAGTCACATTTTAATTTAGTTACTTTTAAGCATATTTTCTAATCATTATTTCTTTGAGTTACCAGTGCTGGGATGCCGATGGTGGTTGGTGCTGCTCCTGGAGGGATGTTCTGGCAGGCCTCAGGCAAAGGATGGACTCCAGGAAATAAAACACTTAAATAGAGGTAGGGGCCAATTGGACTGTACTATGTGCTGGCCACCTTGTAGGGGAAGTTGGGAAATTTGTTTGGAGGTTTTGTTTATTTGTATAAGTTATGTTAGAAGTTTTAGATATTTGTTGGGTTAATATTTCATTGATGATATTGGGATTGAGATTAATTTAATATTTATTTGCTATTTGTAGATTGTTTCTTTGTTATCCCCCTGTGTGTGTTAAGTGGTCTGATCAGCCACTATATATGTCTCCTTCTGTGTTCAGTCTGTGGGTCACTTTCTCTTTAGTTAGTTTCCACAGTGGTGTCCTTTTTTTAAATTGATTTAGCCTGAGTTCAGTTTGGTTTCTTTGACTGGTTTTAAGAGCTCATGCTATGATTATAAAGTTAAGTTATTGTCTATTTCTTTTTGGGGAAATAAAAACCCATTTTTTTCGGATATTTTTGTCTGTGTCCTCGTCTGTGCCGGCTCGGTCGCTTACAGACCACATGGCTGTTCTTTTGCTTTTGTGTCCAGTCTTTATGGGGAACCAGTCTCTGTCTTGTGTTGGTAGGTTTGAAATGAACTGGTATCTGATGCTTCCCAAAAATCCTTTTAAAATCCTTTTAAACCTCTGTGTGGGTTCCCTCAGGGGTCCATCTCAGGGCCCCTTTAGTTAAATCTTTACATGTTTCCTTTAGGCCAGTTAATACACAGCAATAATGTGTCCTACCATAACTATGCAGATGACACTCAGATTTACATTTCACTCACAGCAGGTGAATATGGACCAGTGGATTCACTGTGCAGCTGTATTGAACAGATCACTGTGTGGATGAAAAAACAACTCTCTCCAAATAAACAGAGACAAGACTGAAATAATCATCTTTGGGCCACAGAAACAAAGAGAAAGTGTCAGCAGTCACCTCGAGTCTCTTTCTGTAAAATCTAAATATCAAGTTAGAAATCTAGGGGTAATCGTGGACTCAGACTTGAACTTTAACAGCCACATTAAATCAATAACATCATCACCATTTTACCATCTCAAAAACATCAGAATCAAAGGGATCAGGTCTAAAGCAGACTTGGAGAGACTCATCCATGCTTTTATCTCCAGCAGGTTAGATTACTGTAACTGCTCACAGGGGTCTCAAAAAGAGCTGTAGGGCAGGTGCAGTACATTCAGAGCGCTGCTGCATGTGTCCTGACTAGAAACAGGAAGTACAACCAAATTACTCCTGTTCTCAGATCTCTGCACTGGCTTCCTGTCTCTCAGAGAATAGCCTTTAAAACAGCACTGCTTGTGTATAAGTCTCTTCATGGCTCAGCACCACATTACATCTCTGACATGTTGATGCCATATGAACCATCTCGAACTCTGAAACATCAGGGACAGGCCTTCGGATGAATTCAGGGTCAACTAGGGCCTCCAGTTCTCAGCCAGTCGTTCTTTCATCTTCTGTTCTGTTTCTGTAAACTCGCCGTCTTCAGGTCGGTCAGAGCCGTCCTGATACACTGGATCTTCCTGTAGATCCAGTCAATCCACTCCAACTCTGGACGTCTTGCAGGCAGTTCACGCTGGGTTGGTTAGGAAAGGGCAAGCTGGACAGCTCCGCCCCGCTGATCCACCTCCACGCTGTGGGACTGAGAGGACAACAGACACAACATGAGCTGGACAACGCAGCAGAGCAGCTTGTGACTCTCTCTGGATCCACAACTGGAGTTTTTAAACCCTGACAGAGCGATTGGGACTGGGTCAACAGAATTTCTCCCGCTATGATATCCAGGACTGAAGACTGGACAGTAGCTGAGACAAAAGACGGACCTTTGGAACTTTCAGCTGCATCTCTTTCTCTTCATCCAGGACTCTCCACTCCCGCTGTAGACATCTGCGGTGAGAATCCTCTGAATGCTTTGGATGTTGCAAGGGTGCGACTGAGTCTCCAGTTCTCACAGGTCTTCTTCATCTCTGTTCTGGTTCGGTGTAAACTCGTCCGTGTTCTTCGAGGTCGGTCAGAGCCGTACCTGTATACACATGGACCTTCCTGTAAGATCCATCATCACTCCACTCTGACGTCTTCAGGCAGGTCAGAGCTGTGGTTAGGAAAGGGCAGTTGGACGACTGCCGCCCCTGACGTTTCCACCTGCCACCTGTGGACTGAGAGGACAAAGACACAACAGAGCTGGACAGGACAGCAGCTGTCGAACGTGATCCTCTCTGATCCACACATGGAGCTTTTTAATTTAAAACCCTGACAGAGCGGAATTGGACGGTCTAACAAAGATTGCTCCATCTAGATCAGGACTGAAGACGGGACAGTTACTTTGACATAAAGACTGACCTTTGACTTTCAGCTGTCATCTGTTCAACCATCAGGACCTTCCCTCCTGCTTGTAGACTCTGCAGTGAAGAATCCTCTGACTGGTTGGAGTTTCAGGGTAGACTGAGGTACTCCGATTCTCAGCAGGATCTTCTTCATCTCTGTGCTGGTGATCTTGTAAAACTCGTGCCTGTTTTCAGGTCGTCAGAGCCGTCCTGATACCATGGACCTTCCTGTTTGATAGACTCACGTCCCTCCACTCCACTGTGACGTCTTCAAGGCAGTCAAGACTGTGGTTTATGAAGGGCAGCTGGACAGACCCGCCCCTGATCTCCACCTCCACTGTGGGACTTGAGAGACAACAGACACAAAGGATGCTGGATAGACAGCAGCTGCGACTTGATCTATCCTCTGATCCACACATGGAGCTTTTTAAAAAAAAACCCTACAGAGCGATTGACTGGGTCTAACAGATTTTCCTCTAGATCCAGGTGACAGATGGGACAGTTGCTTAGCGTAGCACAAAGACTGACGTTGACTTTGAGCCCACTGTTTCACAATCAGAGCACTTCCCTCCATGCCCTCCAGTAGACTCTGCAGTGAAAGTGTTTTTTGTGTCTCTGCCTGTTGGATGTTTCAAGGGTCAGACTGAGGTCTCCAGGCTCAGCAGTCTATTCTTCATCTCTTGTCTATGTTCGGTAAACTCGTCCTGTTCTCAGGTTGGTCAGAGCCGCCTGATACACATGGACCATTCTTGTCATCTCCAGTCCTTCCCGCCACTGTGATGTCCGGCAGGTTATCAGACTGTGGTAGGAAGGGCAGCTGGACAGACGCCGCCCCGATTCCACCTCCACCTGTGTGACTGAGAGGACAACAGACACAACATGGAGCTGGACAGACAGCAGCAGGCGCACAGCACGTAGACAACATTTTCTTTCGAACGTATAAGCGAATACTGTATTGGAGAACAGTCTGACTGGTTCCAGTCTGAATCTGTCCCATTGGTCCATTTAATAGAGTACAAGATCTGGGTGTGTGAACACCAACAGCCACTCCACTCGTTTCTTCACTAACATTAGTGTCATTGTCAATGTCCAGAGCTAAAACCTTAATTTACTTGCTCTAATTAGGATGTAGTGGCCACATGATGGGACATCCACGAACTGGAGGACAAACTGCACATTTCCATGTTTCTATGTCATTTTATGTTTGTGGACGTTGCATTTGAGACCACAAATGAACAAGGAACAAAGAAGTGATGCGTCCATGGATTGGACTCTCTTGAAGGTGGACCTCTCAGCGCCTGAAAGGACAAACAGACACAACATGAGCTGGACAGAACAGCAGCAGGACTGACAGGACAGCAGCTTTTCCCTTTCCATCCTTCTCTAACAAAAACAATGGAAACTAGTTTTGAATGAAGACATGTTTCATTGTCCTGACATTTGGAGGCATTTCCCACAGAACGAGTCAGAACCAATCAGATGAAATGAATCAGTAAACAGTGTTCCTTGAGGACCTGACTCAGGGACTGTGCAGTGCCATGATTACAAAGGACTGTAGACGCAGACTTCTGAGACTCGGTTAATGAGATTATTGGGAAACACAGTTACAGACAAAATCCAACAATTAACACAGCTGGATGAAAAGTCAAGAAACAACAAGAACATTTGGTTGTTGTCTGGTCCCACTGGACTGGAACTGGACGTAAATGACTGCAGTGTTAACAAGTCCAGGTTTCAGTCCTGATTGAGGATCATCAGCAGCTACTTATTAGAGACTGATTCATTCTCTGTTGGTCCTGAAATGAGCTGAGACACATCAAAGGATCAACTACAGAAACAGGTAACCAACCAGCATTATGGGTAATGTAGTAGTGACATACCTGTCCTGAGTAGTAAAAATATATGAAAAGACCCACAGCAAACAGCAAGAACCACAAGAAAACCACAGACACACAACAAGACATTTGGCCCAGGTGGAAATGGATCTGTGGAGACCGAAACAAAAGAAACATGACGTCTGACCTCTGACTTGTACCTACAGATGTTGACCCTCTGAACCTGTACCGTACAGCAGGTGTTGGTGCTGACCTTTGACCTGCAACTCCACATCTGCCAGTCTTCGTTCGTTTCCAAACGCTGTATGGGGTGCAACGTGTAGGTGCCGCTGTCAGAGAGCGGGGTTTTCTCAGAGTGAGGCTCAGGTCTCCAGTGATCAGAAGCGTCAGTTTTCACTCGACGTTCGGTCTCTGTAACGCTGTGGTTGGGTTTTTTGAAGGTCATCACCTTCTGGCCCGCGCTGGTGGATGGTTGAAGGTGTGAGGTCGTACGGCTCCACACACTGTGGGACGCAGAGGTACATAAGAGATCTGACAGGCAGCAGGACTGACTCCGCCCCCTCATACACCTCTACACCAAAGGCATGCTGGGAAACTGTGAGGACACAGAAGACAGAAACGTGCATCAGTGGTTCAACTGGACTCAGATTTTGTTGCTGACTAACAACTTCTTGATAATGTTTGTTTTGCCGGCCTCCAGTGGTGTCTTTAGGCATAATCAAGCATATTTTGAGCACAGACCCTGAAAATATTTGGTCCTGTCAAAAGGTTCACACTAACATAAGTTAACCCTAAGGTCCGGCTGATTTTAGAGCTAGGCCAGAACTAATTACAGCATGGAGAGAGGGTTGTAGTAATTGTAGTGACGGACATGAAGGACAAAGCAGAGAAGCAGGTGGAAACTTCACTGACTTGCAGGCATAAAAGCAAAAACGTTCTGGTGTGAACACCTGGCCTCCTGGATATTTCAGAAAAGGAATGTAAAATGAAACAATTAAGCACACCAGTGTGTAGGAAATGACGTTGATGGTCAAAAATGAAATGAGTGCAGACATAACGTCTGGCTCACACAAACCACTGAACAATTTTCTGCTGAATGCAAGTCGTCCCTAAGTTACACACACTGCTGTAAATTAAACAGTGAAACCGTTTTGCGCTCCCTTGACAAATATTGTGTGGCCACAGATGATGGACAGGCTCTTATTTCTTACAAATTAAAACTTTGGAAAGAGGGAAGATAAATGTCTATGTATCGACAAAGATCTCTATTTAAACTCTGATCTGGTTCCCGGGTTCACATTAGACACAACACGGTGTGAAACTACCAGTTACCAAGTGAAGTTTCATGACATTTGTCTCATGTTCAGTGTTTATTAAGAAGGAATTTCATTGATAGTGTTTGTCCTTTTTCTTTAGAGCTTCGCTTCACAGGTTGGTCCTGTTGGATTTCTTTGATCTTACTACTGGGGGGTTCCAGTCCCATAGTTGCAACTTGGCACAAGCAAACGATCAGTCACAACAGCGTGTGGATCGTCCACTGTATCAGGCTTCTACAGGTACTAATTACCTGCGGATACAGCCGTCCAACACACTCAACTTCTCAATTTTTACTTGTGCCCAACAAATAAACACACAGTTCAGTGGGAAGTGACACCGTTCTACTCGGTTGGCAATTGCCTGTCCAACGTTCCCTTTTCATCAATAACCAACAAACTAAGCATTCACATTCACTCCACAGTACTGTTTAATGTGGCCCCTAGTGTCCCTGACACCGGGAAATACCTATCATGTCCCTGACATGGGAGATTATTTTGCCATGGTTCTTTTATCCAAGTGGTCTTGTCTAACAGTTTTTCACCGTTCGTGCATTCGAATCAATCTGATCCTAATCCCGCTCTGCAACGGTTATTTAAATTAGACTCACACATTATTTTTTCTGACGTCCATTAACACAATTCACCCGCGGATCTTACCTGATTGACGCGAAGGTCCCTTCACGGTTTCCGTCAGACAGTTGGGCTGAGAGGATGTTTCCAGACGGGGACCTGCCGACCTCCCAACGAATTCACGTGGGTGGATTTTCTCCAGCCGTTTCTAACGACTCTGACTCTGCAGAGATTCACGGCGTCCTCGTCCTCCCTCTTCATCCAAACTGTCGTATTGGAAACACCAATAAATATGTCAGGTTTACGCTACACTGACATGGTTCTTTTCCTGAAGGTAATGAAACACACGACAACTTTGTACCGAGTATATGTCTGCAAGTGAAAAAGGCCTCAGTTGCAGACGGAGAGAAGAGACTTTCTTCTCTCCCCATGCGACCTTGACTCTTCTACTTCACCTCCTTTCACTGAGCAGTCCTTTATTTTTATAGTGAGGAACAAACAAGGCACATGATGCGTGGGTGCAGTGAGAAGTTTCAGCTCATCATTTTTCACAGGTCAAAAGGTTATGAGGTTTATCTGGTAAGATAGACACCTGCTAAAACATCTTACACAAACATGGTATTGTCTTCAAATCATGTTACACACAATGACAACAATTGTACTTTGACCTCATGACCCCAACAATCATTATGTGTCACAACCACTTATTAGGTTTAAGGGGTAAGTACTTTTTTCACATATGGCCAGGCAGGTTTGGACAGCTTTGCTCCCTAATAAATAAAGTCCTGATTTTAAGAGCTGCATTTTTCATTTACATGGGTGAACTTTGTGTAATAAAATTAGTTTGAAGATTGTGTGTGACAAAACTGTAGATATGTTAATTTAGTGTAGAGTTTCCTCCAAAGTGAGACCTCTCACTGTTCAGAGGATGTAAAACTACTGTCCAGTGACATCACACCGATCACTGTGACATCACTGATCAATACTGATCAATAGTGTTACGCCCCAGCCTAGGGGTTGCCGGAGCGTAACACGATTGTGGAGTTTCCTCCAAACCTCTTCCACTCTCAACAAACACGAACGAGACGAACTACAATTAACAAGAATATTTATTCTGTTTAAACACAGAATACAATACAGAATGTTCAAAACAAACAAAACGCTAATTTAGCCTACTCAAACAAAACGCTCCGTGAGCCCTACGATACTATACGAATACTGGAAAACAAACACAAACGCTAAATATAGCCCTATGGTCTCAATCAAAAGAAACAACACAAAATCACAGGTCGTCAGCCTGGAAACTCCTAAAACAAACAGGAGAAACAAACACAAACGTAACCTACGAATCTAAATATGACTAATCAAAAATAACGAAAATACTATCAACACTAAATCTACAAAACGAAACAAAAACCTAGTCTCTAACTCGAAGTCGAAATCTTTATCAAAATAGCTGGGAATGGCAAAGCTGGGAGAAATAGCTCTCCTAAGCAGCAGTCCGTGGGCTTCTTGTCGTTCTTTCCGGGAAGTGTTGGACCAATCCCGGAAGTCCAATCCACGGGCTTCCTACGTCCACGCCCACTCCATCTTCCGTCACACCCACACACATACAACAACGAAATGGGGAGGGCCAATAACACACAACCACACACACATAATGACCCCTAGGGTCATAACAATAGTGAGTGTCAGACTGTGAGAGTCAGGAGGAGTCAGAGTGAAGAAGAAGACAAAGCGTCCTCTGTTCTTCATCCATCGTCCATCAGCTCCTTCACCTCCATTTTCTCTCTGATCCAAAGTCAGATCTGACCAACAATCAAAGACTGATCAAACTGATTGATCAGCCATCAGAGGAGTTGGATCAGTGGAGCTGCTTCTGTTCCTGATGTCCACTGAATTGTCCTGGACTCTATTCACTTGTCTCTCTGCAGAAGAGACAGAAGACAGTCAGAGAAAAACAACTAGACAAACAAACAAACAACCAGAGACAAACACAGAGACCTCGGACCTTTGACCTCAAGTTTTACTTCTTTCTCCATCAGGACTCTTCCCTCCCTGTAGACTCTGCAGGTGAAGGTTCCTCTGTCTCTGCCTGTTGGATGTTTCAGGGTCAGACTGAGGTCTCCAGTTCTCAGCAGGTCTTTCTTCATCTCTGTTCTGTTTCTGTAAAACTCGTCCTGTTCTTCAGGTCGGTCAGAGCCGTCCTGATACACATGGACCTTCCTGTAGATCCAGTTCATCCACTCCACTCTGACGTCTTCAGGCAGGTCAGCTGTGGTTATGAAGGGCAGCTGGACAGACTCCGCCCCTGATTCCACCTCCACCTGTGGGACTGAGAGGACAACAGACACAACATGAGCTGGACAGACAGCAGCAGCAGCAGCACTGACACATTTTCTTTGACTGTATGAAGTGAAATATTTGTAGTGGAAACAGGTCTGACTGGTTCCAGTCTGGAATCTGCCCCATTGGTCCATTTAACAGAGACAGAGTCTGTGGTGTGTGAACAACCAACAGCACAACTCCCTGTTTTCTTCACTAACTTAGTGTCATTGTCAAATGTCCAGATCAAACCTTTATTTACTGGCTCTGACTGAGGATTAGTGGCCCATGATGGGACTCCACTAACTGGGAGGACAAACTGCACATTTCCATGTTTCTATGTCATTTTGGTTTGTTGACGTTTCCTTTGAGACACAAATGAACAAGGACAAAGAAATGATGGTCTGATTAGATTTTCAAATCCAAAGACAATGAAGAAATAATGGAAGCACCTGTGATCTCTCTATGATCCACACATGGAGCTTTTTAACCCTGACAGAGCGGATTAGACTGGGTCTAACAGATTTTCTCCTCTAGATCCAGGACTGAAGACTGGGACAGTTAGCTGAGCATAAAGACTGACCTTTGACTTTCAGCTGCATCTGTTTCTCCATCAGGACTCTTCCCTCCCTGTAGACTCTGCAGATGAAGAATCCTCTGACTGTTGGATGTTTCAGGGTCAGACTGAGGTCTCCAGTTCTCAGCAGGTCTTTCTTCATCTCTGTTCTGGTTCTGTAAAACTCGTCCTGTTCTTCAGGTCGGTCAGAGCCGTCCTGATACACATGGATCTTCCTGTAGATCCAGTTCATCCACTCCACTGTGACGTCTTCAGGCAGGTCAGCTGTGGTTATGAAGGGCAGCTGGACAGACTCCGCCCCTGATTCCACCTCCACCTGTGGGACTGAGAGGACAACAGACACAACATGAGCTGGACAGACAGCAGCAGGCAGCTGTGATCTCTCTCTGATCCACACATGGAGCTTTTTAAACCCTGACAGAGTGGATTGGACTGGGTCTAACAGAATTTCTCCTCTAGATCCAGGACTGAAGACTGGGACAGTTAGCTGAGCATAAAGACTGACCTTTGACTTTCAGCTGCATCTGTTTCACCATCAGGACTCTTCCCTCCCTGCTGTAGACTCTGCAGGTGAAGAATCCTCTGACTGTTGGATGTTTCAGGGTCAGACTGAGGTCTCCAGGTCTCAGCAGGTCTTTCTTCATCTCTGTTCTAGTTCTGTAAAACTCGTCCTGTTCTTCAGGTCGGTCAGAGCCGTCCTGATACACATGGACCTTCCTGTTGTTCCAGTCCTTCCACTCCACTGTGACGTCTTCAGGCAGATCAGCTGTGGTTATGAAGGGCAGCTGGACAGACTCCGCCCCTGATTCCACCTCCACCTGTGGGACTGAGAGAACAACAGACACAACATGAGCTGGACGGACAGCAACAGGCAGCTGTGATCTCTCTCTGATCCACACATGGAGCTTTTTAAACCCTGACAGAGTGGATTGGACTGGGTCTAACAGAATTTCTCCTCAAGATCCAGGACTGAAGACTGGGACAGTTAGCTGAGCATAAAGACTGACCTTTGACTTTCAGCTGCATCTGTTTCACCATCAGGACTCTTCCCTCCCTGCTGTAGACTCTGCAGGTGAAGAATCCTCTGACTGTTGGATGTTTCAGGGTCAGACTGAGGTCTCCAGTTGTCAGCAGGTCTTTCTTCATCTCTGTGCTGTTTCTGTAAAACTCGTCCTGTTCTTCAGGTCGGTCAGAGCCGTCCTGATACACATGGACCTTCCTGTTATATATGTCCCTCCACTCCACTGTGACGTCTTCAGGCAGGTCAGCTGTGGTTATGAAGGGCAGCTGGACAGACTCCGCCCCTGATTCCACCTCCACCTGTGGGACTGAGAGGACAACAGACACAACATGAGCTGGATAGACAGCAGCTGGCGACTGTGATCTCTCTCTGATCCACACATGGAGCTTTTTAAACCCTGACAGAGCGGATTGGACTGGGTCTAACAGAATTTCTCCTCTAGATCCAGGACTGAAGACTGGGACAGTTAGCTTAGCATAAAGACTGACCTTTGACTTTCAGCTGCACCTGTTTCACCATCAGGACTCTTCCCTCCCTGTAGACTCTGCAGGTGAACGTGTTTGTGTCTCTGACTGTTGGATGTTTCAGGGTCAGACTGAGGTCTCCAGTTCTCAGCAGGTCTTTCTTCATCTCTGTTCTGTTTTTGTAAAACTCGTCCTGTTCTTCAGGTTGGTCAGAGCCGTCCTGATACACATGGACCTTCCTGTTGATCCAGTCCTTCCACTCCACTGTGATGTCTCCAGGCAGGTCAGCTGTGGTTATGAAGGGCAGCTGGACAGACTCCACCCCTGTTTCCACCTCCACCTGTGGGACTGAGAGGACAACAGACACAACATGAGCTGGACAGACAGCAGCAGCAGCAGCACTGACACATTTTCTTTGACTGTATGAAGTGAAATATTTGTAGTGGAAACAGGTCTGACTGGTTCCAGTCTGAAATCTGTCCCATTGGTCCATTTAACAGAGACAGAGTCTGTGGTGTGTGAACAACCAACAGCACAACTCCCTGTTTCTTCACTAACTTAGTGTCATTGTCAAATGTCCAGATCAAACCTTTATTTACTTGCTCTGACTTAGGATTAGTGGCCCATGATGGGACTCCACTAACTGGGAGGACAAACTGCACATTTCCATGTTTCTATGTCATTTTAGTTTGTGGACGTTTCATTTGAGACACAAATGAACAAGGACAAAGAAATGATGCTGTTTTGATTCACTGTTTTTGTGCCTGATGATCAATGTAATAGAAACAGTTAGCTTAGCCTTAAGACCTTTAACTGACCTTTGACCCAGAGCTTCATTTGTTTCTTCATCAGGACTCTTCCCTCCCTGTAGACTCTGCAGGTGAAGGTGCCTGTGTCTCTGACTGATGGATGTTTCAGGGTCAGACTGAGGTCTCCAGTTCTCAGCAGGTCTTTCTTCATCTCTGTTCTGTTTCTGTAAAACTCGTCCTGTTCTTCAGGTCGGTCAGAGCCGTCCTGATACACATGGACCTTCCTGTAGTGCTTGTCCGTCCACTCCACTATGGAGACTTGAAGCAGGTTAACTAAAGCGCTGCAGGGCAGCTGGACAGACTCCGCCCCTGAGTCCACCTTCACCCAATGGGTGGAGGTGGACTCTCTGAAGGTGGACCTCTCAGCTACTGAAAGGACAACAGACACAACATGAGCTGGACAGACAGCAGCAGGACTGACAGGAACAGCAGCTCCCTGTTCCATCCTTCTCTAACAGAAACCAATGGAAACTAGTTTTTGAATGAAGACGTTTCATTGTTCCTGACATTTGGAGCAGTTCCCAAAGAATGAGTCAGGAACCAATCAGATGAATGAATCAGTAACAGTGTTCCTGAAGAACTGACTCAGGGACTGTGCAGTCCATGATGACAAAGGACTGAGACCAGACTCTGAGACTCTGTTAGTGAGATTATTGGGAAACTACAGTTACAGACAAAATCCAACAATTACACAGCTGGATAGAAAAGGTCAGAAACAACAAGAACATGTTTGTTGTCTGGTCCCATTGGACTGGAACTGGACTAATGACTGCAGTGTTACTAAAGTCCAGGTTTCAGTCCTGATTGAGGATCATCAGCAGCTACTTATTAGAGACTGATTCATTCTCTGTTTGGTCCTGAAATGAGCTGAGACACAGTCAAAGATCAACTACAGGAAACATGGTAACCATCAGCATTATGGGTAATGTAGTAGTGACATACCTGTCCTGAAGTAGTAAAAATATATGAAAAGACGCACAGCAACAGCAAGAACCACAAGAACCACAGACACAGCAACAAGACCTTTGGCCCAGGGTGGAAATGGATCTGTGGAGAACAGAAACAAAGAAGAACATGACCTCTGACCTCTGACCTGTACCTACAGCTGTGACCTCTGACCTGTACCTACAGCAGGTGTTGGTGCTGACCTTTGACCTGCAGCTCCACATCTGCCTGTCTTCGTTCGTTTCCAAACGCTGTGACGGTGCAGGTGTAGGCGCCGCTGTCAGAGAGGCGGGGTTTTCTCAGAGTGAGGCTCAGGTCTCCAGTGTCCAGAGCGTCAGGTTTCATCGACGTTCGGTCTCTGAAACGCTGGTTTTGGTTTTTGAGGTCATCACCTTCTGGGCCGCGCTGGTGGATGGTTGAAGGTGTGAGGTCGTAGTGGCTCCACACCACTGTGGGATGTAGAGGTACATAAGAGATCTGACAGGGCAGCAGGACTGACTCCGCCCCCTCATACACCTCTATACCAAAGGCATGCTGGGAAACTGTGAGGACACAGAGACAGAAACGTGCATCAGTGGTTCAAACTGGACTCAGATGTTGTTGCTGACTAACACTTCTTGATAATGTTTGTTTCCTGCCTCCAGTGGTGTCTTTAGGCATAATCAAGCATATTTTGAGCACAGCCCTGAAAATATTTGGTCCTGTCAAAGGTTCACACTAACACTAAGTTAACCCTAAGGTCACGGACTGATTTTAGAGCTAGGCAGAACTAATTACAGCATGGAGAGAGGGTTAGTAATTTAGTGACGGACATGAAGGACAAAGCAGGAGAAGCAGGTGGAAACTTCACTGACTTGCAGTCATAAAAGCATAAAACGTTCTGGTGCGAACACCTGGCCTCCTGGATATTTCAAGAAAAGGAATGTAAAATGAAACAATTAGCACATTACAGTGTGTAGGAAATGACGTTGATGGTCAAAAAATGAAATGATTGCAGACATAACGTCTGGCTTCAACACAAACCACTGATACATTTTCTGCTGAATGCAAGTCGTCCCCTAAGTTACACACACTGCTGTAAATTAAACCAGTGAAACCTTTTGCCTCCCTTGGCAAATATTGTGTGGCCACAGATGATGGACAGGCTCTTATTTCTTACAAATTAAAACTTTGGAAAGAGGGAAGATAAATGTCTATGTATCGACATATCTCTATTTAAACTCTGATCTGGTTCCCTGGTTCACATTAGACACAAACACTGTGTGAAACTACCAGTTACCAAGTGAAGTTTCATGACATTTGGTCTCATGTTCAGTGTTTATTAAGAAGGAATTTCATTGATATTGTTTGTCTTTTTCCTTTAGAGCTTCGGCTTCACAGGTTGGTCCTGTTGGATTTCTTTGATCTACTGTGGGTCCAGATTTGTGCTGTTGGTTCTGTTTCCTGTTGGTCACTGATTTACTGTAGATTTGCTCTTTTTGATCCACTGGACAAGTCCAGAACCAACTAATTCCAGTCAGTGTGTTCACATCTCATCACGCAAAGTTAATATAGTTCTTCCATGACCTGCAGTGACCTGGGGACTGTCTATGATTGATGGTCATGATGCAAAGACGCAGCTTATTTCTGTCAGTCTGTCATGGTTGAAGTTGTGTCTTCTAGTCTGGATTTGAGAGGAGATGAGGTTTCTTCATTTTTAGGCCTGAATGATTTGAATATTGGTCAACATGAAAGTATTTGATAAGAACACAGATATTTGGTCCTTTTTCTTCTCAGTCCTTTGGCCTGTGAATCAGACCATCATGGTGGAGATTCTCAGTCATCCAGGTGAAGTTATCTACAGTATTTTAGGTTGAAACATTTCATTACTCATTCAGGTAGCTTCATCACTCTAAGGGAAAGCTGGTATGAAATCTCAAATTTATCCTTTGGGTTGGTTTTACTCCACCCCTAGCCCAAATAGGCTCATTTTGTGAACTCTGTCCAAAATATGAACATCACTGTTTTGAAAAGAGTGTCCTGTTTCCTCTAAATGGAGGTGCACAGCTGACTGTGGTCCTGAGGAGCTGCTCCTCCTGTGCTGGACCATCCTCCTTGTAACTGGTTGTTTGGTTTCTCCAATGTAGAGTTCTGAGCTTTCTTCCTTACACTGGACAGCAAAGACCATGTGATGGCCGCCCCGTGGCCACCCACAGCTGAGACTAATGTCGGTAATCCTCAAGCACTACACATCTGAGTTTCTTTAGTTTAAGTTAATTTCAATGTATTTTACATTAGTTTACAGATTACACAAATAAATCACACATTTTGTTTCACAGTATATTTATTTTGCATGTGGACAATACATTGTCTTCCATCTGTAGCGTGCACAGTTAGGAAATTTTTGTATAGTCACATTTTAATTTAGTTACTTTTAAGCATATTTTCTAATCATTATTTCATTGAGTTACCAGTGCTGGGATGCCGATGGTGGTTGGTGCTGCTCCTGGAGGGATGTTCTGGCAGGCCTCAGGCAAAGGATGGACTCCAGGAAATAAAACACTTAAATAGAGGAAGGGGCCAATTGGACTGTACTATGTGCTGGCCACCTTGTAGGGGAAGTTGGGAAATTTGTTTGGAGGTTTTGTTTATTTGTAAAAGTTATGTTAGAAGTTTTAGATATTTGTTGGGTTAATATTTCATTGATGATATTGGGATTGAGATTAATTTAATATTTATTTGCTATTTGTAGTTTGTTTCTTTGTTATCCCCCTGTGTGTGTTAAGTGGTCTGATCAGCCACTATATATGTCTCCTTCTGTGTTCAGTCTGTGGGTCACTTTCTCTTTAGTTAGTTTGCACAGTGGTGTCCTTTTTTAAAATTGATTTAGCCTGAGTTCAGTTTGGTTTCTTTGACTGGTTTTAAGAGCTCATGCTATGATTATAAAGTTAAGTTGTTGTCTATTTCTTTTTGGGGAAATAAAAACCCATTTTTTTCAGATATTTTTGTCTGTGTCCTCGTCTGTGCCGGCTCGGTCCCTTACAGACCACATGGCTGTTCTTTTGCTTTTGTGTCCAGTCTTTATGGGGAACCAGTCTCTGTCTTGTGTTGGTAGGTTTGAAATGAACTGGTATCTGATGCTTCCCAAAAATCCTTTTAAACCTCTGTGTGGGTTCCCTCAGGGGTCCATCTCAGGGCCCCTTTAGTTAAATCTTTACATGTTTCCTTTAGGCCAGTTAATACGCAGCAATAATGTGTCTGACCATAACTATGCAGATGACACTCAGATTTCCATTTCACTCACAGCAGGTGAATATGGACCAGTGGATTCACTGTGTCGCTGTATTGAACAGATCACTGTGTGGATGAAAAAGAACTCTCTCCAAATAAACAGAGACAAGACTGAAATAATCATCTTTGGGCCTCAGAAACAAAGAGAAAGTGTCAGCAGTCACCTCGAGTCTCTTTCTGTAAAATCTAAATATCAAGTTAGAAATCTAGGGGTGATCATGGACTCAGACTTGAATTTTAACAGCTACATTAAATCGATAACATCGTCAGCTTTTTATCATCTCAGAAACATCAGAATCAAAGGGATCAGGTCTAAACCAGACTTGGAGAGACTCATCCATGCTTTTATCTCCAGCAGGTTAGATTACTATAACTGCTCACAGGGGTCTCAAAAAGAGCTGTAGGGCAGGTGCAGTACATTCAGAGCACTGCTGCATGTGTCCTGACTAGAAACAGGAAGTACAACCAAATTACTCCTGTTCTCAGATCTCTGCACTGGCTTCCTGTCTCTCAGAGAATAGCCTTTAAAACAGCACTGCTTGTGTATAAGTCTCTTCATGGCTCAGCACCACATTACATCTCTGACATGTTGGTACCATATGAACCATCTCGAACTCTGAGAACATCAGGGACAGACCTTCTGCTCGTGCCCAGAGTCAGGACTAAACAGGGAGAAGCAGCGTTCCAGTTTTATGCAGCTAAAACCTGGAATAGTCTCCTGATGATGTTAGACAAGCCTCATCTCTGACAATGTTTAAGTCCAAGCTAAAAACTTCTTGTTATCTCAGTATATGACAGTTGAAAGTTTTGTATCTGCACTGATTGTCCTTTTATTTCATTTGATGTTTCCGTCTACTGCATTTATGTGAAGCCACCATCATGGTGCAGTTACAGCGAGGATGAAACAGCAAAGAGCTGAAGTGTTGGTGAATCAGATCAGAGGGAGGAAGGTGGTCTTACCGTGCACCAGGATCCCAAACACCACCAACATCTTCATCTTCACTAAAGGCTCCAACAAACACAAAGTCCCCGTGAAGCTGCTTCTTCCTAAACTGCGTTCAGATTCAAAAACAGCTTCAGGACATGTTGACAGCAGCTGCCACTGCCCTTCCCCAAAGTGTGAGGACACTTTCTCTTCCTCTTTCAGCTCCATGAAGCTTCTCAGGTGCTGCAACAGAGGAAAGCGCCTGCAGCAGCTGGTGCACTGAGATCCACACTGAGTTGGTATTGTTGTCCTACCAATCGGCTTTAAAAGAGTTTAAAGTTCTGATAAAGTTCCTTTTGGGTTTGGATCATGATGATTTTGCCTGTGCAGCTGCTCTGAAAACCGCATTCAAATTTTCTGTCTTGAGTTCATGAGGAAGTAACATGTCCAGGTGTTTCCAGGCTGCAGATGTTGAGGAGAAACTGTCTGTGATCATGTTCAAATAGCAGCATCCTCATTTTAAAAATGGGTCCAAATCTTAGATGTTCTATGTTGTTGATGCCAAATGGACTTGAAGATATTTCCATGTCAGAGCTGATCAGAGTCTCAGGATGTGAGTATTGGCTGTTGTTGCTAAAGCAAAATCAAATTGTCAGATTTCTGAATGGAGTTTGGTGAAGTTCTGTCTGTATAAGGAGGAGCAGGGTGCTGTGTCTGTGGTGAATCCTGGAACTTTTCCTCAGACTCACATGAAACTTTTCACACCAGGAAAATAAAGTTTTGTTTGTGTCGGCACTAAAGGCTCCACAGTATATAGAGATTTAAAGTAACCAATTACATTTACTCTAGTACTGGTAGTACTTTTTATTCCACTTCCAGCACCACTGTATAAAGCTGTGGAGAGGACTCATACTGTAGTTTTACTGCATGTACTGAGACAGTACACAGAAATACCACAGTACTTCCAGACTTTGTACAGTGTTTGGACCTTTATTCAAACTGTTCAGAGTCACAGAGAAACAGGAAGACAGCTCAGAAGTGATGCTCAGTGGTGACCGCCATGACATCATCAAAGTCCTCAGCCAATCGCTGCTCAGCCTGGACGGGTGCTGCTGTCACCATGGGGACAGGCAGGTCACTTCCTGTCAAAGGAGACAATCATAAAATGGGCTGGACATAATCAGGGACATGAGACAGTGGAGGGATTGATTGATTGATTGATTGATTGATTGATTGATTCAGAGTGTTACCTGTGGGTCTGTGTCGATACAGAGACACCATGAGGACAGTGGAGATGATGTATGGACAGAACACCACCAGGTAACGGACCACTGTGAACACCTGCAGGAGGGGGGCGGGGTCTGGGGACAGTGCTGTGGTTGTAGGTGTTCCTGCAGACAGAAGCCCACCTGGTCAGGTGAACATGAGCCTGAAATCAGAGTGTCAATCAAAGTGAAGCTGCTGACCTGTGACAGAGATCCAGCTGGGTGGAGACTCTCCATGGCCCCTGATGTTACACCTGTAGACGCCTTCATCGGCCTTGGAAACATGGAGGATGGTCACGTGACCCGTAGGCCGATCGATGATGAGGGAGCCGTGTTTATAGAAATCAGCTGGGAGGTCGGAGGATGTCTGGGTTCTACAGATCAGGGTGATGTTTTCTCCCTCCATCACAGGGAGGACAGGACTCTGCAGGATCACTGCTCCACCTCAACACAGAGACAAACTACAGCATTTCATCCATTTCCACACAGCTTCATCAATACTAACTCCACAGGCTCATCTTACCACTGACAGTGATGTTGATGCTCTGACTGGTTGCTCCCTCTCTGGACTCACACCAGTAAACTCCACTGTCCCACAGTAGAATCAGAATCAGAATCAGAATCAGAATGAGCTTTATTGCCAAGTGAGTGTGCACACACACACACACAAGGAATTTGTTTTGGTACGGGGGGGGGGGGGGGGGGGGGGGTACTCCAGTGCAAACAGACATAAATACAAATGCTACAAAGGGTCAAACAGTAAACATAAATGCTACAGAAATGCTACAAAAAACTAAAAGATTAAGAGAAAAATGCACAGATAACCTGAGAAACAGGATGAAAGGGGAACTAATTGGTGTGCAAAGAGCAAGAAGGTGCAAGTGTCATAGTGCAGGTGGTGGAAGGGAATGGTGGAGAGCTACGAGTTTAAGAGTTGGATGGCCTGAGGGAAGAAGCTTCCTTTGTGCCGGGCTGTCTTGATGTTTGGAGCTCTGAAGCGCCGGCCAGACGGTAAGAGCTGGAAGAGGTGGTGACTCGGGTGGGTGGCATCCAGAGTGATTTTCCGAGCTCTTTTTCTCACTCTGGAGGTGAACAGGACTTGGAGGGTGGGTAGGGTAACACCGATGATCTTCTCAGCGGTGCGGACTGTCCTCTGAAGTCTTCGGATGTCTGATTTAGAGGCAGAACTAAACCAGACAGTGATGGAGGAGCACAGGACCGACTCGATGACCGCTGAGTAGAACTGGGTCAGCAGCGTCTGTGGAAGGTTGAACTTCTTCAGCTGGCGCAGGAAGTACAACCTCTGCTGGGCCTTCTTCGTGATGGAGTCGATGTGGAAGTTCCACTTCAGGTCCTGAGAGATGGTGGTGCCTAGGAACCTGAATGACTCCACTAGTGCCACAGTGCTGTTCATAATGGTGAGAGGGGGGTGGGTGGGGGCATTTCTCCTGAAGTCCACAACCATCTCCACTGTTTTGAGCGTGTTTAGCTCCAAGTTGTTGTGACTGCACCAGCGGGCCAGCTGCTCCACCTCCTGTCTGTATGCAGACTCTTCACCGTCCTGGATGAGACCAATGACAGTGGTGTCATCTGCAAACTTCAGGAGTTTCACAGAGGAGTCGCAGGAGGTGCAGTCGTTTGTGTAGAGGGAGAAGAGCAGTGGGGAGAGAACACACCCCTGGGGGGCGCCGGTGCTGGTGATGCGGGAGCCAGAAGTAAATTTCCCCATCCTCACTAGCTGTTGCCTATCCGTCAGGAAGCTTGTAATCCACTGACAGGTGGAGTCAGGAACAGAGAGCTGGGAGAGTTTATTCTGGAGGAGTGATGGGATGATGGTGTTGAATGCTGAGCTGAAGTCCACAAACAGAATCCTTACATAAGTCCCTGGTTTGTCCAGATGTTGCAGGATGTAGTGCAGCCCCATATTGACTGCATCATCCACGGACCGATTGGATCGGTAGGCAAACTGCAGGGGGTCCAGGAAGGGTCCAGTGACGTTCTTCAGATGGGCCAACACCAGTCTTTCAAAGGACGTCATGACCACGGATGTCAGAGCCACTGGTCTGTAGTCGTTGAGTCCTGTGATTTTTGGCTTCTTGGGGATGGGAATGATGGTGGAGCGTTTGAAGCATGCAGGGACTTCACACAGCTCCAGTGATCTGTTGAAGATCAGAGAGAAGATGGGAGCCAGCTGGTCAGCACAGGTTCTGAGGCATGATGGTGAAACCCCATCTGGTCCTGGTGCTTTCCTTCTCTTCTGCTTCCTGAAGAGCCGACACACATCGTCCACACTGGTCTGAAGTATCAGAGCGGGGGAGAGGGGGTTGATGGATGGAGGTGTTAATGGTTGCTCTGGAGGACAATCAGAGCGGGTGGGGGGTGATTCAAATCTGCAATAAAACTCATTCAGATCGTTCACCAGCGTTTGATTGCCTATTGAGGAGGAGGATGGAGTCCTATAGTTGGTTATTGTCCTCAGGCCTCTCCACACTGAAGCAGAGTCGTTAGCTGTAAACTGGTTTTCCAGCTTTTTGGAGTAGCTCCTCTTAGCTGCTCTGATCTCCTTATTCAGTGTGTTCCTGGCCTGATTATACAAGACCCGATCACCACTTCTGTAGGCATCTCCTTTGGCTTTACGAAGGACACCACTGAAGTTACAGGAAGAACCAGCTGATGTTCCCCAGTCAGGTCCACACTGAGTCCTGGTTTCTCTGGCTGTGTTCCTCCTCAGGGTCCATCCAGCAGAGCTGTCGTCCTCCTCACAGCTCAGAGACAAAGAGTCTCCTTCAAAAACCTGGGAGCTGCTGGGACTCAGAGTCAGACGAGCTGTGGGAAACAATTCAAGGAGAAGAGAGGGGAGCTCAGTGCACTGATGAAGAGTTCTCAGGCAGTCTAGGCCTATAGCAACATAACTAACAGGAGGATGGTTCAGGGTCACCTGAACAGAGGATGATATATGTTAAACAGAAGAAAGAATCCTCCAAATCTCCTCCTGAGTGTTGTGTTTCAGTGCCATTAGCTGAAGCTCGTTGTGTTTGTCTTGTGACTTTGATGAAACTCTGATCCCATTTCTGACCAGTTAATGTAGAAAACCATTTCCAAAAGGCTCAGTGACTTTTTATTGCTGTGAATCTGCAGCTCTAAGAGTCCCAACATGAAGATGTCCTTGTAGATGAAGACTCTCCTCCCACATATATAAGAGTCAGCAGTTCCTGGGGATTAATAGTTGTCTAATCATTGGCCACTGATGACAACATAGGAGCCCACTGTGCAATAAGACTGGAGCATATTTCCATATCTCAACATG
Source organism: Mastacembelus armatus (assembly GCF_900324485.2). NCBI lineage: Eukaryota > Metazoa > Chordata > Actinopteri > Synbranchiformes > Mastacembelidae > Mastacembelus > Mastacembelus armatus. Next base: position 17,679,052 of record NC_046650.1, on the reverse strand, counting down.
TTTGTCAAATATAGGAATAAAAAGATGCATCGTGTTGTTCAGAGAAAATATGGCTGCAGTCACTGTTCATTCCTTGTTTCCTGTTCCTGTATTTACCCCAGTGACTGACAGAACTGGGTGTTTATTTCTAATTTCCTGTTTCCTCATCAATGCAAACTGAACATCTCCTCCACATTGACTATGTTGGTGGTGCAGCAGCAGCAGGAACATGTGAAAGAATGAATAGTACATTATTACTGAGAGTGTATCACACAGCTGAGGGGTCATATTGATGAACTGATCATCACCTGAGGCTGCATATTTACAGCATGAACAACATGTTTCCTTGGTAAATGGGACCAGTGATTCTATAGAGTCAGCTTCAAACTGGGACAGGAAAAGTTCACTGACCTTGGTCTGTTGTGCAGCTCAGCAACGACATCAGGGCTGCAGAGACATGAGGGTGGTCAGTGTGAGGTTTAACAGAAAACAGAGTGAACACAGAGGGTTTGTGTGTGGGCTGAAGGTCTGAAGGTCTGAGGGTCTGAAGGTCTGAAGGTCTGAAGGTCTGAAGGTCTGAGGGTCTGAGGGTCTGAGGGTCTGAAGCTCTTAAGGTCTGAAGGTGTGAAGGTCTGAGGGTATGAGGGTATGAGGGTATGAGGGGTCTGAAGGTCTGAGGGTCTGAGGGTCTTAACCCTGGAGAACCCAGGAAGTGACTGCTTTAAGTTCTCTGAACACCAAAATATCCACTTTTTCTATTTTAACCCTTTATTCCCTTTTTTAGGATTTAGGAAAGAACCAAAGGGTCATTTTTGACCCATCATTGTTTGAACTAGCTCAGAGTCACTAATTTATTCAAAAATAATATTAAACATACTTCTATGCATTCTGCAAACTACTGCTGAATAGATTAACAAAATAAATCAATTTTACCAACCGCTGGTTTGCTGAGAAGACGATTTTGTTTGTGTAGGTTTCCAGCTCAACAAAACAGCTTGTGGTCAGCCATCTTGTCACTACTACTCTGGCTCATGTTAGTTCAATATTCATCCACTAGGTATCGCTATGCAGGGGTCAGAAGTGGGACTCTGGGCTTTTGAAGTTAAAATTGACAGTTTTTTAATTAGCAGCAATTAATAGCGGCCAAATTTGACCCCATGGGTTCTCCAGGGTTAAGGTCTGAAGGTCTGAATGTCCGAAGGTCTTCAGGTCTTAAGGTACCGTTTACCAACCGTCACTTATTGATTTATTACTTTTAGGGACCGTCACTTATTGATTTATTACGTTTAGGGACTGTCAGTCAATAATTCAGTATATGCACACTGAGCAATGACCCACTTCCGATAAAGTCTCAGCCAGTTCAGTTGCTTCCGCTATCACTCGCCTGCGATAAAACAATATGTGTAGCAAGAAAACATTTAAATATGAGAGAACCGACAGCACAGCACCTGAGCACTGTTGTGTACCTTTGTGTCAAGCCTCAAGTAAGTACAACAAAGCAGTTAGTTGCCACACATTTCCATCCGATGCGGAAATTAGACGAAAATGGCTTGTTAGCCCCCATACCAGAGTTTGTAGCTGTCATTTTAAAAAAGAGGACATCTGCGAGCCAAAGTCCGAGACAGGGTGACGGCTATTAGCCAAAGGAGCTGTTCCAGCATTATTTCAGTGGAACAATTTTACTGCTCCCACTCCAAGGCCGGGGGTATGGGAGAGAAGAGAGCCAGCGCCACTGGGGCCTGCAGTTGTGGATTTAGTCCTCGAGGAAAATATGTCTCTCAGAAAGGAGATCCTCAAACTGAGGGACCAAGTCGAGAAGCTGACCATAAATCAGCGCTTTGGGATTCATCGTTTTGCTGGCTCAGACAAGGACATATGTCTTTTTCACAAGGTAAGATGTCCAACATGCTCAAAGTTAGATTACAGACTGTAGGGGTACATGGACTATATTTTTGTACGAGGAAGTCTGGAGTGGAGAGAAGTATGTTTGATGCAGGACATGTATGAGAGCTGTAAGACAGTGGTGAGGTGTAGGGGTGACAGAGGAGTTCAAGGTGGAGGTGGGACTGCACCAAGGATCGGCTTTGAGCCCCTTCTTGTTTGCTGTGGTGATGGACAGGCTGACAGATGAGGTTAGACAGGAATCTCCGTAGACCATGATGTTTGCAGATGACATTGTCATCTGTAGTGAGAGCAGAGAGCAGGTGCAGGAAAATCTAGAGAGGTGGAGGTTTGCTCTGGAAAGGAGAGGAATGAAGCTGAGCTGCAGTAAAACAGAGTACATGTGTGTAAATGAGAGGGACTCAAGTAGAACGGTGAGGTTACAGGGAGTAGAGGTGAAGAAGGTGGAGGATTTTAAGGACCTAGGGTCAACAGTCCAGAGCAACGGAGAGTGTGGAAAAGAAGTGAAGAGACGTGTGCAAGCAGGTTGGAACGGGTGGAGGAAAGTGTCAGGTGTGATGTGTGACAAAAGAGTGTCAGCAAGAATGAAAGGAAAGGTGGACAAGACAGTGGTGAGACCAGCAATGTTGTCTGGTTTAGAGACACTGGCACTGAGACAAAGACAGGAGGCAGAGCTGGAGGTAGCAGAGCTGAAGATGTTGAGGTTCTCTCTGAGAGTGACGAGGATGGATAGGATCAGGAATGAGGACATCAGAGGGACAGCTCATGTTAGATGTTTTGGAGAAAAAGCCAGGGAAGCCAGATTGAGATGGTTTGGACATGTTCAGAGGAGGGACAGTGAATACATTGGTAAAAGGATGCTGAGGTTAGAGCTGCCAGGAAGGAGGCCTAGAGGAAGACCAAAGAGGAGGTTCTTGGATGTAGTGAAGGAGGACATGAGGATAGTTGGTGTGGGTGAGGAGGATACAGAGGATAGGGTTAAATGGAGGCAGATGATTGGCTGTGGAGACCCCTGAAGGGAGCAGCCCAGAGGAGAAGAAGAAGGGGTACATGGACTAGATGGACTTTATAAGAATGATTACAGTTTAATGATCTTCAGCTGAGTTTCAATAGTGTGTAAGATCTTGACTGTATTGTTAAACATGGTGTTATTGTTGCTAATATAAATACTAATAGTGCTGCACTTTGGCAGGTACAAATAAGTCACAGTGTTTGTGTGTGTGAAAGATGGTGGCTAAGAAAGTTATGTTTGAAGTAATTTCATATTATACAACGATTCTGTCAAGGGCCCGAAGGCTCCTATTCTTTAAACGGACCAAAAACGCTCAGAGGACCGGTACTCAGTGCAGAAGGTTTACTGACAGAACTCAAAAATAAAGAACAAGGGGTGGATAGACGGAACACAAAGGGTTAACAGCAGGACACGGGAACCACACACGAACACAGGCTATGAGGGGGAAATCGGAAAACCTCTACGATCGCACACGCACGGGAACTCAGACACACTCAGGGAACTAGGAAGACCAAGTCACACACTCGCGGGGACGCAGACTCACTCAGGAACTCGGGACGGGGCATCCACCCTGGGCCACACACTCACTCGGGGACACAACAGGGGACGCTACAGACACACACAAAGCTGCCAGGGTCACGCATACAATGGGGACACCGCAGGCAGAGAAAACACAAAACAAGGAACACGGCCTGGGTCACTTACTCAAACACACCAGGCTACAGAGACGCAGACAGAATGCCGACGCAGAACACAGAGGAAAAACTCAACGAAAGGAAACACAGTTACTCGCACACACGAGGGTTCCACAGGCGAAAAACAGACACAGCAGAAACAAAAGGGCAGGGGAATGTCTAGTGGAAAAAATGCTGGGGTTTAACTTCACAAGTAAGAAACTCAGGAGAAGGCAATGACCCAGCAATGAACTAAGGGACCTGAAGGGTATTTAAACGAGGGGACAAAACAAGAGACAGGTGAAAACAATTATCATCAAAACAAGGTAACATTCATGAACACAAATTAGATCCTGCTCAGTCCTACAAAATAAAAGTCCTTAACAGGAAGTCCATGGCAGGATCATGACAGATTCATGGTTTGAATATTCATATTTAAAATGTATTCATTTAGATTTGCATCCTGTGACCTGCTTATGAGGTTCTGGGCCTTAATAGAGCCCTCAGTGCCACCTACGGTCACTGTGACACAAGCACAGAGGCACAGAGCCAAGTTCCACTGTGGTAAGTTGTTATTTACATGAATCAGACAATGTAACTTAAAGATCATGGCTCATGGAATTTAAAAGAAATGTAATGTACATTTTCATCTTTTGCACATACCCATTCTCTGCAACCTATTGATGAGATGTTCATGTTTCTCAACTTCCTTGCCCTGGGTTCAAAACAGCGTGACCTTGCTGACCGTTATGGGGTCCACCACTGTCAGTCGGACCATCACAACGTGGAGCAACTTTCTATACGCTCTGCGAGAATATGGATACCAGAGGGGAACATCAGGGCACATCTACCAGCTGAGTTCAAGGACTACGCAGACACGACAGTGATCCTGGACTGCACAGAGCTGAAGTGCCAGTGCACAATTGAATGCATGGATCTTTCTTGCTGGCTTGGGCCTGATAATTATTAAGGTAAGACAACTACCTTTCTTTAGGCTCCTAAAACATTACATATTCCATTCTGGTTTCACACAACAATTATAAAATCAATTTTTATGACCTAATGAATTATTACCTCTAATTATTATAAAAAAACTTTCATGATACATTTAAATATGTACATTAAAAGAGGCTGAGAAAAATTCTTACTTAAGATTTCATCTAAAATGTTCTTCTAAACAGCAAATATCAGCCAATTAACAGCATTCTGTAGAAGAAACATAACAGGCCACTGGAGTCTAATTTTCTAGGGAGGCCACTGAGGTAAGAATAAAAAAAAGAAAGTCATTTTTTTCTTTCATTGTTTTAATATTTTCATTGTCTCTGGGAATCCTCTGAATAAACATGTCATGTGTGTATGATCTGGCCCTGGATGGGACCTTCTTAATGAATGTGTGCCCTCACTGACCTTAATATATGGGCAGTCAACTTAGTTTGCTACATTAGGGCATTTAATGTCAACAAGGCCAAACCCAGACTTGTCATACACAATGCCATCAGGTGATGACCCCATCCAGGGTGCATCTGGGTGGATGAGAAACCACAGGGATGGTGGTTTACCTCCCGTGCCCTGCAGTACTCCTCGACTGCTGTAGGTTCCATTTAAAGCCCCCATCTCATGTCAGCAGTCTGATAGCTGGGTTTCAGAAGTCTTTTTGCAAGGTTTTTGGCAGAGCTCTGTGTCCTGGTGTGACAAACCTGTCTGAATTTGGAGGAGGTGATGTGGGTTTGTCATTATGTGGGTCCCAGTCAATGCAGGAACTCTGCTTTTTAGAACTGTTTGCAATTTTGTGTGATGTCTCCAGTGTTGTGGCTAAGGACATCATGTGGTGCTGCTGGTGTTCAGTGCAGACAAAGAGCAGGTAGAGGGTCTGTAACCGTGAAGTGGCAGTTGTGGGGGAGAAGGAGCATCTTTGTGTGGGCAGATTTCTGGGACCGTCTTTGCTGGCATGTGATATGACACTTCCTTCTTGCACTTTTCCAAATGCAGAGTCAACCAGAGGAACACGGATGCCCGTAGCCATAGTTGTTATTAAGGAAGCCACATCACTGGGAAGATCACTATATACTTCATCCACCCTGAGTGTGGAAAGTTCAGGCAGAAGTGAACTGACGCCCTCGTATAAGTTGCTCCTATGGAAAAGAACAAAAATATTTAGATAAATAAATGAAATTAGCCAAAGTTAGAAATGAATAAAGTTGAACCAAAAAGATTTATTTCTTTATTTATTTATCTAAAAAGCCTGAAGAGACGATTTGTTTGTCTGTTTTTTGGCTGAAAGACATTGTATTGCATGATCAGGTGAGGACAAATGTACCTGTCCCACCAAAACCTTGTGTAGTTGAACCTTTTCACATAAGTTGACATGGTCTGTGAGAATTTTTTAAAGGTCAACAAAGTATTGTTTAAAGATTTGACCCAACTTGATCTAAAGTCTCTCTGATATGATTACTACGGAAAATGTCTTTATTTATTAATCATAATCATAATAATAACACTATTACTGTGTAAGAACCATTACTTACCATGGTCAATCAATGAATATACACACATCTGTTACATTATGATCAAAGTGCAGTTATAAAAGGGGAATGCATGAGGACAGTGGGAATTGTTTTTAAATGCGTCATTAAATTCTAAAGAATAACATGAACAAATAACGACCAAACAGTTTGTGGGAGCCAAAAAATAAATTATAGCCAAATGATTATTTTGTATTATTATTATCATTGACTGTCTCAGTTTCTATGAATTCCAGTGCTTAGCACCAACATTTACAATATCCCAAAACAACAGGGTTCTTTACGGCCTGTGAAAAGGAACATGCATTTAAAATAACTTCGAGCAAGCGCACAATGATTCACAGAAACTTGACTGAGGAACAGAACCCGTCTTAGAATCCAGCCTGCTCTGAACCTGCAGGAGAACTTTCCCTTACGCTCAAGTTGTGAGGCTTTTGGCTTTTCCTCACTGATAACACTCAGTCCTAATGGTTACTTCTCCTGGGCTTGAATCCTTATTTGACACTGAGATTATGTATTTAAAAGGTTAATGGTTAATAGTTCATGAACGAAAACAGAAAAGTGGTATCACCACCACACACAATGCTGCACTAGTGTTATCTAAGTCAGCATGTACGATAAGTTTTGTAAAGACACGTCTTACCTTCATAATTGTCGATGTAGCTTGAAGCCCTTCTCTTTGTTTGTCACTGATGTTTCACTAAGTGTCTGTATAATCCGTCCCACGTCGTCGACCGTAGTCCTTGGTAGATCTTGGAGCGAGCGAGTGAAAAACGCCATAATTGCAATGGACACTGTGGATGCCGGAAGTGATTGACCTGGCTGACCTGGAATTCGGAAGAGCGTGTGCATATGGCCTAAAACTTCCAGGACATGTGAAATTTTGACTCTGTTACTTCTGAATGAGAATCTTCTCAAAAACAGGGCAGATACTCACCGAGAGAAGAAATCGGATCAGTCCAAGCTGAGGCATCATGACTTTGTTGAATGCCAACCTTCACTGAGGACATTAATACTGTTTGCTCGAGTTTGGTTCTGTTCTGTGGATTTGTTTGCAGTTTTTTGTTCATTTGTGCAATAAAAATGTTTGATTCAAATATTAAACAAAAGGAAGAACAGTTTTGTAACAGAATACATGCACAAAATTAGACAATTATAAGGCTTCTCATAAAAACACCGCACATGAAAGAGTTTTCAACACACAAACCATTAATTTCTGCAAAGGCCTACAAAAAATCCTAAATTAAGAGCCGTTCAGGAGTCGAAAGAGCCGACTGTGAAAAGAGCCGAACTTCCCATCACTAATGGACACTGTGGATGCCGGAAGTGATTGACCTGGCTGACCTCGAATGCGGAAGAGCGTGTGCATATGGCCTAAAACTTCCAGGTCAAGTGAAATTTTGACTCAAAAATTTGTAGGACTACTGAAATACATGATACACACTTCCATCCATCCATCCATCCATCCATCACCATCCATCCATCCATCATCATCCATCCATCCATCCATCCATCCATCTTCTTCCGCTTATCCGGGACCGTGTCGCGGGGGAAGTAGCCTAATCAGGGATACCCAGACTTCCTTTTCCTTGACACTTCCTCCAGCTCTTCTGATGGGACACCGAGGCGTTCCCAGGCCAGCCGGGAGACATAGTCCCTCCAGCGTGTCCTGGGTCTTCCCCGGGGCCTGCTCCCGGTGGGACATGCCCTGAACACCTCCCCAGGGAGGTGCCCAGGAGGCATCCAAAACATCCCACAATCCCACAAACATCCCCCAATGTTTCCCACACTATTACTGAACCAGCCCCCCTCATCCTCGTGCCAATCATAAATGCTTTCTGCTTCATTTAAAAACTGTTTCAGCTCCTCCCAGTACATGTCATTAGTCTTAGACACTGACAGATGAGGATTAGGTGTCCACCCTTTTACAAGACGTTTAGCTTCCTGGGTGAGGCCTACAGAACAGACTGCTTTTCCTTTTCTGTCAGTGTAAAGAGTCTTAAGAGTTATTCTTTGTGGCCCTAGTTTTTCAAATTTCTGTGGATAATCTAAGTCAGGGCCTGGAGTGTGTTTATAGTGAAGAGTGACATGCATCTGCTCTGGAGTGAGGCTCTCTATGTGAGGTGGTTGAGGATCAGGCAACAGGCGCAGGAGCTGCTCTCCTGTCCGTCCAGGGTCAGGCGTGGGCAGGTCTAGAGGCCACCAGTAGTGAGGTGCCCCTTGTTTTAGCACTACATAGGAGGGGATTTCTTCCCCTGGACCTATTGCTGCCATTCCATTGGTAGTGGGCACCATGGATATTTTTAGTTTGCTCAGCAGATCTCTGCCCAGTAGATTGACTAGACAGCTTGGGCATAAAACTGCCATTGCCTTTTCCTGAAAGCCAGATGCCTCATCCTTAATCACAAGGCTTTGAGAGAAACTACAAGGAGTGACCTGTCAATTTGCTGATTTCACAAAGATATGTTTATCACCTCTTGTCACTCCAGGAATCCTGTCCCTCAATACTGTTCTGTCTGCTCCTGTATCACACAAAAATTTTATTTTTACTCCATTAATTTTTAGCATCCTAATGGGCATCACTTTATTCCCTTCTGCATTATAATAAGTCTCCACAATTTCACTAAGATCCAATTCTTCAGTGTTTGAGGGGTCTAGTCATGCATTAAGGTTATGGGGTTCAGGTCGGTTGTACTCATCTGGCCGTCTATGCCTCTTCCTATTCTGTCTCTGTCGTGGTCGATCACACTCTCGTGCAAAATGTCCTGGTCGACCACAGTTGTAGCATGTGTCATCTTTTTCTCCTTCATCTCTGAACCTGCTATCTTGCCTATCTGGGCCTCCTCTGCCCCTGCCTCTTCCTCTGAATCCTGCTCTGCTGTACTGCTGGGGGCCCCCCCGGGCTCCGCCACTGCTCATCACATCCAGGAGTGCAAACACAGCAGCCTTAGATTGCTGTTCTGATTTATGTTTTTTGCATGTCTTGTGCATGTTGTGCATAATTCATTATCTGAGTGACTCCATCTGTGGGAGTGTTAATGTTAAGTTATCGTATGTGATGCGTAATGGAAGGGCGTAAACCACTCAGCAGGGCCTGCTTTAACTGCTGCTGATAGGCTGAACCAGGGGCCTCCTCAGGTTCCAATCCACTGTTTGCTTTAAACACTTCCTCTAACCTTCCTGTATATTCCTGTACATCCTCATCATCTTTCTGTTTACACTGAGCAATGGTTTGGCAATCAGGGGGTTTGACAAAAGCATCTCTAATCCTCTCTATTAATGCTGTAACCTGAGCTTCCAGCGCGGGGTCGTCTGAGGGCAAAACGACTCCGGCTGGGTTCCGTCCAGTATATCCCCCTCTAACTCCCCCATACCTGTGTCCTAAAGCTTTTCTACATACTGAATCTATTTCCTGCCCATCTTAATTATATGTCTGTCTGAGTTACTGTAGGTTGTTACTCCATTGACGGACGTTAGAGAGTGGATCTCCCAGCCCCTTAACTGCATCTTCTAGTTCTTTACAGGACCAGGGTCTCCTCACCAGGAGGAGAGGTCTGTTATCCCCCCTCACCCCAAAATGAGGGTTGGGCACTTCAATTGCTGGGAAGATGCTCATAGGATCTTCCAGCGGTGGCCAGGGAGGCGGGTCAGGACGGGGCCCAAGCCATGACCCATCACCCTGGGGGTTTTTAAATGGGTTCGTGTCAGACATAGCTGCTGCTAATTGTTGAACCTCATTAACCAGGGGACTATACAACTTTCCCGTTCTAGTGCGACTGGGGCTAGGTAGGACAGGTCCCACTATCTCACTGGGGGGGACCTGGGGACCCGGTGTTATCGCTGACTCCGCTGCCCCCGCCTCGGCGGCTTATGCCTCGGCGTTCTTCCTGTTGAATTAGTGCTTGTGGACGCCCTACAAAATCAGCTGGATCCTCTTGGAGAGCTGCTATGAGGGACTTTTTCTCACCTTTCTCCTTATCTTTTTCTCTTTTTGCCTGCATTCCACAAAGCCGTCTCCTTTCTGCCTGTTCCTGCCAGCTTCTATAATCTGTAATTTAAGTTTATCAGTTTTCTTAGGTCCTGCTATCGCCGCTTCTGCTTTTAATTGAGTTACCAATTTATCGCATGCGCAGGTTTCCAGTTTCCCAGGAAACTCATACTTTTTCTTCCATTCACTCAAGTATCTTGCTGATCCGGGGGAATAGGTGTTCATAAATTTAGGATCCCCGTTAATTGGGGTTTACTGTTTCTCTTTCCCATAGTTGCAACTTGGCACAAGCAAACGATCAGTCACAACAGCATGTGGATCGTCCACTGTATCAGGCTTCTACAGGTACTAATTACCTGCGGATACAGCCGTCCACCACACTCAACTTCTCAATTTTTACTTGTGCCCAACAAATAACACACAGTTTCAGTGGGAAGTGACACCGTTCTACTTGGTTGGCAATTGCCTGTCCAACGTTCCCTTTTCATCAATAACCAAACAAATAAGCATTCACATTCACTCCACAGTACTGTTTAATGTGGCCCCTAGTGTCCCTGACACCGGAAATACCTCATCATGTCCCTGACATGGGAGATTATTTTGCCATGGTCTTTTATCCAAGTGGTCTTGTCTAACAGTTTTTCACTGTTCGTGCATTCGAATCAATCTGATTCTAATCCCGCTCTGCAACGGTATTTAATTTAGACTCAAACATTATTTTTTCTGACGTCCATTAACACAATTTCACCCGCGGATCTTTACCTGATTTGACGCGAAGGTTCCCTTGAGGTTTCCGTCAGACAGTTGGGCTGAGAGGATGTTTCCAGACGGGGACCTGCCGACCTCCCAACGAATTCACGTGGGTGGATTTTCTCCAGCCGTCTAACGACTGACTCTGCAGAGATTCACGGCGTCCTCGTCCTCCTCTTCATCCAAACTGTCGTATTGGAAACACCAATAAATATGTCAGGTTTACGCTACACTGACATGGTTCTTTTCCTGAAGGCAATGAAACACACGACAACTTTGTACCGAGTATATGTCTGCAAGTGAAAAAGGCCTCAGTTGCAGACGGAGAGAAGAGACTTTCTTCTCTCCCCCATGCGACCTTGACTCTCCTTCACCTCCTTTCACTGAGCAGTCCTTTATTTTTATAGTGAGGAACAAACAAGGCACATGATGCGTGGGTGCAGTGAGAAGTTTCAGCTCATCATTCACACAGGCAATAAGGTTATGAGGTTTATCTGGTAAGATAGACACCTGCTAAAACATCTTACACAAACATGGTATTGTCTTCAAATCATGTTACACAATGACAACAATTGTACTTTTGACCTCATGACCCCAACAATCATTATGTGTCACAACCACTTATTAGGTTTAAGGGGTAAGTACTTTTTCACATATGGCCAGGCAGGTTTGGACAGCTTTGCTCCCTAATAAATAAAGTCCTGATTTTAAGAGCTGCATTTTTCATTTACATGGGTTAACTTTGTGTAATAAAATTAGTTTGAAGATTGTGTGTGACAAAACTGTAGATATGTTAATTTAGTGTAGAGTTTCCTCCAAAGTGAGACCTCTCACTGTTCAGAGGATGTAAAACTACTGTCCAGTGACATCACACCGATCACTGTGACATCACTGATCAATACTGATCAATAGTGTTACGCCCCAGCCTAGGGGTTGCCGGAGCGTAACACGATTGTGGAGTTTTCCTCCAAACCTCTTCCACTCTCAACAAACACGAACGAGACGAACTACAATTAACAAGAATATTTATTCTGTTTAAACACAGAATACAATACAGAATGTTCAAAACAAACAAAACGCTAATTTAGCCCTACTCAAACAAAAACGCTCCGTGAGCCCTACGATACTATACGAATACTGGAAAACAAACACAAACGCTAAATAAAGCCCTATGGTCTCAATCAAAAGAAACAACACAAAATCACAGGTCGTCAGCCTGGAAACTCCTAAAACAAACAGGAGAAAACAAAACACAAACGTAACCTACGAATCTGAATATGACTAATCAAAAATAACGAAAATACTATCAACACTAAATCTACAAAACGAAACAAAACCTAGTCTCTAACTCGAAGTCGAAATCTTTATCAAAATAGCTGGGAATGGCAAAGCTGGGAGAAATAGCTCTCCTAAGCAGCAGTCCGTGGGCTTCTTGTCGTTCTTCCGGGAAGTGTTGGACCAATCCCGGAAGTCCAATCCACGGGCTTCCTACGTCCACGCCCACTCCATCCTCCGTCACACCCACACACATACACACACGAAATGGGGAGGGCCAATAACACACAACCACACACACATAATGACCCCTAGGGTCATAACAATAGTGAGTGTCAGACTGTGAGAGTCAGGAGGAGTCAGAGTGAAGAAGAAGACAAAGCGTCCTCTGTTCTTCATCCATCGTCCATCAGCTCCTTCACCTCCATTTTCTCTCTGATCCAAAGTCAGATCTGATCAACAATCAAAGACTGATCAAACTGATTGATCAGCCATCAGAGGAGTTGGATCAGTGGAGCTGCTTCTGTTCCTGATGTCCACTGAATTGTCCTGGACTCTATTCACTCGTCTCTCTGCAGAAGAGACAGAAGACAGTCAGAGAAAAACAACTAGACAAACAAACAAACAACCAGAGACAAACACAGAGACCTCGGACCTTTGACCTCAAGTTTTACTTCTTTCTCCATCAGGACTCTTCCCTCCCTGTAGACTCTGCAGGTGAAGGTTCCTCTGTCTCTGCCTGTTGGATGATTCAGGGTCAGACTGAGGTCTCCAGTCCTCAGCAGGTCTTTCTTCATCTCTGTTCTGTTTCTGTAAAACTCGTCCTGTTCTTCAGGTCGGTCAGAGCCGTCCTGATACACATGGATCTTCCTGTAGATCCAGTTCATCCACTCCACTCTGACGTCTTCAGGCAGGTCAGCTGTGGTTATGAAGGGCAGCTGGACAGACTCCGCCCCTGATTCCACCTCCACCTGTGGGACTGAGAGGACAACAGACACAACATGAGCTGGACGGACAGCAGCAGGCAGCTGTGATCTCTCTCTGATCCACACATGGAGCTTTTTAAACCCTGACAGAGCGGATTGGACTGGGTCTAACAGAATTTCTCCTCTAGATCCAGGACTGAAGACTGGGACAGTTAGCTTAGCTTAGCATAAAGACTGACCTTTGACTTTGAGCTGCATCTGTTTCTCCATCAGGACTCTTCCCTCCCTGTAGACTCTGCAGGTGAAGAATCCTCTGACTGTTGGATGTTTCAGGGTCAGACTGAGGTCTCCAGGTCTCAGCAGGTCTTTCTTCATCTCTGTTCTGGTTCTGTAAAACTCGTCCTGTTCTTCAGGTCGGTCAGAGCCGTCCTGATACACATGGACCTTCCTGTTATTCCAGTCCTTCCACTCCACTGTGACGTCTTCAGGCAGATCAGCTGTGGTTATGAAGGGCAGCTGGACAGACTCCGCCCCTGATTCCACCTCCACCTGTGGGACTGAGAGGACAACAGACACAACATGAGCTGGACAGACAGCAGCAGGCAGCTGTGATCTCTCTCTGATCCACACATGGAGCTTTTTAAACCCTGACAGAGCGGATTGGACTGGGTCTAACAGAATTTCTCCTCTAGATCCAGGACTGAAGACTGGGACAGTTAGCTGAGCATAAAGACTGACCTTTGACTTTCAGCTGCATCTGTCTCACCATCAGGACTCTTCCCTCCCTGCTGTAGACTCTGCAGGTGAATAATCCTCTGACTGTTGGATGTTTCAGGGTCAGACTGAGGTCTCCAGTTCTCAGCAGGTCTTTCTTCATCTCTGTGCTGTTTCTGTAAAACTCGTCCTGTTCTTCAGGTCGGTCAGAGCTGTCCTGATACACATGGACCTTCCTGTTGTCCCAGTCCTTGAACTCCACTGTGACGTCTTCAGGCAGGTCAGCTCTGGTTATGAAGGGAAGCTGGACAGACTCCACCCCTGATTCCACCACCATCTGTGGGACTGAGAGGACAACAGACACAACATGAGCTGGATAGACAGCAGCTGGCGACTGTGATCTCTCTCTGATCCACACATGGAGCTTTTTAAACCCTGACAGAGCGGATTGGACTGGGTCTAACAGAATTTCTCCTCTAGATCCAGGACTGAAGACTGGGACAGTTAGCTTAGCATAAAGACTGACCTTTGACTTTCAGCTGCACCTGTTTCACCATCAGGACTCTTCCCTCCCTGTAGACTCTGCAGGTGAAAGTGTTTGTGTCTCTGACTGTTGGATGTTTCAGGGTCAGACTGAAGTCTCTAGTTGTCAGCAGGTGTTTCTTCATCTCTGTTCTGTTTCTGTAAAACTCGTCCTGTTCTTCAGGTTGGTCAGAGCCGTCCTGATACACATGGACCTTCCTGTTGTCCCAGTCCTTCCACTCCACTGTGATGTCTCCAGGCAGGTCAGCTGTGGTTATGAAGGGCAGCTGGACAGACGGCGCCCCTGATAACACCTCCACCTGTGGGACTGAGAGGACAACAGACACAACATGAGCTGGACAGACAGCAGCAGCAGCAGCACTGACACATTTTCTTTGACTGTATGAAGTGAAATATTTGTAGTGGAAACAGTTCTGACTGGTTCCAGTCTGAAATCTGTCCCATTGGTCCATTTAACAGAGACAGAGTCTGTGGTGTGTGAACAACCAACAGCACAACTCCCTGTTTCTTCACTAACTTAGTGTCATTGTCAAATGTCCAGATCAAACCTTTATTTACTGGCTCTGACTGAGGATTAGTGGCCCATGATGGGACTCCACTAACTGGGAGGACAAACTGCACATTTCCATGTTTCTATGTCATTTTGGTTTGTTGACGTTTCCTTTGAGACACAAATGAACAAGGACAAAGAAATGATGCTGTTTTGATTCACTGTTTTTGTGCCTGATGATCAATGTAATAGAAACAGTTAGCTTAGCCTTAAGACCTTTAACCGACCTTTGACCCAGAGCTTCATTTGTTTCTTCATCAGGACTCTTCCCTCCCTGTAGACTCTGCAGGTGAAGGTGCCTGTGTCTCTGACTGATGGATGTTTCAGGGTCAGACTGAGGTCTCCAGTTCTCAGCAGGTCTTTCTTCATCTCTGTTCTGTTTCTGTAAAACTCGTGCTGTTCTTCAGGTCGGTCAGAGCCGTTCTGATACACATGGACCTTCCTGTTGTCCTTGTCCGTCCACTCCACTATGGAGACTTGAAGCAGGTTAAGTAAAGCGCTGCAGGGCAGCTGGACAGACTCCGCCCCTGAGTCCACCTCCACCATGGAGGTGGACCTCTCAGCTACTGAAAGGACAACAGACACAACATGAGCTGGACAGACAGCAGCAGGACTGACAGGAACAGCAGCTCCCTGTTCCATCCTTCTCTAACAGAAACCAATGGAAACTAGTTTGTGAATGAAGACATGTTTCATTGTTCCTGACATTTGGAGCAGTTCCCACAGAACGAGTCAGGAACCAATCAGATGAATGAATCAGTAACAGTGTTCCTGAAGAACTGACTCAGGGACTGTGCAGTCCATGATGACAAAGGAGTGAGACCAGACTCTGAGACTCTGTTAGTGAGATTATTGGGAAACTACAGTTACAGACAAAATCCAACAATTACACAGCTGGATAGAAAAGGTCAGAAACAACAAGAACATGTTTGTTGTCTGGTCCCATTGGACTAGAACTGGACTAATGACTGCAGTGTTACTGAAGTCCAGGTTTCAGTCCTGATTGAGGATCATCAGCAGCTACTTATTAGAGACTGATTCATTCTCTGTTTGGTCCTGAAATGAGCTGAGACACAGTCAGGGATCAACTACAGGAAACATGGTAACCAACAGCATTATGGGTAATGTAGTAGTGACATACCTGTCCTGAAGTAGTAACAATATATGAAAAGACCCACAGCGACAGCAAGAACCACAAGAACCACAAGAACCACAGACACAGCAACAAGACCTTTGGCCCAGGGTGGAAATGGATCTGTGGAGAACAGAAACAAAGAAGAACATGACCTCTGACCTCTGACTTGTACCTACAGCTGTGACCTCTGACCTGTACCTACAGCAGGTGTTGGTGCTGACCTTTGACCTGCAGCTCCACATCTGCCAGTCTTCGTTCGTTTCCAAACGCTGTGATGGTGCAGGTGTAGGCGCCGCTGTCAGAGAGGCGGGGTTTTCTCAGAGTGAGGCTCAGGTCTCCAGTGTCCAGAGCGTCAGGTTTCATCGACGTTCGGTCTCTGAAACGCTGGTTTTGGTTTTTGAGGTCATCACCTTCTGGGCCGCGCTGGTGGATGGTTGAAGGTGTGAGGTCGTAGCGGCTCCACACCACTGTGGGATGTAGAGGTACATAAGAGATCTGACAGGGCAGCAGGACTGACTCCGCCCCCTCATACACCTCTATACCAAAGGCATGCTGGGAAACTGTGAGGACACAGAGACAGAAACGTGCATCAGTGGTTCAAACTGGACTCAGATGTTGTTGCTGACTAACACTTCTTGATAATGTTTGTTTCCTGCCTCCAGTGGTGTCTTTAGGCATAATCAAGCATATTTTGAGCACAGCCCTGAAAATATTTGGTCCTGTCAAAGGTTCACACTAACACTAAGTTAACCCTAAGGTCACGGGCTGATTTTAGAGCTAGATGGAACTAATTACAGCATGGAGAGAGGGTTAGTAATTTAGTGACGGACATGAAGGACAAAGCAGGAGAAGCAGGTGGAAACTTCACTGACTTGCAGTCATAAAAGCATAAAACGTTCTGGTGTGAACACCTGGCCTCCTGGATATTTCAAGAAAAGGAATGTAAAATGAAACAATTAGCACATTACAGTGTGTAGGAAATGACGTTGATGGTCAAAAAATGAAATGATTGCAGACATAACGTCTGGCTTCAACACAAACCACTGATACATTTTCTGCTGAATGCAAGTCGTCCCCTAAGTTACACACACTGCTGTAAATTAAACCAGTGAAACCTTTTGCCTCCCTTGGCAAATATTGTGTGGCCACAGATGATGGACAGGCTCTTATTTCTTACAAATTAAAACTTTGGAAAGAGGGAAGATAAATGTCTATGTATCGACATATCTCTATTTAAACTCTGATCTGGTTCCCTGGTTCACATTAGACACAAACACTGTGTGAAACTACCAGTTACCAAGTGAAGTTTCATGACATTTGGTCTCATGTTCAGTGTTTATTAAGAAGGAATTTCATTGATATTGTTTGTCTTTTTCCTTTAGAGCTTCAGCTTCACAGGTTGGTCCTGTTGGATTTCTTTGATCTACTGTGGGTCCAGATTTGTGCTGTTGGTTCTGTTTCCTGTTGGTCACGGATTTACTGTAGATTTGCTCTTTTTGATCCACTGGACAAGTTCAGAACCAACTAATTCCAGTCAGTGTGTTCACATCTCATCACGCAAAGTTAATATAGTTCTTCCATGACCTGCAGTGACCTGGGGACTGTCTATGATTGATGGTCATGATGCAAAGACGCAGCTTATTTCTGTCAGTCTGTCATGGTTGAAGTTGTGTCTTCTAGTCTGGATTTGAGAGGAGATGAGGTTTCTTCATTTTTAGGCCTGAATGATTTGAATATTGGTCAACATGAAAGTATTTGATATAACAAAGATATAACACAGATATTTGGTCCTTTTTCTTCTCAGTCCTTTGGCCTGTGAATCAGACCATCATGGTGGAGATTCTCAGTCATCCAGGTGAAGTTATCTACAGTATTTTAGGTTGAAACATTTCATTACTCATTCAGGTAGCTTCATCACTCTAAGGGAAAGCTGGTATGAAATCTCAAATTTATCCTTTGGGTTGGTTTTACTCCACCCCTAGCCCAAATAGGCTCATTTTGTGAACTCTGTCCAAAATATGAACATCACTGTTTTGAAAAGAGTGTCCTGTTTCCTCTAAATGGAGGTGCACAGCTGACTGTGGTCCTGAGGAGCTGCTCCTCCTGTGCTGGACCATCCTCCTTGTAACTGGTTGTTTGGTTTCTCCAATGTAGAGTTCTGAGCTTTCTTCCTTACACTGGACAGCAAAGACCATGTGATGGCCGTCCCGTGGCCACCCACAGCTGAGACTAATGTCGGTAATCCTCAAGCACTACACATCTGAGTTTCTTTAGTTTAAGTTAATTTCAATGTATTTTATATTAGTTTACAGATTACACAAATAAATCACACATTTTGTTTCACAATATATTTATTTTGCATCTGGACAATACATTGTCTTCCATCTGTAGCGTGCACAGTTAGGAAACTTTTGTACAGTCACATTTTAATTTAGTTACTTTTAAGCATATTTTCTAATCATTATTTCTTTGAGTTACCAGTGCTGGGATGCCGATGGTGGTTGGTGCTGCTCCTGGAGGGATGTTCTGGCAGGCCTCAGGCAAAGGATGGACTCCAGGAAATAAAACACTTAAATAGAGGTAGGGGCCAATTGGACTGTACTATGTGCTGGCCACCTTGTAGGGGAAGTTGGGAAATTTGTTTGGAGGTTTTGTTTATTTGTAAAAGTTATGTTAGAAGTTTTAGATATTTGTTGGGTTAATATTTCATTGGTGATATTGGGATTGAGATTAATTTAATATTTATTTTAATATTAATTTCTTTGTTATCCCCCTGTGTGTGTTAAGTGGTCTGATCAGCCACTATATATGTCTCCTTCTGTGTTCAGTCTGTGGGTCACTTTCTCTTTAGTTAGTTTGCACAGTGGTGTCCTTTTTTTAAACTGATTTAGCCTGAGTTCAGTTTGGTTTCTTTGACTGGTTTTAAGAGCTCATGCTATGATTATAAAGTTAAGTTGTTGTCTATTTCTTTTTGGGGAAATAAAAACCCATTTTTTTCAGATATTTTTGTCTGTGTCCTCGTCTGTGCCGGCTCGGTCCCTTACAGACCACATGGCTGTTCTTTTGCTTTTGTGTCCAGTCTTTATGGGGAACCAGTCTCTGTCTTGTGTTGGTAGGTTTGAAATGAACTGGTATCTGATGCTTCCCAAAAATCCTTTTAAACCTCTGTGTGGGTTCCCTCAGGGGTCCATCTCAGGGCCCCTTTAGTTAAATCTTTACATGTTTCCTTTAGGCCAGTTAATACACAGCAATAATGTGTCCTACCATAACTATGCAGATGACACTCAGATTTACATTTCACTCACAGCAGGTGAATATGGACCAGTGGATTCACTGTGCAGCTGTATTGAACAGATCACTGTGTGGATGAAAAACAACTCTCTCCAAATAAACAGAGACAAGACTGAAATAATCATCTTTGGGCCACAGAAACAAAGAGAAAGTGTCAGCAGTCACCTCGAGTCTCTTTCTGTAAAATCTAAATATCAAGTTAGAAATCTAGGGGTAATCGTGGACTCAGACTTGAACTTTAACAGCCACATTAAATCAATAACATCATCACCATTTTACCATCTCAAAAACATCAGAATCAAAGGGATCAGGTCTAAACCAGACTTGGAGAGACTCATCCATGCTTTTATCTCCAGCAGGTTAGATTACTGTAACTGCTCACAGGGGTCTCAAAAAGAGCTGTAGGGAGGTGCAGTACATTCAGAGCACTGCTGCATGTGTCCTGACTAGAAACAGGAAGTACAACCAAATTACTCCTGTTCTCAGATCTCTGCACTGGCTTCCTGTCTCTCAGAGAATAGCCTTTAAAACAGCACTGCTTGTGTATAAGTCTCTTCATGGCTCAGCACCACATTACATCTCTGACATGTTGATGCCATATGAACCATCTCGAACTCTGAGAGCATCAGGGACAGGCCTTCTGCTCGTGCCCAGAGTCAAGACTAAACAGGGAGAAGCAGCGTTCCAGTTTTATGCAGCTAAAACCTTGAATAGTCTCCTGATGATGTTAGACAAGCCTCATCTCTGACAATGTTTAAGTCCAAGCTAAAAACTTCTTGTTATCTCTGTATATGACAGTTGAAAGTTTTGTATCTGCACTGATTGTCCTTTTATTTCATTTGATGTTTCCATCTACTGCATTTATGTGAAGCCACCATCATGGTGCAGTTACAGCGAGGATGAAACAGCAAAGAGCTGAAGTGTTGTTGAATCAGATCAGAGGGAGGAAGGTGGTCTTACCGGGCACCAGGATCCCAAACACCACCAACATCTTCATCTTCACTAAAGGCTCCAACAAACACAAAGTCCCCGTGAAGCTGCTTCTTCCTAAACTGAGTTCAGATTCAAAAACAGCTACAGGACGCGTTGACAGCAGCTGCCACTTCCTCAAAGTGTCAGGACACTTTCTCTTCCTCTTTCAGCTCCATGAAGCTTCTCAGGTGCTGCAACAGAGGAAAGCGCCTGCAGCAGCTGGTGCACTGAGTTCCACACTGAGTTGGTATTGTTGTCCTACCAATCGGCTTTAAAAGAGTTTAATAAAGTTCTGATAAAGTTCCTTTTGGGTTTGGATCATGATGATGTTGCCTGTGCAGCTGCTCTGAAAACCGCATTCAAATCTTCTGTCTTGAGTTCATGAGGAAGTAACATGTCCAGGTGTTTCCAGGCTGCAGATGTTGAGGAGAAACTGTCTGTGATCATGTTCAAATAGCAGCATCCTCATTTTAAAAATGGGTCCAAATCTTAGATGTTCTATGTTGTTGATGCCAAATGGACCTGAAGATATTTCCATGTCAGAGCTGATCAGAGTCTCAGGATGTGAGTATTGACTGTTGTTGTTAAAGCAAAATCAAATTGTCAGATTTCTGAATGGAGTTTGGTGAAGTTCTGTCTGTATAAGGAGGAGCAGGGTGCTGTGTCTGTGGTGAATCCTGGAACTTTTCCTCAGACTCACATGAAACTTTTCACACCAGGAAAATAAAGTTTTCTTTGTGTCGGCACTAAAGGCTCCACAGTATAAAGAGATTTAAAGTAACCAAGTACATTTACTCTAGTACTGGTAGTACTTTTTATTCCACTTCCAGCACCACTGTATAAAGCTGTGGAGAGGACTCATACTGTAGTTTTACTGCATGTACTGAGACAGTACACAGAAATACCACAGTACTTCCAGACTTTGTACAGTGTTTGGACCTTTATTCAAACTGTTCAGAGTCACAGAGAAACAGGAAGACAGCTCAGAAGTGATGCTCAGTGGTGACCGCCATGACATCATCAAAGTCCTCAGCCAATCGCTGCTCAGCCTGGACGGGTGCTGCTGTCACCATGGGGACAGGCAGGTCACTTCCTGTCAAAGGAGACAATCATAAAATGGGCTGGACATAATCAGGGACATGAGACAGTGGAGGGATTGATTGATTGGTTGGTTGATTGATTGATTTAGAGTGTTACCTGTGGGTCTGTGTCGATACAGAGACACCATGAGGACAGTGGAGATGACGTAGGGACAGAACACCACCAGGTAACGGACCACTGTGAACACCTGCAGGAGGGGGGCAGGGTCTGGGGTCAGTGCTGTGGTTGTAGGTGTTCCTGCAGACAGAAGCCCACCTGGTCAGGTGAACATGAGCCTGAAATCAGAGTGTCAATCAAAATGAAGCTGCTGACCTGTGACAGAGATCCAGCTGGGTGGAGACTCTCCATGGCCCCTGATGTTACACCTGTAGACGCCTTCATCGGCCTTGGAAACATGGAGGATGGTCACGTGACCCGTAGGCCGATCGATGACGAGGGAGCCGTGTTTATAGAAATCAGCCGGGAGGTCGGAGGATGTCTGGGTTCTACAGATCAGGGTGATGTTTTCTCCCTCCATCACAGGGAGGACAGGACTCTGCAGGATCACTGCTCCACCTCAACACAGAGACAAACTACAGCATTTCATCCATTTCCACACAGCTTCATCAATACTAACTCCACAGGCTCATCTTACCACTGACAGTGATGTTGATGCTCTGACTGGTTGCTCCCTCTCTGGACTCACACCAGTAAACTCCACTGTCCCACAGTAGGACACCACTGAAGTTACAGGAAGAACCAGCTGTTGTTCCCCAGTCAGGTCCACACTGAGTCCTGGTTTCTCTGGTTGTGTTCCTCCTCAGGGTCCATCCAGCAGAGCTGTCGTCCTCCTCACAGCTCAGAGAAAGAGTCTCCTTCAAAAACCTGGGAGCTGCTGGGACTCAGAGTCAGACGAGCTGTGCGAAACAATTCAAGGAGAAGAGAGGGGAGCTCAGTGCACTGATGAAGAGTTCTCAGGCAGTCTAGGCCTATAGCAACATAACTAACAGGAGGATGGTTCAGGGTCACCTGAACAGAGGATGATATATGTGAAACAGAAGAAAGAATCCTCCAAATCTCCTCCTGAGTGTTGTGTTTCAGTGCCATTAGCTGAAGCTCGTTGTGTTTGTCTTGTGACTTTGATGAAACTCTGATCCCATTTCTGACCAGTTAATGTAGAAAACCATTTCCAAAAGGCTCAGTGACTTTTTATTGCTGTGAATCTGCAGCTCTAAGAGTCCCAACATGAAGATGTCCTTGTAGATGAAGACTCTCCTCCCACATATATAAGAGTCAGCAGTTCCTGGGGATTAATAGTTGTCTAATCATTGGCCACTGATGACAACATAGGAGCCCACTGTGCAATAAGACTGGAGCATATTTCCATATCTCAACATGTTTGTCAAATATAGGAATAAAAAGATGCATCGTGTTGTTCAGAGAAAATATGGCTGCAGTCACTGTTCATTCCTTGTTTCCTGTTCCTGTATTTACCCCAGTGACTGACAGAACTGGGTGTTTGTTTCTAATTTCCTGTTTCCTCATTAATGCAAACTGAACATCTCCTCCACATTGACTATGTTGGTGGTGCAGCAGCAGCAGGAACATGTGAAAGAATGAATAGTACATTATTACTGAGAGTGTATCACACAGCTGAGGGGTCATATTGATGAACTGATCATCACCTGAGGCTGCATATTTACAGCATGAACAACATGTTTCCTTGGTAAATGGGACCAGTGATTCTATAGAGTCAGCTTCAAACTGGGACAGGAAAAGTTCACTGACCTTGGTCTGTTGTGCAGCTCAGCAACGACATCAGGGCTGCAGAGACATGAGGGTGGTCAGTGTGAGGTTTAACAGAAAACAGAGTGAACACAGAGGGTTTGTGTGTGGGCTGAAGGTCTGAAGGTCTGAGGGTCTGAAGGTCTGAAGGAATGAAGGAATGAAGGTCTTAAGGTCTTAAGGTCTTAAGGTCTTAAGGTCTTCAGGTCTTCAGGTCTTCAGGTCTCAAGGTCTCAAGGTCTCAAGGTCTGAAGGTCTTAAGGTCTGAGGGTCTGAAGTTAACCCTGGAGAACCAGGAAGTGACTGCTTTAAGTTCTCTGAACACCAAAATATCCACTTTTTCAATTTTAACCCTTTATTCCCTTTTTTAGGATTTAGGAAAGAACCAAAGGGTCATTTTTGACCCATCATTGTTTGAACTAGCTCAGAGTCACTAATTTATTCAAAAATAATATTAAACATACTTCTATGCATTCTGCAAACTACTGCTGAATAGATTAACAAAATAAATCAATTTTACCAACCGCTGGTTTGCTGAGAAGACGATTTTGTTTGTGTAGGTTTCCAGCTCAACAAAACAGCTTGTGGTCAGCCATCTTGTCACTACTACTCTGGCTCATGTTAGCTCAATATTCATCCACTAGGTATCGCTATGCAGGGGTCAGAAGTGGCACTCTGGGCTTTTGAAGTTAAAATTGACAGTTTTTTAATTAGCAGCAATTAATAGCGGCCAAATTTGACCCCGTGGGTTCTCCAGGGTTAAGGTCTGAAGGTATGAAGGTCTTAAGGTACCGTTTACCGACCGTCACTTATTGATTTATTACTTTTAGGGACCGTCACTTATTGATTTATTACTTTTAGGGACGTCACTTATTGATTTATTACTTTTAGGGACCGTCACTTATTGATTTTTTACTTTTAGGGACCGTCACTTATTGATTTATTACTTTTAGGGACGTCACTTATTGATTTATTTCTTTTAGGGACCGTCACTTATTGATTTTTTACTTTTAGGGACCGTCACTTATTGATTTTTTACTTTTAGGGACCGTCACTTATTGATTTACTACTTTTAGGGACGTCACTTATTGATTTATTTCTTTTAGGGACCGTCACTTATTGATTTATTACGTTTAGGGACCATCACTTATTGATTTATTACTTTTAGGGACGTCACTTATTGATTTATTTCTTTTAGGGACCGTCACTTATTGATTTATTACTTTTAGGGACCGTCACTTATTGATTTATTTCTTTTAGGGACTGTCAGTCAATAATTCAGTATATGCACACTGAGCAATGACGCACTTCCGCTAAAGTCTCAGCCAGTTCAGTTGCTTCCGCTATCACTCGCCTGCGATAAAACAATATGTGTAGCAAGAAAACATTTAAATATGAGAGAACCGACAGCACAGCACCTGAGCACTGTTGTGTACCTTTGTGTCAAGCCTCAAGTAAGTACAACAAAGCAGTTAGTTGCCACACATTTCCATCCGATGCGGAAATTAGACGAAAATGGCTTGTTAGCCCCCATACCAGAGTTTGTAGCTGTCATTTTAAAAAAGAGGACATCTGCGAGCCAAAGTCCGAGACAGGGTGACGGCTATTAGCCAAAGGAGCTGTTCCAGCATTATTTCAGTGGAACAATTTTACTGCTCCCACTCCAAGGCCGGGGGTATGGGAGAGAAGAGAGCCAGCGCCACTGGGGCCTGCAGTTGTGGATTTAGTCCTCGAGGAAAATATGTCTCTCAGAAAGGAGATCCTCAAACTGAGGGACCAAGTCGAGAAGCTGACCATAAATCAGCGCTTTGGGATTCATCGTTTTGCTGGCTCAGACAAGGACATATGTCTTTTTCACAAGGTAAGATGTCCAACATGCTCAAAGTTAGTCTGGAGGAAGTCTGGAGTGGAGAGAAGTATGTTTGATGCAGGACATGTATGAGAGCTGTAAGACAGTGGTGAGGTGTAGGGGTGAAAGAGGAGTTCAAGGTGGAGGTGGGACTGCACCAAGGATCGGCTTTGAGCCCCTTCTTGTTTGCTGTGGTGATGGACAGGCTGACAGATGAGGTTAGACAGGAATCTCCGTGGACCATGATGTTTGCAGATGACATTGTCATCTGTAGTGAGAGCAGAGAGCAGGTGGAGGAAAATCTAGAGAGGTGGAGGTTTGCTCTGGAAAGGAGAGGAATGAAGGTTAGTCGCAGTAAAACAGAGTACATGTGTGTAAATGAGAGGGACTCAAGTAGAACGGTGAGGTTACAGGGAGCAGAGGTGAAGAAGGTGGAGGATTTTAAGGACCTAGGGTCAACAGTCCAGAGCAACGCAGAGTGTGGAAAAGAAGTGAAGAGACGTGTGCAAGCAGGTTGGAACGGGTGGAGGAAAGTGTCAGGTGTGATGTGTGACAAAAGAGTGTCAGCAAGAATGAAAGGAAAGGTGGACAAGACAGTGGTGAGACCAGCAATGTTGTCTGGTTTAGAGACACTGGCACTGAGACAAAGACAGGAGGCAGAGCTGGAGGTAGCAGAGCTGAAGATGTTGAGGTTCTCTCTGAGAGTGACGAGGATGGATAGGATCAGGAATGAGGACATCAGAGGGACAGCTCATGTTAGATGTTTTGGAGAAAAAGCCAGGGAAGCCAGATTGAGATGGTTTGGACATGTTCAGAGGAGGGACAGTGAATACATTGGTAAAAGGATGCTGAGGTTAGAGCTGCCAGGAAGGAGGCCTAGAGGAAGACCAAAGAGGAGGTTCTTGGATGTAGTGAAGGAGGACATGAGGATAGTTGGTGTGGGTGAGGAGGATACAGAGGATAGGGTTAAATGGAGGCAGATGATTGGCTGTGGAGACCCCTGAAGGGAGCAGCCCAGAGGAGAAGAAGAAGGGGTACATGGACTAGATGGACTTTATAAGAATGATTACAGTTTAATGATCTTCAGCTGAGTTTCAATAGTGTGTAAGATCTTGACTGTATTGTTAAACATGGTGTTATTGTTGCTAATATAAATACTAATAGTGCTGCACTTTGGCAGGTACAAATAAGTCACAGTGTTTGTGTGTGTGAAAGATGGTGGCTAAGAAAGTTATGTTTGAAGTAATTTCATATTATACAACGATTCTGTCAAGGGCCCGAAGGCTCCTATTCTTTAAACGGACCAAAAACGCTCAGAGGACCGGTACTCAGTGCAGAAGGTTTACTGACAGAACTCAAAAATAAAGAACAAGGGGTGGATAGACGGAACACAAAGGGTTAACAGCAGGACACGGGAACCACACACGAACACAGGCTATGAGGGGGAAATCGGAAAACCTCTACGATCGCACACGCACGGGAACTCAGACACACTCAGGGAACTAGGAAGACCAAGTCACACACTCGCGGGGACGCAGACTCACTCAGGAACTCGGGACGGGGCATCCACCCTGGGCCACACACTCACTCGGGGACACAACAGGGGACGCTACAGACACACACAAAGCTGCCAGGGTCACGCATACAATGGGGCACACCGCAGGCAGAGAAAACACAAAACAAGGAACACGGCCTGGGTCACTTACTCAAACACACCAGGCTACAGAGACGCAGACAGAATGCCGACGCAGAACACAGAGGAAAAACTCAACGAAAGGAAACACAGTTACTCGCACACACGAGGGTTCCACAGGCGAAAAACAGACACAGCAGAAACAAAAGGGCAGGGGAATGTCTAGTGGAAAAAATGCTGGGGTTTAACTTCACAAGTAAGAAACTCAGGAGAAGGCAATGACCCAGCAATGAACTAAGGGACCTGAAGGGTATTTAAACGAGGGGACAAAACAAGAGACAGGTGAAAACAATTATCATCAAAACAAGGTAACATTCATGAACACAAATTAGATCCTGCTCAGTCCTACAAAATAAAAGTCCTTAACAGGAAGTCCATGGCAGGATCATGACAGATTCATGGTTTGAATATTCATATTTAAAATGTATTCATTTAGATTTGCATCCTGTGACCTGCTTATGAGGTTCTGGGCCTTAATAGAGCCCTCAGTGCCACCTACGGTCACTGTGACACAAGCACAGAGGCACAGAGCCAAGTTCCACTGTGGTAAGTTGTTATTTACATGAATCAGACAATGTAACTTAAAGATCATGGCTCATGGAATTTAAAAGAAATGTAATGTACATTTTCATCTTTTGCACATACCCATTCTCTGCAACCTATTGATGAGATGTTCATGTTTCTCAACTTCCTTGCCCTGGGTTCAAAACAGCGTGACCTTGCTGACCGTTATGGGGTCCACCACTGTCAGTCGGACCATCACAACGTGGAGCAACTTTCTATACGCTCTGCCAGAATATGGATACCAGAGGGGAACATCAGGGCACATCTACCAGCTGAGTTCAAGGACTACGCAGACACGACAGTGATCCTGGACTGCACAGAGCTGAAGTGCCAGTGCACAATTGAATGCATGGATCTTTCTTGCTGGCTTGGGCCTGATAATTATTAAGGTAAGACAACTACCTTTCTTTAGGCTCCTAAAACATTACATATTCCATTCTGGTTTCACACAACAATTATAAAATCAATTTTTATGACCTAATGAATTATTACCTCTAATTATTATAAAAAAAACTTTCATGATACATTTAAATATGTACATTAAAAGAGGCTGAGAAAAATTCTTACTTAAGATTTCATCTAAAATGTTCTTCTAAACAGCAAATATCAGCCAATTAACAGCATTCTGTAGAAGAAACATAACAGGCCACTGGAGTCTAATTTTCTAGGGAGCCACTGAGGTAAGAATAAAAAAAAGAAAGTCATTTTTTTCTTTCATTGTTTTAATATTTTCATTGTCTCTGGGAATCCTCTGAATAAACATGTCATGTGTGTATGATCTGGCCCTGGATGGGACCTTCTTAATGAATGTGTGCCCTCACTGACCTTTATATATGGGCAGTCAACTTAGTTTGCTACATTAGGGCATTTAATGTCAACAAGGCCAAACCCAGACTTGTCATACACAATGCCATCAGGTGATGACCCCATCCAGGGTGCATCTGGGTGGATGAGAAACCACAGGGATGGTGGTTTACCTCCCGTGCCCTGCAGTACTCCTCGACTGCTGTAGGTTCCATTTAAAGCCCCCATCTCATGTCAGCAGTCTGATAGCTGGGTTTCAGAAGTCTTTTTGCAAGGTTTTTGGCAGAGCTCTGTGTCCTGGTGTGACAAACCTGTCTGAATTTGGAGGAGGTGATGTGGGTTTGTCTTAATTGGTCCCAGTCAATGCAGGAACTCTGCTTTTTAGAACTGTTTGCAATTTTGTGTGATGTCTCCAGTGTTGTGGCTAAGGACATCATGTGGTGCTGCTGGTGTTCAGTGCAGACAAAGAGCAGGTAGAGGGTCTGTAACCGTGAAGTGGCAGTTGTGGGGGAGAAGGAGCATCTTTGTGTGGGCAGATTTCTGGGACCGTCTTTGCTGGCATGTGATATGACACTTCCTTCTTGCACTTTTCCAAATGCAGAGTCAACCAGAGGAACACGGATGCCCGTAGCCATAGTTGTTATTAAGGAAGCCACATCACTGGGAAGATCACTATATACTTCATCCACCCTGAGTGTGGAAAGTTCAGGCAGAAGTGAACTGACGCCCTCGTATAAGTTGCTCCTATGGAAAAGAACAAAAATATTTAGATAAATAAATGAAATTAGCCAAAGTTAGAAATGAATAAAGTTGAACCAAAAAGATTTATTTCTTTATTTATCTAAAAAGCCTGAAGAGACGATTTGTTTGTCTGTTTTTTGGCTGAAAGACATTGTATTGCATGATCAGGTGAGGACAAATGTACCTGTCCCACCAAAACCTTGTCTAGTTGAACCTTTTCACATAAGTTGACATGGTCTGTGAGAATTTTTTAAAGGTCAACAGAGTATTGTTTAAAGATTTGACCCAACTTGATCTAAAGTCTCTCTGATATGATTACTACGGAAAATGTCTTTATTTATTAATCATAATAATAATAATAACACTATTACTGTGTAAGAACCATTACTTACCATGGTCAATCAATGAATATACACACATCTGTTACATTATGATCAAAGTGCAGTTATAAAAGGGGAATGCATGAGGACAGTGGGAATTGTTTTTAAATGCGTCATTAAATTCTAAAGAATAACATGAACAAATAACGACCAAACAGTTTGTGGGAGCCAAAAAATAAATTATAGCCAAATGATTATTTTGTATTATTATTATCATTGACTGTCTCAGTTTCTATGAATTCCAGTGCTTAGCACCAACATTTACAATATCCCAAAACAACAGGGTTCTTTACGGCCTGTGAAAAGGAACATGCATTTAAAATAACTTCGAGCAAGCGCACGATGATTCACAGAAACTTGACTGAGGAACAGAACCCGTCTTAGAATCCAGCCTGCTCTGAACCTGCAGGAGAACTTTCCCTTACGCTCAAGTTGTGAGGCTTTTGGCTTTTCCTCAGTGATAACACTCAGTCCTAATGGTTACTTCTCCTGGGCTTGAATCCTTATTTGACACTGAGATTATGTATTTAAAAGGTTAATGGTTAATAGTTCATGAACGAAAACAGAAAAGTGGTATCACCACCACACACAATGCTGCACTAGTGTTATCTAAGTCAGCATGTACGATAAGTTTTGTAAAGACACGTCTTACCTTCATAATTGTCGATGTAGCTTGAAGCCCTTCTCTTTGTTTGTCACTGATGTTTCACTAAGTGTCTGTATAATCCGTCCCACGTCGTCGACCGTAGTCCTTGGTAGATCTTGGAGCGAGCGAGTGAAAAACGCCATAATTGCAATGGACACTGTGGATGCCGGAAGTGATTGACCTGGCTGACCTGGAATTCGGAAGAGCGTGTGCATATGGCCTAAAACTTCCAGGACATGTGAAATTTTGACTCTGTTCCTTCTGAGAGAATCTTCTCAAAAACAGGGCAGATACTCACCGAGAGAAGAAATCGGATCAGTCCAAGCTGAGGCATCAGACTTTGTTGAATGCCAACCTTCACTGAGGACATTAATACTGTTTGCTCGAGTTTGGTTCTGTTCTGTGGATTTGTTTGCAGTTTTTTGTTCATTTGTGCAATAAAAATGTTTGATTCAAATATTAAACAAAAGGAAGAACAGTTTTGTAACAGAATACATGCACAAAATTAGACAATTATAAGGCTTCTCATAAAAACACCGCACATGAAAGAGTTTTCAACACACAAACCATTAATTTTTGCAAAGGCCTACAAAAAATCCTAAATTAAGAGCCGTTCAGGAGTCGAAAGAGCCGACTGTGAAAAGAGCCGAACTTCCCATCACTAATGGACACTGTGGATGCCGGAAGTGACTGACCTGGCTGACCTCGAATGCGGAAGAGCGTGTGCATATGGCCTAAAACTTCCAGGTCAAGTGAAACTTTGACTCAAAAATTTGTAGGACTACTGAAATACATGATACACACTTCCATCCATCCATCCATCCATCCATCCATCCATCTTCTTCCGCTTATCCGGGACCGTGTCGCGGGGGAAGTAGCCTAATCAGGGATACCCAGACTTCCTTTTCCTTGACTCTTCCTCCAGCTCTTCTGATGGGACACCGAGGCGTTCCCAGGCCAGCCGGGAGACATAGTCCCTCCAGCGTGTCCTGGGTCTTCCCCGGGGCCTCCTCCCGGTGGGACATGCCCGGAACACCTCCCCAGGGAGGCGCCCAGGAGGCATCCAAAACATCCCACAATCCCACAAACATCCCCCAATGTTTCCCACACTGTTACTGAACTAGCCCCCCTCGTCCTCGTGCCAATCATAAATGCTTTCTGCTTCATTTAAAAACTGTTTCAGCTCCTCCCAGTACATGTCATTAGTCTTAGACACTGACAGATGAGGATTAGGTGTCCACCCTTTTACAAGACGTTTAGCTTCCTGGGTGAGGCCTACAGAACAGACTGCTTTTCCTTTTCTGTCAGTGTAAAGAGTTTTAAGAGTTATTCTTTGTGGCCCTAGTTTTTCAAATTTCTGTGGATAATCTAAGTCAGGGCCTGGAGTGTGTTTATAGTGAAGAGTGACATGCATCTGCTCTGGAGTGAGGCTCTCTATGTGAGGTGGTTGAGGATCAGGCAACAGGCGCAGGAGCTGCTCTCCTGTCCGTCCAGGGTCAGGCGTGGGCAGGTCTAGAGACCACCAGTAGTGAAGTTCCCCTTGTTTTAGCACTACATAGGAGGGGATTTCTTCCCCTGGACCTATTGCTGCCATTCCATTGGTAGTGGGCACCAAGGATATTTTTAGTTTGCTCAGCAGATCTCTGCCCAGTAGATTAACTGGACAGCTTGGGCACAAAACTGCCATTGCCTTCTCCCGGAAACCAGATGCCTCATCCTCAACCACAAAACTTTGAGAGAAACTGCAAGGAGTGACCTGTCAATTTGCTGATTTCACAAAGATATGTTTATCACCTCTTGTCACTCCAGGAATTCTGTCCCTCAATACTGTTCTGTCTGCTCCTGTATCACACAAAAATTTTATTTTTACTCCATTAATTTTTAGCATCCTAATGGGCATCACTTTATTCCCTTCTGCATTATAATAAGTCTCCACAATTTCACTAAGATCCAATTCTTCAGTGTTTGAGGGGTCTAGTCATGCATTAAGGTTATGGGGTTCAGGTCGGTTGTACTCATCTGGCCGTCTATGCCTCTTCCTATTCTGTCTCTGTCGTGGTCGATCACACTCTCGTGCAAAATGTCCTGGTCGACCACAGTTGTAGCATGTGTCATCTTTTTCTCCTTCATCTCTGAACCTGCTATCTTGCCTATCTGGGCCTCCTCTGCCCCTGCCTCTTCCTCTGAATCCTGCTCTGCTGTACTGCTGGGGGCCCCCCCGGGCTCCGCCACTGCTCATCACATCCAGGAGTGCAAACACAGCAGCCTTAGATTGCTGTTCTGATTTATGTTTTTGCATGTCTTGTGCATGTTGTGCATAATTCATTATCTGAGTGACTCCATCTGTGGGAGTGTTAATGTTAAGTTATCGTATGTGATGCGTAATGGAAGGGCGTAAACCACTCAGCAGGGCCTGCTTTAACTGCTGGTGATAGGCTGAACCAGGGGCCTCCTCAGGTTCCAATCCACTGTTTGCTTTAAACACTTCCTCTAACCTACCTCTGTATTCCTGTACATCCTCATCATCTTTCTGTTTACACTGAGCAATGGTTTGGCAATCAGGGGGTTTGACAAAAGCATCTCTAATCCTCTCTATTAATGTTGTAACCTGAGCTTCCAGCGCGGGGTCGTCTGAGGGCAAAACGACTCCGGCTGGGTTCCGTCCAGTATATCCCCCTCTAACTCCCCCATACCTGTGTCCTAAAGCTTTTCTACATACTGAATCTATTTCCTGCCCATCTTAATTATATGTCTGTCTGAGTTACTGTAGGTTGTTACTCCATTGACGGACGTTAGAGAGTGGATCTCCCAGCCCCTTAACTGCATCTTCTAGTTCTTTACAGGACCAGGGTCTCCTCACCAGGAGGAGAGGTCTGTCTCACCCCAAAATGAGGGTTGGGCACTTCAATTGCTGGGAAGATGCTCATAGGATCTTCCAGCGGTGGCCAGGGAGGCGGGTCAGGACGGGGCCCAAGCCATGACCCATCACCCTGGGGGTTTTTAAATGGGTTCGTGTCAGACATAGCTGCTGCCAATTGTTGAACCTCATTAACCAGGGGACTGTACAACTTTCCCGTTCTAGTGTGACTGGGGCTAGGTAGGACAGGTCCCACTATCCCACTGGGGGGGGGGCTGGGCCGCTGCTGCGGCTTGTGCAAGCAGACGTCTCTGCTGTTCTCTACGTTCCTCCCTTTGAATTAGTGCTTGTGGACGCCCTACAAAATCAGCTGGATCCTCTTGGAGAGCTGCTATGAGGGACTTTTTATCACCTTTCTCCTTATCTTTTTCTCTTTTTGCTTGCATTCCACAAAGCCGTCTCCTTTCTGCCTGTTCCTGCCATTTAACAGCTTCTATAATCTGTAATTTAAGTTTATCAGTTTTCTTAGGTCCTGCTATAGCCGCTTCTGCTTTCAATTGAGTTACCAATTTATCGCATGCGCAGGTTTCCAGTTTCCCAGGAAACTCATACTTTTTCTTCCATTCACTCAAGTATCTTGCTGATCCTGGGGAATAGGTGTTCATAAATTTAGGATCCCCGTTAATTGGGGTTTACTGTTTCCCTTTCCCATAGTTGCAACTTGGCACAAGCAAACGATCAGTCACAACAGCATGTGGATCGTCCACTGTATCAGGCTTCTACAGGTACTAATTACCTGCGGATACAGCCGTCCACCACACTCAACTTCTCAATTTTTACTTGTGCCCAACAAATAACACACAGTTTCAGTGGGAAGTGACACCGTTCTACTTGGTTGGCAATTGCCTGTCCAACGTTCCCTTTTCATCAATAACCAAACAAATAAGCATTCACATTCACTCCACAGTACTGTTTAATGTGGCCCCTAGTGTCCCTGACACCGGAAATACCTCACACAATTTCACCCGCGGATCTTTACCTGATTTGACGCGAAGGTTCCCTTCACGGTTTCCGTCAGACAGTTGGGCTGAGAGGATGTTTCCAGACGGGGACCTGCCGACCTCCCAACGAATTCACGTGGGTGGATTTTCTCCAGCCGTCTAACGACTGACTCTGCAGAGATTCACGGCGTCCTCGTCCTCCTCTTCATCCAAACTGTCGTATTGGAAACACCAATAAATATGTCAGGTTTACGCTACACTGACATGGTTCTTTTCCTGAAGGCAATGAAACACACGACAACTTTGTACCGAGTATATGTCTGCAAGTGAAAAAGGCCTCAGTTGCAGACGGAGAGAAGAGACTTTCTTCCCTCCCCCATCCGACCTTGATTCTCCTTCACCTCCTTTCACAGAGCAGTCCTTTATTTTTATAGTGAGGAACAAACAAGGCACATGATGCGTGGGTGCAGTGAGAAGTTTCAGCTCATCATTCACACAGGCAATAAGGTTATGAGGTTTATCTGGTAAGATAGACACCTGCTAAAACATCTTACACAAACATGGTATTGTCTTCAAATCATGTTACACAATGACAACAATTGTACTTTTGACCTCATGACCCCAACAATCATTATGTGTCACAACCACTTATTAGGTTTAAGGGGTAAGTACTTTTTCACATATGGCCAGGCAGGTTTGGACAGCTTTGCTCCCTAATAAATAAAGTCCTGATTTTAAGAGCTGCATTTTTCATTTACATGGGTGAACTTTGTGTAATAAAATTAGTTTGAAGATTGTGTGTGACAAAACTGTAGATATGTTAATTTAGTGTAGAGTTTCCTCCAAAGTGAGACCTCTCACTGTTCAGAGGATGTAAAACTACTGTCCAGTGACATCACAACCGATCACTGTGACATCACTGATCAATACTGATCAATAGTGTTACGCCCCAGCCTAGGGGTTGCCGGAGCGTAACACGATTGTGGAGTTTTCCTCCAAACCTCTTCCACTCTCAACAAACACGAACGAGACGAACTACAATTAACGAGAATATTTATTCTGTTTAAACACAGAATACAATACAGAATGTTCAAAACAAACAAAACGCTAATTTAGCCCTACTCAAACAAAAACGCTCCGTGAGCCCTACGATACTATACGAATACTGGAAAACAAACACAAACGCTAAATAAAGCCCTATGGTCTCAATCAAAAGAAACAACACAAAATCACAGGTCGTCAGCCTGGAAACTCCTAAAACAAACAGGAGAAAACAAAACACAAACGTAACCTACGAATCTGAATATGACTAATCAAAAATAACGAAAATACTATCAACACTAAATCTACAAAACGAAACAAAACCTAGTCTCTAACTCGAAGTCGAAATCTTTATCAAAATAGCTGGGAATGGCAAAGCTGGGAGAAATAGCTCTCCTAAGCAGCAGTCCGTGGGCTTCTTGTCGTTCTTCCGGGAAGTGTTGGACCAATCCCGGAAGTCCAATCCACGGGTAATCCTACGTCCACGCCCACTCCATCTTCCGTCACACCCACACACATACACACACGAAATGGGGAGGGCCAATAACACACAACCACACACACATAATGACCCCTAGGGTCATAACAATAGTGAGTGTCAGACTGTGAGAGTCAGGAGGAGTCAGAGTGAAGAAGAAGACAAAGCGTCCTCTGTTCTTCATCCATCGTCCATCAGCTCCTTCACCTCCATTTTCTCTCTGATCCAAAGTCAGATCTGATCAACAATCAAAGACTGATCAAACTGATTGATCAGCCATCAGAGGAGTTGGATCAGTGGAGCTGCTTCTGTTCCTGATGTCCACTGAATTGTCCTGGACTCTATTCACTTGTCTCTCTGCAGAAGAGACAGAAGACAGTCAGAGAAAAACAACTAGACAAACAAACAAACAACCAGAGACAAACACAGAGACCTCGGACCTTTGACCTCAAGTTTTACTTCTTTCTCCATCAGGACTCTTCCCTCCCTGTAGACTCTGCAGGTGAAGGTTCCTCTGTCTCTGCCTGTTGGATGTTTCAGGGTCAGACTGAGGTCTCCAGTTCTCAGCAGGTCTTTCTTCATCTCTGTTCTGTTTCTGTAAAACTCGTCCTGTTCTTCAGCTCGGTCAGAGCCGTCCTGATACACATGGACCTTCCTGTAGATCCAGTTCATCCACTCCACTCTGACGTCTTCAGGCAGGTCAGCTGTGGTTATGAAGGGCAGCTGGACAGACTCCGCCCCTGATTCCACCTCCACCTGTGGGACTGAGAGGACAACAGACACAACATGAGCTGGACAGACAGCAGCAGCAGCAGCACTGACACATTTTCTTTGACTGTATGAAGTGAAATATTTGTAGTGGAAACAGGTCTGACTGGTTCCAGTCTGAAATCTGTCCCATTGGTCCATTTAACAGAGACAGAGTCTGGGGTGTGTGAACAACCAACAGCACAACTCCCTGTTTCTTCACTAACTTAGTGTCATTGTCAAATGTCCAGATCAAACCTTTATTTACTGGCTCTGACTGAGGATTAGTGGCCCATGATGGGACTCCACTAACTGGGAGGACAAACTGCACATTTCCATGTTTCTGTGTCATTTTGGTTTGTTGACGTTTCCTTTGAGACACAAATGAACAAGGACACAGAAATGATGGTCTGATTAGATTTTCAAATCCAAAGACAATGAAGAAATAATGGAAGCACCTGTGATCTCTCTATGATCCACACATGGAGCTTTTTAACCCTGACAGAGCGGATTAGACTGGGTCTAATAGAATTTCTCCTCTCGATCCAGGACTGAAGACTGGGACAGTTAGCTGAGCATAAAGACTGACCTTTGACTTTCAGCTGCATCTGTTTCTCCATCAGGACTCTTCCCTCCCTGTAGACTCTGCAGATGAAGAATCCTCTGACTGTTGGATGTTTCAGGGTCAGACTGAGGTCTCCAGGTCTCAGCAGGTCTTTCTTCATCTCTGTTCTAGTTCTGTAAAACTCGTCCTGTTCTTCAGGTCGGTCAGAGCCGTCCTGATACACATGGACCTTCCTGTTGTTCCAGTCCTTCCACTCCACTGTGACGTCTTCAGGCAGATCAGCTGTGGTTATGAAGGGCAGCTGGACAGACTCCGCCCCTGATTCCACCTCCACCTGTGGGACTGAGAGGACAACAGACACAACATGAGCTGGACAGACAGCAGCAGGCAGCTGTGATCTCTCTCTGATCCACACATGGAGCTTTTTAAACCCTGACAGAGCGGATTGGACTGGGTCTAACAGAATTTCTCCTCTAGATCCAGGACTGAAGACTAGGACAGTTAGCTGAGCATAAAGACTGACCTTTGACTTTCAGCTGCATCTGTTTCACCATCAGGACTCTTCTCTCCCTGCTGTAGACTCTGCAGGTGAAAAATCCTCTGACTGTTGGATGTTTCAGGGTCACACTGAGGTCTCCAGGTCTCAGCAGGTCTTTCTTCATCTCTGTTCTGGTTCTGTAAAACTCGTCCTGTTCTTCAGGTCGGTCAGAGCCGTCCTGATACACATGGACCTTCCTGTTATATATGTCCTTCCACTCCACTGTGACGTCTTCAGACAGATCAGCTGTGGTTCTGAAGGGCAGCTGGACAGACTCCGCCCCTGATTCCACCTCCACCTGTGGGACTGAGAGGACAACAGACACAACATGAGCTGGACAGACAGCAGCAGGCAGCTGTGATCTCTCTCTGATCCACACATGGAGCTTTTTAAACCCTGACAGAGCGGATTGGACTGGGTCTAATAGAATTTCTCCTCTCGATCCAGGACTGAAGACTGGGACAGTTAGCTGAGCATAAAGACTGACCTTTGACTTTCAGCTGCATCTGTTTCACCATCAGGACTCTTCCCTCCCTGCTGTAGACTCTGCAGGTGAAGAATCCTCTGACTGTTGGATGTTTCAGGGTCAGACTGAGGTCTCCAGGTCTCAGCAGGTCTTTCTTCATCTCTGTTCTGTTTCTGTAAAACTCGTGCTGTTCTTCAGGTCGATCAGAGCCGTCCTGATACACATGGACCTTCCTGTTATATATGTCCCTCCACTCCACTGTGATGTCTCCAGGCAGGTCAGCTGTGGTTATGAAGGGCAGCTGGACAGACTCCGCCCCTGATTCCACCTCCACCTGTGGGACTGAGAGGACAACAGACACAACATGAGCTGGATAGACGGCAGCTGGCGACTGTGATCTCTCTCTGATCCACACATGGAGCTTTTTAAACCCTGACAGAGCGGATTGGACTGGGTCTAACAGAATTTCTCCTCTAGATCCAGGACTGAAGACTGGGACAGTTAGCTTAGCATAAAGACTGACCTTTGACTTTCAGCTGCACCTGTTTCACCATCAGGACTCTTCCCTCCCTGTAGACTCTGCAGGTGAAAGTGTTTGTGTCTCTGACTGTTGGATGTTTCAGGGTCAGACTGAGGTCTCCAGTTCTCAGCAGGTCTTTCTTCATCTCTGTTCTGTTTCTGTAAAACTCGTCCTGTTCTTCAGGTTGGTCAGAGCCGTCCTGATACACATGGACCTTCCTGTCGTCCCAGTCCTTCCACTCCACTGTGATGTCTCCAGGCAGGTCAGCTGTGGTTATGAAGGGCAGCTGGACAGACTCCGCCCCTGATTTCACCTCCACCTGTGGGACTGAGAGGACAACAGACACAACATGAGCTGGACAGACAGCAGCAGCAGCACTGACACATTTTCTTTGACTGTATGAAGTGAAATATTTGTAGTGGAAACAGGTCTGACTGGTTCCAGTCTGGAATCTGTCCCATTGGTCCATTTAACAGAGATAGAGTCTGTGGTGTGTGAACAACCAACAACACAACTCCCTGTTTCTTCACTAACTTAGTGTCATTGTCAAATGTCCAGATCAAACCTTTATTTACTGGCTCTGACTGAGGATTAGTGGCCCATGATGGGACTCCACTAACTGGGAGGACAAACTGCACATTTCCATGTTTCTATGTCATTTTGGTTTGTTGACGTTTCCTTTGAGACACAAATGAACAAGGACACAGAAATGATGGTCTGATTTGATTTTCAAATCCAAAGACAATGAAGAAATAATGGAAGCACCTGTGATCTCTCTCTCTCTCACACACATGGAGCTTTTTAACCCTGACAGAGCGGATTTGACTGGGTCTAACAGATTTTCTCCTCTAGATCCAGGACTGAAGACTGGGACAGTTAGCTGAGCATAAAGACTGACCTTTGACTTTCAGCTGCACCTGTTTCTCAATCAGGACTCTTCCCTCCCTGTAGACTCTGCAGGTGAAGAATCCTCTGACTGTTGGATGTTTCAGGGTCAGACTGAGGTCTCCAGTTCTCAGCAGGTCTTTCTTCATCTCTGTTCTGGTTCTGTAAAACTCGTCCTGTTCTTCAGGTTGGTCAGAGCCGTCCTGATACACATGGACCTTCCTGTCGTCCCAGTCCTTCCACTCCACTGTGATGTCTCCAGGCAGGTCAGCTGTGGTTATGAAGGGCAGCTGGACAGACTCCGCCCCTGATTTCACCTCCACCTGTGGGACTGAGAGGACAACAGACACAACATGAGCTGGACAGACAGCAGCAGCAGCAGCACTGACACATTTTCTTTGACTGTATGAAGTGAAATACTTGTAGTGGAAACAGGTCTGACTGGTTCCAGTCTGGAATCTGTCCCATTGGTCCATTTAACAGAGACAGAGTCTGTGGTGTGTGAACAACCAACAGCACAACTCCCTGTTTCTTCACTAACTTAGTGTCATTGTCAAATGTCCAGATCAAACCTTTATTTACTGGCTCTGACTGAGGATTAGTGGCCCATGATGGGACTCCACTAACTGGGAGGACAAACTGCACATTTCCATGTTTCTATGTCATTTTGGTTTGTGGACGTTTCCTTTGAGACACAAATGAACAAGGACAAAGAAATGATGCTGTTTTGATTCACTGTTTTTGTGCCTGATGATCAATGTAATAGAAACAGTTAGCTTAGCCTTAAGACCTTTAACCGACCTTTGACCCAGAGCTTCATTTGTTTCTTCATCAGGACTCTTCCCTCCCTGTAGACTCTGCAGGTGAAGGTGCCTGTGTCTCTGACTGATGGATGTTTCAGGGTCAGACTGAGGTCTCCAGTTCTCAGCAGGTCTTTCTTCATCTCTGTTCTGTTTCTGTAAAACCCGTGCTGTTCTTCAGGTCGGTCAGAGCCGTCCTGATACACATGGACCTTCCTGTAGTACTTGTCCGTCCACTCCACTTTGAAGACTTGAAGCAGGTTAAGTAAAGCGCTGCAGGGCAGCTGGACAGACTCCACCCCTGAGTCCACCTCCATGGAGGTGGACTCTCTGAAGGTGGACCTCTCAGCTCCTGAAAGGACAACAGACACAACATGAGCTGGACAGACAGCAGCAGGACTGACAGGAACAGCAGCTCCCTGTTCCATCCTTCTCTAACAGAAACCAATGGAAACTAGTTTGTGAATGAAGACATGTTTCATTGTTCCTGACATTTGGAGCAGTTCCCACAGAACGAGTCAGGAACCAATCAGATGAATGAATCAGTAACAGTGTTCCTGAAGAACTGACTCAGGGACTGTGCAGTCCATGATGACAAAGGACTGAGACCAGACTCTGAGACTCTGTTAGTGAGATTATTGGGAAACTACAGTTACAGACAAAATCCAACAATTACACAGCTGGATAGAAAAGGTCAGAAACAACAAGAACATGTTTGTTGTCTGGTCCCACTGGACTGGAACTGGACTAATGACTGCAGTGTTACTGAAGTCCAGGTTTCAGTCCTGATTGAGGATCATCAGCAGCTACTTATTAGAGACTGATTCATTCTCTGTTTGGTCCTGAAATGAGCTGAGACACAGTCAGGGATCAACTACAGGAAACATGGTAACCAACAGCATTATGGGTAATGTAGTAGTGACATACCTGTCATGAAGTAGTACAAATATATGAAAAGACCCACAGCAACAGCAGCACCCACAGCCATGAAAACCCAAGTAACGACAACCATGACAGCTATGAACCAGGATGGACCTGGAAATATGAAGAAGAGAAAGAACAACATGACCTCTGACCTCTGATCTGTACCTACAGCAGGTGTTGGGGTTGGTGCTGACCTTTGACCTGCAGCTCCACATCTGCCAGTCTTTGTTCGTTTCCAAAGGCTGTGATGGTGCAGGTGTAGGTGCCGCTGTCAGAGAGGCGGGATTTTCTCAGAGTGAGGCTCAGGTCTCCAGTGATCAGAGCGTCAGTTTTCATCGACGTTCGGTCTCTGTAACGCTGGTTTTGGTTTTTGAGGTCGTCACCTTCTGGGTAGCGTTGATGGACTGTTGAAGGTGTGAGGTCGTAGCGGCTCCACACCACTGTGGGGAACCGAGGTACAGAAGAGATCTGACAGGGCAGCAGGACTGACTCCGCCCACTCAGACACCTCTACACCAAAGGCATGCTGGGAAACTGAGGACACAGAGACAGAAAAGTACATCAGTGGTTCAAACTGGACTCAGATGTTGATGCTGACTAACACTTGTACAAACCAAATGACAAAGTTGGACTTTGGATCAGCAGAGTCAAACTACCAATGATCAGGGGTAGGAAGTGCTCAGATTGTTGGGACCTGGACTGGAAAGTCCCTGTTTGCCTTAAATGCAGCGGCTGCTCAGACCACAGCCCATTAGTTTGTTTCTGGGGAACAAATCATCAGAAGCAGTGGAGAGTGGAGACATCCATCAGTGGCAGAGTCTCCTCAAGTGTGTTTGGTACCTGCCAACCACAGGTATGTAGACACTGGACTGGACTTGCAGGCAGGTTTGTTACAGACTCTTTCCTTCCTCAGAAACTCAGACCGGTCTGATCTGGTTCCCTGGTTCACATTAGACACAAACACTGTGTGAAACTACCAGTTACCAAGTGAAGTTTCATTCGGTCTCATGTTCAGTGTTTATTAAGAAGGAATTTCATTGATATTGTTTGTCTTTTTCCTTTAGCGCTTCAGCTTCACAGGTTGGTCCTGTTGGATTTCTTTGATCTACTGTGGGTCCAGATTTGTGCTGTTGGTTCTGTTTCCTGTTGGTCACTGATTTACTGTAGATTTGCTCTTTTTGATCCACTGGACAAGTTCAGAACCAACTAATTCCAGTCAGTGTGTTCACATCTCATCAGTCAATAAAGCAGATATAGTTCTTCCATGACCTGCAGTTTCTGTCAGTCTGTCATGGTTGAAGTTGTCGCTTCTAGTCTGGATTTGAGAGGAGATGAGGTTTCTTCATTCTACAGTATTTTAGGTTGAAACATGTCATTACTCATCCAAGTAGCTTCATCACTCTAAGGGAAAGCTGGTATGGAATCTAAAAATTTTTCCTTTAGGTTGGTTTTACTCCAACCCTAGCCCAAATAGGCTAATTTTGTGAACTATGCAAATGGAGTGAGTCGTTAGACCCACAGTCCTGAGTTGGTTTCACTTCACAACTGGCCTGAATAGGATCGGCAAGTAAACAAAAGAACTGACTATTTTGACCCCTCTGATTCACCAACTGGCTGCAGAGTGTGTCCTCCCTTGCAAATATTTGATTTGATCCTTAATTTCCTGGGAACAGAAGAAAGGCCAGCCTGGTAGATTGAAGACAGGTTATGTCTGAGCCCTCCACCCTTGTTAAGGGAGGGTTTTTCAACTTGGACCTAAATAGCTTCTCTGTCCAAAATATAAACATCACTGTTTTAAAAAGAGTGTCCTGTTTCCTTTCAATGGAGGTGC
This sequence comes from Mastacembelus armatus, assembly GCF_900324485.2. Taxonomy (NCBI): domain Eukaryota; kingdom Metazoa; phylum Chordata; class Actinopteri; order Synbranchiformes; family Mastacembelidae; genus Mastacembelus; species Mastacembelus armatus. The sequence continues at coordinate 17,636,625 of NC_046650.1, read as the reverse complement.
ACAGCTGACTGTGGTCCTGAGGAGCTGCTCCTGCTGTGCTGGACCATCCTCCTTGTAAGTGGTTGTTTGGTTTCTCCAATGTAGAGTTCTGAGCTTTCTTCCTTACACTGGACAGCAAAGACCACATGGCTCCTCTTTTGTTTTTGTGTCCAGTCTCTGTGTTGTGTTGGTGGGTTTGAAGTGAACTGGTATCTGATGCTTCCCAAAAATCCTTTTAAAATCCTTTTAAACCTCTCTGTGGGTTCCCTCGGGGGTCCATCTTGGGACCCCTTTTGTTTAATCTTTACATGTTTCCTTTAGGCCAGTTAATACGAATCAATAATGTGTCCTACCATAACTATGCAGATGACACTCAGATTTACATTTCACTCACAGCTGGTAAATATGGACCAGTGGATTCACTGTGTCACTGCACTGAACCGATCACTGTGTGGATGCAAAACAACTCTCTTCAAAAAAACAGTGACAAGACTGAAATAATCATCTTTGGGCCACAGAAACAAAGAGAAAGTGTCAGCAGTCACCTCGAGTCTCTTTCTGTAAAATCTAAATATCAAGTTAGAAATCTAGGGGTGATCATGGACTCAGACTTCAACTTTAACAGCCACATTAAATCAATAACATCATCACCATTTTACCATCTCAAAAACATCAGAATCAAAGGGATCAGGTCTAAACCAGACTTGGAGAGACTCATCCATGCTTTTATCTCCAGCAGGGTTAGATTACTATAACTGCTCACAGGGGTCTCAAAAAGAGCTGTAGGGCAGGTGCAGTACATTCAGAGCACTGCTGCATGTGTCCTGACTAGAAACAGGAAGTACAACCAAATTACTCCTGTTCTCAGATCTCTGCACTGGCTTCCTGTCTCTCAGAGAATAGACTTTAAAACAGCCCTGCTTGTGTATAAGTCTCTTCATGGCTCAGCACCACATTACATCTCTGACATGTAGGTGCCATATGAACCATCTCGGACTCTGAGAACATCAGGAACAGGCCTTCTGCTCGTGCCCAGAGTCAGGACTAAAAAGGGAGAAGCAGCGTTTCAGTTTTATGCAGCTAAAACCTGGAATAGTCTCCTGATGATGTTAGACAAGCCTCATCTCTGACAATGTTTAAGTCCATGCTAAAAACTTCTTGTTATCTCAGTATATGACAGTTGAAAGTTTTGTATCTGCACTGATTGTCCTTTTATTTCATTTGATGTTTCCATCTACTGCATTTATGTGAAGCCACCATCATGGTGCAGTTACAGCGAGGATGAAACAGCAAAGAGCTGAAGTGTTGGTGAATCAGATCAGAGGGAGGAAGGTGGTCTTACCGTGCACCAGGATCCCAAACACCACCAACATCTTCATCTTCACTAAAGGCTCCAACAAACACAAAGTCCCTGTAAAGCTGCTTCTTCCTAAACTGAGTTCAGATTCAAAAACAGCTTCAGGACGTGTTGACAGCAGCTGCCACTGCCCTTCCCCAAAGTGTGAGGACACTTTCTCTTCCTCTTTCAGCTCCAGGAAGCTTCTCAGGTGCTGCAACAGAGGAAAGCGCCTGCAGCAGCTGGTGCACTGAGTTCCACACTGAGTTGGTATTGTTGTCCTACCAATCGGCTTTAAAAGAGTTTAATAAAGTTCTGATAAAGTTCCTTTTGGGTTTGGATCATGATGATGTTGCCTGTGCAGCTGCTCTGAAAACCGCATTCAAATTTTCTGTCTTGAGTTCATGAGGAAGAAACATGTCCAGGTGTTTCCCGGCTGCAGATGTTGAGGAGAAACTGTCTGTGATCATGTTCAAATAGCAGCATCCTCATTTTAAAAATGGGTCCAAATCTTAGATGTTCTATGTTGTTGATGCCAAATGGACCTGAAGATATTTCCATGTCAGAGCTGATCAGAGTCTCAGTATGTGAGTATTGGCTGTTGTTGTTAAAGCAAAATCAAATTGTCAGATTTCTGAATGGAGTTTGGTGAAGTTCTGTCTGTATAAGGAGGAGCAGGGTGCTGTGTCTGTGGTGAATCCTGGAACTTTTCCTCAGACTCACATGAAACTTTTCACACCAGGGAAATAAAGTTTTGTTTGTGTCGGCACTAAAGGCTCCACAGTATAAAGAGGTTTAAAGTAACTAAGTACATTTACTCTAGTACTGGTAGTACTTTTTATTCCACTTCCAGCACCACTGTATAAAGCTGTGGAGAGGACTCATACTGTAGTTTTACTGCATGTACTGAGACAGTACACAGAAATACCACAGTACTTCCAGACTTTGTACAGTGTTTGGACCTTTATTCAAACTGTTCAGAGTCACAGAGAAACAGGAAGACAGCTCAGAAGTGATGCTCAGTGGTGACCACCATGACATCATCAAAGTCCTCAGCCAATCGCTGCTCAGCCTGGACGGGTGCTGCTGTCACCATGGGGACGGGCAGGTCACTTCCTGTCAAAGGAGACAATCATAAAATGGGCTGGACATAATCAGGGACATGAGACAGTGGAGGGATTGATTGATTGGTTGGTTGATTGATTGATTTAGAGTGTTACCTGTGGGTCTGTGTCGATACAGAGACACCATGAGGACAGTGGAGATGACGTATGGACAGAACACCACCAGGTAACGGACCACTGTGAACACCTGCAGGAGGGGGGCGGGGTCTGGGGACAGTGCTGTGGTTGTAGGTGTTCCTGCAGACAGAAGCCCACCTGGTCAGGTGAACATGAGCCTGAAATCAGAGTGTCAATCAAAGTGAAGCTGCTGACCTGTGACAGAGATCCAGCTGGGTGGAGACTCTCCATGGCCCCTGATGTTACACCTGTAGACGCCTTCATCGGCCTTGGAAACATGGAGGATGGTCACGTGACCCGTAGGCCGATCGATGAGGAGGGAGCCGTGTTTATAGAAATCAGCTGGGAGGTCGGAGGATGTCTGGGTTCTACAGATCAGGGTGATGTTTTCTCCCTCCATCACAGGGAGGACAGGACTCTGCAGGATCACTGCTCCACCTCAACACAGAGACAAACTACAGCATTTCATCCATTTCCACACAGCTTCATCAATACTAACTCCACAGGCTCATCTTACCACTGACAGTGATGTTGATGCTCTGACTGGTTGCTCCCTCTCTGGACTCACACCAGTAAACTCCACTGTCCCACAGTAGGACACCACTGAAGTTACAGGAAGAACCAGCTGATGTTCCCCAGTCAGGTCCACACTGAGTCCTGGTTTCTCTGGCTGTGTTCCTCCTCAGGGTCCATCCAGCAGAGCTGTCGTCCTCCTCACAGCTCAGAGACAAAGAGTCTCCTTCAAAAACCTGGGAGCTGCTGGGACTCAGAGTCAGACGAGCTGTGGGAAACAATTCAAGGAGAAGAGAGGGGAGCTCAGTGCACTGATGAAGAGTTCTCAGGCAGTCTAGGCCTATAGCAACATAACTAACAGGAGGATGGTTCAGGGTCACCTGAACAGAGGATGATATATGTGAAACAGAAGAAAGAATCCTCCAAATCTCCTCCTGAGTGTTGTGTTTCAGTGCCATTAGCTGAAGCTCGTTGTGTTTGTCTTGTGACTTTGATGAAACTCTGATCCCATTTCTGACCAGTTAATGTAGAAAACCATTTCCAAAAGGCTCAGTGACTTTTTATTGCTGTGAATCTGCAGCTCTAAGAGTCCCAACATGAAGATGTCCTTGTAGATGAAGACTCTCCTCCCACATATATAAGAGTCAGCAGTTCCTGGGGATTAATAATTGTCTAATCATTGGCCACTGATGACAACATAGGAGCCCACTGTGCAATAAGACTGGAGCATATTTCCATATCTCAACATGTTTGTCAAATATAGGAATAAAAAGATGCATCGTGCCGTTCAGAGAAAATATGGCTGCAGTCACTGTTCATTCCTTGTTTCCTGTTCCTGTATTTACCCCAGTGACTGACAGAACTGGGTGTTTGTTTCTAATTTCCTGTTTCCTCATCAATGCAAACTGAACATCTCCTCCACACTGACTATGTTGGTGGTGCAGCAGCAGCAGGAACATGTGAAAGAATGAATAGTACATTATTACTGAGAGTGTATCACACAGCTGAGGGGTCATATTGATGAACTGATCATCACCTGAGGCTGCATATTTACAGCATGAACAACATGTTTCCTTGGTAAATGGGACCAGTGATTCTATAGAGTCAGCTTCAAACTGGGACAGGAAAAGTTCACTGACCTTGGTCTGTTGTGCAGCTCAGCAACGACATCAGGGCTGCAGAGACATGAGGGTGGTCAGTGTGAGGTTTAACAGAAAACAGAGTGAACACAGAGGGTTTGTGTGTGGTCTGAAGGTCTGAAGGTCAGAAGGTCTGAGGGTCAGAAGGTCTGAAGGTCTTAAGGTCTTCAGATCTGAAGGTCTGAAGGTTTTCAGGTCTTAAGGTCTTAAGGTCTGAAGGTCTTAAGGTCTTAAGGTATTATGGTATTAAGGTGTGGTATGTTGTCACCTACAGGATGTTTTAAGAAAATTCTATAACAGCTTAATTTCTTTCTCCAGATCATCTTCATCAGTCTGACCCTGTGTTTCATCAGATAATCAGTTTGTCTGGATCCTGCTGCTGCTACTCTGTTTATTACTGCATTTCACTGTATAAAGTACTACAGGAAGTACCTTCAGAACCTCCAATGAAGAACGTCTGACGTCCAATGTTCATGTTTTATGGTCGTTAGTTGACTCAGAATATTTTCCACTGGTCTGTGTTCTTGGTGTCAAACAATGACACTGTTCTTTTGAACACTGTTCTAATGAGAACGTTGGAAAAACATGGCCAGAACATGACAAAAGAACTTCTTCATGAACTGATGTCGAGAGAGAGAGATTTACTCACAGAGCAGACGGAGCAGAGACGTGGTCTCCATGTTCACACGTGCTGACGTGAGGTCGGATCTCAGATCAGTTCCTGCTGACAGGAAGTCAAAGCCTCGTCCTTCCTGTGTGGCTGCTCTGCTCGTCTGTTTGTCCTCACACAAGAAGAAGGTTTCTCTGTTCACTTTCATCATCCATCCATCATCTAGACCCCCTTAGTCCTAACCAGGATCCCGGGATCTGCTGGAGCCTATCCCAGCTCTCTTTGGGTGAAAGGCAGGGGTCCACCCTGGACAGGTCCCCAGTCCATCACAGGGCCACATAGAGACAAACAACCTCACACACTCACACTCACTCCTATGGGCAATTTAGAGTCACCAATCAACCTGACATACATGTTTTTGGACTGTGGGAGGAAACCAGAGTACCTGGAGAAAACCCACACAAGCACAGGGAGAACGGCCCACAGAGAATGGGGCCCTGATGGGTTTCAAACCAGGAACCTTCTTGATGTGAGGCAACAGAGCGAACCACTAATGCACTGTGCTGCCCCTCAGCTGCAACAAATCAGACACAGTCTCAGATCAAACTGGAGCTTCAGGAGGAAAAACAACCAGAGAGTCAAAGAGAAGAAGAAGATGTGCAGGAAGCATTGACCAGAGGCATTCTGGGATTGTTGTTCTGACCTGCAGTTATTCAGTGTAATGAAAAACGTGAGTGTCGTCCTGAAACACTGGGTCACAGTCAGTCTTCAGGATTAGTGAGAAGCTGTAGATGACAGTGGTCTCTGGCTTCCTGCTGTGACTATAGAGTCCAAATGAACTTTGATTTTGGCTTTTTATTTGCTGCTGTTTTACTTTTGTTATTCTTAATATCATTGTTTGCATATTCTGAATAACAATTTAAATGTAAAACTGGGTTACCAAATGATCTCCAACATGTGAGCCAGCAACCAAACCTGCTTTATAAAAACAAAAACCTTAAATCAAAGAGTTTCCTGAGTCTGATTATGTAAAGTACCAGGTATTGTACATATATAAGACAAGATGAGATCAACTTTATTCATTCCCAAGGTAAAGTCAGTGTTTCCAGAGAGCATCAGAAAGAGTTTCTAAAATACAGCTGCTCAGAAAAAACCCTCCACCTGATAAGTAAATCAGAGACCTTTAATGGTTTCTAACTATGTGCATGTTCTAAAGTATAAACTGAAAACATCTATTTTGACCATGACCTGACTTAAGGCTGCAGTATAAACAGATTGGTATGAAATGTAACACAATGAAATAAAAAACTGAAACACTAAGAAAATTGTCTTCATTCAACATCTGGAAACAGCTTTTGTACAAACAAATGTGGAAACACTGTCCAACATGTTGTCCCTGAACACGTTTCTACCAACAAGGCCACGTGAGGCACATCAACCCAGATACTGACAAACTGCCAACTGCAACGTCTGTCAACACATGGAGTCACACATGAGTTGGATTCACTGTGGAAACAGAGAAACTGATGAAATCAGCTTGTAAACCAGTTTCAAATGGTTTTAAAGTGGCCCAGGTGCTTCATGCTGTTGTGTCACCAAAGGCTGTTATTGTCTGTAAATGTCTGGATTCTGCCGACAGCTCTGAGCGTCTCTCTCTCTCAGACGTAAACACACACTGATATGCAGCAGTTTGCCTCCATCCAAGAGAAACGACTTTGGAAGAACCTGATTCCATCCAAACAGATGATGTTAGAAATGACCTGATGGAAAACCCTGTTTGCCTAAATACATTTGTTCCTTGTTGTGGTTTTGACACGGACAAACTTCAGCCTTCACTCTGAGCTTCGCTTTGACCTTTGAACCCACCCATTTCTCATGTGAGCAAAAGTCTTGGAACGTGTGACTGACAGGTGTGTTTGCCCACATGTGTCCTAAGACACTGACTGTTGGAACAATAAATAGAGCTGGATGTCTACGCTCAGTGTCAGATCTGGGCTCTGCCTGTGCAGACTCTATTTATAGTCAGAGGTGGAACCAACATGAGAACCACAGAGCGTCTGTGGGGGAAAACTGTGAAGCTGAGAGAAGATGGAGAATCAGTCAGAGCCACTGGACAAACATTGGCCACAGTCCAACCATTGGGAAGGTCCTGAAGAAGAAAGAAACCACAGGTGCACCAGGTAAGAGACTTTGAACAGGTAGACCAAGGAACAGCAGCAGCTGATGACAGAAACACTGAGAGCTGTAAAGAAACAACTGTTGGTGACATCAGCAACAACCTCCAGAGAGCAGGAGTGAACGTTTCACCATCTGCTGTTCTCAGAAGACTTCAGGAACACAAGGACAGAGGCTACACCGGAAGATGCAAACCAGAAGAAGAAGAAGGCCAGGATGGAGTTTACTGAAAATTACACAGCAACGAGCTGATTTTTTTTTCTAGGACAACTCTTCTGAACTCTGAGTGCTAAACCAGCTCTTATCTGAGGATGCCCTCTAGTGGTCACACTCCCCAAATGACTTAATGATTAAACTCAGAGAAAACAGAAGTTTTTGCATTTGGGCCAAAAAATCTGAGAAATAACTTTTCTAAAATTATAGCTACTCTAGATGACACAGCCCTGGCCTCTAGCACTACTGTGAAAAACCTTGGAGTTATTTTTGACCAGGACATGTCCTTTAACTCACACATTAAACAAATCTCTAGAACTGCATTCTTTCACCTGTGCAACATTTCCAAAATTAGGAACATCCTGTCTCAAAATGATGCAGAAAAACTAGTCCATGCATTTGTTACCTCAAGGCTAGATTACTGTAACTCATTACTATCTGGATGTCCCAATATCTCCATAAAAAGCCTCCAGTTAATCCAGAATGCCGCAGCCAGAGTCCTGACAGGAACTAGCAGGAGAGATCATATTTCTCCTATATTGGCTTCTCTTCATTGGCTCCCTGTAAAATATAGAATAGAATTTAAAATCCTTCTTCTCACATACAAATCCCTTCATGATCAAGCTCCTTCATACCTTAAAGACCTCATAGTACCATATTATCCCAATAGACCACTTCGCTCTCAGAGTGCAGGCCTACTTGTGGTTCCCAGAGTTTCCAAAAGCAGACTGGGAGGCAGAGCCTTTAGTTATCAAGCTCCTCTCCTGTGGAACCAGCTCCCAGCCTGGGTTCAGGAGGCAGACACTCTCTATACTTTTAAGGCTAGACTTAAAACCTTCCTCTTTGACAAAGCATATAGTTAGGGCTGGCTTCAGGCAACCCTGAACCATCCCTTAGTTATGCTGCTATAGGCCTAGACTGCCCGAGGACCATCGGTGCACTGAGGTCTTCTACCCTAACCCTTCTCCCACTGCCCAAACAGGAAACAGGTCTAAAATCCCCCTGAAGCTCATTGTTTGTTAGTTGTGCTTAGACAACTCAGGGTTAATGTGGTCTGTCATAGTCTGCATGTGATGAGACATGAACTAAATCTTTGGTGACCTGAAGATTCCACCTCTGTTTGGTTTTTATTAGATTTAAGAAGTACTGTAGTACTTTACCTAAACATGTAGTAGAGGTCAGATGGCATGAAGACTCAAACAAACACTACATTATTGGCTCTAGTAGGGAGGACAGTGGACTGAGCCAAATGAATTACATTCAACTGACTGTGAATCAGTCTAAAGTAATTAAAGTTTCATTAGTTTAGACCAAACAGGGATTTTAGACATGTATAAGAAAAAACTCCATCAGTCAGGGAGGAAGCTAAACTGAAGAACAATAACATGACATTTAAAATGAGCTAAATTCCAAGAGCAGATGATGGAAAGGACATTAAATGACTCCAAATAAACTGAACAGGGACCGTGACATCACTGATCAATACTGATCAATAGTGAGTGTCAGACTGTGAGAGTCAGGAGGAGTCAGAGTGAAGAAGAAGACAAAGCGTCCTCTGTTCTTCATCCATCGTCCATCAGCTCCTTCACCTCCATTTTCCCTCTGATCCAAAGTCAGATCTGATCAATAATCAAAGACTGATCAAACTGATTGATCAGCCATCAGAGGAGTTGGATCAGTGGAGCTGCTTCTGTTCCTGATGTCCACTGATTCTTCTTTGTCTTCAATTCTCTTCAATCATCTGCAGAGGAGACAGAAGACAGTCAGAGACAAACAACCAGAGACAAACAAACAACCAGAGACAAACACAGAGACCTCTTACCTTTGACCTTTGACCTTTGACCTTTGACTTTGAGCTCCACTTGTTTCTCTCTCAGGACTCTTCCCTCCCTGTAGACTCTGCAGGTGAAGGTGTTTGTGTCTCTGACTGTTGGATGTTTCAGGGTCAGACTGAGGTCTCCAGTTCTCAGCAGGTCTTTCTTCATCTCTGTTCTGTTTCTGTAAAACTCGTCCTGTTCTTCAGGTCGGTCAGAGCCGTCCTGATACACATGGACCTTCCTGTAGTTCCAGTCCTTCCACTTCACTGTGACGTCTCCAGGCAGGTCAGCTGTGGTTATGAAGGGCAGCTGGACAGACTCCGCCCCTGATTCCACCTTCACCTCCACCTGTGGGACTGAGAGGACAACAGACACAACATGAGCTGGACAGACAGCAGCAGCAGCAGCACTGACACATTTTCTTTGACTGTATGAAGTGAAATATTTGTAGTGGAAACAGGTCTGACTGGTTCCAGTCTGAAATCTGTCCCATTGGTCCATTTAACAGAGACAGAGTCTGTGGTGTGTGAACAACCAACAGCACAACTCCCTGTTTCTTCACTTAACATAAAAACTGAACTGACCTTTGACCCAGAGCTTCACTTGTTTCTCCATCAGAACTCTTCCCTCCCTGAAGACTCCGCAGGTGAAGGTGTCTCTGCCTGTTGGATGTTTCAGGGTCAGACTGAGGTCTCCAGTTCTCAGCAGGTCTTTCTTCATCTCTGTTTTGTTTTTGTAAAACTCGTCCTGTTCTTCAGGTCGGTCAGAGCCGTCCTGATACACATGGACCTTCCTGTAGTTCCAGTCCTTCCACTTCACTGTGACGTCTCCAGGCAGGTCAGCTGTGGTTATGAAGGGCAGCTGGACAGACTCCGCCCCTGATTCCACCTCCACCTGTGGGACTGAGAGGACAACAGACACAACATGAGCTGGACAGACAGCAGCAGCAGCAGCACTGACACATTTTCTTTGACTGTATGAAGTGAAATATTTGTAGTGGAAACAGGTCTGACTGATTCCAGTTTGAAATCTGTCCCATTGGTCCATTTAACAGAGACAGAGTCTGTGGTGTGTGAACAACCAACAGCACAACTCCCTGTTTCTTGACTTAGTATAAAAACTGAACTGACCTTTGACCCAGAGCTTCACTTGTTTCTCCATCAGGACTCTTCCCTCCTTGTAGACTCTGCAGGTGAAGGTGTTTGTGTCTCTGACTGTTGGATGTTTCAGGGTCAGACTGAGGTCTCCAGTTCTCAGCAGGTCTTCCTTCATCTCTGTTCTGTTTCTGTAAAACTCGTCCTGTTCTTCAGGTCGGTCAGAGCCGTCCTGATACACATGGACCTTCCTGTTTTTCCAGTCCTTCCACTCCACTGTGACGTCTCCAGGCAGGTCAGCTGTGGTTATGAAGGGCAGCTGGACAGACTCCACCCCTGATTTCACCTCCACCTGTGGGACTGAGAGGACAACAGGCACAACATGAGCTGGACAGACAGCAGCAGCAGCAGCACTGACACATTTTCTTTGACTGTATGAAGTGAAATACTTGTAGTGGAAACAGGTCTGACTGGTTCCAGTCTGAAATCTGTCCCATTGGTCCATTTAACAGAGACAGAGTCTGTGGTGTGTGAACACCCAACAACACAACTCCCTGTTTCTTCACTTAACATAAAAACTGAACTGACCTTTGACCCAGAACTTCACTTGTTTCTCCATCAGGACTCTTCCCTCCCTGTAGACTCTGCAGGTGAAGGTGTCTCTGACTGTCGGATGTTTCAGGGTCAGACTGAGGTCTCCAGTTTTCAGCAGGTCTTTCTTCATCTCTGTTCTGTTTCTGTAAAACTCGTGGTGTTCTTCAGGTCGGTCAGAGCCGTCCTGATACACATGGACCTTCCTGTTGTTCTTGTCCCTCCACTCCACTGTGACGTCTTCAGGCAGGTCAGCTGTGGTTATGAAGGGCAGCTGGACTGACTCCGCCCCTGATTCCACCTCCACCTGTGGGACTGAGAGGACAACAGACACAACATGAGCTGGACAGACAGCAGCAGATAAATAAAGGATGAATGTCACTACTTTAAAGAGGAAATAAATCCCTAGTCTGAGATGGCAGAAATGTCAGTAACCTAGTGCTGAGGCTGAGAGGGGTTGGGCTGTGGATGTGTGAGGGAGTGTTGGTCAGTGTGGAACACCCCCCCAAGCCAGAGAACAATGCAGAGCGACACAGCTCCACAGGGCACCAATGCTACAGACGTTCTTTTCCCCTGCAGAGCCCCCTGAAGCTGCAGTGTGGTGGAGGAGGTCCGTGTTCCCCAGCTTTAAATCCACAGCAACTCTCTGCTTTAAGGCGTTAGGTTTGTTCACGGCTCTTCATTTTACTGTTTCTACATTCATTTAATCAACTTTGAGCTTATTTCAGATATTTGTTGTTAATCATATCATTGATTGGTTGATTTTGTTTTGATCACTTCATTTATAAAGATGTGTGAACTTTGTTCTGTGTTCTCAGACTCTTTTTCGCTGTTGGATGTTTTTGTATCTGATGTCCAGTTGTCACTCTCTGTCTGTACTTCCTGTCTTGGACTTTGATTTTGTTAGAATTTCTCCACTCCACGTTTCCCCTGGTGTGTTTTCTGTGGTTTTACTTCCTGTCATTTTTGTGTTTGCTTTGTGGCGTTGCCTGAATTTCCCAGCTTGCTGATTGATGTGTTGGTTAGGGATGTGGGGTTTACCGGTACTGGAAAAATACAGCTATATTTTATATTTTCAACGGTCAATATCATATTTTGCTCAGTTCTGTATTTCATTCGCTGCTCTTCCCGGATTAACCACTACGCGGCAGTGTTACCTAAACTGATGAGAAACAGGCAAGTGTGAAAACAGTCCAAGGAAATTAATAAAGAAGTGGTAGAAGTGAAATATGGCAGCACTTTGCCTACGAGAGTCATGACAAAGGTGAACCAGCTGACCTTAATTCACGATCTTGCAAGTGTTGCTGTAAGTCATGTGCTGCCACAGGAGGCAACACATCAAATCCTGTTCCAGGTTTGTTGAAGGAGTTCAAAGATCGACAGGTGAGTCTCTTTCAACAGATGTAATTTAGACTTTTATTTTATCTTTAAATAATTGAGTTGTGTTTGGAGAATGTAAAATAAAAAAGGTTTCAATATTCTTCTAGGGGCAGCATGGTGGGTGAGTGGTTAGCACTGTTGCCTCACAGCAAGAAGGTTCCTGGTTTGAAACCCATCAGGGGCCTTTCTGTGTGGAGTCTGCATGTTCTCCCTGTGCTTGTGTGGGTTTTCTCCAGGTACTCTGGTTTCCTCCCACAGTCCAAAAACATGTATGTCAGGTTGATTGGTGACTCTAAATAATAAGGAATAAGGGGGTATAGAAAATGGATAGATGGATATTCTTCTAGCTCGTACAGAGAAGACATGAAGAGATGATCCTATTTTAATTTCATCTCTTCAGTTTTTTTTTCTTCCAAAATCTAAATTTGACCTATGTCCCATGTAGGTGTTTTGGGTTTTTTTTTTTTTTGTATATTTTCTTTGCACAATTGTTCATGCAGAGTTTCAAGCAGTGTGTTTAATAAAACTGTTTTCAATTCATTTATATTTTGAGGCTGGTTATTTGTCACCCATTGTATCGATTTAGCATTGATACAGAGGTATTAGATCCTAGTGTTGTACCAAAGTCAGAATTGTGGTATCGAGCCATCCCTACTGTCGGTATTATATCACCCGAGCTTGGACTCTCTACCCTGTGAAGTTCTGTACTTATTTTGGACACCCCCTGGACACTGGTGTTACCAAGACCACCTATGGACTCAGATTCATATGTTGGATTAGTCATTGTTTGTGCTTCACCACCCTGGATGTTGTGTTGCCTCGTTTGTCTTTGGAATAAAACCACAGTATTCTACTATCACCGACCATTGGTTCTGTCTACATTTGGGTCCTCACCTCAGAAACAGTTTATCTTAGGATAAAGACTTTGAACTGACCTTTGACCCAGAGCTCCACCTGTTTCTCCATCAGGACTCTTCCCTCCCTGTAGACTCTGCAGGTGAAGGTTCCACTGTCTGATGGATGTTTCAGGGTCAGACTGAGGTCTCCAGTTCTCAGCAGGTCTTCCTTCATCTCTGTTCTGGTTCTGTAAAACTCGTCCTGTTCTTCAGGTCGGTCAGAGCCGTCCTGATACACATGGACCTTCCTGTTGTCCCAGTCCTTCCACTCCACTGTGACGTCTTCAGGCAGGTCAGCTGTGGTTATGAAGGGCAGCAGGACAGACTCCGCCCCTGATTCCACCTCCACCTCCACCTGTGGGACTGAGAGGACAACAGACACAACATGAGCTGGACAGACAGCAGCAGCAGCAGCACTGACACATTTTCTTTGACTGTATGAAGTGAAATATTTGTAGTGGAAACAGGTCTGACTGGTTCCAGTCTGAAATCTGTCCCATTGGTCCATTTAACAGAGACAGAGTCTGTGGTGTGTGAACAACCAACAGCACAACTCCCTTAGTTTATAAAGATTTGTGAACTAATTCTGTTTCATCAGCATCTTCACTGTTGGAGGTTTTTTGTGTTTGACATTCAGTGTAATAGAAACAGTTAGCTTAGCTTAGCATAAAAACTGAACTGACCTTTGACTTTCAGCTCCACCTGTTTCTCCATCAGGACTCTTCCCTCCCTGTTGTAGACTCTGCAGGTGAAGGTGCCTCTGTCTCTGCTTGTTGGATGTTTCAGGGTCAGACTGAAATCTCCAATTTTCAGCAGGTCTTTCTTCATCTCTGTTCTAGTTCTGTAAATCTCATCCTGTTCTTCAGGTCGGTCAGAGTCGTCCTGATACACATGGACCTTCCTGTTGTTCTTGTCCGTCCACTTCACTGTGGAGACTTGAAGCAGGTTAACTAAAGCTCTGCAGGGCAGCTGGACAGACTCCGCCCCTGATTCCACCTCCACCTGTGGGACTGAGAGGACAACAGACACAACATGAGCTGGACAGACAGCAGCAGGACTGACAGGAACAGCAGCTCCCTGTTCCATCCTTCTCTAACAGAAACCAATGGAAACTAGTTTGTGAATGAAGACATGTTTCATTGTTCCTGACATTTGGAGCAGTTCCCAAAGAACGAGTCAGGAACCAATCAGATGAATGAATCAGTAACAGTGTTCCTGAAGAACTGACTCAGGGACTGTGCAGTCCATGATGACAAAGGACTGAGACCAGACTCTGAAACTTACACAGCTGGATAGAAAAGGTGAGAAACAACAAGAACATGTTTGTTGTCTGGTCCCACTGGACTGGAACTGGACTAATGACTGCAGTGTTACTAAAGTCCAGGTTTCAGTCCTGATTGAGGATCATCAGCAGCTACTTATTAGAGACTGATTCATTCTGTGTTTGGTCCTGAAATGAGCTGAGACACAGTCAAAGATCAACTACAGGAAACATGGTAACCAACAGCATTATGGGTAATGTAGTAGTGACATACCTATCCTGAAGTAGTAAAAATATATGAAAAGACCCACAGCAACAGCAAGAACCACAAGAACCACAGACACAGCAACAAGACCTTTGGCCCAGGATGGAACTTCTGCGGAGAACAGAAACAAAGGTGAGCGTGACCTCTGACCTGTACCTACAGCTGTGACCTCTGACCTGTACCTACAGCAGGTGTTGGTGCTGACCTTTGACCTGCAGCTCTACATCTGCCAGTCTTCGTTCATTTCCAAACGCTGTGATGGTGCACGTGTAGGTGCCGCTGTCAGAGAGGCGGGGTTTTCTCAGAGTGAGGCTCAGGTCTCCAGTGATCAGAGCTTCAGTTTTCATCGACGTTCGGTCTCTGTAACGCTGGTTTTGGTTTTTGAGGTCATCACCTTCTGGGCCGCGCTGGTGGACGGTTGAAGGTGTGAGGTCGTAGTGGCTCCACACCACTGTGGGACGCAGAGGTACATAAGAGATCTGGCAGGGCAGCAGGACTGACTCCGCCCCCTCATACACCTCTATACCAAAGGCATGCTGGGAAACTGTGAGGACACAGAGACAGAAACGTGCATCAGTGGTTCAAACTGGACTCAGATGTTGTTGCTGGCTAACACTTCTTGATAATGTTTGTTTCCTGCCTCCAGTGGTGTCTTTAGGCATAATCAAACATATTTTGAGCACAGCCCTGAAAATATTTGGTCCTGTCAAAGGTTCACACTAACAGTTAACCCTAAGGTCACGGACTGATTTTAGAGCTAGGCGGAACTAATTACAGCATGGAGAGAGGGTTAGTAATTTAGTGACGGACATGAAGGACAAAGCAGGAGAAGCAGGTGGAAACTTCACTGACTTGCAGTCATAAAAGCATAAAACGTTCTGGTGCGAACACCTGGCCTCCTGGATATTTCAAGAAAAGGAATGTAAAATGAAACAATTAGCACATTACAGTGTGTAGGAAATGACGTTGATGGTCAAAAAATGAAATGATTGCAGACATAACGTCTGGCTTCAACACAAACCACTGATACATTTTCTGCTGAATGCAAGTCGTCCCCTAAGTTACACACACTGCTGTAAATTAAACCAGTGAAACCTTTTGCCTCCCTTGGCAAATATTGTGTGGCCACAGATGATGGACAGGCTCTTATTTCTTACAAATTAAAACTTTGGAAAGAGGGAAGATAAATGTCTATGTATCGACATATCTCTATTTAAACTCTGATCTGGTTCCCTGGTTCACATTAGACACAAACACTGTGTGAAACTACCAGTTACCAAGTGAAGTTTCATGACATTTGGTCTCATGTTCAGTGTTTATTAAGAAGGAATTTCATTGATATTGTTTGTCTTTTTCCTTTAGAGCTTCAGCTTCACAGGTTGGTCCTGTTGGATTTCTTTGATCTACTGTGGGTCCAGATTTGTGCTGTTGGTTCTGTTTCCTGTTGGTCACTGATTTACTGTAGATTTGCTCTTTTTGATCCACTGGACAAGTTCAGAACCAACTAATTCCAGTCAGTGTGTTCACATCTCATCAGTCAATAAAGCAGATATAGTTCTTCCATGACCTGCAGTGACCTGGGGACTGGTTTGGTCCCTTTTCTTCTCAGTCCTTTGGCTGTGGATCAGACTCAGGGCATGAAAAACCACCATCATGGTGCAGTTACACCGAGGATGAAACAGCAAAGAGCTGAAGTGTTGGTGAATCAGATCAGAGGGAGGAAGGTGGTCTTACCGTGCACCAGGATCCCAAACACCACCAACATCTTCATCTTCACTAAAGGCTCCAACAAACACAAAGTCCTCGTAAAGCTGCTTCTTCCTAAACTGAGTTCAGATTCAAAAACAGCTTCAGGACGTGTTGACAGCAGCTGCCACTGCCCTTCCTCAGCTCCTCACACTTTCTCTTTCCCTTTCAGCTCCAGGAAGCTGATTGGTAACTACAGGATCAGGTTCCACCCCTGCTCAGGTGCTACAACACAGGAAAGAGCCAAAGGAGAACCAACAGAAACCAGGTCAGAACCTTTTCCAGCTGTACTATACTAAGTACTTCAAATTAGAAGTATATAGTATATAGGTCAGTGATGTCTAAACTTTAATGAAGCAGTGAAGCTTCAGAGCCAATTGTCTCTAAATTTAACACAATGTTAACTAGTGACACCTGCTGGCCAAAGTCATGAAGAGCAGCCAAGTGACACGTCTCTGCCACACAGTGCAAATATTACTGACCTGTTGCAGCACTTTGTGGTTCTGCTGAATTCAGGAAAGATTCTTCTCTGCCTTTATACTTTCTATGGTTTTGGTATTTTCAGTAGACGATAAATAGACACAGATAGATAGATAGATAGGTGGATTAACAGATAGATGGCCAAATAGGCAGAAATGTTCTTGAACATTTGCTGAGGTGTGTTACCTGATGTCCACAGGTATATAGTAGGGATTCATATGTAAAATCTTAGGCCAACACCAATACTGATGATTAAATAACAGGTTGGCTGATGCATAATAATGATGCTAACACTTTATAGTGACTTTTCTCTACAGCATTAGTTGAGTATTAGTTAAGGATTAATAACCAGTTATTATTTACAAAGTTATTATTATTAATGTTCTGCAGTAATAAGCTCATGTCAATTAATGCAAAATAAAATGTTAATTCATTAAATTGTTAATTTTTAGCTATTAATTACAGCTTGTGTGGATGTTAGTTATTAGGAAGTTTGACCAAAATAATAATTACAACAAATTAAAGTACAAAAGTAATTAAAGATGAAATGTTTTACCTCCATTTTCTTCATGTAGTTACGGATCAGGATTATAGTTATTTCGGACCAATAATACGCCCACTCTGGCACTTCAGGGTTCAAAACAAGGCTTTATTTTAACAAGGACTTGAACTAAAAAAAAAAAAAGAACGAGAACACAGGAAACAGGATTTTCAAAACAAGAACAAAAATTACAGGGGTTCAGACACACCAGGCTTCAAGAGAACACAAGACATGAACTAGAAGGGGAACAAGGCATGAGGGTCTGGGTCACCCACAACTGAGGGGAACTCAGCAGACCAAGGGAAACAAGAACAAGAAGGGGAACAAGGCTCGAACATGAACTCAAACACTAGGGAAACAGGGCATGAACAAAAGGAGCTAGACAAGACATGGAGGAAAGACCAGAAAACATATGCAAACAAGACGCAAACACTTAACTGAAACTTGGAAAAACAAAAGCAGTCAAAAACCAGAATAAAACCAGGCGAAGAACTCAGGGACTAAAGGCATGGAGCATAGTGTCTCAAGTAGTAGTAGTAGAAAAAAAAAGGGACACAACACAACAGATCAACATCGGCCGACTGTCAGTCAACGTCATGGATATCGGCCGATACTGAGCTGTATCGGTGCATATCAGGGATATAGTCAAATTATCATTTCTAGGGCAAGTTTGTTATCGACTCTTTCCTTTTTCACAAATCTGTGTTTGATTTTTCAGTCACGTGCTGCAGAATTCAACTCAAAAACCATGAGCTGGTTCTCAACAACTGTTGTATCAAACATTTCATCAACAAACTGTGTTACTTTACTGAAACATCCCACTACTGTACAGCTAAACACCAGACGATCAAATAAATTATGTCTGGGACATGAAAAGAACTCAACCTGAATGAAAGAGCTCAAACTAATTAATGTTGTAGCTGCTCATATGTTTGTGCAGCATATTGTAAAACCCATCGAGAACCGGTTCCCAGTAGTTCGGTTCCTAGGAATCGTTACTCTGCTTGCTTAAAGATCCTGCTTATCGGTTCCGCTGACGTCACACACATGCTCCATATAGACCTTTTTCACACTTCTGTGTTTTTAACCGGAAGTCAGGCATCAACGGGTCATGGCACTTCCTGCTTTTCTAACAATATCAAGCTAAATGTCTTTTTAGACAGTAGAGAGTCCAACATACCTTAACATTGTTTATCTGTCATCACAGATACTTGGCTAATATGAGCTATTTACTTTACCTTGATCAGCGTGGATAAAGAATTTGTAGCCTTTGTCCAATTTGTTCGTGGGTGAATTTGGATTCACATCCGCAAACGTGAAATTTGGTAGAGCTGCCAAGCTTGTGGAAAACACACATTCCCGTTTGCCTTAGACCAGTACAAATCAGAAGTTTGTTTACCTCTTGTTTACGTCAATTTTGGTTCAGAACGAGTCCAACATGGTACTGAGGCTAAAGGCTCCAAAGTTTGGTTGTGTTTTACTAGAAAGGACGACACTGGGGCCACTTGCAGCATGTGCAGAACTTTCATTAGGACAAAAGGTGGAAATACCTTCAACATGATAAACATTTAGCCACAGGACATGGAATTAATCTGCATGGATGTAACGTGTTTGACACACTGCTTGTGTGGTGATGAAGAACTGATAATAGAATCAATAAGGAATCTAATCAATAAGGATCTGGAATTCTTATCAATGCCTATCCTTCCTATAACCTGTTACTGTTGTGACACTTCTCACCTCAGTTGGACTAAACTCGCCCTCCTGGACACAACCAACACCGCTCATACCCAGCCACTGAGACAAACTAGAACTAGGGAAACCACCATCAACTGTTTTTGGCTCAGGGTTAGACTGGCTCTGTCCAACAGGAATTTATTCCAGCTGCTGACTGATGAGCACAGCAGATTTCATTGGCTTCATCTGGACTGAACTAGGAGATCTGTGTGGGACTATTTCTGGATCAGACCCAGTTTCCAGAACCTAAAAATCCTCTTGTTTTTACACTCAGTGTCATCAACATCCTTATGTCCTTAATTATGCAGCTGCTCCTGAATGAAGAACTGAAACAACGTCAGAAAACAGAACAGAAGATGGAACAAAAGACAAGATGTCCACATACTTTTGGCCACAGACACATGTAAGTCTGTGTGTGGTTTGTTTCAGGCATCTACATTGAACACTGGTTATTCTGTGATTGATTGATTGATTGATTGATTGATTGATTAGGTATGATGAATAGTGCTTTTCCCAGACTAAACCTCTTTTAATCCAGTGACATCACTGATCAATACTGATCAATAGTGAGTGTCAGACTGTGAGAGTCAGGAGGAGTCAGAGTGAAGAAGAAGACAAAGCGTCCTCTGTTCTTCATCCATCGTCCATCAGCTCCTTCACCTCCATTTTCTCTCTGATCCAAAGTCAGATCTGATCAATAATCAAAGACTGATCAAACTGATTGATCAGCCATCAGAGGAGTTGGATCAGTGGAGCTGCTTCTGTTCCTGATGTCCACTGATTCTTCTTTGTCCTCAATTCTCTTCACTGGTCTCACTGCAGAAGAGACAGAAGACAGTCAGAGACAAACAACCAGAGACAAACAAACAAACAACCAGAGACAAACACAGAGACCTCTGACCTTTGATTTCTTTCAGTCTCAGGACTCTTCCCTCCCTGTAGACTCTGCAGGTGAAGGTGTTTGTGTCTCTGACTGTTGGATGTTTCAGGGTCAGACTGAGGTCTCCAGTTCTCAGCAGGTCTTTCTTCATCTCTGTTCTGTTTCTGTAAAACTCGTCCTGTTCTTCAGGTCGGTCAGAGCCGTCCTGATACACATGGACCTTCCTGTAGTTCAAGTCCCTCCACTTCACTGTGACGTCTCCAGGCAGGTCAGCTGTTATGAAGGGCAGCTGGACAGACTCCGCCCCTGATTCCACCTCCACCTGTGGGACTGAGAGGACAACAGACACAACATGAGCTGGACAGACAGCAGCAGCAGCAGCACTGACACATTTTCTTTGACTGTATGAAGTGAAATATTTGTAGTGGAAACAGGTCTGACTGGTTCCAGTCTGGAATCTGCCCCATTGGTCCATTTAACAGAGACAGAGTCTGTGGTGTGTGAACAACCAACAGCACAACTCCCTGTTTCTTCACTTAACATAAAAACTGAACTGACCTTTGACCCAGAACTTCACTTGTTTCTCCATCAGAACTCTTCCTTCCCTGTAGACTCTGCAGGTGAAGGTGTCTCTGACTGTCGGATGTTTCAGGGTCAGACTGAGGTCTCCAGTCCTCAGCAGGTCTTTCTTCATCTCTGTTCTGTTTCTGTAAAACTCGTCCTGTTCTTCAGGTCGGTCAGAGCCGTCCTGATACACATGGACCTTCCTGTAGTTCCAGTCCTTCCACTCCACTGTGACGTCTTCAGGCAGGTCAGCTGTGGTTATGAAGGGCAGCTGGACAGTCTTCGCCCCTGATTCCACCTTCACCTGTGGGACTGAGAGGACAACAGAGACAACATGAGCTGGACAGACAGCAGCAGATAAATAAAGGATGAATGTCACTACTTTAAAGAGGAAATAAATCCTTAGTCTGAGGTGGCAGAAATGTCAGTAACCTAGTGCTGAGGCTGAGAGGGGTTGGGCTGTGGATGTGTGAGGGAGTGTTGGTCAGTGTGGAACACCCCCCCAAGCCAGAGAACAATGCAGAGCGACACAGCTCCACAGGGCACCAATGCTACAGACGTTCTTTTCCCCTGCAGAGCCCCCTGAAGCTGCAGTGTGGTGGAGGAGGTCCGTGTTCCCCAGCTTTAAATCCACAGCAACTCTCTGCTTTAAGGCGTTAGGTTTGTTCACGGCTCTTCATTTTACTGTTTCTACATTCATTTAATCAACTTTGAGCTTATTTCAGATATTTGTTGTTAATCATATCATTGATTGATTGATTTTGTTTTGATCACTTCATTTATAAAGATGTGTGAACTTTGTTCTGTGTTCTCAGACTCTTTTTCGCTGTTGGATGTTTTTTGTATCTGATGTCCAGTTGTCACTCTCTGTCTGTACTTCCTGTCTTGGACTTTGAGTTTGTTAGAATTTCTCCACTCCACGTTTCCCCTGGTGTGTTTTCTGTGGTTTTACTTCCTGTCATGTTTGTGTTTGCTTTGTGGCGTTGCCTGAATTTCCCAGCTTGCTGATTGATGTGTTGGTTAGGGATGTGGGGTTTACCGGTACTGGAAAAATACAGCTATATTTTATATTTTCAACGGTCAATATCATATTTTGCTCAGTTCTGTATTTCATTCGCTGCTCTTCCCGGATTAACCACTACGCGGCAGTGTTACCTAAACTGATGAGAAACAGGCAAGTGTGAAAACAGTCCAAGGAAATTAATAAAGAAGTGGTAGAAGTGAAATATGGCAGCACTTTGCCTACGAGAGTCATGACAAAGGTGAACCAGCTGACCTTAATTCACGATCTTGCAAGTGTTGCTGTAAGTCATGTGCTGCCACAGGAGGCAACACATCAAATCCTGTTCCAGGTTTGTTGAAGGAGTTCAAAGATCGACAGGTGAGTCTCTTTCAACAGATGTAATTTAGACTTTTATTTTATATTTAAATAATTGAGTTGTGTTTGGAGAATGTAAAATAAAAAAGGTTTCAATATTCTTCTAGGGGCAGCATGGTGGGTGAGTGGTTAGTACTGTTGCCTCACAGCAAGAAGGTTCCTGGTTTGAAACCCATCAGGGGCCTTTCTGTGTGGAGTTTGCATGTTCTCCCTGTGCTTGTGTGGGTTTTCTCCAGGTACTCTGGTTTCCTCCCACAGTCCAAAAACATGTATGTCAGGTTGATTGGTGACTCTAAATAATAAGGAATAAGGGGGTATAGAAAATGGATAGATGGATATTCTTCTAGCTCGTACAGAGAAGACATGAAGAGATGATCCTATTTTAATTTCATCTCTTCAGTTTTTTTTTCTTCGAAAATCAAAATTTGACCTATGTCCCATGTAGGTGTTTTGGGTATTTTTTTTTGTACATTTTCTTTGCACAATTGTTCATGCAGAGTTTCAAGCAGTGTGTTTATCCCTACTGTCGGTAATATATCACCCGAGCTTGGACTCTCTACCCTGTGAAGTTCTGTACTTATTTTGGACACCCCCTGGACACTGGTGTTACCAAGACCACCTATGGACTCAGATTCATATGTTGGATTAGTCATTGTTTGTGCTTCACCACACTGGATGTTGTGTTGCCTCGTTTGTCTTTGGAATAAAACCACAGTATTCTACTATCACTGACCATTGGTTCTGTCAACATTTGGGTCCTCACCTCAGAAACAGTTTATCTTAGGATAAAGACTTTGAACTGACCTTTGACCCAGAGTTTCACTTGTTTCTCCATCAGGACTCTTCCCTCCCTGTAGACTCTGCAGGAGAAGGTTCTTATGTCTCTGCCTGTTGGATGTTTCAGGGTCAGGCTGAGGTCTCCAGTTCTCAGCAGGTCTTTCTTCATCTCTG
Organism: Mastacembelus armatus; assembly: GCF_900324485.2. Classification (NCBI taxonomy): domain Eukaryota; kingdom Metazoa; phylum Chordata; class Actinopteri; order Synbranchiformes; family Mastacembelidae; genus Mastacembelus; species Mastacembelus armatus. The sequence continues at coordinate 17,613,838 of NC_046650.1, read as the reverse complement.
TTCTGGTTCTGTAAAACTCGTCCTGTTCTTCAGGTCGGTCAGAGCTGTCCTGATACACATGGACCTTCCAGTCGTCCCAGTCCTTCCACTCCACTGTGATGTCTTCAGGCAGGTCAGCTGTGGTTATGAAGGGCAGCTGGACTGACTCCGCCCCTGATTCCACCTCCACCTGTGGGACTGAGAGGACAACAGACACAACATGAGCTGGACAGACAGCAGCAGCAGCACTGACACATTTTCTTTGACTGTATGAAGTGAAATATTTGTAGTGGAAACAGGTCTGACTGGTTCCAGTCTGAAATCTGTCCCATTGGTCCATTTAACAGAGACAGAGTCTGTGGTGTGTGAACAACCAACAGCACAACTCCCTGTTTCTTCACTTAGCATAAAGACTTTGAACTGACCTTTGACCCAGAGCTTCACTTGTTTCAGTCTCAGGACTCTTCCCTCCCTGTAGACTCTGCAGGTGAAGGTTTTTGTGTCTCTGCCTGTTGGATGTTTCAGGGTCAGACTGAGGTCTCCAGTTCTCAGCAGGTCTTTCTTCATCTCTGTTCTGTTTCTGTAAAACCTGTGCTGTTCTTCAGGTCGGTCAGAGCCGTCCTGATACACATGGACCTTCCTGCCGCCCCAGTCCTTCCACTCCACTCTGACGTCTTCAGGCAGGTCAGCTGTGGTTATGAAGGGCAGCTGGACAGACTCCGCCCCTGGTTCCACCTCCACCTGTGGGACTGAGAGGACAACAGACACAACATGATCTGGACAGACAGCAGCAGCAGCAGCACTGACACATTTTCTTTGACTGTATGAAGTGAAATATTTGTAGTGGAAACAGGTCTTACTGGTTCCAGTCTGGACTCTGTCCCATTGGTCCATTTAACAGAGACAGAGTCTGTGGTGTGTGAACAACCAACAGCACAACTCCCTTAGTTTATAAAGATTTTGTGTTTCATCAGCATCTTCACTGTTGGAGGTTTTTTGTGTTTGACATTCAGTGTAATAGAAACAGTTAGCTTAGCTTAGCATAAAAACTGAACTGACCTTTGACTTTGAGCTCCACCTGTTTCTCCATCAGGACTCTTCCCTCCCTGTTGTAGACTCTGCAGGTGAAGGTGCCTCTGTCTCTGCTTGTTGGATGTTTCAGGGTCAGACTGAAATCTCCAGTTCTCAGCAGGTCTTTCTTCATCTCTGTTCTGTTTCTGTAAATCTCATCCTGTTCTTCAGGTCGGTCAGAGCCGTCCTGATACACATGGACCTTCCTGTTGTTCTTGTCCGTCCACTTCACTGTGGAGACTTGAAGCAGGTTAACTAAAGCTCTGCAGGGCAGCTGGACAGAATCTGCCCCTGAATCCACCTCCACCTGTGGGACTGAGAGGACAACAGACACAACATGAGCTGGACAGACAGCAGCAGGACTGACAGGAACAGCAGCTCCCTGTTCCATCCTTCTCTAACAGAAACCAGTGGAAACTAGTTTGTGAATGAAGACATGTTTCATTGTTCCTGACATTTGGAGCAGTTCCCAAAGAACGAGTCAGGAACCAATCAGATGAATGAATCAATAACAGGGTTCCTGAAGAACTGACTCAGGGACTGTGCAGTCCATGATGACAAAGGACTGAGACCAGACTCTGAAACTTACACAGCTGGATAGAAAAGGTGAGAAACAACAAGAACATGTTTGTTGTCTGGTCCCATTGGACTGGAACTGGACTAATGACTGCAGTGTTACTAAAGTCCAGGTTTCAGTCCTGATTCAGGATCATCAGCAGCTACTTTTTAGAGATTGATTCATTCTGTGTTTGGTCCTGAAATGAGCTGAGACACAGTCAAAGATCAACTACAGGAAACATGGTAACCAACAGCATTATGGGTAATGTAGTAGTGACATACCTGTCCTGAAGTAGTAAAAATATATGAAAAGACCCACAGCAACAGCAAGAACCACAAGAACCACAGACACAGCAACAAGACCTTTGGCCCAGGGTGGAAATGGATCTGTGAAGAACAGAAACATAAAGAACAACATGACCTCTGACCTCTGACCTCTGACCTGTACCTACAGCAGGAATTGAAGTGGTGCTGACCTTTGACCTGCAGCTCCACATCTGCCAGTCTTCGTTCGTTTCCAAACGCTGTGATGGTGCAGGTGTAGGTGCCGCTGTCGGAGAGGCGGGGTTTTCTCAGAGTGAGGCTCAGGTCTCCAGTGATCAGAGCGTCAGTTTTCATCGACGTTTGGTCTCTGTAACGCTGGTTTTGGTCTTTGAGATCGTCACCTCGCTCATTGAGCTGGTGGATGGTTGAAGGTGTGAGGTTGTAGCGGCTCCACACCACTGTGGGGAACTGAGGTACAGAAGAGACCTGACAGGGCAGCAGGACTGACTCCGCCCCCTCATACACCTCTACACCAAAGGCATGGTGGGATACTGTGAGGACACAGAGACAGAAACATGCATCAGTGGATCAAACTGGACTCAGATGTTGTTGCTGACTTGTACAAACCAAATGACAAAGTTGGACTTTGGATCAGCAGAGTCAAACTAACAATGATCAGGGGCAGGAAGTGCTCAGATTGTTGGGACCTGGACTGGAAAGTCCCTGTTTGTCTGAGTCTCCTCAGGTGTGTTTGGTACCTGCCTACCACAGATATGTAGACACACCACTATGGACTTGTACTGAACCCTAGAGTTCTGCTGTCTGACCTGTACCTACAGCAGGTGTTGGGGTTGGTGCTGACCTTTGACCTGCAGCTCCACATCTGCCAGTCTTTCTTTAAATGCAAACGCTGTGACGGTGCAGGTGTAGGTGCCGCTGTCAGAGAGGCGGGGTTTTCTCAGAGTGAGGCTCAGGTCTCCAGTGATCAGAGCGTTAGTTTTCATCGACGTTCGGTCTCTGTAACGCTGGTTTTGGTTTTTGAGGTCATCACCTTCTGGGCCGCGCTGGTGGATGGTTGAAGGTGTGAGGTCGTAGTGGCTCCACACCACTGTGGGACGTCGAAGTACAGAAGATATCTGACATGGCAGCAGGACTGACTCCACCCCCTCATACACCTCTACACCAAAGGCATGCTGGGATACTGTGAGGACACAGAGACAGAAACGTGCATCAGTGGTTCAAACTGGACTCAGATGTTGTTGCTGGCTAACACTTCTTGATAATGTTTGTTTCCTGCCTCCAGTGGTGTCTTTAGGCATAATCAAGCATATTTTGAGCACAGCCCTGAAAATATTTGGTCCTGTCAAAGGTTCACACTAACACTAAGTTAACCCTAAGGTCACGGACTGATTTTAGAGCTAGGCAGAACTAATTACAGCATGGAGAGAGGGTTAGTAATTTAGTGACGGACATGAAGGACAAAGCAGGAGAAGCAGGTGGAAACTTCACTGACTTGCAGTCATAAAAGCATAAAACGTTCTGGTGTGAACACCTGGCCTCCTGGATATTTCAAGAAAAGGAATGTAAAATGAAACAATTAGCACATTACAGTGTGTAGGAAATGACGTTGATGGTCAAAAAATGAAATGATTGCAGACATAACGTCTGGCTTCAACACAAACCACTGATACATTTTCTGCTGAATGCAAGTCGTCCCCTAAGTTACACACACTGCTGTAAATTAAACCAGTGAAACCTTTTGCCTCCCTTGGCAAATATTGTGTGGCCACAGATGATGGACAGGCTCTTATTTCTTACAAATTAAAACTTTGGAAAGAGGGAAGATAAATGTCTATGTATCGACATATCTCTATTTAAACTCTGATCTGGTTCCCTGGTTCACATTAGACACAAACACTGTGTGAAACTACCAGTTACCAAGTGAAGTTTCATGACATTTGGTCTCATGTTCAGTGTTTATTAAGAAGGAATTTCATTGATATTGTTTGTCTTTTTCCTTTAGAGCTTCAGCTTCACAGGTTGGTCCTGTTGGATTTCTTTGATCTACTGTGGGTCCAGATTTGTGCTGTTGGTTCTGTTTCCTGTTGGTCACTGATTTACTGTAGATTTGCTCTTTTTGATCCACTGGACAAGTTCAGAACCAACTAATTCCAGTCAGTGTGTTCACATCTCATCACGCAAAGTTAATATAGTTCTTCCATGACCAAACAGTGACCTGGGGACTGGTCACTGTTTGGTCCTTGTTCTTCTCAGTCCTTTGGCTGTGGATCAGACTCAGGGCATGAAAAACCACCATCATGGTGCAGTTTACAGTTGCAACTGAGTCCAGTCCAGTTTCACCAATGATTGATGGTCATGTTGCAAAGACGCAGCTTATTTCTGTCAGTCTGTCATGGTTGAAGTTGTGTCTTCTATTCTGGATTTGAGAGGAGATGAGTTTTCTTCATTTTTAGGCCTGAATGATTTGAATATCGGTCGACGTGAAAGTTTTTGATAAGAACACAGATATTTGGTCCTTTTTCTTCTCAGTCCTTTGGCCTGTGAATCAGACCATCATGGTCGAGATTCTCAGTCATCCAGGTGAAGTTATCAAAGTCAAAGAAGCTTTATTGTCACTTCAACCATATATAGCAGGCACAGTACACAGTGAAGCGAAACAATGTTCCTCCTAGACCAGAGGTGCTACACAGAACACGGACAAAGTGCATTGAGGCAGACAAACTAAATTATAATTTAAAAAAAATCAGAATCGGGGGGGGGGGTATTCCAGTGCAAACAGACATAGATACAAACGCTACAAAGGGTCAAACAGAAATGCTTCAGAAACAAATGCTGCAAAAAACTAAAAGACTAAAAGAAAAATACACAGATAACCTGAAAAACAGGATGAAAGGGGAACTAATTGGTGTGCAAAGAGCAAAAAGGTGCCAGTGTCATAGTGCAGGTGGTGGGAGGGAATGGTGGAGAGCTACGAGTTTAAGAGTTGGATGGCCTGAGGGAAGAAGCTTCCTTTGTGCCGGGCTGTCTTGATGTTTGGAGCTCTGAAGCGCCGTCCAGAGGGTAAGAGCTGGAAGAGGTGGTGGCTCGGGTGGATGGTGTCCAGAGTGATTTTCTGAGCTCTTTTTCTCACTCTGGAGGTGAACGGGTCTTGGAGGGTGGGTAGGGTAACACCGATGATCTTCTCAGTGGTCCGAACTGTCCTCTGAAGTCTTCGGATGTCTGATTTAGAGGCGGAGCTAAACCAGACAGTGATGGAGGAGCACAGGACAGACTCGATGACCGCTGAGTAGAACTGGGTCAGCAGCGTCTGTGGAAGGTTGAACTTCTTCTAATAATATCTACAGTATTTTAGGTTGAAACATTTCACTACTCATCCAAGTAGCTTCATCACTCTAAGGGAAAGCTGGTATGGAATCTCTAGCCCAAATAGGCTCATTATATGAACTATGCAAATGGAGTGAGTCGTTAGACCCACACTCCTGAGTTGGTTTCACTTCACAGCTGGCCTGAATAGGATCGGCAAGTAAACAAAAGAACTGACTAGTTTGACCCCTCTGATTCACCAACTGGCTGCAGAGTGTGTCCTCCCTGGGAAATATTAATAAACATATTAAACATATTAATTTCCTGGGAACAGATGAAAGGGCAGCCTGGTAGATTGAAGACAGTTTATGTCTGAGCCCTCCACCCCTGTTAAAGGAGGGTTTTTCAACTTGGACCTAAATAGCTTCTCTGTCCAAAATATGAACATCACTGTTTTGAAAAGAGTGTCCTGTTTCCTTTCAATGGAGGGGCACAGCTGACTGTGGTCCTGAGGAGCTGCTCCTGCTGTGCTGGACCATCCTCCTTGTAACTGGTTGTTTGGTTTCTCCAATGTAGAGTTCTGAGCTTTCTTCCTTACACTGGACAGCAAAGACCACATGGCTCCTCTTTTGTTTTTGTGTCCAGTCTTTATGGGGAACCAGTCTCTGTCTTGTGTTGGTAGGTTTGAAATTAACTGGTATTTGATGCTTCCCAAAAATCTTTTTAAAATCCTTTTAAACCTCTCTGTGGGTTCCCTCAGGGGTCCATCTTGGGACCCCTTTTATTCAATCTTTACATGTTTCCTTTAGGCCAGTTAATACGCAGCAATAATGTGTCCTACCATAACTATGCAGATGACACTCAGATTTACATTTCACTCACAGCAGGTGAATATGGACCAGTCGACTCACTGTGCAGCTGTATTGAACAGATCACTGTGTGGATGAAAAACAACTCTCTCCAAATAAACAGTGACAAGACTGAAATAATCATCTTTGGGCCTCAGAAACAAAGAGAAAGTGTCAGCAGTCACCTCGAGTCTCTTTCTCTAAAATCTAAATATCAGGTTAAAAATCTAGGGGTAATCATGGACTCAGACTTGAACTTTAACAGCCACATTAAATCGATAACATCATCACCATTTTACCATCTCAGAAACATCAGAATCAAAGGGATCAGGTCTAAACCAGACTTGGAGAGACTCATCCATGCTTTTATCTCCAGCAGGTCATATTACTGGAACTGCCTGTTCACAGGGCTCTTAAAACGAGCTGTAAGGCAGCTACAGTACATTCAGAACGCTGCTGCTCGGGTCCTGACTAGAACCAGGAAGTACAACCACATTACTCCTGTTCTCAGATCTCTGCACTGGCTTCCTGTCTCTCAGAGAATAGACTTTAAAACAGCCCTGCTTGTGTTTAAGTCTCTTCATGGCTCAGCACCACATTACATCTCTGACATGTAGGTGCCATATGAACCATCTCGGACTCTGAGAACATTAGGAACAGGCCTTCTGCTCGTGCCCAGAGTCAGGACTAAACAGGGAGAAGCAGTGTTTCAGTTTTATGCAGCTAAAACCTTGAATAGTCTCCTGATGATGTTAGACAGGCCTCATCTCTGGCAATGTTTAAGTCCAAGCTAAAAACTTCTTGTTATCTCAGTATATGACAGTTGAAAGTGTTGTATCTGCACTGATTGTCCTTTTATTTCATTTGATGTTTCCGTCTACTGCATTTATGTGAAGCCACCATCATGGTGCAGTTACAGCGAGGATGAAACAGCAAAGAGCTGAAGTGTTGGTGAATCAGATCAGAGGGAGGAAGGTGGTCTTACCGTGCACCAGGATCCCAAACACCACCAACATCTTCATCTTCACTAAAGGCTCCAACAAACACAAAGTCCCCGTAAAGCTGCTTCTTCCTAAACTGAGTTCAGATTCAGAAAAAGCTTCAGGACGTGTTGACAGCAGCTGCCACTGCCCTTCCTCAGCTCCTCACACTTTCTCTTTCTCTTTCAGCTCCAGGAAGCTTCTCAGGTGCTGCAACAGAGGAAAGAGCCTGCAGAAGCTGGGGCACTGAGATCCACACTGAGTTGGTATTGTTGTCCTACCAATCGGCTTTAAAAGAGTTTAATAAAGTTCTGATGAAGTTCCTTTTGGGTTTGGATCATGATGATGTTGCCTGTGCAGCTGCTCTGAAAACCACGATCAAATCTTCTGCCCTGTGTTCATGAGGAAGAAACATGTCCAGGTGTTTCCAGGCTGCAGATGTTGAGGAGAAACTGTCTGTGATCATGTTCAAATAGCAGCATCCTCATTTTAAAAATGGGTCCAAATCTTAGATGTTCTATGTTGTTGATGCCAAATGGACCTGAAGATATTTCAGAGCTGATCAGAGTCTCAGGATGTGAGTATTGACTGTTGTTGTTAAAGCAAAATCAAATTGTCAGATTTCTGAATGGAGTTTGGTGAAGTTCTGTCTGTATAAGGAGGAGCAGGGTGCTGTGTCTGTGGTGAATCCTGGAACTTTTCCTCAGACTCACATGAAACTTTTCACACCAGAAAATAAAGTTTTGTTTGTGTCGGCACTAAAGTCTCCACAGTATAAAGAGATTTAAAATAACTAAGTACATTTACTCTAGTACTGGTAGTACTTTTTATTCCACTTCCAGCACCACTGTATAAAGCTGTGGAGAGGACTCATACTGTAGTTTTACTGCATGTACTGAGACAGTACACAGAAATACCACAGTACTTCCAGACTTTGTACAGTGTTTGGACCTTTATTCAAACTGTTCAGAGTCACAGAGAAACAGGAAGACAGCTCAGAAGTGATGCTCAGTGGTGACCGCCATGACATCATCAAAGTCCTCAGCCAATCGCTGCTCAGCCTGGACGGGTGCTGCTGTCACCATGGAGACAGGCAGGTCACTTCCTGTGAGATGAGACAATCATAAAATGTGGAGTCAGTTTGTAAACAACATTAAAAGAGAAAAAAGCCTGAAAGTTAATGTGCTGGACATAATCAGTGGGACATAACTGAGGCTGATGACTGAGATGCTGTGGATTGATTGATTGATTGATTGATTGACTGATTGATTGATTGATTGATTCAGAGTGTTACCTGTGGGTCTGTGTCGATACAGAGACACCATGAGGACAGTGGAGATGATGTAGGGACAGAACACCACCAGGTAACGGACCACTGTGAACACCTGCAGGAGGGGGGCGGGGTCTGGGGGGGGGGGCTGGGGACAGGGCTGCTGATGAGGCTGTAGTTGGTTCAGGGGGCGGGGCTGTGGTTGTAGGTGTTCCTGCAGACAGAAGCCCACCTGGTCAGGTGAATATGTGGCTGAAATCAGAGTGTCAATCAAAGTGAAGCTGCTGACCTGTGACAGAGATCCAGCTGGGTGGAGACTCTCCATGGCCCCTGATGTTACACCTGTAGACGCCTTCATCGGCCTTGGAAACATGGAGGATGGTCACATGACCCGTAGGCCGATTGATGATGCTCTGACTGGTTGCTCCCTCTCTGGACTCACACCAGTAAACTCCACTGTCTGATGGGAAGGAAAGGCTGATGTTACAGGAAGAACCAGCTGATGTTCCCCAGTTATCACACTGAGTCCTCTGTCGTCTGGTTGTGTTCCTCCTCAGGGTCCATCCAGCAGAGCTGTCGTCCTCCTCACAGCTCAGAGACACAAAGTCTCCTTCAAAAACCTGGGAGCTGCTGGGACTCAGAGTCAGACGAGCTGTGGGAAACAATTCAAGGAGAAGAGAGGGGAGCTCAGTGCACTGATGAAGAGTTCTCAGGCAGTCTAGGCCTATAGCAACATAACTAACAGGAGGATGGTTCAGGGTCACCTGAACAGAGGATGATATATGTGAAACAGAAGAAAGAATCCTCCAAATCTCCTCCTGAGTGTTGTGTTTCAGTGCCATTAGCTGAAGCTCGTTGTGTTTGTCTTGTGACTTTGATGAAACTCTGATCCCATTTCTGACCAGTTAATGTAGAAAACCATTTCCAAAAGGCTCAGTGACTTTTTATTGCTGTGAATCTGCAGCTCTAAGAGTCCCAACATGAAGATGTCCTTGTAGATGAAGACTCTCCTCCCACATATATGAGAGTCAGCAGTTCCTGGGGATTAATAGTTGTCTAATCATTGGCCACTGATGACAACATAGGAGCCCACTGTGCAATAAGACTGGAGCATATTTCCATATCTCAACATGTTTGTCAAATATAGGAATAAAAAGATGCATCGTGCTGTTCAGAGAAAATATGGCTGCAGTCACTGTTCATTCCTTGTTTCCTGTTCCTGTATTTACCCCAGTGACTGACAGAACTGGGTGTTTGTTTCTAATTTCCTGTTTCCTCATCAATGCAAACTGAACATCTCCTCCACACTGACTATGTTGGTGGTGCAGCAGCAGCAGGAACATGTGAAAGAATGAATAGTACATTATTACTGAGAGTGTATCACACAGCTGAGGGGTCATATTGATGAACTGATCATCACCTGAGGCTGCATATTTACAGCATGAACAACATGTTTCCTTGGTAAATGGGACCAGTGATTCTATAGAGTCAGCTTCAAACTGGGACAGGAAAAGTTCACTGACCTTGGTCTGTTGTGCAGCTCAGCAACGACATCAGGGCTGCAGAGACATGAGGGTGGTCAGTGTGAGGTTTAACAGAAAACAGAGTGAACACAGAGGGTTTGTGTGTGGGCTGAAGGTCTGAAGGTCTGAGGGTCTTCAGATCTGAAGGTCTTGAGGTCTGAAGGTCTGCGGGTCAGAAGGTCTTCAGGTCTTATGGTGTGGTATGTTGTCACCTACAGGATGTTCTAAGAAAATTCTCTCTTAACAGCTTTTTTTCTTCCTCCAGATCATCTTCATCAGTCTGACCCAGTGTTTCCTCAGGGACATCAGATAATCACAGTTTGTCTGGATCCTGCTGCTGCTACTCTGTGTATTACTGCGTTTCACTGTATAAAGTACTACAGGAAGTACCTTCAAAACCTCAGATACTGATCCTTCAATCCATAAAGAACATCTGATGTCCAACATTCATGTTTTATGGTCGTTAAGTCAAATATTTTCCTCTGGTCTTTGTTCTTGGTGTCAAACAATGAGACTGTTCTTTTGAACACTGTTCTACAACACTGTTCTCCTAATGAGAACATTGGAAAAACATGGTTAGAACATGTCAAAAGAACTTCCTTATGAACTGATGTTAAATGTTTGGGTCTCAGTGGATCAGAACCGTCTGGAGTTCTGCTCAGACTGAGCGAACCTGTCGAGAGAGGGAGATTTACTCACAGAGCAGACGGAGCAGAGACGTGGTCTCCATCTTCACTCTCACCGACGTGAGGTCTGATCTCAGATCAGTTCCTGGTGACAGGAAGTCAAACCCTTGTCCTTCCTGTGTGGCTGCTCTGCTCGTCTGTTTGTCCTCACACAAGAAGAAGGTTTCTCTGTTCAGCTGCAACAAATAAGAAGAAGAAGATGTGCAGGAAGTGTTGACCAGAGGCATTCTGGGATTGTTGTTCTGACCTGCAGTTATTCAGTGTAATGAAACACGTGAGTGTCGTTCTGAAACATTGGGTCACAGTCAGTCTTCAGGATTAGTGAGAAGCTGTAGATGACAGTGTTCTCTGGCTGACAGGAAGTGACAGCGTCTCTCTGCTTTAACCACTGAGCTATTGTGGTTAGAGGCCCGATGCTGTGTGGAGCTGATCACACTATCAGCTGTCAGGACTCACTGCTCTGCTTGTTACCTCAGTAATGAAGAAGTAAGAAAACAAAGACCTTCAGTTTTCATGGTGCTATAAGCAACAGAACAGGTTGATGTGTGCCAGCTGAGTAAAATGCCCTGAGGTTTTCAGGTGATTCCACATTAATGGCAACATATTTCCAAGAATCCATTTCTGCCCTTAGACTCTCTAGACTGTGTTTTGTAAGTTCAGTGGTGATGGAGTTTCTGAGTTAGGTTCATGGACTAAAATATGGTCCCTAACCTGAAAACTGCTTGTAGTCACTAGGTCATCACTTCCCCCAGAGTCTCAGATCCTTGTGCATCATTTTTCTTTTTCATGTGCTTTTCTGTTTGTGGCATTTGTGGATTTGCAGGTTTCTTTAATATTAGTGCTTGTACTTCTGCAGGTGTTTTGTCCCTAAGGGGCCACCTTAGTAATGCAAGTTACAGACCAGGGTCACAGAGAACGTACAACAGGTTTCAATGAAATGCTGAAAATATGCATCATAAATTATACAAGTGACAACACTAAAGAGTGTAGCAAGGATCTGATGGAGCACCTTAAGGACACGGGGTCAGTACATAGGGTGCAGTTTCTTTCTCTCTCCCATATTACTGTGTCATCATACAGACTGTAACTGGTACAGGAGCTGGTTGTGACCTGCCAACATAAAAAAAGAAAAACAAGACGTACCTGTCGTTGAATGAGGCTTCATGAAGACCTGAACCTTTTTGAACCACTGTCAAAAACCGGTTCACTCCTCGAAGCTTCATTCAGTGCACCCATGGGTGACATCTACTGGCAACACCGGTTGTCGTGCAGCCACATGAAGCTTTTCAAAGTGACGCACCTTTGACGTGTGATATGAGACTGAACTCATGTTGTGACTGAAATGACCTGACAGCCTCATTTTCTCTGTCTCAGGTGTTTGTGTCCCACATTAACAATGACCTGCCTGAGTCCTTCTCTCTATGGAATAATGGTCTAAGACAAAACTACACATTTGGAGATGGGCTTGTCCTTATTGATTCTGAATTACAGCCTGAACTGGGAAGATGTTTGAATAACACAGTGAGGCAGCAGGAGTGTACTGGAAATGTGTGCTTCCTCAAGGCTCCATAATTGAAAAGCCTGAAATTCACAAAAGAATCAAAAAGCATTAAGTCATTATGCTTTCACCTTATATGACTCTAGCATTATGATTTATGTGTATGATAGTATGATAAACATAATATTATGGATTAATATGTTTTAAATATTAAATGTGGTACAGGAGCACTCATAATGTGGTATTAATGTAACTTAGACTAACTTGTTTTTCCCACAATTTGCATTTAATTATGTGATTTGTTAAATTTTCTCAGACCTGTTTTTGACTAAGACATCAAGCACAGTTTCCCCAGTCAGAGAGAAAAAGCTTAAACCAAAACCATCATGTTGCTGCTGTTTAACCTGATGTGGCTTTGAATGGAGATACAGAAGCCTGAAAATAAACAGACTCTAGAAAACATAAAAAGTCACAATAACCCAAATGAGCAGGTTTTTTTTCAACATCAGGCCTGTTGCATTAGAGGTGGATGTCTTTAATGAAATTCTGCCATTTAAGTTGGAAGTTCTACATTTCCCAAATCGCGTGATGTCAGTAAACGCACCGCCCCACCTCCGTATACCAGCTGACACCCAAAACAAACTAACTCTTTGCCGGTGTTTGTCAACATGGCTACCTCCGTGATCGGCTGCATGACAGTTGTCTTGATGTTTTTCGTGTATGTGGGATGTCTCGGTGGGTGAGCTGAACTTAAATAACTTGGAGTCTTTAAACTTTCTTTAAACTTTTCTAAACTTTTTCTAATCTTGCTTTAGTTTCTACTCGCTCTTGGTGCCGCTGCTAACGCTAAAGCTAAATAACTAATATCTAACCAGCGCTCGGCACCAGTAAAAGTCATTTAGCCACCGTGGTGCTACCAGTCAGCAGAGCTGGGTAGAGCTGGGCTAACAGTCAGGAGACATTATAATGTCAGGTGTAGTTTAGTCCGGTAACGTTATTTAAATGACACTTACATCAAAATAGACCTGCACTATAGCGCGACTGTACGGTGGCCGACAAGGGTAAATGCAGTCAGTTCAGTTCAGTCCAGTTCAGTTAGTTTTTCTTTGTGTATCATCAAATCACAGTAAAATAATCTCAAAGCACTTTGTATCCAAACCCAACAAATGAGCAGCACTTTACTAGAAGGAACCTCCAGCAGAACCAGGATGAGATGATAGATGGTGTTTAGTAGATGGAGCTACTGAATACAGGGAATGTGCCTTTAACCTGTTCTGCCTGCTCTGTATTTAAGGTTTGACTCATTTTCTGTAGAACACATATGAATATGGTCTAACTGTCACTGCAGATTAAAGTAAGATGTGTGACCAAACATTTATATCACAGTATTTTTCAGAATTATACCAGTTACATGGTATGTGACAACATGTTTTTTCATGACTGGGTGTGAACATTTTCCACTGATTGATCTCGACCCAGCGTTTGCTTATTTTGTCGCAGGCTGTCCCTCTAACAAACGCGTCTTTAAGCAACATCTGACTGGACTCAAAATGGCCAGTGTCACCTGCTGATGTGGAGGACGCTGACCTTAGTTTCTTGTTTTCTTCATATTCCAAGATGTGCGTCCAGCTCAGGTGTTGGAGCAAATTGTTTGTTTCCGCCTCCGGTGACAACTGCAGCCTGACAACAAACAGATGTTCTTTTTGGGACACGTTCTTCTGTGTCAGTTTCTGAACTTTTCTCGTTTTCTCGTCCTCTCCATCTTCACTGTCACACATACAGCTGTTCCCTCGCCACATGTTTAGCAGTAGGTAATGCCAATGGGTTCACATAAATATATTTCTCTCTGTTCTTCAGGTCAGAGAACCATCACAGCTGAACCTGGACAGAACATCACTCTGACATGTCGAGCTCCCAACAGCTCAGAGATCAGAGCTGTAGAGTGGACCAGACCTGGTCTGGATCAAGAATATGTCATTTTGTACAGAGACGGCAGGTCTGACCCAAAAAAACAGAGTCCATCTTTTAAGGAGCGGGTGGAGCTGAAGGACTCACAGATGAAGGATGGAGACGTGTCTGTGACTCTGAAGAATGTGACGTTTAATGACACTGGGACATATGAGTGTCGTGTCTTCCAGAGTCAAACAAAGCGCAGGAAGAGAGGTGTTTTAAAGACTGAGCCAATCAGCATCGTCCACCTGAGAGTCTCAGCAGGTGAGTGTGTGTTTGTCTGAGCAGCAGAGCTGAAGCTGCTTCCTGGTTGTTGATGTGAGACCAGATGTTTGTGTTTTCTCCAGATGTTGTTGATGAGACTTTGTAGAAAACAGCTGGATGAGTGATGTGGTCAAAGTGCAGGAGATAATGTCTGACAGGAGTTTGTTCTGTTCTTCAGTCATCACCTACCTGACACCTCACACCTGTTCTCTCCTGCAGGTCATGGACATGTTGGACTGGCTGTTGGTATTTTGCTTCTTGTTGCTGCTGTTGTTGGTTTGATGTTCTATAGAAAACGATGCAGACCCACAGACCAGAATCCAAACCCACGTCCTGTAGAGATCTCAATGAACTAGATCAAAACTGGGTCAGACCAATTAAGTTCTGGTCCTGCTGCTGTCAGGGACAACATTAAAGCTCTTGGTGCTAGGAATAGCTAGATACTGCGAAGAATCCCCTCCCTCACACACACACACACACACACACATATAGCATATAGATATTTTTATTAAATATATAATTTAAACTTGAATGTAAGAGGATTCACATTTTCCATGAGGGCAGTCTTACATCTCCACTGTATGTGAATGTAATTTTTACATTGATAAGCTTTTATCCATATAAGTATTTTTTTATATAAAATGTTATTCATTTTGTAAAAGTTAACTATGTAATTGTAAATTAAATTTCTATTTTAATGTATTGATATTTTTAACTGAATAAATAAACAATGAAAATTGATTGTATTGTAGTTATTCATCTCCTTAACATGTCAGTTCAGTAGTCTTTAAAATAGAATAAATAAATAAAATCAATTAAAAAATATGAAAAATAGATATAAGATACAACTGGTGACCTGTCCAGGGTGGACCCCTGCCTTCCACCCGAGAGAGAGCTGGGATAGGCTCCAGCAGGTCCCTGGGACCCTGATTCAGGAAAAAGCGGGTATAGAAAATGGACGGATGGATATAAGATACAAGAAGACCACAAGACGCCGTGGCAATTAAAAGACCACAACCTGTTTCCACTGCTCCACCAGCTCGTCTCTGCTGCGAGCAGCAAACAGTGACGTCTGTTCTCAGAGTCTGGAGCTGGTTCTTGGAAACAGACGGACCTCCTATTGTTGGTGAGGAAGAACCATGTGGGATTTCACTATTCTGGTCTGTCTTTTTCTAAGTTGTGAAAATAATTTATCCCTTCAATCATTTTGATAGAACTCAACACAACCTACTGAACTTCCCTTTGGAGATTAATAAAGTGGTTTCATCTCATCCCATCTATGCCAACAAATGCACTATAAACAAACCTGCACTCATGGTTCTCAAAGCTGCTCCAACATCAGGACTAAAATGTTCCAGCTCAGTAAGTTTATAAAAGAACAGAAGTTAAAAGGCTGTTAATTGTTCAGTTCTTGCCTGCAGTGCTCCTGAAGCATCTGCACCTGTTATTCTTCTCCACTCGTTTGTTCAGGTGTTTTCTCTAATGTCTCATGTTTGACAGTGTAAAAAGCTGCTGTGTTTTCTAACCTGCCCTTTTTTTGGTGTCATCGAGCTCATATGGTCCAGGAACAATATTCAGTACAGTATATACATGTTTTTAATATACGGCTAAGTTTCTCATCTTTTTGTTGACATATATTTTATATAACACATATATGGATATTAATTCCAGCAGGCAGGACAAACTGGTTGTATTTACTTATTGACAACATGAAGTGAGTTGATTTGACAGTAAACTGTCTGTAGGTGTGGACTGACTCCAGTAACCTCCTCAAGATGTTTAATCTCAGAAACAACCTGAAAATAAACACGAAACATTCGGCCCCTGAAATAACATATAAGAGATTTGAGCTACTCGTTATCATAATTGGTCCTTGTCATATTTTCATCGTAGATTATATGATGAAAATATGATGCTGGGGAACATTAGTCCGACCTAAGTCTTCAGTTAGAAAGACAGTGGGTTCAGCAGTTTGAGTATCTTTAATTATATCAACAAATAAGGCACAGCAGGATTCACACAATGTAGTTAAGGTAGAAACCAACACTGTGTAGTATTCAATCAAATATATACATGATTAGAAAAACATAAAAAACAGTGAACATATAAAATATAAAACATTAGTCCATGTTCAATTACTGTTTAGCAATGAACTTGCGACACTAATTACTTAATAAATGTGGACAATTTGGAAAATGACTGGGTGCAGCAGTAAGTGAGACACCAGCTGATTCAGAGTAGGCAGGTGTAGGTGTTCATGGACGCTGGTTCTGTGGTTAAAGTGTCTTGTTTCAGGTTTAGCTGGAGTTCAACAGATGGAGGTTTAGTTCCAGCTGTTAGATCAAAATGGGTTCTCCTTTTGGGGTTCTCCTAATTGTATAAAGTGTATGCATTTTTCCATAAAGAGAGCACCAGAGGTCTCCCTAAACCACCCAATGGCATCATGGCATTATGAATCCTCAGAATGATAGAAAGCTGACAGGCTGGATATTAACATGCACTTCTGCCTATTAATCAGCTCAATATGCTCCAATTAACCCCTTGTAGACTGTTGTTGCAAATTCACCTCAAACCATTCCCAGTCTGAATAAATAAAATAATTGACATACATCGATCCATTATCATGGAGCCTAAAATAACTTACATAACTTAAATAATTTAAAAGGTTATTATGAATTTAAAAAAGAATTATTATAGAATAAATTTAGGCAGTAAGGGGTTAATCAGTCGACCTGTACTGATGAATGAAGCAGAGGCTTTTGTCTTGTCTTTTCCTCAGCCTGCAGGACAATCGTCTGGTGTTTTGGTTAATCCAGAGGGACCCCTTCGATGGCGTGTTCCTGGTCTGGTCTCTGGGCTTCTGCAAAACAGTTTTGTCCTGTCAAATGTCAACATTTATGACTTTTCTCTCAGCTACAGTATAATCCATGTTAGGAGACTAAACACACAGTTCAGGTACAGTTTCAGCATCCAGGGATCGGGTCGCCGAGGTCCCCGTCCTCGACCACTGCCCGATCCACAATGCACCGGCCCCTTATAGATCCTCCTGCGGGTGGTGGGTCCACACAAGGGCGGCTCCACGTCGCTCTTTCGGGCTTTGCCCGGCTGGGCCCCATGGGGGGAGACCCAGCCACCAGGTGCTCACCTACGGGCCCGAACCCCAGGCCTGGCTCCAGGGTGGGGCCCCGGCTTCGCCATGCCGGGCGACGTCACGGTCCTCGTTTGTCTTTCCATAAGAGGTCACTGAACCACTCTTAGTCTGGTCCATCACCTAGGACCTGTTTGCCTTGGGAGACCCTGCCAGGGGCATATAGCCCCAGACAACATAGCTCCTAGGATCATACGGGCACTCAAACCCCTCCACCACGATAAGGTGCTACTTAAACATTTTCTGTGAAATATTATTTCACTTTCCAGCTGCTCCTGTTTCACTCAGTCCCATCTGTCCTTATGTTCTCAAACAAATGCTGTGACTCTGAATTGAGGTTTTACAAAAGCAAAACAGATAAAACTTATTTCTGGAAACAGAGAAGTTACTTACTGGATTCTGTCACGTTGGTCGTGTTATTAACTGTAGTCGGACTGGATGTGGGGTCAGTCCCTGTCTGGTCTGTTAAATGTGCAACAACACAAAGCAGCATTAAATTACTGTGAATGTACTGACAGACAGCAAAGTGTATGTGCAGTGTATCATCCCACTGAAGCTGCACTCTGACACAGCTCAGTCCACCTGAGATGTTAATGAAACATCAATGAAACGTTATGAAGCAGCTGCTTGGCTCCGTATGAATTTCAGGGAGTCTGGTTCATCTCTAATGTTTAGGACTGATCAGTTCTGTCGTCACCTGAAGGTCAGTCCCTGCCCACAATAGAGACAGTGTCAAACATCCTGCTAGAGTTGAATGTCTTAGCTCAGAAATGAGACCGAAGTGTGTATGTCAGAGCACTTTGTAAACTTCTGTTTCTAAAGGTGATTTACAGATAAAGTTCTTTATTCTCATCATCATCATTACAGTTATAAAAAGTTGGACAGCTGAAGAGACTTTTCTTCTTCAAATAAGTGAATAATCAAAGTAGAGAGAAAGTTTCTAGTGTATTTCTGAAAGAACAGCTCTCAAACACTGTTGAATCAAACTACAGTACATCAGCTTCAGATATTTATAATCACATGTGTGTTGACTTTAGTTGTGCAACTATAAAACACTGTTATTATTCCAACAGATGAAATTATATTTACCTTGACAACTTTGCTCATCTGGTTTCACCTCTGGAAAAAAAGAGAGAAAGGGTTAAAATAATCCAGAGACAGATGATTAAATCCACGTTGTCGACGTCTCTGGCTGTGTCTAAATGTACAAATACAATCAAAGTGTGTCCAGTCCTGATCAACATGGCTAAAATGTTTGCACAATAATGGGATTATTTCAGTGTATTTCTGTGAATGAGGCCCAGTGACCACAAACCACAGAAGAGCTTCTACAGGCCTCAGTTTGGCCAAGTACGTTACCAGAACCCAACAAAACACTTTTGGAATATTTTGAGTATGAGACTCTTCAGTGAACAGCAGGTAAAACAAAAGACTGAAGAATGAAAGAACACCTCTCTACAGATTTATAGGCTCATCCATGTCCAGGACGAGGAAATCAGCCAATGAAATTAAGGCAGTGTGTAAAATATA
This sequence comes from Mastacembelus armatus, assembly GCF_900324485.2. NCBI lineage: Eukaryota > Metazoa > Chordata > Actinopteri > Synbranchiformes > Mastacembelidae > Mastacembelus > Mastacembelus armatus. The sequence goes on along the minus strand of NC_046650.1, from coordinate 17,594,945 downwards.
AAAATATAAAAGTGGACTCTCACTAATGAAAGTCTTTTCTTACAGCTGTTTTTAATGATACTGACCAGGGCCACACTCACTTTTTATACTGAAGCTACAGACACACTGCATTTATTTTATTATACAGTGTTTTACTGTATTTACTGAGGGTCAAACCACTGGGATTTACACGATCATGGACAAAGTATTAAAGTAGGGGTGATGGGCAAGAACAATTTGGTTCTTTATGTCATTGCTGAGGTATATAACAAATGTCCAAGAAAATAATAAATGCACAGATTAAAAGTTTTAAAGGTCATTGAGGCTTTAGCTATGTCACTAATTTCTGCAAAGTTAATTGTCATTACAAAAGCAGAGTGAACAGTCATGTTATTTCTGGAGAAATCATCTGAATCAAACTGGGTTTACGGTTCTTACCAAGATCCAGGAGATCAGTGCAAAAGCCAGTGTGATTACATGAGGCGTAGGATCCTTCATCCACCTGGTGCACAGCAGGAATCACAGCAGTGTTGTTGTGACAGAAGACTTTTATTCTTTCCTCTGCTGACTGAAGGCCAAAGACTGGTCGTCCGTAGCGACAGGAAAAAACATCAGTCTTATTTATTGTCAATGAGCAATCGGAGTCACTGAAATCCTCAGGCAAGGTGATAGTCAGGGGGGTGCCAACTGCTTTACATATTTTCTTAGGTGGACGATGACCCTGATCTTCATTCTTGGCATCTGGAACAAAGTACACAAAAAAGAAAATAAATAGAAATAATTTAATAAGACTGTGAAAATGATTTGACATTATAATTTGAGAACAAAGGGTCATGGGTAAATATTGGTTTTGCTTGATTTTTCAAAATTCAGTGACACATTTACTCAAAATGTAACAGAAAATGAGATGAAATGAGTGTTTGTATGTTCCTGTGTTTAAAACAAGCCACTTCTGGCTGAATAACCAACTGTTTTATCTGTCGTCTGCACAAGAACCGTAGTGATCAGCTGATCAACATAATATTACTCAGCACCTGAGATTGATCACTGACTAATCATTTCTGTAGTTTTAAACAAAACACTGTTCTGGTTTCAGGGCTCTGACAACACACCTGATCCCGGTAATCACAGAACAGCGCCCCTAAAGTATCTGTTGCTAATTTACATGTTAAACACACACAATAATAAAATGCATTTCTCTAATACCTTCTGACATGCTCGTGAATAAAACAGATGTCTAAGTAAGACTCAATCTTCCTCCTACCTCTTGGATTTAAGATATCTGCTTATTTCTATGAGCTAAAGAGCCACACAGCTCTAGATGAGACATTCTCTCTCCTTGTGGTTCACATACACCGTGACAGGGTTTGAATAAATCTGCAGACAGCAAACTTCGACTTCTGACACGTTTTTACATGTTTCAACGCGACTAAGTCCATTGTTCTTCACTTCTCTGGGTGAATCCTGTCCAGCCACCAGGACCACGGCACGGCACGGCACGGACCTTAAACCATTGAGAGACCAGACACAAGACAGGCCAGGCCAGTGGACCAACGATCGTTGTTGTATGAGAACCAGAGCAGAAACCAGTTTTCTGCCACACAGGACGGTGTGAAATTTCTCACATTTAATAAACATTTCTAAGCAACTGACACGTATGTTACAATATTTAAATTAGAACTGAGACTAGCTTTAGTCAAAATGTAATTTTATACAGCTGAAATTGAAGGGAAATTTATTTAACGTTCAAACGGCTCGATATATTTTCCTCAGTATATATATATATATATATATATATATATATATATATATATATATATATATATATATATATATATATTACTGTAGCGAACTAGCGGCTAGCTAAAGAGATGACTATGAGAGCTAACAAGAACGCACACTTGTTTTGTTTGGTCACAACACGGAGCGTAACAGCTCCAACACACTTAGATACACCAACCCCCCCAGCGGCCTCCCACAGTAACGGTGTCGTAACACCCTTCCCCGAACACACAACCCCATTTTTCCACTTTACAACCCCCCACCAATAACCTAAACACACACAGTGAACAATTAATGGGTTTCCTCTGACAAAGCCTCAGGTCGTGGCCCACGCATACCGACAGGCCCAGGGAACCAGGGACCACAGCACCGTCCTGGCCTGCTTTAACGCGGCTGGGGAGGATGTTCCCCCTTTCATCATCTACAAGGGGGGGATATCCAGGGGGCCCCTATAACAAGGAAGGGGTCCCTGATGCCCTCTATGGGAAGTCGCCAGCAGGATAGATGGACGAAGAGCTGTTCAGGAAGTGGTTTGTCGGGCACTTCCTCAAGTTCGCCACCCAGGAACGCCCGCTGTTGCTCATCATGTACAGTCATCAGTCCCACCTGGATCCAGAGCTGGTCCGGGCGACACAGAGGGAGGGGGTCATTCTCCTTTGCCTGCCACCACACACTTCTCACATCCTACATCCTTCTTGGTTTCCAAGAAAGAGTTTTCAAGGGTCCTGAGAAACTCTTATTACAGGCTTAAGGATCGCAGTGGCTGGGTTCAGGAGGTGTGGCCTTTACCCTCTGGACCCATTGGCCATTGAATGGTCACGGGTCATGCCGTCTGGGCCACGTCGTGGGACCTCACCACCTCTGCCAGCCCCATCAGCATCTTCCTGGGCCGCGCCTGATGCTACCCACCCACGTACTGTTTCCCCCTCAGTGTTGCCCCACCCTCAAGCCCACTTGCCCCTGCATCTTCACCCCACTCTCATCCTTCTCCTGCTGCCCATCCCCTAACAGTCTGTGTCCCTGCCCACCAGACCACTGCCCCCCTTCCTCCACCTCCCTCATCTAATCCCTACCTGATCCATCCTTTGGTAGCATCGGGCAGGATATCAGCAGACCTGGCCCACCTCCTGGCTGAAATCAATTATGCCTGCAACACCGGCAGAGTCAGGAGGAACACCAGCAAGGCCCGGGTGCTGACAGCTCAGGAGATGTCTGGTGTCATTGAGGAGGCAGAGGACCGTGCTGCAAGGACAGAGGCCCAAGCTCTGGCCAGAAGAGATCGGGAGCAGCAGCGGGCTGAAGACATCAGCCTGGCAGCCACTTCCTGCACCCTGCCTGGCGGCTCCCGCCCCAACCGCAGAAGACAAGTGCCCCTCGGGGCAGCACTAGCTGCCAGCACCGGCCGTTCCATCGCCAGTCCCTCAGCCCAAACTCACGGTCCCTGGCTGCCTGCCCCCAGCAGCACACCATCGCCAATGAGCCTGCCTGCAGGAGATTGTGTCCCACCCTCCATGTTTTCCGAAGACCGTAAGTTATATCTATTTTACGCTTTGGAGTATTTGATGATTCAAATACAATAATTATAGCAATGGATAGCAATCTGCTACATATCATTTTGAGCATTTATTTGTATGCTAAAATACAAACTTTTTGTTTTAGAGCCATCAACATCAGTCCAAAAATGTGGCGTCCAGGGGTCCCAAATGTCTTCCTCTCCCTCTCACCAATGTAAATGCTTAATATAAACTGCACAAAAAAATATTCTGACATGTTGGTAGCATTATCCCTGAAGAAGAGTAAGCAAGATGTATCTAAAGTCTTTCTCTTATTTATATAGCTATTCAGCTTCCAACGGCCCAACCTTTGTCCAGCTCCTTCTCCTCGTCCACTGGACCCACGACATCCACCGGTAGTAAAAATAAGCATAACAGATGCATTACAGCCCATAATAGTTATTGAGTTATCTAACTTATGCTTCTTTCTGTGAGTAGGTCACACCGCTCAGAAAAGAAGACAGGAGGCAAATGTCTGGCGGTGTGGCCGGTGCAGGAAGCCTGAACCTCCAGGAAGTTCAGAGGGATTGGTGTCATGGGTCCAGTGTGACAACTGCCACAAATGGTTTCACACCATTTGTGTGGACTGGGAGGAGGAGGAGCTGGAACAAGATTATTGGTGCTACTGGTGACAGGACATGTAAACATTTTTTTTGTTGTTGTTCATTTTATTTATTTATTTATTTATTTTTTAATCTAAATAAATCATATTATCTGCATTTGCTCATCATGTGACTTGGTTTGTTAACACATTTTAATACAGTCCTTATATTTACAGCCACACTGCAAATATTGCTCTGCTACTTGTAATTGCCGTTTCTTGCCCCTCTCTAGTAAGTGTGTGATCATATAATCTTTATATTTTATATGTATATAAATTATTTAAGAAGAGATTGAAATAAGAAAAATTTTAAAAGACCAAACAGCAAGTATGAGACAGGAAGATTAAAATCTGCACGCTTTCATTGCGCAATCTGTAATTATCAGAGCATGCAATCTTATTTTGAAGGGCAGTAATTTGCAGCCGGATGTGTTGATAGTATTGTGGTAAACTTAGTCTGATGAGGAACAAGCTAATAACCCCCCCAAAAAAATCAGCAGGACAAAGTGGATGCAGCGAGCAGACGTGGGTGGTCACAATTGGACAATAGTTGCGCACGGCTAAAACCGCGATAAGGCACTTTTCTCATCTCCGGTAATAACAAATGTTGACTAAATAAATAAAACTATATATGGTTAGAAAGGTAATAACCTACACTTTAATTATGTGCTATTAACTCAGCTGGAAACTTTATGTGATCAAATATATTAGTATTTAAAGAAAGATTTTAATAGAATGTTAGCTAAAAAGCGATCCGAATTGGACACAGTTCCACTAATACACGAACATGAACAGTAGAACCACAGAGAACACCGATAACCAGCTTTAACTTTACCCACAGTCCTCTGCGTCATGTGCCCTCCTGTGGCCGCTACATCACGTTTTAATATCGTATATATCTCAATATAACCATATATATATATAAATACAACGTAACGTTATATATCTCAGCTCAAAGTGTCGTAAACTCCATGAGAAAGTAAAATATCCGCTGAAACCACCCAAACAAACATGGCGGACAGCAGCTCAGATACAGACTGAGACTCTGCTCTGACGGTCGTTTGCCGCACTCGACTAAACTGATCTCTGGCTTATATTAAACACAACGACACGGTTCTCTTTACATTTTAAACACATTAGTAAACTATTGACAACAATGTAATACAGATAAACACCATTACCTTTAAAAAGGAACAAATCCGACCGTCGGGGGAGATCGGGGAAATACACACGCACAAGAAGAAGGAGGCGTCTGTGACGTCATCACGTAATGAAAAAAACCAAACAAGACACCGGCGGGTGTGTCAATACAAGCGTGAACTAGTTACCTGCGATTTACCTGAGTGAAAGCAGCATGTCCTCCTCCGCGTCTGGCTGGAAGGCCGTTGTCTTGATGCTCTCGGTGTATGTGGGATGTCACGGTGGGTGAGCTGAACTTATTCATAAATAACTTGGAGTCTTTAAACTTTTCTAAACTTTTTCTAAACTTGCTTTAGTTTCTACTCGCTCTTGGTGCTAACGCTAAAGCTAAATAACTAATAGCTAACCAGCGTTCGGCACCAGTAAAAGTCATTTAGTCAGTGTGGTGCTACCAGTCAGCAGAGCTGGGCTAACAGTCAGCAGAGCTGGGCTACCAGTCAGCAGAGCTGGGCTACCAGTCAGCAGAGCTGGGCTAACAGTCAGCAGAGCTGGGCTACCAGTCAGGAGACATTATAATGTCAGGTGTAGTTTAGTCAGGTAGCGGGACTGTGTCCAATTCGGATCGCGTTTTAGCTAACATTCTATTAAAATCTTTCTTTAAATACTAATATATTTGATCACATAAAGTTTCCAGCTGAGTTAATAGCACATAATTAAAGTGTAGGTTATTACCTTTCTAACCATATATAGTTTTATTTATTCAGTCAACATTTGTTATTACCGGAGATGAGAAAAGTGCCTTATCGCGGTTTTAGCCGTGCGCAACTATTGTCCAATTGTGACCACCCACGTCTGCTCGCTGCATCCACTTTGTCCTGCTGATTTTTTTGGGGGGGTTATTAGCTTGTTCCTCATCAGACTAAGTTTACCACAATACTTTCAACACATCCGGCTGCAAATTACTGCCCTTCAAAATAAGATTGCATGCTCTGATAATTACAGATTGCGCAATGAAAGCGTGCAGATTTTAATCTTCCTGTCTCATACTTGCTGTTTGGGCTTTTAAAAATGTTCTTATTTCAATCTCTTCTTACATAATTTATATAACATATAAAATATAAAGATTATATGATCACACACTTACTAGAGAGGGGCAAAAAACGGCAATTACAAGTAGCAGAGCAATATTTGCAGTGTGGCTGTAAATATAAGGACTGTATTAAAATGTGTTTAAAAAGTTTATTATTAATTTTATAATTTTATTTATATATGTATGTATGTGTGTATATATATATATATATATATATATATATACATATATAATATTAATAATATTCACTCTCTCCTACCCACCCATACAAATTCACAGCTTGTTATTTAAATTCAAATACCATTAAAAAAAAAAAAAGCTTTATTGAAGCATTATTAAGAACAACAACAAATTCTGTTGGCTACTAATATCAGCTATATTATTTAAGGTTAGATATTTGTTCAATAGGCCTTTATGCTTCAATGATCATTAAGAAACAAAAACGTCAAGTGGATTCCTTAAAAGCTTTTCCCGCGGCTGCAACTTTCCTCCAGTCATCCTACTTATCTCCTTGTTTCCAAGCAGGTTTATGTGACATCAGCCTGCGCTTTAATTAGCGAGACAAAATGGCATCAAGCTAGCTACAAAATGCACTCGTTTGAGAGCAGATCTTCCGAGTATAGCAAAAATAAAGGCACACTTTAGCCGGGAAAAGAGCGTCGCCCAAGCGCGATCTAAGCGTTCTCGCGGCTTTTAGCCGTCAAAGTCACTTTCATATAAAATTTAGACAGTTAACTATCCATATGTTTCAGTGTCCACTCAGTCTTAAATCCTCTGTCACATTAAACTCTGAGGTTTTGTATTAATAAATCTAATTTCTTAGTCTGTTTACATGTTTTGAATATACCTGTATATCAAAAGGTAGAAATCAGATGTTATGTAATTCTGGTTTTAATGCCAGGACTCACATTTACACATTCTTTTAAGGGGTTTGCCATGAAAGTCAGGAGTGATATGTAGAAACATCAACAGTCAAAGTGACTCCAGCACGTTTCTTTATTTTTCTTTATGTGGTCAGAGAAGTGATGTTTGTAATGAGTCAGACTCATGTCTTCATGTGTTTTTGTCAGGGCCAACATTAATGTTTCAGCTGAATGTTTTTGTTATATTTAAGAATATTTGGGGAAATTAAAGTGATAGACAACGTGATCAGAATATTTATTTGTTTGTTGACAGTGGGGCCTGAAAAGCCACAGCCACAAAACATCTGTCTCATGTTAATGTGAAGCTGCAGATAAACTGGAACGTAATGACAGTGTGTTCACATGAATCTGTTCCTCTGTTCTTCAGGTCTGAGAACCATCACAGCTGAACCTGGAGACACAGTCACTCTGCCATGTCGAGCTCCCAGCAGCTCAAAGACCAGAGGTGTAAAGTGGACCAGACCTGATCTGGATCCAGACTATGTCATTTTGTACCGGGACAATCAGTCTGATCCAGAATACCAGCATCCATCTTTTAAGGAGCGGGTGGAGCTGAAGGACTCACAGATGAAGGATGGAGACGTGTCTGTGACTCTGAAGGATGTGACGTTTAATGACACTGGGACATACGAGTGTCGTGTCTTCCAGAGTCAGTCAAAACGCTGGAAGAGAGCACCTGATCCCATCAGCACCATCCACCTGAGAGTCTCAGCAGGTGAGTGTGTGTTTGTCTGAGCAGCAGAGCTGAAGCTGCTTCCTGGTTGTTGATGTGAGACCAGATGTTTGTGTTTTCTCCAGATGTTGTTGATGAGACTTTGTAGAAAACAGCTGGATGAGTGATGTGGTCAAAGTGCAGGAGATAATGTCTGACAGGAGTTTGTTCTGTTCTTCAGTCATCACCTACCTGACACCTCACACCTGTTCTCTCCTGCAGGTCACAGAGAGGATGGAGGAGACAAGGGTGGAGGAGAAAATCATGGACATGTTGGACTGGCTGTGGGTCTGACAGTTGTTGGTATTTTGCTTCTTGTTGCTGCTGTTGTTGGTTTGATGTTCTATAGAAAACGATGCAGACCCACAGACCAGAATCCAAACCCACGTCCTGAACAAATACCAATGAACCAGATGGAAACTGGGACAGACCAGTTGGGTTCTGGTCCTGCTGCTGTCAGGGACCAGTCCATCGCAGCCCAGAGACTTGAGACCAACAGTGATTGACACACATCATGATATGCTATTTAGTATTATTTTGTTTATTCAGTAAGTGTTAATGGTATTAATATGTATTTATTAATACTACTGCAAAACATTTCCAATGTGAAGCTACATTGAGGACAGTGTTATCTGTCTATGAAGGTATTTATAGATGTTTGAAGATATTTCTATTTATAGTTTTTTTAAATAAAATTTTATTTTATTCTTTCAATAATAGTTTAACAAATTACTTTATAAATGAAATGTATATTTTAATATATTGCTATTTTATGTAACTGATGCCAAAACAAAAATATCTTTATTGCTGTTATCTTTTATTTACACATAAGTCAAACTTTACATTTGTGACTGTGTCCATCCACTATTTATTGACTTTTCAGTTTGCACATAAAGATCCTGAGTTCAAATGTGTGAAGAACCAGCTCCAGATGCTGAGAACAGACGTCACTTTTTAAAGTCTCTGAAGGAACAAAGACTCGACTGGTCTCTGCTCACAGCAGAGTCTGGAGCTGGTTTTTGGAAACAGACGGGCCTCCCATTGTTGGTGAGGAAGAACCATGTGAGCCAGGTCAGCAGTGTGGCTCCCTGCTGGGTTTTTAATAGTTTTTGGACAACAATGGAGGTCTACGGCTCAGATCCATAAGCTGAACCAGGTTCTGGATTCACACATTATGCTGAGTTTTTGTTTTCTTCTGGGATCATTCATCATTTATCCCTCACATTTCAATCTGGACTCACAGAGTCACCAACAGCAACTTGTTTCACCATCAAAGTCCACTTGGACCAGAGGTCCAGAACCTGCTGATGTTTCCAACAGGGCCACCTTTAATACAGTTTATTCTCCACAGTGACCAAAAACAGACATGTCTGAGGACTGAGGACCAAAGTGTCCAAAGGCCCAGTGAGAAACACATTTTAGACATGAAACTAAGTGAAACAGCTTTTTAATCGCTGCCACTGTCGCTGTCTTCCTCATCCTCTTCCTCCTCCTCCTCGTCTTTCTCCTCCTTTTTCTCTGGTTCCTCTACGAGTCCTGAGAAGAAGTCGTTGTCTCCGAGGGCTTTCTTGGTCAGAGACTTCATTCTGCCATCTTTCTTCTTCCTCTTGCGGTATTCTTTGACAGTCGTGCTGGGTAAACTGGAAATGTCCCAGAACTTGATCAGCTGGTCGTGGGCACAGCTGACCAGGAAGCGGGAGTCCCTGGACTTGGCGAGCTCTTCCACGGGTTCTCCGACATGCTGCCCGATGCAGCCGATGACTCTGTTAGGAAGGAGGTTGACGGCCCTGGTGGAGGACAGACAGAAGATGGTGAGAGACGCTGGCTGAGCAGCGACAGTGACGACCGTCTGAATGCAAAGTGTCATGATCGTAAACTGAGAAACTGATCAGTGAAACCAAACTGTCCTGTCCAGACTCTGATTCAACAACTGTCTTCAACTTTCTGTGGACTAAAACCAGCAAACATCAAATTCTTTCTAAAACTAAGACACATTTTTATCAAAGACCAAAACCTGGTTGGAGTGATGGACCCTGAAGATTAACACCTAAAACCAAAGGGGGACCCAGCTCACCGGATGTACCCGTCCATGGAGGCGATGCACATGATGTTGTCGGTGACGGGGAGAATGCAGTCCACCGACTCGGCCTTGACGGCAAATCGGTCACTGGTGGCTCCGAAGCCGTTCCAGTTGAAGATGTAGATGGTCCCCTCGCTGGAGCCGCAAACCACCTTCCTGCCCCGCTTCATCAGCGCCACCGAGGTCAGATCGCCACTCTGGTACTCTGACAGCAGCTCGAAGCGTCGCCTCTTGATGTTGAAGACGCCCATGGTACCATCCCCACTGTATCAGAACACAGGAAGTCAAGCTTTTGCGGACGGTTCTACAGCATAGACTTCATCCCATAAAGACTCTGATGCCCCCAGAACACGTGAGTCAATAAAACCACAAAAATGGACTTTACCACATGTCAGAGTCAACTACCCGTAAAGTACTTCAAATTAGAAGAATATAAGGTAGTTAACGTCAGCTACCCGGCGGTATATAAAGTACTTCAAATTAGAAGTATATAAGGTAGTTAACGTCAGCTACCCGGCGGTATATAAAGTACTTCAAATTAGAAGTATATAAGGTAGTTAACGTCAGCTACCCGGCGGTATATAAAGTACTTCAAATCAGAAGTATATAAGGTAGTTAACGTCAGCTACCCGGCGGTATATAAAGTACTTCAAATCAGAAGTATATAAGGTAGTTAACGTCAGCTACCCGGCGGTATATAAAGTACTTCAAATCAGAAGTACATGAGGTAGTTAACGTCAGCTACCCGGCGGTATATAAAGTACTTCAAATCAGAAGTACATGAGGTAGTTAACGTCAGCTACCCGGCGGTATATAAAGTACTTCAAATCAGAAGTACATGAGGTAGTTAACGTCAGCTACCCGGCGGTATATAAAGTACTTCAAATCAGAAGTATATAAGGTAGTTAACGTCAGCTACCCGGCGGTATATAAAGTACTTCAAATCAGAAGTACATGAGGTAGTTAACGTCAGCTACCCGGCGGTATATAAAGTACTTCAAATCAGAAGTACATGAGGTAGTTAACGTCAGCTACCCGGCGGTATATAAAGTACTTCAAATCAGAAGTACATGAGGTAGTTAACGTCAGCTACCCGGCGGTATATAAAGTACTTCAAATCAGAAGTACATGAGGTAGTTAACGTCAGCTACCCGGCGGTATATAAAGTACTTCAAATTAGAAGTATATAGTATAAATTGTTTCTAAGTCACTAAATAAGAATGTGAAAGCGACACCTTGTGCCCTTTATCAGCCAGGTGCTAGACAAACCTTTCTAACTTGAGTTATCCAAAATTGAACTTTCATATATTCAGTGTAGAGTACTTCTAATTTCGGCGCGACCGTGTTCACCTTCACCGGAATCCACTTTAAATTTGTCCCACACTGAGTCTCTATCATGCCAACATATATCAATAAAGTGTTCTTCAGTAATATTTGGCTCCATTTAATAAGAAAGTCCTTTCTTGAGAAATCCTTCGTGGAGTGATCTTTGAAGCTACACCGCCCTCTACTGGAGGATGCGAAGATGCCAAGCCAATTCAATGAATGGGGGATGTAATGGTCATTTACAGTCAGTGATGTCTAAACTTTAATGAAGCAGTGAAGCTTCAGAGCCAATTGTGTCTCTAAATTTAACACAATGTTAACTAGTGACACCTGCTGGCCAAAGTCATGAAGAGCAGCCAAGTGACACGTCTCTGCCACACAGTGCAAATATTACTGACATGTTGCAGCACTTTGTGGTTCTGCTGAATTCAGGAAAGATTCTTCTGTGCCTTTATACTTTCTATGGTTTTGGTATTTTCAGTAGACGATAAGTAGAGAGAGAGAGAGAGACAGACAGACAGACAGACAGACAGATAGATAGATAGATAGATAGACAGATAGATGGATTAACAGATAGATGGATAAATAGACAGAAATGTTCTTGTCCACAGGTATATAGTAGGGATTCATATGTAAAATCCTATCCTAAGCCTATCCTACTTCCTATAACCTGTTACTGTTGTGACACTTCTCACCTCAGTTGGACTAAACTCGCCCTCCTGGACACAACCAACACCGCTCATACCCAGCCACTGAGACAAACTAGAACTAGGGAAACCACCATCAACTGAGCCCCTTATCACACATTCATAACTGACAGCCAGCTAATTTAACTTTAGCTACATGCTAAAACTACAGGCTTCCAGTCTGAACTCAGCTTGGATCAACATGAGGGAACATGTTGGCTTTGTGTTTTTGGCTCAGGGTTAGACTGGCTCTGTCCTACAGGAATTTATTCCAGCTGCCAGCAGCTGGACAGACTGATGAGCACAGCAGATTTCATTGGCTTCATCTGGACTGAACTAGGAGATCTGTGTGGGACTATTTCTGGATCAGACCCAGTTTCCAGAACCTAAAGAACCTCGTTTTTACACTCAGTGTCATCAACATCCTTATGTCCTTAATTATGCAGCTGCTCCTGAATGAAGAACTGAAACAATGTCAATAAACAGAACAGAAGATGGAACAAAAGACAAGATGTCCACATACTTTTGGCCACAGACACATGTAAGTCTGTGTGTGGTTTGTTTCAGGCATCTACATTGAACACTGGTTATTCTGTGATTGATTGATTGATTGATTGATTAGGTATGATGAATAGTGCTTTTCCCAGACTAAACCTCTTTGAATCCAGTGACATCACTGATCAATACTGATCGATAGTGAGTGTCAGACTGTGAGAGTCAGGAGGAGTCACAGTGAAGAAGAAGACAAAGCGTCCTCTGTTCTTCATCCATCGTCCATCAGCTCCTTCACCTCCATTTTCTCTCTGATCCAAAGTCAGATCTGATCAATAATCAAAGACTGATCAAACTGATTGATCAGCCATCAGAGGAGTTGGATCAGTGGAGCTGCTTCTGTTCCTGATGTCCACTGATTCTTCTTTGTCCTCAATTCTCTTCACTGGTCTGCAGAGGAGACAGAAGACAGTCAGAGACAAACAACCAGAGACAAACAAAGAAACCCCTGACCTTTGACCGTTGACCTTTGACCTTTGACTTTGAGCTCCACTTGTTTCTCCATCTGGACTCTTCCCTCCCTGTAGACTCTGCAGGTGAAGATGTCTGTGTCTCTGACTGTTGGATGTTTGTGGGTCAGACTGAGGTCTCCAGTTCTCCGCAGGTCTTTCTTCATCTCTGTTCTGTTTCTGTAAAACTCGTCCTGTTCTTCAGGTCGGTCAGAGCCGTCCTGATACACATGGACCTTCCTGTAGTTCCAGTCCCTCCACTTCACTGTGACGTCTTCAGGCAGGTCAGCTGTGGTTATGAAGGGCAGCTGGACAGACTCCGCCCCTGATTCCACCTCCACCTTTGGGACTGAGAGGACAACAGACACAACATGAGCTGGACAGACAGCAGCAGCAGCACTGACACATTTTCTTTGACTGTGTGAAGTGAAATATTTGTAGTGGAAACAGGTCTGACTGGTTCCAGTCTGGAATCTGTCCCATTGGTCAATTTAACAGAGACAGAGTCTGTGGTGTGTGAACAACCAACAGCACAACTCCCTTAGTTAATAAAGATTTGTGAACTTTTTTCTGTTTCATCAGCATCTTCATTGTTGGAGGTTTTTTGTGTTTGACATTCAGTGTAATAGAAACAGTTAGCTTAGCTTAGCATAAAAACTGAACTGACCTTTGACTTTGAGCTCCACCTGTTTCTCCATCAGGACTCTTCCCTCCCTGTAGACTCTGCAGGTGAAGGTGTCTGTGACTGTTGGATGGGTCAGGGTCAGACTGAAGTCTCCAATTTTCAGCAGGTCTTTCTTCATCTCTGTTCTGTTTCTGTAAAAGTCGTCCTGTTCTTCAGGTTGGTCAGAGCCTTCCTGATACACACGGACCTTCCTGTTGTCCTTGTCTGTCCACTTCACTGTGGAGACTCTAAGCAGGTTAACTAAAGCTCTGCAGGGCAGCTGCACAGACTTCACCCCTGATTCCACCTCCACCTGTGGGACTGAGAGGACAACAGACACAACATGAGCTGGACAGACAGCAGCAGGACTGACAGGAACAGCAGCTCCCTGTCCCATTCTTCTCTAACAGAAACTAGTTTGTGGATGAAGACATGTTTCATTGTTCCTGACATTTGGAGCAGTTCCCAAAGAACGAGTCAGGAACCAATCAGATGAATGAATCAGTAACAGGGTTCCTGAAGAACTGACTCAGGGACTGTGCAGTCCATGATGACAAAGGACTGAGACCAGACTCTGAGACTTACACAGCTGGATAGAAAAGGTGAGAAACAACAATAACATGTTTGTTGTCTGGTCCCATTGGACTGGAACTGGACTAATGACTGCTGTGTTACTAAAGTCCAGGTTTCAGTCCTGATTGAGGATCATCAGCAGCTACTTTTTAGAGACTGATTCATTCTGTGTTTGGTCCTGAAATGAGCTGAGACACAGTCAAAGATCAACTACAGGAAACATGGTAACCAACAGCATTATGGGTAATGTAGTAGTGACATACCTGTCCTGAAGTAGTAACAATATATGAAAAGACCCACAGCAACAGCAGGAACCACAAGAACCACAGACACAGCAACAAGACCTTTGGCCCAGGGTGGAAATGGATCTGTGGAGAACAGAAACATAAAGAACATGACCTCTGACCTCTGACCTGTACCTACAGCAGGTGTTGGTGCTGACCTTTGACTTGCAGCTGTACATCTGCCAGTCTTTGTTCGTTTCCAAACGCTGTGATGGTGCAGGTGTAGTTGCCGCTGTCAGAGAGGCGGGGTTTTCTCAGAGTGAGGCTCAGGTCTCCAGTGATCAGAGCGTCAGTTTTCATCGACGTTCAGTCTCTGTAACGCTGGTTTTGGTTTTTGAGGTCGTCACCTCGCTCATTGAGCTGGTTGATGGTTGAAGGTGTGAGGTTGTAGCGGCTCCACACCACTGTAGGGAACTGAGGTACAGAAGAGACCTGACAGGGCAGCAGGACTGACTCCGCCCCCTCATACACCTCTACACCAAAGGCATGCTGGGATACTGTGAGGACACAGAGACAGAAACGTGCATCAGTGGATCAAACTGGACTCAGATGTTGTTGCTGACTAACAGGTAGGGGAGCTCAGTGCACCGATGGTCCTCGGGCAGTCTAGGCCTATAGCAGCATAACTAGGGGATGGTTCAGGGTTGCCTGAAGCCAGCCCTAACTATATGCTTTGTCAAAGAGGAAGGTTTTAAGTCTAGCCTTAAAAGTATAGAGAGTGTCTGCCTCCTGAACCCAGACTGGGAGCTGGTTCCACAGGAGAGGAGCTTGATAGCTAAAGGCTCTGCCTCCCAGTCTGCTTTTGGAAACTCTGGGAACCACAAGTAGACCTGCACTCTGAGAGCGAAGTGGTCTATTGGGATAATATGGTACTATGAGGTCTTTAAGGTATGAAGGAGCTTGATTATGAAGGGATTTGTATGTGAGAAGAAGGATTTTAAATTTTATTCTATATTTTACAGGGAGCCAATGAAGAGAAGCCAATATAGGAGAAATATGATCTCTCCTGCTAGTTCCTGTCAGGACTCTGGCTGGGGCATTCTGGATTAATTGGAGGCTTTTTATGGAGATATTGGGACATCCAGATAGTAATGAGTTACAGTAATCTAGCCTTGAGGTAACAAATGCATGGACTAGTTTTTCTGCATCATTTTGAGACAGGATGTTCCTAATTTTGGAAATGTTGCGCAGGTGAAAGAATGCAGTTCTAGAGATTTGTTTTATGTGTGAGTTAAAGGACATGTCCTGGTCAAAAATAACTCCAAGGTTTTTCACAGTAGTGCTGGAGGCCAGGGCTATGCCATCTAGAGTAGCTATAATTTTAGAAAAGTTATTTCTGAGACTTTTTGGCCCAAATATAACGACTTCTGTTTTCTCCGAGTTCAAAAGTAAAAAGTTACTGGTCATCCAGGCCTTTATGTCAGTTAGACAGGCTTGAAGTCTGGCTAACTGGTTTGTGTTAACAGGTTTAATAGATAGATATAATTGAGTGTCATCTGCATCCCCTAAGTTACACACACTGCTGTAAATTAAACCAGTGAAACCTTTTGCCTCCCTTGGCAAATATTGTGTGGCCACAGATGATGGACAGGCTCTTATTTCTTACAAATTAAAACTTTGGAAAGAGGGAAGATAAATGTCTATGTATCGACATATCTCTATTTAAACTCTGATCTGGTTCCCTGGTTCACATTAGACACAAACACTGTGTGAAACTACCAGTTACCAAGTGAAGTTTCATGACATTCGGTCTCATGTTCAGTGTTTATTAAGAAGGAATTTCATTGATATTGTTTGTCTTTTTCCTTTAGAGCTTCAGCTTCACAGGTTGGTCCTGTTGGATTTCTTTGATCTACTGTGGGTCCAGATTTGTGCTGTTGGTTCTGTTTCCTGTTGGTCACTGATTTACTGTAGATTTGCTCTTTTTGATCCACTGGACAAGTTCAGAACCAACTAATTCCAGTCAGTGTGTTCACATCTCATCAGTCAATAAAGCAGATATAGTTCTTCCATGACCTGCAGTGACCTGGGGACTGGTCACTGTTTGGTCCTTGTTCTTCTCAGTCCTTTGGCTGTAGATCAGACTCAGGGCATGAAAAACCACCATCATGGTACAGTTTACAGTTGCAATTGAGTCCAGTCCAGTTACACCAATGATTGATGGTCATGATGCAAAGACGCAGCTTATTTCTGTCAGTCTGTCATGGTTGAAGTTGTGTCTTCTAGTCTGGATTTGAGAGGAGATGAGGTTTCTTCATTTTTAGGCCTGAATGATTTGAATATCGGTCGACGTGAAAGTATTTGATAAGAACAGAGATATTTGGTCCTTTTTCTTCTCAGTCCTTTGGCCTGTGAATCAGACCATCATGGTGGAGATTCTCAGTCATCCAGGTGAAGTTATCAAAGTCAAAGAAGCTTTATTGTCACTTCAACCATATATAGCAGACACAGTACACAGTGAAGCGAAACAATGTTCCTCCTAGACCAGAGGTGCTACACAGAACACAGAGTGCAGTGACACAGACAAACAAAGAGCTATGACAAAAACTAAATTATAATTTTAAAAAAATCAGAATCAGAATGAGCTTCATTGCCAAGTGTGTGTGCACACACACACACAAGGAATTTGTTTAGTGTACTCCAGTGCAAACAGACATAAATACAAATGCTACAAAGGGTCAAACAGTAAACAGATATGCTACAGAAACAAATGCTACAAAAAACTAATAGAAAAATGCCCAGATAACCTGAAAAACAGGATGAAAAGGGAACTAGGTGGTGTGCAAAGAGCAAAAAGGTGCCAGCGTCATAGTGCAGGTGGTGGGAGGGAATGGTGGAAAGCTACGGGTTTAAGAGTTGGATGGCCTGAGGGAAGAAGCTTCCTTTGTGCCGGGCTGTCTTGATGTTTGGAGCTCTAAAGCGCCGGCCAGAGGGTAAGAGCTGGAAGAGGTGGTGGCTCGGGTGGATGGCATCCAGAGTGATTTTCTGAGCTCTTTTTCTCACTCCGGAAGTGAACAGGTCTTGGAGGGTGGGTAGGGGAACACCGATGATCTTCTCAGCAGTCCGAACTGTCCTCTGAAGTCTTCGGATGTCTGATTTAGAGGCGGAGCTAAACCAGACAGTGATGGAGGAGCACAGGACAGACTCGATGACCGCTGAGTAGAACTGGGTCAGCAGCGTCTGTGGAAGGTTGAACTTCTTCTAATAATATCTACAGTATTTTAGTATTATGAACATCGCTGTTTTGAAATGAGTGTCCTGATTCCTCTAAATGGAGGGGCACAGCTGACTGTGGTCCTGAGGAGCTGCTCCTTCTGTGCTGGACCATCCTCCTGTTAAGTGGTTGTTTGGTTTCTCCAATGTTGAGTTCTGAGCTTTCTTCCTTACACTGGACAGCAAACACCACATGGCTCCTCTTTTGTTTTTGTTTCCAGTCTTTATGGGGAACCAGTCTCTGTCTTGTGTTGGTGGGTTTGAAGTGAACTGGTATCTGATGCTTCCCAAAAATCTTTTTAAAATCCTTTTAAACCTCTCTGTGGGTTCTCTCAGGGGTCCATCTTGGGACCCCTTTTGTTCAATCTTTACATGTTTCCTTTAGGCCAGTTAATACGCAGCAATAATGTGTCCTACCATAATTATGCAGATGACACTCAGATTTACATTTCACTCACAGCAGGTGAATATGGACCAGTGGATTCACTGTGTCACTGCACTGAACCGATCACTGTGTGGATGCAAAACAACTCTCTCCAAATAAACAGTGACAAGACTGAAATAATCATCTTTTGGCCTCAGAAACAAAGAGAAAGTGTCAGCAGTCACCTCGAGTCTCTTTCTCTAAAATCTAAATATCAGGTTAGAAATCTAGGGGTAATCATGGACTCAGACTTGAATTTTAACAGCCACATTAAATCAATAACATCATCAGCATTTTACCATCTCAGAAACATCAGAATCAAAGGGATCATGTCTAAACCAGACTTGGAAAGAGTCATCCATGCATTTATCTCCAGCAGGTTAGATTACTGTAACTGTTCACTGGGCTCTCAAAAAGAGCTGTAAGGAAGCTGCAGTACATTCAGAACGCTGCTGCTCAGGTCCTGACTAGAACCAGGAAGTACAACCACATTACTCCTGTTCTCAGATCTCTGCACTGGCTTCCTGTCTCTCAGAGAATAGACTTTAAAACAGCACTGCTTGTGTATAAGTCTCTTCATGGCTCAGCACCACAGAACATCTCTGACATGTTGGCACCATATGAACCATCTCGGACTCTGAGAACATCAGGGACAGACCTTCTGCTCCTGCCCAGAGTCAGGACTAAACAGGGAGAAGCAGCGTTTCAGTTCTATGCAGCTAAAACCTTGAATAGTCTCCTGATGATGTTAGACAAGCCTCATCTCTGACAATGTTTAAGTCCAAGCTAAAAACTTCTTGTTATCTCAGTATATGACAGTTGAAAGTTTTGTATCTGCACTGATTGTCCTTTTATTTCATTTGATGTTTCCATCTACTGCATTTATGTGAAGCCACCATTATTGTGCAGTTACACCGAGGATGAAACAGCAAAGAGCTGAAGTGTTGGTGAATCAGATCAGGGGGAGGAAGGTGGTCTTACCATGCACCAGGATCCCAAACACCACCAACATCTTCATCTTCACTAAAGGCTCCAACAAACACAAAGTCCCCGTAAAGCTGCTTCTTCCTAAACTGAGTTCAGCTTCAAAAACAGCTTCAGGACGTGTTGACAGCAGCTGCCACTGCCCTTCCTCAAAGTGTGAGGACACTTTCTCTTTCTCTTTCAGCTCCAGGAAGCTTCTCAGGTGCTGCAACAGAGGAAAGAGCCTGCAGCAGCTGGTGCACTGAGATCCACACTGAGTTGGTATTGTTGTCCTACCAATCGGCTTTAAAAGAGTTTAATAAAGTTCTGATGAAGTTCCTTTTGGGTTTGGATCATGATATTGCCTGTGCAGCTGCTCTGAAAACCGCGATCAAATCTTCTGCCCTGTGTTCATGAGGAAGAAACATGTCCAGGTGTTTCCAGGCTGCAGATGTTGAGGAGAAACTGTCTGTGATCATGTTCAAACAGCAGCATCCTCATTTTAAAAATGGGTCCAAATCTTAGATGTTCTATGTTGTTGATGCCAAATGGACCTGAAGATATTTCCATGTCAGAGCTGATCAGAGTCTCAGGATGTGAGTATTGGCTGTTGTTGTTAAAGCAAAATCAAATTGTCAGATTTCTGAATGGAGTGTGGTGAAGTTCTGTCTGTATAAGGAGGAGCAGGGTGCTGTGTCTGTGGTGAATCCTGGAACTTTTCCTCAGACTCACATGAAACTTTTCACACCAGGGAAATAAAGTTTTGTTTGTGTCGGCACTAAAGGCTCCACAGTATAAAGAGGTTTAAAGTAACTAAGTACATTTACTCTAGTACTGGTAGTACTTTTTATTCCACTTCCAGCACCTCTGTATAAAGCTGTGGAGAGGACTCATACTGTAGTTTTACTGCATGTACTGAGACAGTACACAGAAATACCACAGTACTTCCAGACTTTGTACAGTGTTTGGACCTTTATTCAAACTGTTCAAAGTCACAGAGAAACAGGAAGACAGCTCAGAAGTGATGCTCAGTGGTGACCGCCATGACATCATCAAAGTCCTCAGCCTGGGCGGGTGCTGCTGTCACCATGGAGACGGGCAGGTCACTTCCTGGGAGATGAGACAATCATAAAATGTAGAGGCAGTTTGTAAACAACATTAAAAGAGACAAAAGCCTGAAAGTTAATGTGCTGGACATAATCAGTGGGCCATAACTGAGGCTGATGACTGAGATGCTGTGGATTGATTGATTGATTGAGTGATTGATTCAGAGTGTTACCTGTGGGTCTGTGTCGATACAGAGACACCATGAGGACAGTGGAGATGACGTATGGACAGAACACCACCAGGTAACGGACCACTGTGAACACCTGCTGGAGGGGGGCGGGGGCTGGGGGCGGGGCTGCAGATGCGGCTGTAGTTGGTTCAGGGGGCGGGGCTGTGGTTGTAGTTGTTCCTGCAGACAGAAGCCCACCTGGTCAGGTGAACATGAGCCTGAAATCAGAGTGTCAATCAAAGTGAAGCTGCTGACCTGTGACAGAGATCCAGCTGGGTGGAGACTCTCCATGGCCCCTGATGTTACACCTGTAGACGCCTTCATCGGTCTTGGAAACATGGAGGATGGTCACGTGACTCGTAGGCCGATCGATGATGAGGGAGCCGTGTTTATAGAAATCAGCTGGGAGGCTGGAGGATGTCTGGGTTCTACAGATCAGAGTGATGTTTTCTCCCTCCATCACAGGGAGGACAGGACTCTGCAGGATCACTGCTCCACCTCAACACAGAGACAAACTACAGCATTTCATCCATTTCCACACAGCTTCATCAATACTAACTCCACAGGCTCATCTTACCACTGACAGTGATGTTGATGCTCTGACTGGTTGCTCCCTCTCTGGACTCACACCAGTAAACTCCACTGTCCCAGGGCAAGACGTAGCTGATTTTACAGGAAGAACCAGCTGATGCTCCCCAGTCAGCTCCACACTGAGTCCTGGTTTCTGTGGTTGTGTTCCTCCTCAGGGTCCATCCAGCAGAGCTGTCGTCCTCCTCACAGCTCAGAGACACAAAGTCTCCTTCAAAAACCTGGGAGCTGCTGGGACTCAGAGTCAGACGAGCTGTGGGAAATAATTCAAGGAGAAGAGAGGGGAGCTCAGTGGACTGATGAGTCACATCAAAGATGGAACATTATTTCACTTGTAGATGAAGACTCTCCTCCCACATATATGAGTCAGCAGTTCCTGGGGATTAATAGTTGTCTAATCATTGGCCACTGATGACAACATAGGAGCCCACTGTGCAAATATAGGAATAAAAAGATGCATCGTGTTGTTCAGAGAAAATATGGCTGCAGTCACTGTTCATTCCTTGTTTCCTGTTCCTGTATTTACCCCAGTGACTGACAGAACTGGGTGTTTATTTCTAATTTCCTGTTTCCTCATTAATGCAAACTGAACATCTCCTCCACACTGACTAAAGGCAAAGGTAAAGGCAAATTTATTTGTATAGCACCTTTCATACACTACACAATTCAAAGTGCTTTACAAGGCATATAATTACATTAAAAGCATTGAAAAGAGCATCTAAAAATAAAGACATTTAACATAAAATAAATTTAAATCAAAGTAAAATAAGATGTCAAAGCACATTAAGAAAACAAAGATGAACAAGTAGACAATGCAATTTTTGAAGAAATTGCGTTGGGATTGCTGATTGCAGCGAAAAGCTCGAGGCAAACCGCATCGCCGAAGCACGTTTTGAATCGCCCGACACGGTTGCGATAATTGAGAAATACGAACTGTAGTGAGGGTGCTTTAATTTTGAGAAAATGCTATAAAAAGGCTTTTATTCTGAAAGGACAAAGAGCTGCAGGAGACTCATGGGAACTCACAAAAGAATCTGGACTTTATTTTGAATATTCCTCATACTTTACAAAAATGTGATATCTTTCTATAAATAATTGGACTTTTATTGTGAAAGTCTTACCATGTCAAAAACCATGGTTGACAAAGAAAATGGCCTCACCTGGTGCCTAAAGCTGTATGCCAATAACCAACGTCCGTTTTAATATTGAGTTGCTGTTTCAGGGCTTTTCTGTTGAGAAAATGCTATTTTGGGGCTTTTATTTTGAAAGGACAAAGTGCTGCAGGAGACTCTTGGGACCTTATACAAGAATCTGGACTTTATTTTGAATATTCCTTACTATTTGCAAAAATGTAATAACTTACTATAAATAACTGTAGACTTTTATTGTGAAAGTCTCACCATGTCAGAAACCATGGCTGACATGGAAAATGGCCTCACTTGGTACCTGAAGCTGTATGCCAATAGGTAACGTCCATTTTAATATTGAGTTGCTGTGTCAGGGCTATTCTATTGAGAAAATGCTATTTCGGGGCTTTTATTTTGAAAGGACAAGGTGCTGCAGGAGACTCTTGGGACCTTATACAAGAATCTGGACTTTATTTTGAATATTCCTTATAATTTACAAAAATGTAATATCTTCCTATAAATGACTAGACTTTTATTGTGAAAGTCCAAACATGGCCTGCTGGGAGATGACACCATGGCTGACATGTAAAACAGCCATAGAGTAAATTGCTCTAAATAACTGAGAATGGTGCCCATGTGTAACAGCATTAGGCAGCCAGTCATTCTTAATTACCAACCACAGACAGCTGATATGCTGATATGGCTTTGTGTTGAGCTGTTGCTATGGTGACCTAAGCCTAGAGTGGGTGGGGGGTGGTACAGAGTGGTCACCATG
The DNA here is from genome assembly GCF_900324485.2 of Mastacembelus armatus. NCBI lineage: Eukaryota > Metazoa > Chordata > Actinopteri > Synbranchiformes > Mastacembelidae > Mastacembelus > Mastacembelus armatus. Next base: position 17,572,185 of record NC_046650.1, on the reverse strand, counting down.
TGAAACAGCAGTGGACATTAGGCAGCCAGTCATTCTTAATTACCAACCACAGACAGCTGTTGTTCTTCTATGGCTCTGTGAGCTGTTGCTATGGTGACCTAAACCCAGAGTGGGAAGGGGAGTGACACAGCACTTTACACACGCAGATTAGAGAAATTTAGAAAACTTCACCTCAGAAAATTGAGGACTACAGAAAATCTATAAGTGCTATCAAAATAATTCTTTCACTAACAGTGCCAGGAGGCTTCAACAAAGAGACTGATCCACTTTTTGTGAAGATATTCCAAAAAATGAAGGATTGGTGGCGAGTTAGAAACAGCCTTCATTTGTGTTTCTCTCCAAAAATTTGTAGAGATCTTTAGAATGGGAGTGAATGAGAGATTGAGCAGTCACTCTCTGACTGTTTGGCCATGTGGTGGAAAAACCGTAGGTCCTATAAAAATATGAACAGCATTGCCTGAAAGAAGACAAAAATCTCTACTACTTTTGAGAAAATGGTGTATGAAGAGTCAAAATTGTGGCCGTGACGGCGAGTTAGAGAGAAAAATTTTCACTAAACTTAACAGCTTCTCCCACTCTAGCGATGACATCACGCACTCTAGCCCTCTCCCATACACACCAATGTAAAATTCAGAAAATTCCTAAAAAAACCATAAAACTTAAACTGCGATTAAAGAAAAACCGTAACAGATATCAAAAAGCTGTATACAAGACTAATAGATTAATGCCTTCTGACCCGTTTAAAGGTCGAATGGTGTTTCTAGCTGAAAGTATGCTGACACAGTTAAGGCTGAAAGAGGACAAAGTTGAAGGGGATTTTTGCACAGCAATCCCAACAGTTATTTGAAGGCAGCAGGAAACAACAGTGTTTTCAGTCCTGATCTGAATGAGCTGACAGTTGGAGCAGACCTCAGGTGTTCAGGAAGTTTGTTCCACAAATGAGGAGCATAGTGACTAAATGCTGCTTCACTTTGTTTGGTTCTGGTTCTGGGAACACACAGTAGACCTGTCCCAGATGACCTGAGGGGTCTGGAAACCTCATAGGGAACTAATACATCTTGAATATATTTTGGTCCACAACCATTTAGACCTGTAAACAAGTCATTACAATAATCTAACCTACTGAAAATAAATGCGTGAACAAGTTTTTCTGCATCTTGTTTAGACAGAAAACCTTTTATTCTAGCAATGTTTTTCAGGTGGTAATAGGAAGATTTAGTGATGGATTTTATGTGGTTGTTAAAATTCAGGTCTGAGTCAATGACTACACCAAGGTTTCTGGCTTGATTTGTAGCTTTCAATGACATGGAGTCAAGGTGAGCAATGACGACCTTTGACCTTTCATTTTTGGGGTCAAAAACAATCACTTCTGTCTTGTCTGTATTGAGCTGGAGAAAATTCTGGCACATCCATTCTTTGACTTGATTAATACACTCACATAATGAAATTAGAGGACTATAATCATGAAATGATACTGATATATAAAGTTGGGTGTCATCTGCACTGACTATGTTGGTGGTGCAGCAGCAGCAGGAACATGTGAAAGAATGAATAGTACATTATTACTGAGAGTGTATCACACAGCTGAGGGGTCATATTGATGAACTGATCATCACCTGAGGCTGCATATTTACAGCATGAACAACATGTTTCCTTGGTAAATGGGACCAGTGATTCTATAGAGTCAGCTTCAAACTGGGACAGGGAAAGTTCACTGACCTTGGTCTGTTGTGCAGCTCAGCAACGACATCAGGGCTGCAGAGACATGAGGGTGGTCAGTGTGAGGTTTAACAGAAAACAGAGTGAACACAGAGGGTTTGTGTATGGGCTGAAGGTCTGAACGTCTGAGGGTCTGAAGGTCTGAGGGTCTGAGGGTCTGAAGCTGTGAAGGTCTGAGGGTCTGAGGGTCTGAAGGTCTGAAGGTCTGAGGGTCTGAGGGTCTGAGGGTCTGAAGGTCTGAAGGTATGAAGGTCTGAGGGTCTGAGGGTCTGAAGGTCTGAAGGTCTTAACCCTGGAGAACCCAAGAACCCTTTTTGTTTTTGGAAAATTATGAACTATGCATTAAATGACTGCTTTAAGTTCTCTGAACACCAAAATATCCACTTTTTCAATTTTAACCCCTTATTCTCTTTTTTAGGATTTAGGAAAGAACCAAAGGGTCATTTTTGACTCAGAGTCACTAATTTATTCAAAAATAATATAAAACATACTTCTAGGCATTCTGCAAACTACTACTTAATAGATTAACAAAAAAATCACAATTTTACCAACCGCTGGTTTACTGAGAAGACGATTTTGTTTGTGTAGGTTTCCAGCTCAACAAAACAGCTTGTGGTCAGCCATCTTGTCACTACTACTCTGGCTCATGTTAGTTCAATATTCATCCACTAGGTATCTCTATGCAAGGGTCAGAAGTGGGACTCTGGGCTTTTGAAGTTAAAATTGACAGTTTTTTAATTAGCAACAATTAATAGCGGCCAAATTTGACCCCGTGGGTTCTCCAGGGTTAAGGTCTGAAGGTCTGAAGGTCTTAAGGTCTGAAGGTCTGAAGGTCTTCAGGTCTTAAGGTGTGGTATGTTGTCACCTACAGGATGTTTTAAGAAAATTCTCTCTTAACAGCTTTATTTCTTCCTCCAGATCATCTTCATCAGTCTGACCCAGTGTTTCCTCAGTGACATCAGATAATCACAGTTTGTCTGGATCCTGCTGCTGCTACTCTGTGTATTACTGCGTTTCACTGTATAAAGTACTACAGGAAGTACTTTCAGAACCTCAGATACTGATCCTTCAATCCATAAAGAACATCTGACGTCCAACATTCATGTTTTATGGTCGTTAGTCGACTCAGAATGTAAACCACTGGTCTTTGTTCTTGGTGTCAAACAATGAGACTGTTCTTTTGAACACTGTTCTACAACACTGTTCTAATGAGAATGTTGGAAAAACATGGTCAGAACATGTCAAAAGAACTTCCTCATGATCTGATGTTAAATGTTTGGGTCTCAGTGGATCAGAACAGTCTGGAGTTCTGTTCAGACCGAGCGAACCTGTCGAGAGAGAGAGAGAGAGAGAGAGAGAGAGATTTACTCACAGAGCAGACGGAGCAGAGACGTGGTCTCCATCTTCACACTCGCCGACGTGAGGTCTGATCTCAGATCAGTTCCTGGTGACAGGAAGTCAAACCCTCATCCTTCCTGTGTGGCTGCTCTGCCAGTCTGTTTGTCCTCACACAAGAAGAAGGTTTCTTTGTTTAGCTGCAACAAATCAGAAGAAGAAGATGTGCAGGAAGCGTTGACCAGATGCATTCTGGGATTGTTGTCCTGACCTGCAGTTATTCAGTGTAATGAAACACGTGACTGGGTCACAGTCAGTCTTCAGGATTAGTGAGATGCTGTAGATGACAGTGGTCTCTAGCTGACAGGAAGTGACACTGAACTAATGTGGTTAGAGGCCTGATGCTCTGTGGAGCTGATCACACTATCACCTGTCAGGGCTCACTGCTCTGCTTGTTACCTCAGTAATGAAGAAGTAAGAAAACAAAGACCTTCAGTTTTCATGGTGCTATAAAGGCAAAGGCAAAGGCAAATTTATTTGTATAGCACCTTTCATACACTACGCAATTCAAAGTGCATATAAGCAACAGAACAGGTTGATGTGTGCCAGCTAAGTAAAATGCAGGTTTTCAGGTGATTCCACATTAATGGCAACATATTTCCAAGAATCGATTTCTGCCCTTAGGCTCTCTAGACTGTGTTTTGTAAGTTCAGTGGTGATGGAGTTTCTGAGTTAGGTTCATGGACTAAAATATGGTCCCTAACTTGAAAACTGCTTGTAGCCACTCGGTCATCACTTCCCCCAGAGTCTCAGATCCTTGAGCATCATTTTTCTTTTTCATGTGCTTTTCTGTTTGTGGCATTTGTGGATTTGCAGGTTTCTTTAATATTAGTGCTTGTACTTCTGCAGGTGTTTTGTCCCTAAGGGGCCACCTTAGTAATGCAAGTTACAGACCAGGGTCACAGAGAACGTACAACAGGTTTCAATGAAATGCTGAAAATATGCATCATAAATTATACAAGTGACAACACTAAAGAGTGTAGCAAGGATCTGATGGAGCACCTTAAGGACACGGGGTCAGTACATAGGGTGCAGTTTCTTTCTCTCTCCCATATTACTGTGTCATCATACAGACTGTAACTGGTACAGGAGCTGGTTGTGACCTGCCAACATAAAAAAAGAAAAACAAGACGTACCTGTCGTTGAATGAGGCTTTATGAAGACCTGAACCTTTTTGAACCACTGTCAAAAACCGGTTCACTCCTCGAAGCTTCATTCAGTGCACCCATGGGTGACATCTACTGGCAACACCGGTTGTCGTGCAGCCACATGAAGCTTTTCAAAGTGACGCACCTTTGACGTGTGATATGAGACGGAACTCATGTTGTGACTGAAATGACCTGACAGCCTCATTTTCTCTGTCTCTGGTGTTTGTGTCCCACATTAACAATGACCTACCTGAGTCCTTCTCTCTATGGAATAATGATCTAAGACAAAACTACACATTTGGAGATGGGCTTGTCATTGTTGATTCTGAATTACAGCCTGAACTGGGAAGATGTTTGAATAACACAGTGAGGCAGCAGGAGTGTACTGGAAATGTGTGCTTCCTCAAGGCTCCATAATTGAAAAGCCCGAAATTCACAAAAGAATCAAAAAGCATTAAGTCATTATGCTTTCACCTTATATGACTAGCATTATGATTTATGTGTATGATAGTATGATAAACATAATATTATGGATTAATATGTTTTAAATATTAAATGTGGTACAGGAGCACTCATAATGTGGTATTAATGTAACTTAGACTAACTTGTTTTTCCCACAATTTGCATTTAATTCTTTGATTTGTTAAATTTTCTCAGACCTGTTTTTGACTAAGACATCAAGCACAGTTTCCCCAGTCAGAGAGAAAAAGCTTAAACCAAAACCATCATGTTGCTGCTGTTTAACCTGATGTGGCTTTGAATGGAGATACAGAAGCCTGAAAATAAACAGACTCTAGAAAACATAAAAAGTCACAATAACCCAAATGAGCAGGTTTTTTTCAACATCAGGCCTGTTGCATTAGAGGTGGATGTCTTTAATGAAATTCTGCCATTTAAGTTGGAAGTTCTACATTTCCCAAATCGCGTGATGTCAGTAAACGCACCGCCCCACCTCCCTATACCAGCTGACACCCAGAACATCCTACCTAACAATGTGCCGGTGTTTGTCAACATGTCTCCCTCCGTGATCAGCTGCATGACAGTTGTCTTGATGCTGTCCCTGTATGTGGGATGTCTCGGTGGGTGAGCTGAACTTAAATAACTTGGAGTCTTTAAACTTTTTCTAATCTTGCTTTAGTTTCTACTCGCTCTTGGTGCCGCTGCTAACGCTAAAGCTAAATAACTAATATCTAACCAGCGCTCGGCACCAGTAAAAGTCATTTAGTCAGTGTGGTGCTACCAGTCAGCAGAGCTGGGCAGAGCTGGGCTAACAGTCAGGAGACATTATAATGTCAGGTGTAGTTTGGTCCGGTAACGTTATTTAAATGACACTTACATCAAAATAGACCTGCACTATAGCGCGACTGTACGGTGGCCGACAAGGGTAAATGCAGTCAGTTCAGTTCAGTCCAGTTCAGTTAGTTTTTCTTTGTGTATCATCAAATCACAGTAAAATAATCTCAAAGCACTTTGTATCCAAACCCAACAAATGAGCAGCACTTTACTAGAAGGAACCTCCAGCAGAACCAGGATGAGATGATAGATGGTGTTTAGTAGATGGAGCTACTGAATACAGGGAATGTGCCTTTAACCTGTTCTGCCTGCTCTGTATTTAAGGTTTGACTCATTTTCTGTAGAACACATATGAATATGGTCTAACTGTCACTGCAGATTAAAGTAAGATGTGTGACCAAACATTTATATCACAGTATTTTTCAGAATTATACCAGTTACATGGTATATGACAACATGTTTTTTCATGACTGGGTGTGAACATTTTCCACTGATTGATCTCGACCCAGCGTTTGCTTATTTTGTCGCAGGCTGTCCCTCTAACAAACGCGTCTTTAAGCAACATCTGACTGGACTCAAAATGGCCAGTGTCACCTGCTGATGTGGAGGACGCTGACCTTAGTTTCTTGTTTTCTTCATATTCCAAGATGTGCGTCCAGCTCAGGTGTTGGAGCAAATTGTTTGTTTCCGCCTCCGGTGACAACTGCAGCCTGACAACAAACAGATGTTCTTTTTGGGACACGTTCTTCTGTGTCAGTTTCTGAACTTTTCTCGTTTTCTCGTCCTCTCCATCTTCACTGTCACACATACAGCTGTTCCCTCGCCACATGTTTAGCAGTAGGTAATGCCAATGGGTTCACATAAATATATTTCTCTCTGTTCTTCAGGTCAGAGAACCATCACAGCTGAACCTGGACAGAACGTCACTCTGACATGTCGAGCTCCCAACAGCTCAGAGATCAGAGCTGTAGAGTGGACCAGACCTGGTCTGGATCAAGAATATGTCATTTTGTACAGAGACGGCAGGTCTGACCCAAAAAAACAGAGTCCATCTTTTAAGGAGCGGGTGGAGCTGAAGGACTCACAGATGAAGGATGGAGACGTGTCTGTGACTCTGAAGAATGTGACGTTTAATGACACTGGGACATATGAGTGTCGTGTCTTCCAGAGTCAAACAAAGCGCAGGAAGAGAGGTGTTTTAAAGACTGAGCCAATCAGCATCGTCCACCTGAGAGTCTCAGCAGGTGAGTGTGTGTTTGTCTGAGCAGCAGAGCTGAAGCTGCTTCCTGGTTGTTGATGTGAGACCAGATGTTTGTGTTTTCTCCAGATGTTGTTGATGAGACTTTGTAGAAAACAGCTGGATGAGTGATGTGGTCAAAGTGCAGGAGATAATGTCTGACAGGAGTTTGTTCTGTTCTTCAGTCATCACCTACCTGACACCTCACACCTGTTCTCTCCTGCAGGTCATGGACATGTTGGACTGGCTGTTGGTATTTTGCTTCTTGTTGCTGCTGTTGTTGGTTTGATGTTCTATAGAAAACGATGCAGACCCACAGACCAGAATCCAAACCCACGTCCTGTAGAGATCTCAATGAACTAGATCAAAACTGGGTCAGACCAATTAAGTTCTGGTCCTGCTGCTGTCAGGGACAACATTAAAGCTGTTGGTGCTAGGAATAGCTAGATACTGCGAAGAATCCCCTCCCTCACACACACACACACACACACACATATAGCATATAGATATTTTTATTAAATATATAATTTAAACTTGAATGTAAGAGGATTCACATTTTCCATGAGGGCAGTCTTACATCTCCACTGTATGTGAATGTAATTTTTACATTGATAAGCTTTTATCCATATAAGTATTTTTTTATATAAAATGTTATTCATTTTGTAAAAGTTAACTATGTAATTGTAAATTAAATTTCTATTTTAATGTATTGATATTTTTAACTGAATAAATAAACAATGAAAAATGATTGTATTGTAGTTATTCATCTCCTTAACATGTCAGTTCAGTAGTCTTTAAAATAGAATAAATAAATAAAATCAATTAAAAAATATGAAAAATAGATATAAGATACAACTGGTGACCTGTCCAGGGTGGACCCCTGCCTTCCACCCGAGAGAGAGCTGGGATAGGCTCCAGCAGGTCCCTGGGACCCTGATTCAGGAAAAAGCGGGTATAGAAAATGGACGGATGGATATAAGATACAAGAAGACCACAAGACGCCGTGGCAATTAAAAGACCACAACCTGTTTCCACTGCTCCACCAGCTCGTCTCTGCTGCGAGCAGCAAACAGTGACGTCTGTTCTCAGAGTCTGGAGCTGGTTCTTGGAAACAGACGGACCTCCTATTGTTGGTGAGGAAGAACCATGTGGGATTTCACTATTCTGGTCTGTCTTTTTCTAAGTTGTGAAAATAATTTATCCCTTCAATCATTTTGATAGAACTCAACACAACCTACTGAACTTCCCTTTGGAGATTAATAAAGTGGTTTCATCTCATCCCATCTATGCCAACAAATGCACTATAAACAAACCTGCACTCATGGTTCTCAAAGCTGCTCCAACATCAGGACTAAAATGTTCCAGCTCAGTAAGTTTATAAAAGAACAGAAGTTAAAAGGCTGTTAATTGTTCAGTTCTTGCCTGCAGTGCTCCTGAAGCATCTGCACCTGTTATTCTTCTCCACTCGTTTGTTCAGGTGTTTTCTCTAATGTCTCATGTTTGACAGTGTAAAAAGCTGCTGTGTTTTCTAACCTGCCCTTTTTTTGGTGTCATCGAGCTCATATGGTCCAGGAACAATATTCAGTACAGTATATACATGTTTTTAATATACGGCTAAGTTTCTCATCTTTTTGTTGACATATATTTTATATAACACATATATGGATATTAATTCCAGCAGGCAGGACAAACTGGTTGTATTTACTTATTGACAACATGAAGTGAGTTGATTTGACAGTAAACTGTCTGTAGGTGTGGACTGACTCCAGTAACCTCCTCAAGATGTTTAATCTCAGAAACAACCTGAAAATAAACACGAAACATTCGGCCCCTGAAATAACATATAAGAGATTTGAGCTACTCGTTATCATAATTGGTCCTTGTCATATTTTCATCGTAGATTATATGATGAAAATATGATGCTGGGGAACATTAGTCCGACCTAAGTCTTCAGTTAGAAAGACAGTGGGTTCAGCAGTTTCAGTATCTTTAATTACATCAACAAATAAGGCACAGCAGGATTCACACAATGTAGTTAAGGTAGAAACCAACACTGTGTAGTGTTCAATCAAATATATACATGATTAGAAAAACATAAAAAACAGTGAACATATAAAATATAAAACATTATTCCATGTTTCAGGTTTAGCTGGAGTTGAACAGATGGAGGTTTAGTTCCAGCTGTTAGATCAAAATGGGTTCTCCTTTTGGGGTTCTCCTAATTGTATAAAGTGTATGCATTTTTCCATAAAGAGAGCACCAGAGGTCTCCCTAAACCACCCAATGGCATCATGGCATTATGAATCCTCAGAATGATAGAAAGCTGACAGGCTGGATATTAACATGCACTTCTGCCTATTAATCAGCTCAATATGCTCCAATTAACCCCTTGTAGACTGTTGTTGCAAATTCACCTCAAACCATTCCCAGTCTGAATAAATAAAATAATTGACATACATCGATCCATTATCATGGAGCCTAAAATAACTTACATAACTTAAATAATTTAAAAGGTTATTATGAATTTAAAAAAGAATTATTATAGAATAAATTTAGGCAGTAAGGGGTTAATCAGTCGACCTGTACTGATGAATGAAGCAGAGGCTTTTGTCTTGTCTTTTCCTCAGCCTGCAGGACAATCGTCTGGTGTTTTGGTTAATCCAGAGGGACCCCTTCGATGGCGTGTTCCTGGTCTGGTCTCTGGGCTTCTGCAAAACAGTTTTGTCCTGTCAAATGTCAACATTTATGACTTTTCTCTCAGCTACAGTATAATCCATGTTAGGAGACTAAACACACAGTTCAGGTACAGTTTCAGCATCCAGGGATCGGGTCGCCGAGGTCCCCGTCCTCGACCACTGCCCGATCCACAATGCACCGGCCCCTTATAGATCCTCCTGCGGGTGGTGGGTCCACACAAGGGCGGCTCCACGTCGCTCTTTCGGGCTTTGCCCGGCTGGGCCCCATGGGGGAGACCCAGCCACCAGGCGCTCGCCTACGGGCCCCGAACCCCAGGCCTGGCTCCAGGGTGGGGCCCCGGCTTCGCCATGCCGGGCGACGTCACGGTCCTCGTTTGTCTTTCCATAAGAGGTCACTGAACCACTCTTAGTCTGGTCCATCACCTAGGACCTGTTTGCCTTGGGAGACCCTGCCAGGGGCATATAGCCCCAGACAACATAGCTCCTAGGATCATACGGGCACTCAAACCCCTCCACCACGATAAGGTGCTACTTAAACATTTTCTGTGAAATATTATTTCACTTTCCAGCTGCTCCTGTTTCACTCAGTCCCATCTGTCCTTATGTTCTCAAACAAATGCTGTGACTCTGAATTGTGGTTTTACAAAAGCAAAACAGATAAAACTTATTTCTGGAAACAGAGAAGTTACTTACTGGATTCTGTCACGTTGGTCGTGTTATTCCCTCCAATCGGACTGGATGTGGGGTCAGTCCCTGTCTGGTCTGTTAAATGTGCAACAACACAAAGCAGCATTAAGTTACTGTGAATGTACTGACAGACAGCAAAGTGTATGTGCAGTGTATCATCCCACTGAAGCTGCACTCTGACACAGCTCAGTCCACCTGAGATGTTAATGAAACATATCAATGAAACGTTATGAAGCAGCTGCTTGGCTCCGTATGAATTTCAGGGAGTCTGGTTCATCTCTAATGTTTAGGACTGATCAGTTCTGTCGTCACCTGAAGGTCAGTCCCTGCCCACAATAGAGACAGTGTCAAACATCCTGCTAGAGTTGAATGTCTTAGCTCAGAAATGAGACCAAAGTGTGTATGTCAGAGCACTTTGTAAACTTCTGTTTCTAAAGGTGATTTACAGATAAAGTTCCTTATTCTCATCATCATCATTACAGTTATAAAAAGTTGGACAGCTGAAGAGACTTTTCTTCTTCAAATAAGTGAATAATCAAAGTAGAGAGAAAGTTTCTAGTGTATTTCTGAAAGAACAGCTCTCAAACACTGTTGAATCAAACTACAGTACATCAGCTTCAGATATTTATAATCACATGTGTGTTGACTTTAGTTGTGCAACTATAAAACACTGTTATTATTCCAACAGATGAAATTATATTTACCTTGACAACTTTGCTCATCTGGTTTCACCTCTGGAAAAAAAGAGAGAAAGGGTTAAAATAATCCAGAGACAGATGATTCAATCCACGTTGTCGACGTCTCTGGCTGTGTCTAAATGTACAAATACAATCAAAGTGTGTCCAGTCCTGATCAACATGGCTAAAATGTTTGCACAATAATGGGATTATTTCAGTGTATTTCTGTGAATGAGGCCCAGTGACCACAAACCACAGAAGAGCTTCTACAGGCCTCAGTTTGGCCAAGTACGTTACCAGAACCCAACAAAACACTTTTGGAATATTTTGAGTATCAAACTCTTCAGTGAACAGCAGGTAAAACAAAAGACTGAAGAATGAAAGAACACCTCTCTACAGATTTATAGGCTCATCCATGTCCAGGACGAGGAAATCAGCCAATGAAATTAAGGCAATGTGTAAAATATAAAAATATAAAAGTGGACTCTCACTAATGAAAGTCTTTTCTTACAGCTGTTTTTAATGATACTGACCAGGGCCACACTCACTTTTTATACTGAAGCTACAGACACACTGCATTTATTTTATTTTACAGTGTTTCTGTATTTACTGAGGGTCAAACCACTGGGATTTACACGATCATGGACAAAGTATTAAAGTAGGGGTGATGGGCAAGAACAATTTGGTTCTTTATGTCATTGCTGAGGTATATAACAAATGTCCAAGAAAATAATAAATGCACAGATTAAAAGTTTTAAAGGTCATTGAGGCTTTAGCTATGTCACTAATTTCTGCAAAGTTAATTGTCATTACAAAAGCAGAGTGAACAGTCATGTTATTTCTGGAGAAATCATCTGAATCAAACTGGGTTTACGGTTCTTACCAAGATCCAGGAGATCAGTGCAAAAGCCAGTGTGATTACATGAGGCGTAGGATCCTTCATCCACCTGGTGCACAGCAGGAATCACAGCAGTGTTGTTGTGACACAAGACTTTTATTCTTTCCTCTGCTGACTGAAGGCCAAAGACTGGTCGTCCGTAGCGACAGGAAAAAACATCAGTCTTATTTATTGTCAATGAGCAATCGGAGTCACTGAAATCCTCAGGCAAGGTGATAGTCAGGGGGGTACCAACTGCTTTACATATTTTCTTAGGTGGACGATGACCCTGATCTTCATTCTTGGCATCTGGAACAAAGTACACAAAAAAGAAAATAAATAGAAATAATTTAATAAGACTGTGAAAATGATTTGACATTATAATTTGAGAACAAAGGGTCATGGGTAAATATTGGTTTTGCTTGATTTTTCAAAATTCAGTGACACATTTACTCAAAATGTAACAGAAAATGAGATGAAATGAGTGTTTGTATGTTCCTGTGTTTAAAACAAGCCACTTCTGGCTGAAAAACCAACTGATTTATCTGTCGTCTGCACAAGAACCGTAGTGATCAGCTGATCAACATAATATTACTCAGCACCTGAGATTGATCACTGACTAATCATTTCTGTAGTTTTAAACAAAACACTGTTCTGGTTTCAGGGCTCTGACAACACACCTGATCCCGGTAATCTTCCTTAATCTTCCTCAATCTTCCTCCTACCTCTTGGATTTAAGATATCTGCTTATTTCTATGAGCTAAAGAGCCACACAGCTCTAGATGAGACATTCTCTCTCCTTGTAGTTCACATACACCGTGACAGGGTTTGAGTAAATAAACAGATTAAGATAAAATAAACCTGAAATACTTTCTGAACACACAGACCTGGATGCCTGCTGTATTTTATTTGGGACTGTCTGTAAAACCCTCTTAGTGTGACATCGTATTGTGATTTTAACACAATAACATCACTTACATAGATGCCACAAACCACCAGGACCACAGATGGTACAACATGGACCTCAAATCCTTAAGAGAGCCCAGACAGCCCACACTGCTGCCCTCAGGCCACAGAACAGGCCCACAGACCAGGTCTCTGTCATGGTGCCACCGACAGGACAGACCAGACTTTTGGCTACAACCCCTGCTGTAAAAACGACCCGAGAAAGAGAAGGAACACCTCTCTTTGGCAAAGAAACACACAAACTGATGAGACACATGCACAAGTTCAGTTTAACGGTAGTTACCTGCTGAACTTGGCTCATCATTTACTGTCCCTGCTGGAGTTGGTGCTGAGAGTCCGACAGCTACGAACAAAATCTCTATTAGCATGGTGGTTTCTGAGATGGGTCTTTGATAAGGTTAGCAAACGGAGGGTAATTTTAACGCAGTGCTAATGTAGTTAAGCTAGTACAGTTAGTTAGTGAAAAATAAGTTTAGACAACCTCGGCAGCTTCTTCCGCTTCGTCTTCTTCGTCTTTTCTGCTTTGTCTTCTTCGGCAGATTCTTGGCGAGTCCCAACCAGTGCTAACTCCATACCGCCACCTACTGTATCTTCAGTGTGTGTGGACGGTATATAATAATATAGTGGCGTCTTTCAGAGCCATTGTAGGCTAAAAGGTGGTGCAGCTGGTTTGACTGACAATAAATATTAATAAAAATGTGTAAGTTGTGTGGACAGTCCACTGGAGTTTGGACCAACAGCAGCCTAAACAAGACCCAGTCTGGAGACAGAGCTCTATATATACAATGATGTACAATGACATAACCCTGTTAATGCTATGGAGATGAGGATTATTCCGACATGTATTTCCTGTGTCTGTGACACTGAAACCAGCTCAGTGAAAATCTACAGACAGAAAACTTCGACTTCTGACACGTTTTTACATGTTTAAACGCGACTAAGTTCTTCACTTCACTGGGTGAATCCTGTCCAGACACCAGCCCCCCCCTCCTGTGGCCGCTACATCACGTTTTAATATCGTATATATCTCAATATAACCATATATATATATAAATACAACGTAACGTTATATATCTCAGCTCAAAGTGTCGTAAACTCCATGAGAAAGTAAAATATCCGCTGAAACCACCCAAACAAACATGGCGGACGCAGCTCAGATACAGACTGAGACTCTGCTCTGACGGTCGTTTGCCGCACTCGACTAAACTGATCTCTGGCTCATATTAAACACAACGACACGGTTCTCTCGACATTTTAAACACATTAGTAAACTATTGAGAACAGTGTGATACAGATAAACACCATTACCTTTAAAATGAGACGGATCGTCTGTCGGAGGAGATCGTGGAAATACGAACATGAACGGGGGGAGGGGCGTCATCCAGCGATAGACCTGTCACTGGATTCTATTCCTGTCGGGGTAACTACTTTGCCACACCTGTAATCCCGACACTCACTGCTTGAGTTTACAACTCTGACCTACCGGTGATTTTCTGCGGTTAAAGAAGAATGGACTCCTCTAAGTTTGGCTGGGTGATCATCATTTGGATGCTGTCGGTGTATGTGGGATGTCACGGTGGGTGAGCTGAACTTATTCATAAATAACTTGGAGTCTTTAAACTTTCTTTAAACTTTCTTCAAACTTTCTTCAAACTTTCTTTAGTTCCTACACCCTCTTGGTGCCGCTGCTGACGCTAAAGCTAAATGAAGCTAATTAACTTTACTCGCTAACAGGCGCTCGGCAACAATACAAGTTATTTAGTAAAAAGAGAAACGCTGCAAATACCAAAAACACGATCAGCTGATCAACATAATATTGTAACAGCCCTGACAGGATCAGGCAGGAAAAACACTACATGCATGTAACTGTTGATGTAATAGCCCCAATTATTATTAAAACCATCAGATTAATGTCTGTGCATTTATATATTTAGATATTTACCTTAACCTGAAGAACAAACTAAGAAATAACTAAAACAAAGCTAAAACTAATAAAATCAAATACCTACACGTTAACATGGTCTGGTCCCACTGTGTTATACAGCCCATGTACCAGGGCCATGCATCATGTGACAGACCTGACAGGATCTGCATGACCCCCTATTTCAGACAGGAAAGACAGAACATGCAGGAAACTGTTCTAGTAATATATGATATCTGTGTATATGAAGATGCAACATTTAGGTCAACGTGTGTTTTATTTAACCACGAGATTATAACATGTACAAAGCCCTAATTATATATTATATAATTAATTATATACATTTATACAACCGGCAGCTGCCAAAACTGAATTTCTAGATCCATAAAGGACCGAGGTACAGTCCTTATCCAGGGCTGGACTGCTCACACAGTCATGGTGGTACCACGGAGGACACGCGTCACAGTCAGTCTACAAACTTCAAAGCAAGTTTCATATCTTTTCTTGTCATATAAAAGAAGTGTTGTGAGAGCATTACTTAATGTTTTGACTTTTTTAATTTACTGACTTATTGCTGAGTAGTTTTATGTTTCAGTGTCCACTCAGTCTTAAATCCTCTGTCACATTAAACTCTGAGGTTTTGTATTAATAAATCTAATTTCTTATATTCATGTTTCAACTGACTGGTGTTGGAACTGGAATGTCCTCCCTCAGTTCTGCGTGTTCGTTTGATTGATAAAACGGAGGAAATGAATGTGGTCTCAAATTAGCCGTTTATTAAAACACACTGAATAAAGCAGTTGCAGAGCTCTGGGTCAGACTGTCCCTAACACCATCAGTGTTCTCTGTCAGTTCACGAAGTCTGACTGCCTGTCTTTCCCTGACCCAGTGATAATATTACAGAGTGAAATGTGCAATCTCTAGGAAATTGGCGTGTTCCTCTCCCATAGATTGAGAACGATGGGATGGCCTGAGATATCACTGTTGCTATGCCTCCAGGCAGAGATCAACCTGTCCTGTAAGACAGACAACAAAAGCAACAGGCACATCCTATCTGATGTTATGTCTAGTTCACTTCTTGCATTTGTGAGAGACCTTGCAATTACTGGTAAACATATTCATGTCTTGAGCTTGCTGCTGTTTTGCACAGGGCAAATGCTTCATAACTATAACTGTAATAATGCCTTATACCTTAAGCTACAATGAAATAAAGGTAATATTTTCCACACTAGAAACACAGTTTGCTAGTTTTGTAAAACGTGGAATAAAGTCACAGTGATTGCAGCTTTATGGTTTATATTACAGTCTGTCATAACATGACTGACTCACATTTACACATTGTTTTAAGTGGTTTGCCATGAAAGTCAGAAGTGATATGTAGTAACATCAACAATCAAAGTGACTCCAGCACGTTTCTTTATTTCTCTTTATGTGGTTCTGTTTGTTGACAATGGGTCCTGAAAGTGTGTTCACATAAATCTGTTTCTCTGTGTTCTTCAGGTGAGACAAACATCACAGCTGAACCTGGACAGAATGTCACTCTGCCATGTCGAGCTCCCAACAGCTCAGAGAACTTAGTTTTACTGTGGACCAGACCTGATCTGGGTCCAGACTATGTCTTTGTGTACCGGGACAATCAGCCTGACCCAGATAGCCAGCATCCATCTTTTAGGGAGCGAGTGGAGCTGAAGGACTCACAGATGAAGGATGGAGACGTGTCTGTGACTCTGAAGGATGTGACGTTTACTGACACTGGGACATATGAGTGTCGTGTCACCCAGAGTCAAATAAAGCGCAAGAAGAGAGCACCTGAACCTGATCTCATCAGCACCGTCCACCTGAGAGTCTCAGCAGGTGAGTGTGTGTTTGTCTGAGCAGCAGAGCTGAAGCTGCTTCCTGGTTGTTGATGTGAGACCAGATGTTTGTGTTTTCTCCAGATGTTGTTGATGAGACTTTGTAGAAAACAGCTGGATGAGTGATGTGGTCAAAGTGCAGGAGATAATGTCTGACAGGAGTTTGTTCTGTTCTTCAGTCATCACCTACCTGACACCTCACACCTGTTCTCTCCTGCAGGTCATGGACATGTTGGACTGGCTGTGGTCTGACAGTTGTTGGTATTTTGCTTCTTGTTGCTGCTGTTGTTGGTTTTATGTTCTATAGAGAACGATGCAGACCCACAGACCAGAATCCAAACCCACGTCCTGAATGAAGACCAATGAACCCAAAGAGAACTGGGTCAGACCAGTTGGGTTCTGGTCCTGCTGCTGTCAGGGACAACATTAGAGTTCTCAGTTCAGAAATGTACAGTTAAGATACTGCGGAGAATCCTCACACACACCTACACCTGTAGGGATGAGAAGGGAATGCTGCGGTGCTCACATGCTCACGGGGACCAGAAAAGAAAAGAACTGGCGATAAACTAAAATGTTAAGTTATGGAACTTCAGTAGAACCAAAGTTATTTCTGTTTAATTACATTGTTTGAGATTTGCAGGAAATACTTTATTTAACTGGTACTGTGTAAAGGAAATACTGTTGTGAAAAAGCACATGGCTTGTTTAAGGAACAAATCAAATGTTTGCCAGGGAGGACACTCTGCAGCCAGTTGGTGAATTAGAGTGGTAGTAACGGTGTAACTGTTTTGTACTTCTATTCTTCACTTCACTTATTGTTCACTTAACGAGCATATCCAGACCTGATGTGAAGTGAAACCAACTCAGGAGTGTGGGTCTAATGACTCTCACTCCATTTGCATAGTTCACATAATGAGCCTATTTGGGCTAGAGGTGGAGTAAAACCAACCTGAAGGATAAATTTGAGATTCCATACCACCTTTCCCTTAGAGTGATGAAGCTACTTGGATGGGTAGTGAAATGTTTCAACCTGAAATACTGTAGATAACTTCACCTGGATGACTGAGAATCTCCACCATGATGGTCTTATTCACAGGCCAAAGGACTGAGAAGAAAAAGGACCAAATATCTGTCGTCTTCTTCTTCTCCTTTGGGCTGCTCCCTTCAGGGGTCACCACAGCCAATCATCTGCCTCCATTTAACCCTATCCTCTGTATCCTCCTCACCCACACCAACTATCCTCATGTCCTCCTTCACTACATCCAAGAACCTCCTCTTTGGTCTTCCTCTAGGCCTCCTTCCTGGCAGCTCTAACCTCAGCATCCTTTTACCAATGTATTCACTGTCCCTCCTCTGAACATGTCCAAACCATCTCAATCTGGCTTCCCTGGCTTTTTCTCCAAAACATCTAACATGAGCTGTCCCTCTGATGTCCTCATTCCTGATCCTATCCATCCTCGTCACTCCCAGAGAGAACCTCAACATCTTCAGCTCTGCTACCTCCAGCTCTGCCTCCTGTCTTTTTCTCAGCGCCACTGTCTCTAAACCAGACAACATTGCTGGTCTCACCACTGTCTTGTCCACCTTTCCTTTCATTCTTGCTGACACTCTTTTGTCACACATCACACCTGACACTTTCCTCCACCCGTTCCAACCTGCTTGCACACGTCTCTTCACTTCTTTTCCACACTCTCCGTTGCTCTGGACTGTTGACCCTAGGTCCTTAAAATCCTCCACCTTCTTCACCTCTGCTCCCTGTAACCTCAACGTTCTACTTGAGTCCCTCTCATTTACACACATGTACTCTGTTTTACTGCGGCTCAGCTTCATTCCTCTCCTTTCCAGAGCAAACCTCCACCTCTCTAGATTTTCCTCCACCTGCTCCCTGCACTCACTACAGATGACAGTGTCATCTGCAAACATCATGGTCCACGGAGATTCCTGTCTAACCTCATCTGTCAGCCTGTCCATCACCACAGCAAACAAGAAGGGGCTCAAAGCCGATCCTTGGTGCAGTCCCACCTCCACCTTGAACTCCTCCGTCACCCCTACAGCACACCTCACCACTGTCATACAGCTCTCATACATGTCCTGCACCACTCGAACATACTTCTCTGCCACTCCAGACTTCCTTATACAAAACCACAGCTCCTCTCTCGGGACCCTGTCATACGCTTTTTCCAAACCTACAAAGACACAATGCAGCTCCTTCTGGTTTTCTCTGTACTTCTCCATCAGCATTCTCAAAGCAAATATTGCATCTGTGGTTCTCTTTCTTGGCATGAAACCATACTGCTGCTCACAAATGCTCACTTCTGACCTCAGCCTAGCCTCCACTACTCTTTCCCATAACTTCACTGTGTGACTCATCAGCTTTATTCCTCTGTAGTTTCCACAACTCTGCACGTCTCCCTTGTTCTTAAAGATGGGCACCAGTACACTTCTCCTCCATTCCTCAGGCATCCTATCATTCTCCATGATCTTGTTAAGTAGCCCAGTCAAAAACTCTACTGCCACCTCTCCTGAACACTTCTATACCTCCACAGGTATGTCTGTCAGGATCAACTGCCTTTCCACTCTTCATCATCTTCAATGCCTTCCTCACTTCATCCTTACTGATCTTTGCTACTTCCTGCTCCACAACAGTCACCTCTTCTACTCTGTGCTCTCTGACATTTTCCTCATTCATCAACTTTTCAAAATATTCCTTCCATCTTTCCATCACACTTGTGGCACCTGTCAACACATTTCCATCCCTGTCCTTGATCACCCTAACCTGCTGCACATCCTTCCCATCTCTGTCTCTCTGCCTTGCCAACCTGTTCAAATCCACCTCTCCCTCCTTAGAGTCCAACCTATCATACAAATCCTCATATGCCCTTTGTCTGGCCTTTGCCACCTCTACCTTCACCTTACGCTGCATCTCCCTGTACTCCTGTCTGTTCTCTTCTGTCCTCTCAGTGTCCCACTTCTTCTTAGCTAACCTTTTCCTCTTAACACACTCCTGAACTTCCTCATTCCACCACCAAGTCTCCTTATCTGCTTTCCTCTTTCTAGATGACACACCAATTACCCTCCTACCTGTCTCCCTGATCACTTTAGCTGTAGCTGTCCAGTCATCTGGAAGAACCTCCTGACCTCCCAGAGCCTTTTTCAGCTCCTCCCTGAAAGCCACACAACTCTCTTCCTTTTTCAGCTTCCTCCACTTGGCCCTCTGCTCTGCCCTTGTCCTCTTCATCTTCCTCACCACCAGAGTCATCCTACACACCACCATCCTATGCTGTCTGGCTACGCTCTCTCCAGCCACTACTTTGCAGTCACTGATCTCTTTCAGGTTGGAACGTCTGCACTAGATGTAATCAATTTGTGTGCTCCTGCCTCCACTCTTATATGTCACCCTATGCTCCTCCCTTTTCTGGTGTTCACTACAGCCATTTCCATCCTTTTTGCGAAGTCTACCACCATCTGTCCTTCTGCATTCCTGTCCTGCATACCAAACTTACCCATCACTTCCTCGTCACCTCTGTTTCCCTCACCAACATGTCCGTTGAAGTCTGCCCCAATCACCACTCTCTCACCACTAGGGATACCCTGAATCACCTCATCCATCTCCCTCCAGAATTTCTCCTTCTCTTCTAACTCACATCCTACCTGTGGGGCAGAACTACTGACAACATTCAACATCACACCTTCAACTTCCAGCTTCAGACTCATCATCCTATCTGACACTCTCTTCACCTCCAGAACATTCCTAGCAAACTCCTCCTTCAGGATAACTCCTCCTCCATTCTTCTTTCCATCCACACCATGATAAAACAGCTTGAACCCTGCTCCTAATCTATAGGCCTTGTTACCTTTCCACCTGGTCTCCTGAACACACAAGATAATCACCTTTCTTCTCTCCATCATATCAGCCAACTCTCTAGTTTTCCCTGACAAAGTCCCTACATTCAAAGTCCCTACTCTAAGTCCTACACTCCTTCCCTTCCTCTTCTCTCTTTGCCTACGAACACGCCTTCCTCCTCTCCTTCTTCGACCAACAGTAGTCCAATTTCCACTGGCACCCTGTAGGTCAACAGCACCAGTGGCGGTCTTTGTTAACCCCGGCCGCGACTGATCCGGTATGGAAGTCATATTTGTGATTTGCATGTTTGATTTGGCTGAAATTTTACGTCGGGTGCCCTTCCTGACACAACCCTCTGCATTTCCCTGGACTTGGGACGGACACATGAAGACACTGGATTGTGCCCCCCTGTGGTTGCATTAAAAAGGACCAAATATCTGTGTTCTTATCAAATAAATTCACGTCGACCAATATTCAAATCATTCAGGCCTAAAAATGAAGAAACCTCATCTCCTCTCAAATCCAGACTAGAAGACACAACTTCAACCATGACAGATCATTCAGTCCCCAGGTCACTGCAGGTCATGGAAGAACTATATCTGCTTTATTGACTGAGATGTGAACACACTGACTGGAATTAGTTGGTGTAGCACACTCCCAGCTACACTTCAGGTCCTTCCCCTTGAAGTCACACACGTACTCAGTTTTGTTTTGTTAATTTGGTTTAGTTTCACACAGTGTTTGTGTCTAATGTGAACCACTGAATCAGATCAGACAGGTCTGAGTTCTGAGGAAGGAAGATGCATTTTTAGCAAATGAAAACATCAGGAGCTAAGTCGTAATTGCACTGGGTTTATGTTTTCTAGGCATGATGAGCATTGGTTGGTTGGGAATGTTTCACCTATATACATAAATAATATAATAAAAACTAATAACAATTTAACAGTTTATAACAGAAACTGATTTCTAAATGGATTTGTTTATGTGTATGTATGCACACACCCATGTGTGTAAACAATAAACTTTAAATAGAGATATGTCGATACATAAACATTTATCTTCCCTCTTTCCAAAGTTTTAATTTGTAAGAAATAAGAGCCTGTCCATCATCTGTGGCCACACAATATTTGCCAAGGGAGGCAAAAGGTTTCACTGGTTTAATTTACAGCAGTGTGTGTAACTTAGGGGACGACTTGCATTCAGCAGAAAATGTATCAGTGGTTTGTGTTGAAGCCAGACGTTATGTCTGCAATCATTTCATTTTTTGACCATCAACGTCATTTCCTACACAGTGTAATGTGCTAATTGTTTCATTTTACATTCCTTTTCTTGAAATATCCAGGAGGCCAGGTGTTCGCACCAGAACGTTTTATGCTTTTATGACTGCAAGTCAGTGAAGTTTCCACCTGCTTCTCCTGCTTTGTCCTTCATGTCCGTCACTAAATTACTAACCCTCTCTCCATGCTGTAATTAGTTCTGCCTAGCTCTAAAATCAGTCCGTGACCTTAGGGTTAACTTAGTGTTAGTGTGAACCTTTGACAGGACCAAATATTTTCAGGGCTGTGCTCAAAATATGCTTGATTATGCCTAAAGACACCACTGGAGACAGGAAACAAACATTATCAAGAAGTGTTAGCCAGCAACAACATCTGAGTCCAGTCTGAACCACTGATGCACGTTTCTGTCTCTGTGTCCTCACAGTTTCCCAGCATGCCTTTGGTGTAGAGGTGTATGAGGGGGTGGAGTCAGTCCTGCTGCCATGTCAGATCTCTCCTGTACCTCTGCGTCCCACAGTGGTGTGGAGCCGCTACGACCTCACACCTTCAACCATCCACCAGCTCAATGAGCGAGGTGACAGACTCAAAGACCAAAACCAGCGTTACAGCGACCGAACGTCGATGAAAACTGGAGACCTGAGCCTCACTCTGAGAAAACCCCGCCTCTCTGACAGCGGCAACTACACCTGCACCATCACAGCGTTTGGATTTAAAGAAAGACTGGCAGATGTGGAGCTGCAGGTCAAAGGTCAGCACCAACCCCAACACCTGCTGTAGATACAGATCAGAGGTCAGAGGTCATGTTGTTCTTTATGTTTCTGTTCTCCACAGATCCATTTCCACTCTGGGCCAAAGGTCTTGTTGCTGTGTCTGTGGTTCTTGCTGTTGCTGTTGGTCTTTTCATATATTTTTACTATTTCAGGACAGGTATGTCACTACTACATTACCCATAATGCTGTTGGTTACCATGTTTACCACTGTCAATCTCTTTCATTCACAAACTATTTTCCATTGGTTTCTGTTAGAGAAGGATGGAACAGGGAGCTGCTGTTCCAGTCAGTCCAGATCATGTTGTGTCTGTTGTCCTCTCAGTCCCACAGGTGAAGGTGAAATCAGGGGCGGAGTCTGTCCAGCTGCCCTTCATAACCACAGCTGACCTGTCTGGAGACGTCACAGTGGAGTGGAGGGACGAGGACAATGACAAGGTCCATGTGTATCAGGACGGCTCTGACCGACCTGAAGAACAGGACAAGTTTTACAGAAACAGAACAGAGATGAAGAAAGACCCGCTGAGAACTGGAGACCTCAGTCTGACCCTGAAACATCCAACAGGCAGAGACACAGACTCTGCACATCTTCCTTGTTCTTAAAGATGGGCACCAGTACACTTCTCCTCCATTCCTCAGGCATCCTCTCACTCTCCAAGATCTTGTTAAGTAGCCCGTCAAAAACTCTACTGCCACCTCTCCTAAACACTTCCATACCTCTTATATGTCACCCTATGCTCCTCCCTTTTCTGGAAAAATGTGTTCACTACAGCCATTTCCATCCTTTTTGAGAAGTCTACCACCATCTGTCCTTCTGCATTCCTGTCCTGCATACCAAACTTACCCATCACTTCCTCGTCACCTCTGTTTCCCTCACCAACAAGTCCGTTGAAGTCTGCCCCAATCACCACTCTCTCACCACTAGGGATACCTTGAATCACCTCATCCATCTCCCTCCAGAATTTCTCCTTCTCTTCTAACTCACATCCTACCTGTGGGGCATAACCACTGACAACATTCAGCATCACACCTTCAACTTCCAGCTTCAGACTCATCACCCTATCTGGCACTCTCTTCACCTCCAGAACATTCCTAGCAAAATGCTCCTTCAGGATAACTCCTCCTCCATTCTTCTTTCCATCCACACCATGATAAAACAGCTTGAACCCTGCTCCTAATCTATAAGCCTTGTTACCTTTCCACCTGGTCTCCTGAACACACAAGATAATCACCTTTCTTCTCTCCATCATATCAGCCAACTCTCTAGTTTTCCCTGACAAAGTCCCTACATTCAAAGTCCCTACTCTAAGTCCTACACTCTTGCTCTTCCTCTTCTCTCTTTGCCTACGAACACGCCTTCCTCCTCTCCTTCTTCGACCAACACTAGTCCAATTTCCACTCCGGTATGGAAGTCATATTTGTGATTCGCATGTTTGTTTTGGCTGAAATTTTATGTTGGGTGCCCTTCCTGACACAACCCTCTGCATCATCGGTGTTCCCCTACCCACCTGGATGCCACCCACCCGAGCCACCACCTCTTCTTGCTCTTACCCTCTGGCCAGCGCTTCAGAGCTCCAAACATCAAGACAGCCCGGCACAAAGGAAGCTTCTTCCCTCAGGCCATCCAACTCTTAAACTCGTAGCTCTCCACCATTCCCTCCTACCACCTGCACTATGACACTGGCACCTTTTTGCTCTTTGCACACCAATTAGTTCCCCTTACATTCTGTCTTCAGGTTATCTGTGCTTTTTTCTTTAGTTTCTTGTAGCATTTATATTTACTGTTTGATCCCTTGTAGCATTTGTATTTATGTCTGTTTGCACTGGAGTACACTAAACAAATTCCTTGTGTGTGTGTGCTCACAATGGATTGTGTCCCCTTGTGGTTGCATTAATTGTTGATATGTTATTTATGTTATTTACTTGAGAGGTTGAGGAAATCCTTTGCCCCCCCCAGCCATTAGATTGTTTATTAGTAACTGTTGATTTGTTATTTATGTTATATGTTATTGACTTGGTGCCTTTATCTGTTTATTATATTTTATAATGAAATTTCAGTGTTAAAGTTAATATAAGAGCTGGACAATCTGAATTTCCCCCATGGGGGATGAATAAAGTATCTGTCTATCCTAATCTAATCTAAAGGAAAAAAACAAATCAAGAGCTGGAATCTTCAGGTCACCAAAGATTTATGTTCATGTGTCATCACATGCAGACTATGACAGACCACATTAACCCCGAGTTGTCTAAGCACAACTAACAAACAATGAGCTTCAGGGGGATTTTAGACCTGTTTCCTGTTCCTGTATATGTTTGAATTACAAACTTTGAATTAGAGACTATTCCAGTGAGTCTTTAACTGTGGAGGAAATGCTGCTAGTTTCTCTGTCCTGTCTTGTTACTGCTGTGAACCTTATGCAGCTTCCTGCCCTCCCTGGCTTAAAGCTGTTTATGAGCACTGAGGAAATACAACATCAAAGACGGGGAGAGGGGTAGAGGGTTAGATAGTTTTAGTTTTATGGGGCTGAAACTGTCATAAATCTAGATGTGTGAACCTAAATGGACCTGTAGTCCCTCCCAGAAGACAGCAGTTAGGGATGGGAGCAGATACGATTTTATTGATACCAATGCTATTATTACTATTATCAGTTCTGCTTATCATTTATTTTATCAGTCCAACTGAACTCAGTTTGTTTAGTGTGTATTTTTTAATAGTCTGATTGTTTAATCTGTTACTTTAGGTCCTTTCCCAGAATAAACTACACTACACTAAAGCTTATGAGCATCACTTCCTTTATTCACACTAAAGAGTTGGGTTATAGGGTATATTATAGAAATGTTAAGAAACTTTCATATAATGTGGGGAACCTGAAAGGAACAGGATTAAGACTTTTATGTATTTTATTGTATTTGCAAAGACGTCACTGTCACAGCACAGTACTAAAGCAGAAGTGACACTGATTATGGTCCATGTGGAACAATGATCCTCAGGTGCAGCAGGTCTGATAACACAAGTGATAGTAGTTAAATGAAAACTGGAGGCAAAGAATTTGCTTTGAGCATTTTTGTAATCGAAGTCATTGATTTCCTCAAGGATTTGCTGCAGCCCGACTCTAGTATATGCAGGTTGCACATAAACATCAAACCTAAACATCTGGTCCTTGGTCGGTCTACAAGACTGATAGTCCAGCAGGTGGCGGTAACGCTCCTTTAATCTGCAGAAGAAGAAGTAACCCACCTGGCCCACCTGGTTCAAACGTAGCGTTAACTAAACGTTATATCTGCTTAGTGTTTGTCAAGCGGGGAACGACGAGTCTATTGTGAAGACAGTTAACAAGCGTCACTGGTTAATGTCACTGGTTGTTTATCGAAGAGAAAAGTATTAACTCGCCTTTTGCTAACTAACCGGTGAAAACAACATGGCGTCCTCCTCATTCGGCCACATGGTTTTGATGGTGTTTGTGTATGTGGGATGTCCAGGTGAGCTGATCTCATTAAATAATAATATTCTTAATAATATAATCTACAGCGGCTGGTTTGGGTCCTGAGAGGCCGGCACCGACCCTGTCCGTCCTCAGGGTACATAGCTGAGTCAGTATGGTGCTAACTACCAGTTAGCAGTGCTAGGCTAACAGTCAGGTGTTGTTTAGACAGGTGAGATTATTCAGATGACACTTTTATAAAAACATATCAGTCACACTATAACTGTCACCTCTTCAAAGTCTGTCTTTAAATCACAGCTGGTGTTTCCTTGTTTGACTTGAAGAGACTGGAATAATAAATAGAAGCAGGTACAGCTGCTGTGTCTGTGATGATAGTTAGGCTGAATATGCAGCAGCAGGGATCAGACTTTACATTAAACAGTGTCTGTTCACATTAAACTGAGGTTTTGTATTAATACATCTAATTTCTTACAGTCTGTCTACATGTTTTTAATATACCTGTATATCAAAAGGTAGAAATCAGATGTTATGTAATTCTGGTTTTATTGCCAGTCTCATAATTTTACAGCCCTGCTGTTTGTCATCATGCTCAGCACAAGGTTTGCTGGGTAATGTAGTTTGTATGTAGCCCAGAGTCAAACAAAGCAGCAGGAAGATCCAAATAAAAGCAGAAAGGTTTTGAAAGTACAAAATTAAAAATCTCTGTCAGTTTGTATGTTTCTATACAAGATTTGTTTTTCACACATAAATGTCTAGAGTTGTTCTAGTTGTTGTGTTTCAGTCACCATGTGCAAAGTGCTGATATGGTCCTGTTCTTGGCCAAACTGTGACTAGTCTCTGTTCAGGTAATGGAAATGCAGCAGTCAGCTGGTCCAAGGCTGATATGGACCCTGGAGGAACAGATGATGAGAAGACACCAGCACTGGCAGACTGAGAGAAGTGTATTCACACACACACAGACACAAGAATACACTTATAATGATTCTGATGATGACTAATGATGGGCCCAGGGACTGGGACGGTCCTGGTGGATCTGCCCTTTCTGACTGGTTTGGACACGTGATTCTAACTGCTAAATTTATGTCAAGATTTGTTATGATGAAAATGACTTAAAAACCAAAACACATACTCGCATAAATATGATCTATCTGACTTTGGCCCCCCTCAGGGAACCAGTCAGGTTCTGTATATAAACATGTAATGAGGACCACTTTTTCTCTATGTAACGTTTGTTGGGTTGAAAGAGTAATAATGGGTTGTATAAACAGTGAGTCAAATGACTCAGACTGTCATCCAAAATATATCTGATTCTTTCTATATAGTATAGGATTATATTGCTGTGGGGGAAACACACAATTACAGTAAATAGTTCATAAAAACAATGGTTGACTTCTCTGGCCTCCTTATAGGTTAAGATACTTAATTAAGACGTCTATTGAGAGGATTGCCTGCTGTGACTATATAAGAAGTCAATATAAAAAATTTAAATGTAAAAACTGGGTTACCAAATGATCTCCAACATGTGAGCCAGAAACCAAAGCTGCTTTATGAAAATAAAAACCTTAAATCAAAGAGTTTCCTGAGTCTGATTATGTCAAGTACCAGGTATTGCACATATATATTTGTTTCTCTCTCAGGACTCTTCCCTCCCTGTAGACTCTGCAGGTGAAGGTTCCTGTGTCTGTTGGATGTTTCAGGGTCAGACTGAGGTCTCCAGTTCTCAGCAGGTCTTTCTTCATCTCTGTTCTGTTTCTGTAAAACTCATCCTGTTCTTCAGGTCGGTCAGAGCCGTCCTGATACACATGGACCTTCCTGTTGTTCCAGTCCTTCCACTCCACTGTGACGTCTTCAGGCAGGTCAGCTGTGGTTATGAAGGGCAGCTGGACAGACACCGCCTCTGATTCCAGCATCAGATCTGGGACTGAGAGGACAACAGACACAACATGAGCTGGACAGACAGCAGCAGCAGCAGCACTGACACATTTTCTTTGACTGTATGAAGTGAAATATTTGTAGTGGAAACAGGTCTGACTGGTTCCAGTCTGGAATCTGTCCCATTGGTGCATTTAACAGAGACAGAGTCTGTGGTGTGTGAACAACCAACAGCACAACTCCCTGTTTCTTCACTAACTTAGTGTCATTGTCAAATGTCAAAGTGACTTCTGCTTCACACACTTTGTCTCTTCATCCAACTGTCCTATGGAAGGATGAAAGTCTGACTGCTCGGAAAAAACCTGTTTTCTCTAAATGCTTCCAAAGAAATCTGATCAGTGTTTCATGTATTTCTGATCAGGGAGCTATATACTGTCCTATGGGCTCTGGATAGTTCCACACAACTTCCTGATTCCAGTTTGTTTCAAAGTAAAAGCACAGTGGGCTGAAGAGGTCCAGTTGATTGGAGCTCACATTGGGAAGAAACAAAGTAGATCAGATGGTGGTTTTTGTGTTTTGAATCAAGTCAGAGATGTTGATTTGAGAACATGGCATCAAGTCTGTGCAGTAAATTCTGTCCTGTCCTCATATGTGGATGTAGAGGACTCTTGTTTTTGTTCTCAGACATCTGTCCATTCATTGTTTGTGTGATAGAACTACGACTCTTTGCTCTGATTTGACTTCTTCATGTGATGTGACTCCACAAGGAACAAATCTCTACACTGTTTTTGTCCCTTTGTGATTTTATTGGGGAAATTCTGTCTCATCAACAAGTTTTTAGGTTCCCAACCCTCTTTTCCTCTTTTCTTCACTGACTTTATCTCACGGCTTCATTCTCCTGCTCTGACAAACAATAAAAACAAACAGCTTTTTCAAATATGACACAGATTTGAGGAATTTTAATTAGTTACATTTTCTATTTTGATTTTTTTATTGATATTTCTCTTTATTTCAGATTTTTGTTGTCTCTTGTTTCATTGAGTGATTTTGTTTTATCCCTTAATTTATACAGACGTCAGATTTGTTCTGTGTTTTCAGCCTCTTGTTCGCTGTTGGACGTGTTTTGTGTTTGACCGCCAGTGTATTAGAAACAGTTAGCTTAGCTTAGCATAAAGACTGAACTGACCTTTGACCAGGAGCTTCACCTGTTTCTCCATCAGGACTCTTCCCTCCCTGTAGACTCTGCAGGTGAAGGTGTTTGTGTCTCTGACTGTTGGAGGTTTCAGGGTCAGACTGAGGTCTCCAGGTCTCAGCAGGTCTTTCTTCATCTCTGTTCTGTTTCTGTAAAAGTCGTCCTGTTCTTCAGGTCGGTCAGAGCCGTCCTGATACACATGGACCTTCCAGTTATATCTGTCCTTCCACTCCACTGTGACGTCTTCAGGCAGGTCAGCTGTGGTTATGAAGGGCAGCTGGACAGACTCCGCCCCTGATTCCACCTCCACCCGTGGGACTGAGAGGACAACAGACACAACATGAGCTGGACAGACAGCAGCAGCAGCAGCACTGACACATTTTCTTTGACTGTATGAAGTGAAATATTTGTAGTGGAAACAGGTCTGACTGGTTCCAGTCTGGAATCTGTCCCATTGGTCCATTTAACAGAGACAGTCACAACCAACAGCACAACTCCCTGTTTCTTCACTAACTTAGTGTCATTGTCAAATGTCAAAGTGACTTCTGCTTCACACACTTTGTCTCTTCATCCAACTGTCCTATGGAAGGATGAAAGTCTGACTGCTCGGAAAAAACCTGTTTTCTCTAAATGCTTCCAAAGAAATCTGATCAGTGTTTCATGTATTTCTGATCATGGGGCTATATACTGTTCTATGAGCTCTGGATAGTTCCACACAACTTCCTGATTCCAGTTTGTTTCAAAGTAAAAGCACAGTGGGCTGAAGAGGTCCAGTTGATTGGAGCTCACATTGGGAAGAAACAAAGTAGATCAGATGGTGGTTTTTGTGTTTTGAACCAAGTCAGAGATGTTGATTTGAGAACATGGCATCAAGTCTGTGCAGTAAATTCTGTCCTGTCCTCATATGTGGATGTAGAGGACTCTTGTTTTTGTTCTCAGACATCTGTCCATTCATTGTTTGTGTGATAGAACTACGACTCTTTGCTCTGATTTGACTTCTTCATGTGATGTGACTCCACAAGGAACAAATCTCTACACTGTTTTTGTCCCTTTGTGATTTTATTGGGGAAATTCTGTCTCATCAACAAGTTCTTAGGTTCCCAACCCTCTTTTCCTCTTTTCTTCACTGACTTTATCTCACGGCTTCATTCTCCTGCTCTGACAAACAATAACAACAAACAGCTTTTTCAATATGACACAGATTTGAGGAATTTTAATTAGTTACATTTTCTATTTTCATTTTTTTATTGATATTTCTCTTTATTTCAGATTTTTGTTGTCTCTTGTTTCATTGAGTGATTTTGTTTTATCCCTTAATTTATAAAGACGTCAGATTTGTTCTGTGTTTTCAGCCTCTTGTTCGCTGTTGGACGTGTTTTGTGTTTGACCACCAGTGTATTAGAAACAGTTAGCTTAGCTTAGCGTAAAGACTGAACTGACCTCTGACCAAGAGCTCTAAATGCTTCTCCATCAGGACTCTTCCCTCCCTGTAGACTCTGCAGGTGAAGGTAACTCTGTCTCTGACTGTTGGATGTTTCAGGGTCAGACTGAGGTCTCCAGTTCTCAGCAGGTCTTTCTTCATCTCTGTTCTGTTTCTGTAAAACTCGTCCTGTTCTTCAGGTCGGTCAGAGCCGTCCTGATACACATGGACCTTCCTTTTGTTCCGGTCCTTCCACTCCACTGTGGAGACTTGAAGCAGGTTAACTAAAGCTCTGCAGGGCAGATGGACAGACTCCGCCCCTGATTCCACCTCCACCTGTGGGACTGAGAGGACAACAGACACAACATGAGCTGGACAGACAGCAGCAGCAGCACTGACACATTTTCTTTGACTGTATGAAGTGAAATATTTGTAGACTTTGTCATGATCCGCAACTTGACTTCCTGTGTTAGATACTTTTGTTTTGAAGGATCATACAGGATCTGGTTCTTCTGCCTTGTGGTACCTTGACTGATTGTGATTATGTTCTGTTTGCCGCTCACTGTTTAAATACCCTCTCTCAGCCACAGACAAACTGCCAGGTGGTCTGTTATCCTTCCTGTGCTCCGACCTACGACTCATCAGGATTTGCCTGCGTCATTTTAGTCCCCTGGGTCCTTCCATAAGACTGTTGATCAGGGACCTCTCCCCTCCCTAAGCTAAGTAGCACTTCCTGGTCTCTTAAAGGAATAAAACAGTTTGTTTCCTGCCGTTCTGGTGCCTACAACTACCAAGGGGGGCTAACCAAGGCCCTGTTTGCTAAGTCGCAGCCATATAAAGTCTTCAGCCCAACTGGGTTTTTGTGTTTTCTTTTTTTACCAGAGGAGATTTTCGTTTGCCCATTTTCCAGCTAATTTATGAGCCGCTCATGGCTGCACTGAATTGGAGAATTGTTTTTGCTCCAGAGGAATGAATCTGTTTTCTTTGGATTTTACATTTTGTGAATTCCTCATGCTATAATCAACCCGAAGAGAAAGACTTAGGTTTCTGGTTCCCTGTTCTTCCCCCAGGTCCACCCAATAGTGGAAGACAGTGTTTTTGAATGCGACTAAATTACTCCTTGAATTGCCCAGCCAAAAGTCCAGGATCCTCCGACCAAGGAAACCCGCTCTGCCAGAAACTGCTCTGTGGAAACCACCCAGCTTTACTTCACTCAACCCGTCACTACTACCCCGGTGTTACCGAGTCTGGCCCTGGGGGCAACCATCCTGCAACGGACTGAACCCGGCTTCCTTCCATACGACTGGTCGTCCCATCCATGCTCTCACCCATTCTCATGACATAAATAAAACCAGGTTTCATCTCCGGAGGTACCAGTGTGGACGCTTTGTTGGTCCTCATTATTCTAAGTCTGACAGACCTGGAGAGACTCATCCATCATTTATCTCCAGCAGGTCAGATTACTGGAACTGCTCAACTGATGATGTTTAAGTCCAAGCTAAAGACTTTTCTTTTAGCTCAGCATGTGACAACTGAAAGTGTTTGATCTCATTCTACTTTCATTTGATTTCAAATTCATTGTTGTTTTATTTCAAATCTATGTTGATTTGAATTCTCACCTCTGTACTTTAACTTGTCTTTCATTCCTGTAAAGCTCTTTGAATGACTCTGTGTATGAACTGTGCTGTACAAATAACAAATAACTGAACATCAAGTTTCTGCTGTTCATTTGTCATTTCTAGTCCTAATGTTGATGCACAATCCAGTCCAGTCTATTTGTATTAGTTCCACTATGGTCTGTTCTGTCATATTATCTGTTTTCTTTTGATCTTCTCTTCTCCCCCTCACGTCCTCACACCAACACGTCACATCAAACCAACTATTGAACAGCATCTGTCCTCATGTTGTTCTGTTGTTGTTTTGGATGGTTTTTCTTCTGTTAACTATTTTATCATCCTTGTCTTTGTTCTGTGTTTTCAGCCTCTTGTATGTTGTTATTGTTTGGGTCTGATGTCCAGTGGAATAGAAACATAATAACTGTTAGCTTAGCTTAGCATAAAGACTTTGAACTGACCTTTGACTTTCAGCTTCACCTGTTTCTCCATCAGGACTCTTCCCTCCCTTTTGTAGACACTGCAGGTGAAGGTTCCTCTGTCTCTGTCTGTTGGATGTTTCAGGGTCAGACTGAGGTCTCCAGTTCTCAGCAGGTCTTTCTTCATCTCTGTTCTGTTTCTGTAAAACTCGTCCTGTTCTTCAGGTCGGTCAGAGCCGTCCTGATACACATGGACCTTCCTGTTCTTCCAGTCCTTCCACTCCACTGTGACGTCTTCAGGCAGGTCAGCTGTGGTTATGAAGGGCAGCTGGACAGACTCCGCCTCTGAGTTCACCTTCACCTGTGGGACTGAGAGGACAACAGACACAACATGAGCTAGACAGACAGCAGCAGCAGCAGCACTGACACATTTTCTTTGACTGTATGAAGTGAAATATTTGTAGTGGAAACAGGTCTGACTGGTCCCAGTCTGGAATCTGTCCCATTGGTCCATTTAACAGAGACAGAGTCTGTGGTGTGTGAACAACCAACAGCACAACTCCCTGTTTCTTCACTAACTTAGTGTCATTGTCAAATGTCCAGATCAAACCTTTATTTACTGGCTCTGACTGAGGATTAGTGGCCCATGATGGGACTCCACTAACTGGGAGGACAAACTACACATTTCCATGTTTCTATGTCATTTTGGTTTGTTGACGTTTCCTTTGAGACACAAATGAACAAGGACACAGAAATGATGCTGTTTTGATTCACTGTTTTTATTTTATTTATTTAAATTTATTTCCAATATTTCTTGTCTCTCATTTACTTTCATTAATTTCATTGATCAGTTGATTTTGATTTTATCCCTTAGTTTATAAAGATTTGTGAACTTTTTTCTGTTTCATCAGCATCTTCACTGTTGGAGGTTTTTTGTGTTTGACATTCAGTGTAAAAGAAACAGTTAGCTTAGCATAAAAACTGAACTGACCTTTGACCCAGAGATCCACCTGTTTCTCTCTGAGGACTCTTCCCTCCCTGTTGTAGACTCTGCAGGTGAAGAATCCTCTGTCTATTGGATGTTTCAGGGTCAGACTGAGGTCTCCAGTTCTCAGCAGGTCTTTCTTCATCTCTGTTCTGTTTCTGTAAAACTCGTCCTGTTCTTCAGGTCGGTCAGAGCCGTCCTGATACACATGGACCTTCCTGTCATTATCATCCCTCCACTCCACTCTGACGTCTTCAGGCAGGTCAGCTGTGGTTATGAAGGGCAGCTGGACAGGCTCCGCCCCTGATTCCACCTCCACCTGTGGGACTGAGAGGACAACAGACACAACATGAGCTGGACAGACAGCAGCAGCAGCAGCACTGACACATTTTCTTTGACTGTATGAAGTGAAATATTTGTAGTGGAAACAGGTCTGACTGGTTCCAGTCTGAAATCTGTCCCATTGGTCCATTTAACAGAGACAGAGTCTGTGGTGTGTGAACAACCAACAGCACAACTCCCTGTTTCTTCACTAACTTAGTGTCATTGTCAAATGTCCAGATCAAACCTTTATTTACTGGCTCTGACTGAGGATTAGTGGCCCAAGATGGGACTCCACTAACTGGGAGGACAAACTGCACATTTCCATGTTTCTATGTCATTTTGGTTTGTTGACGTTTCCTTTGAGACACAAATGAACAAGGACACAGAAATGATGCTGTTTTGATTCACTGTTTTTATTTTATTTATTTAAATTTATTTCCAATATTTCTTGTCTCTCATTTACTTTCATTAATTTCATTGATCAGTTGATTTTGATTTTATCCCTTAGTTTATAAAGATTTGTGAACTTTTTTCTGTTTCATCAGCATCTTCACTGTTGGAGGTTTTTTGTGTTTGACATTCAGTGTAATAGAAACAGCTTAGCATAAAAACTGAACTGACCTTTGACCCAGAGCTTCACGTCTTTCTCCATCAGGACTCTTCCCTCCCTGTTGTAGACTCTGCAGGTGAAGGTGTCTGTGACTGTTGGATGTTTCAGGGTCAGACTGAAGTCTCCAATTTTCAGCAGGATTCTCTTCATCTCTGTTCTGTTTCTGTAAAACTCGTCCTGTTCTTCAGGTCGGTCAGAGCCGTCCTGATACACATGGACCTTCCTGTTGTTCCAGTCCGTCCACTTCACTGTGGAGACTTGAAGCAGGTTAACTAAAGCTCTGCAGGGCAGCTGGACAGACTCCGCCCCTGAGTCCACCTCCACCTGTGGGACTGAGAGGACAACAGACACAACATGAGCTGGACAGACAGCAGCAGCAGCAGCACTGACACATTTTCTTTGACTGTATGAAGTGAAATATTTGTAGTGGAAACAGGTCTGACTGGTTCCAGTCTGGAATCTGTCCCATTGGTGCATTTAACAGAGACAGAGTCTGTGGTGTGTGAACAACCAACAGCACAACTCCCTTAGTTTATAAAGATTTGTGAACTTTTTTCTGTTTCATCAGCATCTTCACTGTTGGAGGTTTTTTGTGTTTGACATTCAGTGTAATAGAAACAGTTAGCTTAGCATAAAAACTGAACTGACCTTTGACCCAGAGCATCACCCATTTCTCCATCAGGACTCTTCCCTCCCTGTTGTGGACACTGCAGGAGAAGGTTCCTCTGTCTGTTGGATGTTTCAGGGTCAGACTGAGGTCTCCAGTTCTCAGCAGGTCTTTCTTCATCTCTGTTCTGTTTCTGTAAAACTCGTCGTGTTCTTCAGGTCGGTCAGAGCCGTCCTGATACACATGGACCTTCCTGTAGTTCCAGTCCCTCCACTCCACTCTGACGTCTTCAGGCAGGTCAGCTGTGGTTATGAAGGGCAGCTGGACAGACTCCGCCCCTGATTCCACCTTCACCTGTGGGACTGAGAGGACAACAGACACAACATGAGCTGGACAGACAGCAGTAGCAGCAGCACTGACACATTTTCTTTGACTGTATGAAGTGAAATATTTGTAGTGGAAACAGGTCTGACTGGTTCCAGTCTGGAATCTGTCCCATTGGTCCATTTAACAGAGACAGAGTCTGTGGTGTGTGAACAACCAACAGCACAACTCCCTGTTTCTTCACTAACTTAGTGTCAAATGTCCAGATCAAACCTTTATTTACTGGCTCTGACTGAGGATTAGTGGCCCATGATGGGACTCCACTAACTGGGAGGACAAACTGCACATTTCCATGTTTCTATGTCTTTTTGGTTTGTTGATGTTTCCTTTGAGACACAAATGAACAAGGACACAGAAATGATGCTGTTTTGATTCACTGTTTTTATTTTATTTATTTTAATTTATTTCCAATGTTTCTTGTCTCTCATTTACTTTCATTAATTTCATTGATCAGTTGATTTTGATTTTATCCCTTAGTTTATAAAGATTTGTGAACTTTTTTCTGTTTCATCAGCATCTTCACTGTTGGAGGTTTTTTGTGTTTGACATTCAGTGTAATAGAAACAGTTAGCTTAGCATAAAAACTAAACTGACCTTTGACCCAGAGCTCCACCTGTTTCTCCATCAGGACTCTTCCCTCCCTGTAGACTCTGCAGGTGAAGGTTCCTCTGACTGTTGGATGTTTCAGGGTCAGACTGAGGTCTCCAGTTCTCAGCAGGTCTTTCTTCATCTCTGTTCTGTTTCTGTAAAAGTCGTCCTGTTCTTCAGGTCGGTCAGAGCCGTCCTGATACACATGGACCTTCCTGTTGTTCCAGTCCGTCCACTTCACTGTGGAGACTTGAAGCAGGTTAACTAAAGCTCTGCAGGGCAGCTGGACAGACTCCGCCCCTGATTCCACCTTCACCTGTGGGACTGAGAGGACAACAGACACAACATGAGCTGGACAGACAGCAGCAGCAGCAGCACTGACACATTTTCTTTGACTGTATGAAGTGAAATATTTATAGTGGAAACAGGTCTGACTGGTTCCAGTCTGAAATCTGTCCCATTGGTCCATTTAACAGAGACAGAGTCTGTGGTGTGTGAACAACCAACAGCACAACTCCCTGTTTCTTCACTAACTTAGTGTCATTGTCAAATGTCCAGATCAAACCTTTATTTACTGGCTCTGACTGAGGATTAGTGGCCCATGATGGGACTCCACTAACTGGGAGGACAAACTGCACATTTCCATGTTTCTATGTAATTTTGGTTTGTTGACGTTTCCTTTGAGACACAAATGAACAAGGACACAGAAATGATGCCACAGAGGCTCTTTTCCCTGCAGAGCCCCCTGAAGCTGCAGTGTGGAGGAGGAGGACTCTGCTCCCCAGACTGAAATCCACAGCAACTCTCTGCTTTAACCCACTGGGTTTGTTCATGGCTCTGACTTTGACTCTGTTTTTGCTTTTATTGGCTCTGAGTTTGAATCAGCTTTGAACTTAGTTCAGAGATTTGTTGTCTCTGCTTTTATTGATCCATTGATTTTGTTTTTATTCCTTATAAAGATTGTGAACTTTGTTCTGTTTCATCATCTTGTTCACTGTTTTTTGTGTCTGATGTCCAGTGAAATAAAAACTGTTAGTTTAGAATAAAGAATTGGAACTGACCTTTGACCCAGAGCTGCACTTCTTTCACCATCAGGACTCTTCCCTCCCTGTAGACTCTGCAGGTGAAGTTTCTTCTGTCTCTGACTGTTGGATGTTTCAGGGTCAGACTGAGGTCTCCAGTTCTCAGCAGGTCTTTCTTCATCTCTGTTCTGGTTCTGTAATACTCGTGCTGTTCTTCAGGTCGGTCAGAGCCGTCCTGATACACATGGACCTTCCTGTTGTCCTTGTCCTTCCACCCCACTGTGACGTCTCCAGGCAGGTCAGCTGTGGTTATGAAGGGCAGCTGGACAGACTCTGCCCCTGATTTCACCTCCACCTGTGGGACTGAGAGGACAACAGACACAACATGAGCTGGACAGACAGCAGCAGCAGCAGCACTGACACATTTTCTTTGACTGTATGAAGTGAAATATTTGTAGTGGAAACAGGTCTGACTGGTTCCAGTCTGAAATCTGTCCCATTGGTCCATTTAACAGAGACAGAGTCTGTGGTGTGTGAACAACCAACAGCACAACTCCCTGTTTCTTCACTAACTTAGTGTCATTGTCAAATGTCCAGATCAAACCTTTATTTACTGGCTCTAACTGAGGATTAGTGGCCCATGATGGGACTCCACTAACTGGGAGGACAAACTGCACATTTCCATGTTTCTATGTCATTTTGGTTTGTTGATGTTTCCTTTGAGACACAAATGAACAAGGACACAGAAATGGTGCTGTTTTGATTCACTGTTTTTATTTTATTTATTTAAATTTATTTCCAATATTTCTTGTCTCTCATTTACTTTCATTAATTTCATTGATCAGTTGATTTTGATTTTATCCCTTAGTTTATAAAGATTTGTGAACTTTTTTCTGTTTCATCAGCATCTTCACTGTTGGAGGTTTTTTGTGTTTGACATTCAGTGTAAAAGAAACAGTTAGCTTAGCATAAAAACTGAACTGACCTTTGACTTTGAGCTCCACCTGTTTCTCCATCAGGACTCTTCCCTCCCTGTTGTAGACTCTGCAGGTGAAGGTGTCTCTGACTGGATGTTTCAGGGTCAGACTGAAGTCTCCAATTTTCAGCAGGATTCTCTTCATCTCTGTTCTGTTTCTGTAAAACTCGTGCTGTTCTTCAGGTTGGTCAGAGCCGTCTTGATACACATGGACCTTCCTGTAGTGCTTGTCCGTCCACTTCACTGTGGAGACTTGAAGCAGGTTAACTAAAGCTCTGCAGGGCAGCTGGACAGACTCCGCCCCTGAGTCCACCTCCACCTGTGGCACTGAGAGGACAACAGACACAACATGAGCTGGACAGACAGCAGCAGGACTGACAGGAACAGCAGCTCCCTGTTCCATCCTTCTCCAACAGAAACCAATGGAAACTAGTTTGTGAATGAAGACATGTTTCATTGTTCCTGACATTTGGAGCAGTTCCCAAAGAACGAGTCGGGAACCAATCAGATGAATGAATCAGTAACAGGGTTCCTGAAGAACTGACTCAGGGACTGTGCAGTCCATGATGACAAAGGACTGAGACCAGACTCTGAGACTTTGTTAGTGAGATTATTGGGAAACTACAGTTACAGACAAAATCCAACAATTACACAGCTGGATAGAAAAGGTCAGAAACAACAAGAACATGTTTGTTGTCTGGTCCCATTGTACTGGAACTGGACTAATGACTGCAGTGTTACTAAAGTCCAGGTTTCAGTCCTGATTGAGGATCATCAGCAGCTACTTATTAGAGACTGATTCATTCTCTGTTTGGTCCTGAAATGAGCTGAGACACAGTCAAAGATCAACTACAGGAAACATGGTAACCAACAGCATTATGGGTAATGTAGTAGTGACATACCTGTCCTGAAGTAGTAACAATATATGAAAAGACCCACAGCAACAGCAAGAACCACAAGAACCACAGACACAGCAACAAGACCTTTAGCCCAGGGTGGAACTTCTGTGGAGAACAGAAACGTAAAGGACAACATGACCTCTGACCTCTGACCTGTATCTACAGCTCTGACCTCTGACCTGTACCTACAGCAGGTGTTGGTGCTGACCTTTGACCTGCAGCTCTACATCTGCCAGTCTTTGTTCGTTTCCAAACGCTGTGACGGTGCAGGTGTAGTTGCCGCTGTCAGAGAGGCGGGGTTTTCTCAGAGTGAGGCTCAGGTCTCCAGTGATCAGAGCGTCAGTTTTTATCGACGTTCGGTCTCTGTAACGCTGGTTTTGGTCTTTGAGGTCGTCACCTCGCTCACTGAGCTGGTGGATGGTTGAAGGTGTGAGGTCGTAGCGGCTCCACACCACTGTGGGGAACTGAGGTACAGAAGAGGTCTGACAGGGCAGCAGGACTGACTCCGCCCACTCATACACCTCTACACCAAAGGCATGCTGGGAAACTGTGAGGACACAGAGACAGAAACGTGCATCAGTGGTTCAAACTGGACTCAGATGTTGTTGCTGACTAACACTTGTGCAAACCAAATGACAAAGTTGGACTTTGGATCAGCAGAGTCAAACTAACAATGATCAGGGGCAGGAAGTGCTCAGATTGTTGGGACCTGGACTGGAAAGTCCCTGTTTGCCTTAAATGCAGCGGCTGCTCAGACCACAGGCCATTAGTTTGTTTCTGGGGAACAAATCATCAGAAGCAGTGGAGAGTGGAGACATCCATCAGTGGCAGAGTCTCCTCAGGTGTGTTTGGTACCTGCCTACCACAGGTATGTAGACACTGGACTGGACTTGCAGGCAGGTTTGTTACAGACTCTTTCCTTCCTCAGAAACTCAGACCGGTCTGATCTGGTTCCCTGGTTCACATTAGACACAAACACTGTGTGAAACTACCAGTTACCAAGTGAAGTTTCATGACATTTGGTCTCATGTTCAGTGTTTATTAAGAAGGAATTTCATTGATATTGTTTGTCTTTTTCCTTTAGAGCTTCAGCTTCACAGGTTGGTCCTGTTGGATTTCTTTGATCTACTGTGGGTCCAGATTTGTGCTGTTGGTTCTGTTTCCTGTTGGTCACTGATTTACTGTAGATTTGTTCTTTTTGATCCACTGGACCAGTTCAGAACCAACTAATTCCAGTCAGTGTGTTCACATCTCATCAGTCAATAAAGCAGATATAGTTCCTCCATGACCTGCAGTTTCTGTCAGTCTGTCATGGTTGAAGTCTTCTAGTCTGGATTTGAGAGGAGATGAGGTTTCTTCATTTTTAGGCCTGAATGATTTGAATATTGGTCAACATGAAAGTATTTGATATAACAAAGATATAACACAGATATTTGGTCCTTTTTCTTCTCAGTCCTTTGGCCTGTGAATCAGACCATCATGGTGGAGATTCTCAGTCATCCAGGTGAAGTTATCTACAGTATTTTAGGTTGAAACATTTCATTACTCATCCAAGTAGCTTCATCACTCTAAGGGAAAGCTGGTATGGAATCGCACATTTATCCTTCAGGTTGGTTTTACTCCACCCCTAGCCCAAATAGGCTCATTATATGAACTATGCAAATGGAGTGAGTCGTTAGACCCACACTCCTGAGTTGGTTTCACTTCACAGCTGGCCTGAATAGGATCGGCAAGTAAACAAAAGAACTGACTCATATGACCCCTCTGATTCACCAACTGGCTGCAGAGTGTGTCCTCCCTTGGAAATATTTGATTTGATCCTTAATTTCCTGGGAACAGAAGAAAGGGCAGCCTGGTAGATTGAAGATAGGTTATGTCTGAGTCCTCCACCCTTGTTAAGAGAGGGTTTTTCAACTTGGACCTAAATAGCTTCTCTGTCCAAAATATGAACATCACTGTTTTGAAAAGAGTGTCCTGTTTCCTTTCAATGGAGGTGCACAGCTGACTGTGGTCCTGAGGAGCTGCTCCTGCTGTGCTGGACCATCCTCCTTGTAAGTGGTTGTTTGGTTTCTCCAATGTAGAGTTCTGAGCTTTCTTCCTTACACTGGACAGCAAAGACCACATGGCTCCTCTTTTGTTTTTGTGTCCAGTCTTTATGGGGAACTAGACTCTGTCTCAGCGTGTTAGTGGGTTTGAAGTGGACTGGTATCTGATGTTTCCCAAAAATATGTTTAAAATCCTTTTAAACCTCTGTGTGGGTTCCCTCAGGGGTCCATCTCAGGGCCCCTTTAGTTAAATCTTTACATGTTTCCTTTAGGCCAGTTAATACGCAGCAATAATGTGTCCTACCATAACTATGCAGATGACACTCAGATTTACATTTCACTCACAGCAGGTGAATATGGACCAGTGGATTCACTGTGTCGCTGTATTGAACAGATCACTGTGTGGATGAAAAACAACTCTCTCCAAATAAACAGAGACAAGACTGAAATAATCATCTTTGGGCCTCAGAAACAAAGAGAAAGTGTCAGCAGTCACCTCGAGTCTCTTTCTCTAAAATCTAAATATCAGGTTAGAAATCTAGTGGTAATCGTGGACTCAGACTTCAACTTTAACAGCCACATTAAATCAATAACATCATCAGCATTTTACCATCTCAGAAACATCAGAATCAAAGGGATCAGGTCTAAACCAGACTTGGAGAGACTCATCCATGCTTTTATCTCCAGCAGGTTAGATTACTGTAACTGCTCACAGGGGTCTCAAAAAGAGCTGTAGGGCAGGTGCAGTACATTCAGAGCACTGCTGCATGTTTCCTGAGTAGAAACAGGAAGTACAACCAAATTACTCCTGTTCTCAGATCTCTGCACTGGCTTCCTGTCTCTCAGGGAATAGACTTTAAAACAGCACTGCTTGTGTATAAGTCTCTTCATGGCTCAGCACCACATTACATTTCTGACATATTGGTGCCATATGAACCATCTCGGACTCTGAGAACATCAGGGACAGGCCTTCTGCTCGTGCCCAGAGTCAGGACTAAACAGGGAGAAGCAGCGTTCCAGTTTTATGCAGCTAAAACCTGGAATAGTCTCCTGATGATGTTAGACAAGCCTCATCTCTGACAATGTTTAAGTCCAAGCTAAAAACTTCTTGTTATCTCAGTATATGACAGTTGAAATTGTTGTATCTGCACTGATTGTCCTTTTATTTCATTTGATGTTTCCATCTACTGCATTTATGTGAAGCCACCATCACGGTGCAGTTACAGCGAGGATGAAACAGCAAAGAGCTGAAGTGTTGATGAATCAGATCAGAGGGAGGAAGGTGGTCTTACCGTGCACCAGGATCCCAAACACCACCAACATCTTCATCTTCACTAAAGGCTCCAACAAACACAAAGTCCCCGTAAAGCTGCTTCTTCCTAAACTGAGTTCAGCTTCAAAAACAGCTTCAGGACGTGTTGACAGCAGCTGCCACTTCCTCAAAGTGTGAGGACACTTTCTCTTCCTCTTTCAGCTCCATGAAGCTTCTCAGGTGCTGCAACAGAGGAAAGCGCCTGCAGCAGCTGGTGCACTGAGATCCACACTGAGTTGGTATTGTTGTCCTACCAATCAGCTTTAAAAGAGTTTAATAAAGTTCTGATAAAGTTCCTTTTGGGTTTGGATCATGATGATGTTGCCTGTGCAGCTGCTCTGAAAACCGCATTCAAATTTTCTGTCTTGAGTTCATGAGGAAGTAACATGTCCAGGTGTTTCCAGGCTGCAGATGTTGAGGAGAAACTGTCTGTGATCATGTTCAAATAGCAGCATCCTCATTTTAAAAATGGGTCCAAATCTTAGATGTTCTATGTTGTTGATGCCAAATGGACCTGAAGATATTTCCATGTCAGAGCTGATCAGAGTCTCAGGATGTGAGTATTGGCTGTTGTTGTTAAAGCAAAATCAAATTGTCAGATTTCTGAATGGAGTTTGGTGAAGTTCTGTCTGTATAAGGAGGAGCAGGGTGCTGTGTCTGTGGTGAATCCTGGAACTTTTCCTCAGACTCACATGAAACTTTTCACACCAGGGAAATAAAGTTTTGTTTGTGTCGGCACTAAAGGCTCCACAGTATAAAGAGGTTTAAAGTGACTAAGTACATTTACTCTAGTACTGGTAGTACTTTTTATTCCACTTCCAGCACCACTGTATAAAGCTGTGGAGAGGACTCATACTGTAGTTTTACTGCATGTACTGAGACAGTACACAGAAATACCACAGTACTTCCAGACTTTGTACAGTGTTTGGACCTTTATTCAAACTGTTCAGAGTCACAGAGAAACAGGAAGACAGCTCAGAAGTGATGCTCAGTGGTGACCGCCATGACATCATCAAAGTCCTCAGCCAATCACTGCTCAGCCTGGACGGGTGCTGCTGTCACCATGGGGACAGGCAGGTCACTTCCTGTGAGATGAGACAATCATAAAATGTGGAGTCAGTTTGTAAACAACATTAAAAGAGACAAAAGCCTGAAAATTAATGTGCTGGACATAATCAGTGGGACATAACTGAGGCTGATGACTGAGATGCTGTGGATTGATTGATTGATTGATTGATTGATTGATTGATTGATTGATTGATTGATTGATTGATTGATTGATTCAGAGTGTTACCTGTGGGTCTGTGTCGATACAGAGACACCATGAGGACAGTGGAGATGACGTAGGGACAGAACACCACCAGGTAACGGACCACTGTGAACACCTGCTGGAGGGGGGCGGGGTCTGGGGGCGGGGGCTGGGGACGGGGCTGCTGATGAGGCTGTTGTTGGTTCAGGGGGCGGGGCTGTGGTTGTAGGTGTTCCTGCAGACAGAAGCCCACCTGGTCAGGTGAATATGTGGCTGAAATCAGAGTGTCAATCAAAGTGAAGCTGCTGACCTGTGACAGAGATCCAGCTGGGTGGAGACTCTCCATGGCCCCTGATGTTACACCTGTAGACGCCTTCATCGGCCTTGGAAACATGGAGGATGGTCACATGACCCGTAGGCCGATTGATGATGCTCTGACTGGTTGCTTCCTCTCTGGACTCACACCAGTAAACTCCACTGTCTGATGGGAAGGAAAGGCTGATGTTACAGGAAGAACCAGCTGATGTTCCCCAGAGTCTCCTTCAAAAACCTGGGAGCTGCTGGGACTCAGAGTCAGATGAGCTGTGGGAAACAATTCAAGGAGAAGAGAGGGGAGCTCAGTGCACTGATGAAGAGTTCTCAGGCAGTCTAGGCCTATAGCAACATAACTAACAGGAGGATGGTTCAGGGTCACCTGAACAGAGGATGATATATGTGAAACAGAAGAAAGAATCCTCCAAATCTCCTCCTGAGTGTTGTGTTTCAGTGCCATCAGCTGAAGCTCGTTGTGTTTGTCTTGTGACTTTGATGAAACTCTGATCCCATTTCTGACCAGTTAATGTAGAAAACCATTTCCAAAAGGCTCAGTGACTTTTTA
Source organism: Mastacembelus armatus (assembly GCF_900324485.2). Taxonomy (NCBI): domain Eukaryota; kingdom Metazoa; phylum Chordata; class Actinopteri; order Synbranchiformes; family Mastacembelidae; genus Mastacembelus; species Mastacembelus armatus. The sequence continues at coordinate 17,527,992 of NC_046650.1, read as the reverse complement.
TTGCTGTGAATCTGCAGCTCTAAGAGTCCCAACATGAAGATGTCCTTGTAGATGAAGACTCTCCTCCCACATATATGAGAGTCAGCAGTTCCTGGGGATTAATAGTTGTCTAATCATTGGCCACTGATGACAACATAGGAGCCCACTGTGCAATAAGACTGGAGCATATTTCCATATCTCAACATGTTTGTCAAATATAGGAATAAAAAGATGCATCGTGTTGTTCAGAGAAAATATGGCTGCAGTCACTGTTCATTCCTTGTTTCCTGTTCCTGTATTTACCCGTGACTGACAGAACTGGGTGTTTGTTTCTAATTTCCTGTTTCCTCATCAATGCAAACTGAACATCTCCTCCACACTGACTATGTTGGTGGTGCAGCAGCAGCAGGAACATGTGAAAGAATGAATAGTACATTATTACTGAGAGTGTATCACACAGCTGAGGGGTCATATTGATGAACTGATCATCACCTGAGGCTGCATATTTACAGCATGAACAACATGTTTCCTTGGTAAATGGGACCAGTGATTCTATAGAGTCAGCTTCAAACTGGGACAGGAAAAGTTCACTGACCTTGGTCTGTTGTGCAGCTCAGCAACGACATCAGGGCTGCAGAGACATGAGGGTGGTCAGTGTGAGGTTTAACAGAAAACAGAGTGAACACAGAGGGTTTGTGTGTGGTCTGAGGGTCTGAGGGTCTGAAGGTCTGAGGGTCTGAAGGTCTGAGGGTCTGAAGGTCTGAAGGTCTAAGGGTCTGAGGGTCTGAAGGTCTGAAGGTCTGAAGGTCTGAAGGTCTTGAGGTCTGAGGGTCTGAAGGTCTGAAGGTCTGAGGGTCTGAGGGTCTGAAGATCTGAAGGTCTGAAGGTCTGAAGGTCTTAAGGTGTGGTATGTTGTCACCTACAGGATGTTCTAAGAAAATTCTCTCTTAACAGCTTTATTTCTTCCTCCAGATCATCTTCATCAGTCTGACCCAGTGTTTCCTCAGGGACATCAGATAATCACAGTTTGTCTGGATCCTGCTGCTACTACTCTGTGTATTACTGCGTTTCACTGTATAAAGTACTACAGGAAGTACCTTCAGAACCTCAGATACTGATCCTTCAATCCATAAAGAACATCTGACGTCCAACGTTCATGTTTTATGGTCGTTAGTCGAACAATGAGACTGTTCTTTTGAACACTGTTCTACAACACTGTTCTAATGAGAACGTTGGAAAAACATGGTCAGAACATGTCAAAAGAACTTCCTTATGAACTGATGTTAAATGTTTGGGTCTCAGTGGATCAGAACCATCTGGAGTTCTGCTCAGACTGAGCGAACCTGTCGAGAGAGGGAGATTTACTTACAGATCAGACGGAGCAGAGACGTGGTCTCCATCTTCACACTCGCCGACGTGAGGTCTGATCTCAGATCAGTTCCTGGTGACAGGAAGTCAAAGCCTCGTCCTTCCTGTGTGGCTGCTCTGCTCATCTGTTTGTCCTCACACAAGAAGAAGGTTTCTCTGTTCAGCTGCAACAAATAAGAAGAAGAAGATGTGCAGGAAGCGTTGACCAGAGGCATTCTGGGATTGTTGTTCTGACCTGCAGTTATTCAGTGTAATGAAACACGTGAGTGTCGTTCTGAAACATTGGGTCACAGTCAGTCTTCAGGATTAGTGAGAAGCTGTAGATGACAGTGGTCTCTGGCTGACAGGAAGTGACAGCGTCTCTCTGCTTTAACCACTGAGCTATTGTGGTTAGAGGCCCGATGCTGTGTGGAGCTGATCACACTATCAGCTGTCAGGACTCACTGCTCTGCTTGTTACTCTCAGTAATGAAGAAGTAAGAAAACAAAGATCTTCAGTTTTCATGGTGCTATAAGCAACAGAACAGGTTGATGTGTGCCAGCTAAGTAAAATGCCCTGAGGTTTTCAGGTGATTACACATTAATGGCAACATATTTCCAAGAATCCATTTCTGCCCTTAGACTCTCTAGACTGTGTTTTGTAAGTTCAGTGGTGATGGAGTTTCTGAGTTAGGTTGATGGACTAAAATATGGTCCCTAACTTGAAAACTGCTTGTAGCCACTAGGTCATCACTTCCCCCAGAGTCTCAGATCCTTGTGCATCATTTTTCTTTTTCATGTGTTTTTCTGTTTGTCGCATTTGTGGATTTGCAGGTTTCTTAGTGCTTGTACTTCTGCAGGTGTTTTGTCCCTAAGGGGCCACCTTAGTAATGCAAATTAGAAAACCTTGAAAGTCATAACATGTGGTCTTTTAGAAAGAGCTTCAAGTTAAGTGTTTGCTGCTGTTCCACAGTCCAGTCCAGCAGGTGGCAGTAACGCTCCTCTAATCAATACAATGCAGAAGACATACCTGAGCAGGTGGGGTGCAGTAACAGTTGGGGTATTTAAAGGGAGGGTGTATTGTCACAGCTGAGGCAAACACTGTAGCTGATGGTCGCTACCTGAGTAAAACTTAGTTACCGTTCATTAAAAGGTCAAAGGTAAAGCTTTGCTCAGTGTTTGTCACGTGGGGAACTGGATCGTGAATCGTGATCTTGTAAAAAGTGTTAGTATCGCTGGTTGTTTATCGAAGACTTAGTAAAGTATTAACTTACTAACTAACCGCGACTTTCTGCTGAAAACAACATGGCCTCCTCCGCCTTTGGCTACATGGTCGTGTTTTGGATGGTGTTTGTGCAGGTGGGATGTCCAGGTGAGCTGATCTCATTGAATAACTCGGTGTATCATATGATTTCAACTTGTTTAATTAAACGTGGCTAAAGCTAAACCAGGCTAACGCTAGCTTACTTTGCTACCGTTAGCTAACAAGCGCTCGAGTTTTTGCGGAAGATGAATTTGACGCAAAAGAATCAGAAAACACAGGAGCTAAAATCTGTGTCTTGGGCAGCGGCTGGTTTGGTCCCTGAGAGGCCGGCAGGGGTCATGAGAGGCCGGCACCGACCCTGTCCGTCCTCAGGGTACATAGCTGAGTCAGTATGGTGCTAACTACCAGTTAGCAGTGCTAGGCTAACAGCCAGGTGTTGTTTAGACAGGTGAGATTATTCAGATGACACTTTTATAAAAACATATCAGTCACACTATAACTGTCACCTCTTCAAAGTCTGTCTTTAAATCACAGCTGGTGTTTCCTTGTTTGACTTGAAGAGACTGGAATAATAAATAGAAGCAGGTACAGCTGCTGTGTCTGTGATGATAGTTAGGCTGAATATGCAGCAGCAGGGATCAGACTTTACATTCATATATTAGGTGAACTCAGGTAAACTGGGACATGTGACAGATTCTGTCCAACATTCACACTCAAATCATATAAACTGTTTGACCACAGGTTCAACATCAAGTCTGGACTGGACACATGAAAACTGTCCTTAACTTTAAAACCTGAGTGGAGCAAATGATGCAGAACATTCACTGAGGTGTCTGTATGTCCTTAGACTGAGTCAGTCCAGTCCAGTTGGGTTTTCTTTTGTATATAATCAAATCACATTAAAATAATCTCAAATGTAGTATGTAGTTAAATTGTTATTGTTACAATATAGTAAAATTGTAATATGTAACATCAACAATCAAATGTTTTCATGTGTTTTTGTCAGGACCAACATTGTTTCAGCTGAATGTTTTTTGTTATATTTAAGAATATTTGGGGAAATTAAAGTGACATGGACACAACGTGATCAGAATATTTATTTCTGTTTGTTGACAGTGGGGCCTGAAAAGCCACAGCCACAAAACATCTGTCTCATGTTAATGTGAAGCTGCAGATAAACTGGAACGTTGTACCACGATAGGTAATGACTGTGTTCACATGAATCTGTTCCTCTGTTCTTCAGGTCAGAGAACCATCACAGCTGAACCTGGACAGAACGTCTCTCTTCCATGTCGAGCTCCCAGCAGCTCAGAGCACTTAGTTTTACTGTGGACCAGACCTGATCTGGGTCCAGACTATGTCTTTGTGTACCGGGATGGGATGTTTGATCCAGACAGCCAGCATCCATCTTTTAAGGAGCGGGTGGAGCTGAAGGACTCACAGATGAAGGATGGAGACGTGTCTGTGACTCTGAAGGATGTGATGTTTAATGACAGTGGGACATACAAGTGTCGTGTCGCCCAGAGTCAATCAAAAGGACCTGATCCCATCAGTATCGTCTACCTGAGAGTCTCAGCAGGTGAGTGTGTGTTTGTCTGATCAGCAGAGCTGAAGCTGCTTCCTGGTTGTTGATGTGAGACCAGATGTTTGTGTTTTCTCCAGATGTTGTTGATGAGACTTTGTAGAAAACAGCTGGATGAGTGATGTGGTCAAAGTGCAGGAGATAATGTCTGACAGGAGTTTGTTCTGTTCTTCAGTCATCACCTACCTGACACCTCACACCTGTTCTCTCCTGCAGGTCACAGAGAGGGTGGAGGAGACAAGGGTGGGGGAGACAAGGGTGGGGGAGACAAGGGTGGGGGAGACAAGGGTGGGGGAGACAAGGGTGGAGGAGACAAGGGTGGAGGAGACAAGGGTGGAGGAGACAAGGGTGGAGGAGACAAGGGTGGAGGAGACAAGGGTGGAGGAGACAAGGGTGGAGGAGACAATCATGGACATGTTGGACTGGCTGTGGGTCTACCAGTTTGTATTTTGCTTCTTGTTGCTGTTGCTGCTTTTATGTTCTATAGAAAACGATCCAGATGCTCAGAGAAGAACCTCCTGGATGATGAAATTTAACATATTGCTATTTTATGAAATGAAAGTTTATATATTTTTGCAAATAAAATAAATAAAAACTTTAATTAATAAATTGTGAATATATATATACTGGGTGGGCCATTTATATGGATACACCTTAATAAAATGGGAATGGTTGGTGATATTAACGTCCTGTTTGTGGCACATTAGTATATGTGAGGGGGCAAACTTTTCAAAATGGGTGGTGACCATGGTGGCCATTTGGAAGTCTGCCATCTTGGATCCAACTTTTGTTTTTTCAATAGGAAGAGGGTCATGTGACACATCAAACTTATTGGGAATTTCACAAGAAAAACAATGTTGTGCTTGGTTTTAACGTAACTTCCTATTGAAAAAACAAAAAGTTGGATCCATATAAATGGCCCACCCTGTACTTTTGTTACAACCTGTAAAAGCTGAGTGCTCTGATGAAAATCCTAATTTTCCATTTAACCCAGTATATGTTCTAATTAAATGACTGGTATTTGTAAGACACCAAACAGCTGGAAAATCTGTTAATTGAATCAGTTATAATGATTTTATTAGACATCGTACAGTCTTAAGAGGATATTTAACTTCTAACAAAGAGCATGAAGAAAACAACTTCCTCTTCTGAACCTAAACCCACATCCTCTCAGAGACACAATCCTCCTCCTCCTCAGCTGAAGAGCCACTTCCATCTCATTATTTTCCTGATTTCTATAAGAATTTGAACAAATCTTCAGCTCTTGTACCATCTCTTCTCTCTCTATCCCAAACTGCATTAATATATTTATATCTTCTTTGTTTGAAAGTGATGAAGCTCAGATAAAAACACAAAGATGCTAAATAACTAAAAATATAAACAACAGACATAAGAGGAAAGATGACCACAAAGAGACAAGTCCATTAAAAGACCACAATACATCTGTGACTGGTTTGGTGTCCATCCACTATTTATTGACTTTTCAGTTTGCACATAAAGATCCTGAGTTCAAATGTGTGAAGAACCAGCTCCAGATGCTGAGAACAGACATCACTTTTTAAAGTCTCTGAAGGAACAAAGACTCGACTGGTCTCTGCTCACAGCAGAGTCTGGAGCTGGTTTTTGGAAAAAGACGGGCCTCCCATTGTTGGTGAGGAAGAACCATGTGAGCCAGGTCAGCAGTGTGGCTCCCTGCTGTGTTTTTAGTAGTTTTGGACAACAATGGAGGTCTACAGCACAGACCCATAATCTGAACCGAACCAGGTTCTGGAATCACACATTATGCTGAGTTTTTGTTTTCTTCTGGGATCATTCATCATTTATCCCTCACATTTCAATCTGGACTCACAGAGTCACCAACAGCAACTTGTTTCACCATCAAAGTCCACTAGGACCAGAGGTCCAGTACCTGCTGATGTTTCCAACAGGGCCACCTTTAATTCAGTTCATTCTCCACAGTGACCAAAAACAGACATGTCTGAGGACTGAGGACCAAAGTGTCCAAAGGCCCAGTGAGAAACACATTTTAGACATGAAACTGAGTGAAACTGCTTTTTAATCGCTGCCACTGTCGCTGTCATCCTCCTCCTCCTCCTCCTCGTCTTTCTCCTCCTTTTTCTCTGGTTCCTCTACAAGTCCTGAGAAGAAGTCGTTGTCTCCGAGGGCTTTCTTGGTCAGAGACTTCATTCTGCCATCTTTCTTCTTCCTCTTGCGGTATTCTTTGACAGTCGTGCTGGGTAAACTGGAAATGTCCCAGAACTTGATCAGCTGGTCGTGGGCACAGCTGACCAGGAAGCGGGAGTCCCTGGACTTGGCGAGCTCTTCCACGGGTTCTCCGACATGCTGCCCGATGCAGCCGATGACTCTGTTAGGAAGGAGGTTGACGGCCCTGGTGGAGGACAGACAGAAGATGGTGAGAGACGCTGGCTGAGCAGCGACAGTGACGACCGTCTGAATGCAAAGTGTCATGATCGTAAACTGAGAAACTGATCAGTGAAACCAAACTGTCCTGTCCAGACGCTGCTTCAACAACTATCTTCAACTTTCTGTGGACTAAAACCAGCAAACATCAAATCCTCTCTAAAACTAAGACACATTTTTATCAAAGACCAAAACCTGGTTGGAGTGATGGACCCTGAAGATTAACACCTAAAACCAAAGGGGGACCCAGCTCACCGGATGTACCCGTCCATGGAGGCGATGCACATGATGTTGTCGGTGACGGGGAGAATGCAGTCCACCGACTCGGCCTTGACGGCAAATCGGTCACTGGTGGCTCCGAAGCCGTTCCAGTTGAAGATGTAGATGGTCCCCTCACTGGAGCCACAAACCACCTTCCTGCCCCGCTTCATCAGCGCCACCGAGGTCAGATCACCACTCTGGTACTCTGACAGCAGCTCGAAGCGTCGCCTCTTGATGTTGAAGACGCCCATGGTACCATCCCCACTGTATTAGAACACAGGAAGTCAAGCTTTTGCGGACGGTTCTACAGCATAGACTTCATCCCATAAAGACTCTGATGCCCCCAGAACACGTGAGTCAATAAAACCACAAAAATGGACTTTACCACAGGTCAGAGTCAAACCTTGGACTTTTTCCTGCTCTACATTTATCTGAGAACTTTAGTTCAGGATCAGATGGATCCAACAAAATACAGACTGATCATCAAACTTTATTGATCCCTGGGGGGAAATTCCCAAGATACCCAGCAGTATATAAAGTACTTCAAATTAGAAGTATATAAGGTAGTTAACGTCAGCTACCCAGCGGTATATAAAGTACTTCATATTAGAAGTATATAAGGTAGTTAACATCAGCTACCCAGTGGTATATAAAGTACTTCAAATTAGAAGTATATAAGGTAGTTAACGTCAGCTACGCAGCGGTATATAAAGTACTTCAAATTAGAAGTATATAAGGTAGTTAACGTCAGCTACCCAGCGGTATATAAAGTACTTCAAATTAGAAGTATATAAGGTAGTTAACATCAGCTACCCGGCGGTATATAAAGTACTTCAAATTAGAAGTATATAAGGTAGTTAACATTAGTAGATGCAGTAACTCTGGTTTAATCTTTTAAATGTATAAATATCTGGTTCTCAACAGTAACAACAGTCACAGGAAAGAGACTTTGGACTTTGTTGTCGTCACCTGGCAGTGAGTAGGATCCTCTTGGACTGGTCCACGGTGATGTCACTGATGTAGTCCTCGTGCTGTTTCAGGTCCATGATGGCCGTCCCCTTCCTCATGTCCCACACCTGCAGGAACCAACAGCAGCAAGAGACATTTTCAGCTTGGACTGAAAATACAAAAACTGAGGACCCAAAAACAAATTTAACCATCAATAGGAACCAGACTGTCAAAGACCATCTCAGACCATCATTTACAGACCAGGTTAGACCAATGACAACCATCAAAACACCAGCTTGGATCATTTAAAGACCAGCAGGGATTATCAGTAGTCCATGAGACAAGAAGACCATCAGCTCAGATCTTGAGAATACCAATCAGGGACCATTAGAATCAAGCACTGATCATCAAATCTACAGCCTGGACCACAATGGATCCGGTTAGACCTTATAAAGTCCCTCTTAGACCATCAAACACAGGTATCACATAGGGACACAACTTCCTGACCGGACCTTCAGGGTGCCTCCGTCGTCTCCGGTCGCCAGGATGTTTTCGTCCACCAGCAGCAGACTGTTGATGGGGGTCCCATGCGCCCCTCGGATCCTGGTGACCAGCTGTCCCCTCTCCACGTCCAGCAGGTGGATGGCCTTGTCCCGGGACACGCTGCAGAGCTTCAGCCCGTCCGCGGAGAAGCGCACCTGGCGGCAGGACTTCAGGTGGTGTCCGGACGACCACACCTCCTGGTTCTCACCCTCCGTGCACGAGTAGGAGAAGGCGTACAAGTCCCCGTCCACGTCCCCGCACACCAGGAGGTCCCGAGTCGGGTGGAGCGCCACCGTGTTGGCGATCGCCGCCAGTCGGATGTCCTCCGGGGTGTCCCGGATCTTCGGTCCGGACGGCTCCCCTCCATCTTCGTCCTCGTCCTCATCGGGATCCGTATCCTGAGTTTCCAGGTCTGGATCTCCTGATTTGTGGAGCTCTGGAGGATCTGGTCCAGTGGAAACGGATTCAACGTGTTCTAAGGGCGCCGCCATGGTGTTTTTCTTTCCTCTTCTTCGGCGCTCAATCAAAGCGGCTCGTACCGCCCCCTGCTGCACGGCGGGTGTAATACAAAAATTATTATTATTGTAGAAGAAAAGTTAAAAACTGATGTTAAATAATAATAATAATAATAATAATAATAATGAATAAAATACTAACACACTTTAAATGTATAAACAACAGTAGAAAAATACTAAATTAAAACGCTGCATTTAAAGTTTTATTGAAGCTACAGCTCAGAAATAAAAAGATAAACATACGGGTCATTTTAACATCGACTCATAAGCAGCAACAGAAATAGATACAAAACAAACACAAACTGACTCTTTTACATGTTTTTGTCCAGAAAGTCGCTAAGATTTAAAATAAATGTGCACATTTTTACTACGTTCAGATTGTGTTAATGTGTGTATTTGTATTTTATTTGTATGTTTTTAAGAGTAAAAACAACAATAAATGACGTAACACGTAATGCACGGTCGTTCAGCCAATCCAGAGTTGATTCTGAAATGACGTAGTGACGCTAAAGATGGCGTCAGATTCAAACGGCTCCTGCTCTAATGTCTCGGTGAGTGTTAGAAGTTGATCTGAGGCTTGTTTCCGTGTTTCAGCAGGTCGTGTAGATCATCTCGTGTTGGTTAAAGTTGTTCTGGAGCAAACTCAGATGTTACAGCTTCCTGTTAATAGGCCAAAGGGTCTTTGTTCGGGTTGTGTCGTATGCGAACGTATTTCATTCACCAATTTAGGGATTTTGAAGATGTTTGTCCTATAGGAATAACTGAAACACTATAGAACAGGATTATATAAGTTTATCACAATCTTTATTACTCTCTGGTTAATTCGGCATATAGCAGATGTGTTAAACTACTTATATATGCAATAAAACTTCAGCTGGAAGTCTTCGACACTTGTTAAACGCCGGCCATCTTTCTGCTCTGTTTAAAGGAGACCGTGGATTATTAATCAACACTGTGTGGAAATAATTGCTCTTTGCCTTGGTTAACCGGTGCCGAATTAAAACGTCGACCCAGTAGTTTAGTAAAAACTCTTACCTGTTGTTGTTAGAAGCAACTATCCTGATTTTATTACGGTGAATATATTCTTAGCGGATTTGTAAATGGAGATCGTTTTGTCTTGAGTGCGTCTGCTGCCAAAGTAACAGCAGCAGCCAAGCAACCACCTCCCCTGGCACCAGAACAACCTCCAGGGTCTCTGCTGTTTGCTGCTTTGTCAGAAAAGCCACATATGATGAAAATAATCAGGCAGCCTCAGTGAAACACTGTGTCCGACACCGCAGCTCATTTTAAAACTGTAACATTAGGGTCAGTCTGTGTAGGTAGATACCAGCTACTGATGTATGTAATAATGTACATTTGAAATCCGTCGCTAGGGTTATCATTAACCTGAGCTCTGCAGCAGCGACATGCAGACGGACCCAGCGGACTGGAGGGGACAGTGTGACCGGGCAGGGCGAGGTGAAGGGCGGGGTGTCCAACCGAGAGCCCCGGTCACTTCTATCTGGAGCTCCGAAGAGAGAGCGAGGTGGGTGGTGTGTTTTCTGACCGTGGACATATACACCTGTTTAATAAGAGCAACATGTAGACACCCTGTCATCTTAAAATGTTCTGCCATAAATAACATTCTGCTTGTTTTACGTCTTTGTCCTGTTTGAGTTTTGTCTCTCTGAGTCTGAGTGTTGATGTCTCATGTCTCTTCAGATTGAAGGAGATCATCTGCACCATGCAAAAGAAAGAGAAGCAGGGAGGAGACGCAGTAAGAAGAGCAGAAAGGGAAGAGGAGGAGGAGGAGAAAGGGAGAGACAGAAGCAGAGGAGATGGAGGGAGGAGGACAGACAGAGAGAGGGAGGGGAGAGGGAGGAGGGCGGCGTCAGAAGGAGGTGGACGGAGCAAACACTCAGAGAGTCTGAGATGGAGAATCAACCACCTGGAGAAAGAAAAACTGGAGCTGACGTCCAGCCACAACCAGGAGGTGAGAATGATCGAGGTACAGGAAGGAGACCAAGGTTGTTATGTTTCCTTTAGTGCTTCCCCCAGTGATCAATAAAATCATCTGCACAATCAGCCCCTCTAGTTTCTGATGGACAATAATATTAACACACCCTAAACCTGTGCACTGTACCAGACCATATACCTTAAAATGCTGTAGAATCAGTGTGTCTTTGGTTTATTACAGTAGGTGAGTGTGTGTTTGATGGTGTGTGTTCAGCTGTGCAGGCTGCAGGCCGAGCTGACCCGGCTGAGGTCCTCAGTGGAGCGAGGTGAAGCTCAGAGGGTGGAGCTCCAGTATCAGCTGACTGTGAGCCAGAGAGACGCCACCGAGCTCAGCAGAGACAAACACACACTGACAGGTACACAAATCAAACGCACCCTCCTGGAATCATAGGTTTAAACATTATCATAAAAACTGCAAGTGTGTGTTTGTGTGTGTGTGTGTGTCAGAGCGAGGGGCTCAGCTCCAGCAGACAGTGCAGGAGCTGCAGAAAGCTCTGGACATCACCCGGCAGGCCAGGGAGGAGGACCAGCATGCTTTGCAGCAGGAGGTTCAGGAGCGTGACAAGCTGATTCAGGGCTTTAGCACCGAGAACCAGCGTCTGCACCGATTACTGCAGGTCTGACACACACACACACACACTATTGTTGTTTTCAATCATTTCAAGCCCTGAAGCTGTTTCTTTATCAGGATCATGAGGCGGCGCTGGAGGAGTCTGAGAGGAGGATAACAGAGGTGCAGAGGGAGAAAGAGAAGGAGGCCGAGCAGAACAGACGACAAGCCGACGAACTGAAATACCTGAGGGAGAGAGAGGAGAGGAGCAGGAGAGAGAAGGAGGTGAGGACAGAGGAGGAGGAGAGAGGAGACGGAGGTGAGGAAATGGCTGATTTGTTTGTTTTCTCCTCAGCTGTCAGATCAGAGGGTGAAGTCTCTGGAGTCAAACATCGAGGCGGAGCGAGCAGCTCACCTGGAGTCCAAGTTCAACTCTGAGCTCATGCAGGTAACACATACACACACACACACACACACACACACACACACACACAAACACAACATGAGGCGTTTACAGTTACCTGTAAAATGTAAAACTGCCAAAAATACAGAAAATGACTGTTGTCTTGTTTTGTGGACACAGTTTTGATGAACGGATACAAAGTGCACTTCCTGTGAGTGCTTCAGAATAAAAGCCACACTAAGTGTCGCCAGTTAAAGGCTTTTAATGTGAAGCAGCACCAGTAGGAAATGTTGTAAGAATCACCAGTAACATCATCCAGCTGGACAGAAAATGACAAACTGGAATTCTAGATTACATCACTTCCTGAACTGTAATAACATTTCTTTTTTATTAATTATGAAATTAATTAAACAAATGACAGAAACCTTTTCAGGGCATGTTTTTAGATAAAGAATCTGTATAAGCTGTATGGACTAACTGTCTGCGTGATCATGTGACCTGTCAGCTGCGGGTGCGGGACCTGGAGGCAGCGGTGGCGGTGGAGCGGTCCAGCCAGGAGGAGGCGCAGAGCAGCCTGGAGCTGCTGAGAACCAAGTTCAGAGAGGTGGAGAGAGCTTACAGCCTGGAGAGAGAGAGGAGTGACGGCACTGAGCGCGCTCTGGAGAGGTGAGGTCACATGACTTCAACTCACCGACAGAAACTAAAACTTCAATTTTTATATTTTGGCGTGTGTGTGTGTGTGTGTGTGTGTGTGCGTGCGTGCGTGCGTGCGTGTGCAGTTTGCAGACAGAGTATGAGCAGTATAAATCAGAGCAGACTGTTGCCTTGGAAACGGAGAGGAAGTCGACCTCTGACCTTTCAGAAAAGTTGGAGGAAGAAAAAAGACGGCACTCCAACACACACTCGCTGCTGGAGCAGGTAACACACACACACACACACACACACACACACAATGGGAATACTGGGAATATGTTGGTGTGAGTTGAGTGACTGAGGCTTTAATGTGTGTCGAGGCGGCTCAGAGGCAGCGGGAAACAGAAGACGCCTTCATGAAGTGTGTGAAACAGATCAGGGAAACACTGGAGCTGCACAGAAACTCAGGTAAACACAACACACACCTGCTGCAGACGACCAGCAACGGCAGGAGAAACATTCTACATGAGTGTGTGTGTCCACAGACCGCAGTCCTGCAGCAGAGGATGCTGGGAGCCTGAGTCCTTCAGCTGAAGTCCTGCAGCTGCTGAAGACGACACTGGAAACGTGCCAGCACAGACAGGAAGAGACTGAGAAGCAGGTTCTCACACGTCATGTGTTTCTGTCTGTTCCTGAGAACCGATTGTCTCGTCAAAGCAGAGTCGGGTTAAATTCAGACTTTTTAGATGTTTTTAAAAAATGAAGACTGAAGTTTAAAGTCTGACTCTCTGCCCTTCACTCTTCTTTTCTTGAGGAATTTTAACCTGTGATTCATTACTGTTTGTTTTCAGAACCCACTGGTTCTCTGTAGAACAACATGTATCATACTGACCTTTGATCCTGTTTTACATTACAGGTCATGTTGGCTTTGTTCTCTCCACCTCCACTGTAGAGATTTTACTGTGCTGTCTTTTCCTCGACAGGTCCAGGACCTGCTGTCTGGGTCCGAGAGGCTGCAGGAGGAGAACCAGGCCCTCCGACAGCTGACCTCAGAACAGAACAGACACATGCAGGTAAACACTCAACAGACTGAAGTGGGAAACAGTCAGTTGTAGGACGACTGTTCACTGCGTCCCCTTTCTGCAGGAGTCTCAGCAGGTGTCGGTCAAACTGGAGGGGGAGCTGACTCACCTTCGCCAGGAGAACCGTGATTGGTCGACACAGAGCCATGATCTGCGGACCGAGCTGCAGAAAGAGAGGCAGGAGAGGACGAGAGAAAAGGTGGACAGGGAGAGAGAGAAGATGAGAGAGAGGGAGGACAGGGAGGCAGAGGTGCAGAGGATAACTGACCAGAACCAGAAAGAGTCTCAGGTGGTTTTTCCACTTCCTGTTTGTTTCTTTGGGTCCACTGAGGAACATCACGCAGCCACAAAGCACAGACACACATCACATCAGATTACAACCAGTCAGTATAAACAGATTCTTATTCTACTGTTAGAAACTGCTGTTTGTCTTTGGGCCTTTAACTGATGTTTACACAGATGTGTGATAAAATAAGTCTGTGCTGTGATGACACTGATGTTCCCTGTGGGCTCCTCCTGTTGGACCGCCTGTCTGTCTGTCTGTGTGTGTGTCTGTCTGTCTGTGTGTGTCTGTCTGTCTGTCTGTGTGTGTGTGTGTGTGTGTGTGTGTGTGTGTGTGTGTTGGTCTTCCACTAATTTCATTTCACTGGAAACATTTAATTACACTCTTGATGATGCTGAGCAAATCCTATAACACAGCAACACACTGGGCCTGTGTGTGTGTGCGTGTGTGTGTGTGTGTGTATGTTAGGTCCGTCTGTCCTTCCTCTACCGTCTGTACCAGCGCCTGCTCGCCGGCTGCGTCCTCCTCGATCAGCCCCAGAGCATCCTGGGTACTTTCACCTGGGAGGAGCTGTGTGATGTCATGAGCGAGCAGGTTGACCAGCTGACCTCTGACCTCCAGAAGGCCAATGACAAGGTGAACATGTTTGTTTGTTTTAACTAATATCTTGTTTTCATCAACTCATCAACAGTTTAAAGCCCCAAATATTAATTTTCTTGTCATGTGACTCGGTTTAAACAAAACGATGTGAACGCTTCCTGTGTGTCGGCCTCCCCCTGCACCTGCAGGTCGCACAGCTGCAGAGTGTGTGTCAGAGGAAGAGTGTGTGTGTGCGCGAGCTGCAGCGCAGTCAGGAGTGTGTGTTGTCGCGACTGGAGAAGAGCGTGAGGAGGAGGGAGGAGGCCTGGAGCCGCCAGCACACACACACCGTGACGCAGCTGCACAACGAGCTGCAGGTAACACACACACACACACACACTGACACATCTTCCCTCAGGTGTTTCTCTGTTCTCCATAAAGCTGATCTGCCGTCAGTCGTCTCTCCCTGCAGCCACAGAGACGCTCACAGCTGAGTCAGCAGAACGAGCAGTGGAGCTTTGTTCAGAAAAAGTTTTTGGTCGACTGTCCCTTTAGTCAACTTCTCCATCCCGTGATGAGATGACAGATCCTCAAATCATCACTTCACTTCCAACTTTGTTGTCCCCAGGAGGAGAAACCGACTTCACAGCAGACGTTTACTAAAGTGCAGACGTCACCCAGGAGACTCCTGTGTCTTCATGTTGTTTAGATGGTTTTATTTGAAAGGGGCTGTGGACAGGATTTAACATCAGTTGGACTATTTGATGTTTTTGTGTCAGGTCATATAACAGGTCACAACACAAAGAGAAAACTAAACTCTGTATGTTAGACAAACCAAAATCCAGCACAGTTACAGACAAAACCAACAAAATTCAAAACTGGTCACTGTGTTTTTGTAAAGTGAAATAGATAATGACACATTAGAGAAGAAACACCCTGTGCACCACACGTCTTCACTTATTGCCTCCTCTCTCTCTCTCAGGTGTGTCGTTCTCAGTGCGACTCTCTCCGGGATAACGTCTCCTCTCTGGAGCTCCACTGCTCCTCGCTGACCTCTGACCTCTCCCGGGTCCAGGGCCTTCTCTCCCGAAGCCGTCAGGAGTCGGCGTCCTTCTTCTTAGCCTGCGTCCTGCTGGCCGGGGCGCTGAAACATACTCACTGTCGTCTGCAAACGCTGTGTGAGCAGAAAACTCTCCTGTCCAGGCAGCTGGCGGAGAGGGAGGTGCTGCAGCAGGAGGTGAGGAGGTTGGCCGACGCACTGGGAGGTGACGGAGATCAAGAGGAGGAAGGAAGGAGGAGGAGGAGGGCAGTGAGGAGGTGGAGGAGGAGTGTGTGTGTGGTGTTGGCGGCAAGGAGGTGGTGGGTTCTGGGTAAAAAGACGACCGTGCTGTTTCGGCTGGAGAGAGGAGGTGGTCGTCCTGCACTGTGTGTCTGTGGAGAGTCGGCTACGGCAACACAGAAGGGACAAGACGTACTGAGTAGAGATGGTCAGTTCTTCTTCAGTGGATCAGAAAGCACTAGTTTTTATTCTCTGGTTTAATTGTCTGTCAGGAATGAAAGGAGAGTCATGTTCTAAGGTTTCATCTTCGGTCATTATTTCAGAGATATTGGCTGATTACAAGACAAATCATTTATATTATTATTATAATATTATTATTATAATTATTATTATTATTAATATTATTAACTGATGTTAGTGACGTCTTGGCTCATGGAGTGACTTTTTACTTTATGGTGGTGATGAAGGTCGTGAAAGGATGTGTGCTCGTTGGCTTCGCTCAAAAGGTTTCTCCTCCACTGTTCTGTCCTCCATGGTCGACCTGCAGGGGGCGCTGACACGCACTGGTAAGCAAGTCAATAATACATAATACTGGTGTTATTTGAGCTCCTGGACCTTGTGTCCAGGGGGGGTCTTCTTGTTGTTTGTTCCTTCTTATGTGAGGGCAAGTAAGAGTTTGAGATGCAGCCCCTGCCTTGTTTTAGGCTCCTCCCCTCCAGATGTGATGTCAGCAGCTCGCTCTGGCTTGTCCCGCCTCCTGGATAAACTTCTTGACCAGTCAGATGCAGCGTCCTGTAGGGTGGACGGGGACACGCTGAGCGCCCGACTGAGACTGGGCTTGAACAGAATGAAGCCTCCACAACCCAACATGAAGGTCAATACAGACACTAATGAATACTGTGTCTGCTGCTGCAGCTTTAAATGTTAAAGCAGGAGACAACAATAAGGACTTAAATATATTAATGGATGTTTTTGTTATGGGTCACAAATTGTCCCCATGTTATAAATGAATGAAATTTTCTTCTTCAGTCCTTTGTTGTTGTTCTGCTGATCATTAATAATAAATTCACTGTTTGATGTTCGACTGATGCTGTTTTAATTACATCACCTCTACTTCTGTGATGTCCTGATGACACCAACAGGCTGTTTATCACTACAATCCACATCCTAATATTTATAATGGCAGGTGATGCTATAATAATAAAGTACTACAGTTGTACTGAAACACACTTAGCTCGATGTATTTTAGACGACCGCTGTTTTTCCCTCTGTGACTTCTTCACGTTTCCTCCCATCAGACCTTGGTCGTCACCCTCCAGCAGCACTTCCTGCTCTTCAGCCAACGACTGCACTCGACCGAGGTGGAGAGGCGGAGCCTGAGGCTGGAGGTGGCCAATCTGAAGAGAGGACTGAGGCAGGAGAGAGAGGACACCTGCAAAATGGTGGGACTCAAAAACACACACCTGGGCACTGGTCTTTAAATGCAGCTTAAAGTTGTTTTTGTCTGTAGGTTTTATTTTGTGTGTGTTTGTGTGTGTGTGTGTGCAGGTCCCAGCCGAGCATTTCAACAGTGTGTGTTTGGAGCTGCGTCAGGCTCTGAACCGGGAACAGGAGGCCCAGATGCTGATCCTGGAACAGACCAACCAGCTGCACGAGCTGCAGCAGCAAGTCAACGCGCACACCTCCGAGCAGACCAACACGCAATACACACTGAGCCAGACCACACAGGTACACACACACACACACACATATACAATTAAAACAGCTGGAACTTTGGGTTCTGTTTATGAACATCTGGTGCGCTGAAAGGCATTCTGGGAAACATGGCATTACCAGTGTGGTGAATTAACCCCAACATGACCGACTCCAGGTCCTGTCGGAGGCTCGGCAGGAAGTTAGCCGGAAGGAGCGCTCGCTGAGGATTCTGGGTAAACACCTGTCTGGGGTTCAGAAGGAGAGGACACAGCTGGAGGAGCGACTGCAGCGAGTGGAGAATGAGCTCAGGGAGGCCAGCAGGTACATGAACACCTGTTAGTGCTACAAACTACCCATAATGCAACACTCTGTGCTCTCCCCATTCAAATCAATATCTGATGTGATCAATATGTAGTTGTCTATAAATAAAGTTTCTTTTATTGATGTTTGTGTCGTAGACGTCAGGAGTGTCTGATCGGCTTCATGAAGGCTGCAGAGACGAGCTACACTCAGGTGAACACTCACAAACACACCTGAGTTTGTGTTTACATTAAAACGTGTTTACACCTGTGGTAACACAACACGTCGTGATCCGCAGGTCAGGGAACGTCTCATCCAATCACGACGTTCGTTGTCAACACAGCCCCAGCCCCTGCCGTTACCCGGGCAACACCTGGAGCTCAGTGCAGCAGAGAGCATCATGGGAACTCCAGAGTTAGCAGCATGCCAGGTGTGCCTTATTTCTTTTCCAGTTCAGGTGTTTTTTCTGTCATCGTCTTCTTCACCTTCTTTCCTCCTCCTCTCCCTCTGCAGACGCTTCTCTCCGTCGTCTCTCAGCTCTTTCACACCTGCAGCTCCAGGATCGACTGGTTGGAGCAGGAAGTCTCCGCCCACCGCAGTCATGTGACCGCTCTACGTGGCGAACTGCAGGACGTCTGTCTCCGTGACAACCTGGACGTTGTACCAGTATGATGCTTAACGTTTTTCTCTGTTTCATCTTGCACAGAATATTCCAGAGGAATTTATGTGTTTCTTTTCTGTGGATCAATACTGAAAGGAAAATTAATCGTAAAATCTTCTGATCATCAAATCCTCAGTAAAACCTGACTGACTGTGTTCAACAGGAGAACTGTGACTGGTTTTTCTCACCATATTATCGACAGTAGTCGTAGATCGATGGGAAAAAGGAAAAACCTGAGAGAAAATGAATAAATACATGAAGAAAATCCACTTTTTTCTGTTTCAGGTGGCCGAGGGTCCAAAAACCTTCCTGCTGGATCAGGTGGAAACTGGTAAACCTGCTGATTTGTCGTCAGACCCTCCAGTCGGTTTAAACACAGCCCCCTTTCCTTCTTCTCCCCTCTGCAAACCCTCCAGGGACAAAACGAAGGAGAGGAAACCCACAAAGAAGAACAGAGGACAAGGGAAGTGTGGGGGGAGGAGACAGACTTGAGGAGTGTTTCTGGTTTTCCAGTTAAAATGCAGGAGAGAATATTTGGGCGTTTTTCTGCAGAAGAAGAAATTTTTAACGATGTGGAGGTGATGGAGTTTTTAGGATCTAAATATGTGTCAGCAGTTATTTATTTCTACATGTAGAACTCAGACTGGTTGTTGTTAGTGTGTTTTACCTTTCAGCACACACACACACACACACACACCGGCGGCTGGTGACAGACGCCTGAAGCCCAGATGGTCGTCTGTTACGACAAAGACAGATCAGCAGCTGTTTGTCGTCTGAGCTCAGATCAGCTTCACTTAAAGAAAAACAACAAATCTGTTCTTCTGTCAGACTCAGTTCAGTTATTCATATTTCCAACTCTTCAGCTTTTGGCCTCAGGTTTCATTTGGTCCTTTAATTGAGGGCAAACGCTACGTCACCATGGACTGATCCAGGTCATGTGGCAGGAGGTTCAGCTGCTGAAACAAATAAGCTGCTGGTTTTATTTTTAATTTTAGATTTTAAACTAATTCAACGACCCTAATAGTTTATTATAGACCCTGTAATGTGAAGTTGGTGCTTAGTTTAACCAAAACAAACCAAGGAGATTTTTAGTACTGTACCATGTGGATGGAGGACTGAGTGCTGTATCAGCCACATTCGTTCTAAGCAGGTGTCCCTAATAAACCGGACTAAGCGAAGATGCTGAAGATGTAGAAACGTGGACGAACAGAGAGAAAAGTTTGGAGCAGCAGCAGAAAAGCAGGACGCAGATTTCCCTGGGAGGATTTCTGTCCTCAGGCTGCGTCTTTACGAAGGGATGTGAGCGGCTGTCACACTGGGCTGTGCTGACTCAGCCCAACACAAGCTCCTGTTTTGTCTCCCTCTCTGGGGAGTCACTCCGTCTCCCTCCGTCCTCACACGCCTCCTCTGCTTCACTGCATCCTCTTCGTTTTCACCACAAACTGCATCGCTCCAAAATCACATTTTCCCTAAAAGTCCCTTTGTGCTGCTCCATCCTTGGACTTCAGTACCTGTCAGAGCCAGACCTTGTACTTTTTACTGGAGTATATCTGGATGCTGACACTTTTACTGCAGTAACATTTTGAATACAGGAACTCTGTGGTATTTCTGCAGTAAAGGATCACAGTTGTTTCTTTGACCAGGACAGATTTTTAAAAGCTGTACCGTGGATCAAAACGTTGTCGTGTTTTGGCAGCAGCTGCTGGAGGAATTAACTCTTTTCTTCTTCTGTTGACTCTTCTGTCATTTGTTTTCAATGGGGGGCTAGCTTAGCTTAGCATCAGGGCCCGGACAGCTGACTGGTGTGTCCTGACACTCACAGCAGGTTCATTCAGCAGCGCTGTGGTCAGAGCTTGTCCTGCTCTCACACGACAGATTAACTTAATTCCTCCTCCTCGTCCCGCTGGCTGTGACAGATCTGAAGTGAAACATGATAATCCCATAATAATCCCAACACAAAGAGAAGCTGCAGCGACACAACAGCACCGCAGACTCTTCCTGCTCCGCCGCTGCATTAAACAGTGACCAGCTAAAGTCTTCACGGAGGGAAAACAGTCCAAACGGACCATGATGACAGATCCACGTACCCACATCACACTGAAACATACAGATGTGCATTAAAAAGGCTCCTGAATAATAATAATAACACATTTCTTCTGTTTTCTGATATTGTTTTGTTTGGACAAATATTCTTTATGTGAATATGTTTATTATTAAACTAGTCCCAAACAGGTGCTGTCCTCAGGATCCTGTAAGCTCCAACAAACTGAAGGCCTGGAGGCTGAAACAGCAAAGCTGATCAATAATCAATATGTGTGTGTGTATTAATCACTCATGTATAAACTTAGTTGCCTTAAAGGGACTTGCGTTAACTTATTGCTTTAACTTTGACAGGCCTGGTATTTACAGCAGTGACACTTCCTGCAGCACAAATTATTTTCATGCTGTCAACATGTCCAACAGTATTTTACAGTTTCATGAGTTTTGTCCTGAATGAGTTAAGACTAAAATCCATAATTACGTCTGGTGTCATGTGGTACAACAGCCTGAACCGTGGGATGTTCAGGGTAAAACCTGCAGCTGTAAAGTCAATTTCAACCATCGGACAAATGTTTTTGTGGAAGTTGACTTTGACACCACAAAAGGAAGCAACTTAATCCCATGTTATCCTTCCAAACATGAGCAGAGCCTATAATGTGAGGACTTTAATCCTGAGTCTAACAGGATTAGAAGTTTAACGGAGGCGTCTGTCATTGAGCTGAGGACACGATGAAACTTGTGTTTTCTTGTCATCACCACACGGACGGTGATGAAAAACCTGTTTTTCCAAGTTTTCCGTTCATTAAAAAGGAATAAAACCCCAAACTGGAGCCTCAAACGAAAACAGAAGTACAAAAAGAATGAATTAAGACCTGTCAGTGTCCTGTTTTTGTTCCGGATCTCCCTTATGAATATTCACCGTGGCTTTACTTCAAAAACCTCATGTTTCATCTCAGCCAGTCCTTGTTCCTGCTGCGTCCTAGTTGTACCTGCGACGACACACACGTTAAACACACACGGTAAACACACACTTTTCCCAACAGCGACGGCATCAGAGCCAAGTTGGAGCAGCTACAGAGAGAAACCCTCCACACTGGGTCGTGTAATGACACAGATATGAAGGGGGAGGGCGGGAGCTCCTGCACTCAGAGGGGTGGGATAAGGGACTGGGAAGAGGGGAGGATGTGGGGGAGTGGAAGGAGAGGACACACACTAAAGGGCCTAAAAGCGTCCTGATTAACACATATACTGAGCACACACACAGACTGTCATGTAAAATTCACCTGCAGACGCCAACGTTTGTGGTGACAAATGACAGAAGAGTCTCCGAGGGGGAACCACTTATTCCAGCTGAACTGGGAATGTGGCAGAGCTTGTTTTTAAAGGGCTAAATTGGTGTTTTTCATGTTTTAACCGAAACATGTGACTAACAGCCTCAGTCCTGCTGTTTCCATCAGATCTGCTGTGTGTGTGTCTGTTGTGTGTCAGGGACATGGACCAGGCTCCGGTGTGAACCCCCTGAGCTCCTAAACTGCCACCATGCACAGACCGAACGTCCATGTTGATGTTTCCCACACTGAATGATGGCGACAGGCGACGTGTGCAGAGGAGGGAGACGTTAAAATGACCACATGGATGCTGATCTGACACTCACACATTAGATAGGAATCGGATCTAGGACCACATATGCAGGTGGACCAGATCTGGTTTGGTCTGTTCACACTGTGGGAACATCAGGACTGAGTCAGTGCAGCTGTGACTGTTACTACTAGTTACATCCTGAACAAGTTTTGGTATAAAAACACCTGGATGTCATAGTCCTGTCATAGTTCCACGGGCCTGCTGACCCACAGTCACAGTTTTAGAAAGTTCCAGGTCTCAGACGGAGGCTGCAGTTTCCTCCTGCTGTTGTCTGTTGTGGTTTTGGTGCTGCGACCTGGTTCTGTGAGTTTAAAGAAGACCGAGCCAAAACACAGGACCAGGACACACAGACACAGCGTCAGGACAGTGAGGAGGTGGTACCGCTGCTGGTTTCAAACCTGAGCCCTCTGAGAGGTTTTAGTGAGGAAGTGTGTCAGTGAACGGCAGCGATCGCACACATGCACCCACTGCTATCGTCTGATATTCTAATTAGTACGACATCAAAACAGGAAAGAGGTCCAGCAGCTCCCGGCGGACTCAGCGCCCGTCCAAAAGCACACCTCAGATCCACAGCAGCACAAAGTTTTCAGGTCGTTTCAGCTCCAGGAGGAAAATCTGTAAAGCTTTCTCTTTCCTTCTTCCTGACAGCAGCTGCTTTTGTTTAGCTGGTAATGCTTTGTGGCACAGTGGAAATGTGTATAGTGCTGTCTCTTTACAGCATAAAGTTGTGGGTCTGAACCCAGGTGGACCCGGGGCCTTTCTGTGTGGAGTCTGCATGTTGTCCCTGTGTCTGTGTGGGTTTTCTCCTCCCACAGTCCAAACACATGCAGGTCAGGATTAGGGTCTGAACCCAGGTGGACCCGGGGCCTTTCTGTGTGGAGTCTGCATGTTGTCCCTGTGTCTGTGTGGGTTTTCTCCTCCCACAGTCCAAACACATGCAGGTCAGGATTAGGGTCTGAACCCAGGTGGACCCGGGGCCTTTCTGTGTGGAGTCTGCATGTTGTCCCTGTGTCTGTGTGGGTTTTCTCCTCCCACAGTCCAAACACATGCAGGTCAGGATTAGGGTCTGAACCCAGGTGGACCCGGGGCCTTTCTGTGTGGAGTCTGCATGTTGTCCCTGTGTCTGTGTGGGTTTTCTCCTCCCACAGTCCAAACACATGCAGGTCAGGATTAGGGTCTGAACCCAGGTGGACCCGGGGCCTTTCTGTGTGGAGTCTGCATGTTGTCCCTGTGTCTGTGTGGGTTTTCTCCTCCCACAGTCCAAACACATGCAGGTTCAGTTGGTTGGTGACTCTAAATTGCCTGTAGGTGAAACCAAAAGTCTAATATTTTGATATATTGATGTTTTTCTCACTGTTGATGCTGTTTCTACTTTTTGTGTTTTGTTCTCTCTTCACAGGAGATCCCGACTGTGCGTCGTCCTGCAGATCGTCCTCACCGACACTGTTCTCACTACAAATCAGTGACATGACAAGCCGAACAAGACTTGCAGGGTCTTTTAATTCATTTAACCTTGTGAATTCTGTCTGGGTGTGTGCAGCCACAGGCCCGGTGTCCTACTGTCACCCTGATTCAATCTGGCCATCGGGGGGGGGGACCTTGCTCCCTCAGGGAAGCTGTTTCCCGGGGGACACAGAGGCTGACGGACACACCAAGGACAGTACCTGTTACTTGTTTTCATTGTGGTAAAAAAGTGTGTGCATGTGTTTCGACTGATTTTCAGCCTTTTGTGGCATCTGACCTTTGACCTCCCCATTGTTTTCTGACCTGAAGCGCATGTTGTCAGAAGGAACACACACGTGTACCATCATCACCATGATCATCATCATCTTCATCATCATCTTCATCATCATCTTGTGTCAGACGTGGGTATAAGGAATAAAAGAAGAAAAAGGGAAGATGCCAAACGTTTGTCCGTCCAACAAAGCAACGATCCTCGTCCAATCACGTCTGTTGAGTGAAGTTAGAGGGAGGAGTCAAAGGGTGGAGAGCTGTGAAAAGACAAAATATCATTGGACATATAGAGAATATATAAGAGGGGGAGAGAGAAAAGTGGGGCTTCACAGGCTGGAGATGGAAAGAAAGAAGAGGAGGAAAGATTTTCTGAAGAAATGACGGAGGACGAAAAGAAGAAGACGAAACCTCAGAAAAACTAAAAGAAGATACAGACAGAAAACATGAAGTGAGAAGAAAAGAAACATACAGTGAGAAAGACAAAGAAATAACCAGGGAGACAGAGAAAAGGCTGTTTTTCCAACTAACTCAGGTCAGTGTGTTTTAATCAGTAATATCAGTATTATAATGACGACTGAGCACATTATAAACACAGTTAAATTATGTTGTGAGAAATAAAAATAATAAAACAAAATAAATTATTAAACTTTATTATTATTATTTATTAAAATATAACAATTTAATTTTATAAGTATGTACAAATGATTATATTGACAACTATTATTTATTACATATTTATATATTATTATAATAGATACTAATATATATTATAATAATATAATGAAAGTTATTTTAAAGATTGAATGATGAACATTTTCTAATAAAGAGAGAGATTATCTGGAGGATAACTATAAATAAACATTTAAAAAATTGTAAATAACTTGTTTTATTTTATTTTTTACCACAAAATAAATAAATACATTTATATTAATAGAAAATAAATATAACATTTATTTAGCACTGATGCACATATTTCACTAAAGATATAAAAACATCCACATTATTATTGTTGTAGTAATAATAATAATTATTATGTTAATTTCTTGGTCTTGTATTTATAAACAGGAGGCTCAGGTGAATTTGACCAATCAGGAGGCTGAATGGAGGCTCCTGTTGTGATTGCAGGAGACAGGGCGATGCCTCCAGACTCTGACGAGGTGTGTTAACATTTGTCTGTACATGTAAACAACGTCAGACACGTGTCCATTGCCACAGAAAGTGTTTTTGTTTGTTTGTTGTTTGTTTGTTTACCTGTCACACACAAACGTGAACCATGTGTATGTGCTGTCCTGCCGCCAGTCCGTCCGGTGCACGGTGTCCGGCTGCAGCTGTGTCTGTTTCACACCTGGAAGAGCCCAGCTCCGGTCATGTGACCGCTGTGGCCACGGCTGGGTGGCACACGGTAAGAAACACACACACACACACACACACACACACACTACAACTCTGGCAACAACCTCCTTTCTCCACAATGGTCAAACCTCAGACCGTTGACTATTTTAAACTAATCTTAATCACTGATAAATGTTATGTCTTTGCGTTATGGTCAAACTGTTGTAATTCTAGTGGACAATAAAATAACAACAGGAAGCTGTTTGACATAAGAACAAAGACAAGTCATATAACTGAGGTATGAACAGCTGCGATCGATTTGAGCTGCTGTTGTTTCCGTCTCCCTGCAAAACAAACAACCCGACACCTTCAACATGTCAAACTGGTTCATGTCCTTTAGAAACTTGGAAAATAAACTTTGACAGCACAGCCTTGGACTTGACGCACACACACAAACACACAACAGATGTGTGTCTCTAGTGACATGAAGTCAGGTGTCGCTGTCATCACATCACCGAGAACATCTGGAGGGAGCATCTGGACACACACACACACACTGAGCTCGTCTAGTCTCGTCGAGTGTTTTCACCCTGTGCTCAGTTATTAACTTTACTACGGCACATTTTTCATTCCAAAGGTCCAGTCAGGACCATGCTAAGTGGCTAATGCTATCAAAACCTACAGGTTAGCTTTAGATGCTGGGGGAGACGTAGTTTGGGAGGTGTAATTCACTGTACTCCCTTTCCAGCCTTGGAGAAGCTCCAGGCCCAGCCACCTTCCAGTTGTGGTCCAGTCGAAGTGGCTCTTCCTGGGCTGGTGTTTGATCTGAGCTCCCTGGTCTTGTATGGAACTCAAGCTGTCCCGGTTCGGCTGAAAATACTACTGGACCGTCTCTACAGCATCCTGACCCCAGAGCAGGTACACTCAGCCATCTGGAAGGAATCTCATGGAGAACTAGATCAGACTGAATATGTCACAGATTATTGGTGTGTTTTTAGGTCAGTCACATTCTGCAGACTCTGGGCTGGAGTCTGGGGGACTACGTTAGAGGTTACATGCTGCAGGTAAAACACAGTCACACTATTCAATATTATATCAATATCAGATTTCTTTATATGGGTTTCACTTACTTCCTCTCCAGTATCCCAGTGGGACGGTGTTGGACCGCTGGTTGATGGTGACCCCTGAAGAAGAGCTGCTTATCCTCAAACAGTTCCTTCGTTTTGGCGAGACACGCCCCATTGTGGAGTTGATGACGCTTCAGTGTTTGGCAGCTGTCAGTCATTTGTCTGATCCAGAGCAAAGTCCCATCCCGAAGAGCAGCCAGTCAAAGACCAGCACAGCGACTGAGCGGGATGGAGCTCCGGGAGTATTCAGGAACACAAGAGGAGATTCCTGTTTGGTGGCTGGTGTTTACCGTTTTGAGAAAAACCGTCCTGCTAGCCACAACGACACAGTTCAACATTTTGAAAACTTTCTGGGAGGACTATCTTTGCTCCTGCCTTTCCACTTTCCAAGCTCTGCTCATCAGTGTTTGGTTCCTTCCACCAAGGTACTCTAATGAAAGTGTCTTTATTTTCCAAGCAGCCCAACACCAGCATGTTTTCAGCAGGAAGCTTCCTAACATTCTCTGACCACTGCACTGTTTTCTCCACTTAATGTGAGCTCCTCATGCTTGTGGTTTGTTTTCTTTTGTTTTTCAGGAGTTTCTTCCTGTCACTAAGCTGACACGCTGCCTACGGAAGCCCAGTGAGACCAAACTGGTTGAGAGACAAAGGCAGGATGTAGGAAAGGTAAAACAAGAGAATGAGCCGATTTTGCAGCAATCCAAAGGTGAACTGGTTTTAAAAATCAAAGCAGACCCTGACAAGCCAAACAAGGTCCAGTCCCTTTGGCATCAGATTCCCCGGTTCAGCGAAGACTCTGATCTTCACAAGCGTGTGGCCAAACAGGAGAACACTTCTTCACTCTCTCCCTACTCAAACTCTTCATTTATCCCTTCTGTTCATTCACCCATCTCCTCTTCTTCTTCACCCCCTACAAAGATTTCACAGAAATTGGCTGGTTCCTCTTCCTCCTCTCTGAATCCTCTACCATCCTTCTCCTCCTCATTCCTCTGTCCTTTTCCAACCTCTTCATTTTCTCCCTCCCACCATCCTTTCCAACCCTCATCTTCCTCCCTCCATCCACTCCCATCTTCACTCTGCTCCCTACCTTCACCTTCTTCTGCAGGAGGTCGGAAAGGAAGAGTTTGCTGTGGAGTTTGTGGGAAAAGCTTCTACGACAAAGGTAGATGCATCTTCACCCTGATGTTTCAGGAGGTTAAAATTCATGGTTCTCTATTAATATAGTGTTTTGGGGTTCCACAGGGTCTAATTCTAGGCCCTCGACTAATCTTATGTGTTTGGATTATGTAACTAAACAATGAATTCCCTGATTTCCACACTGGTGTAAATTTCCAGCTCAGAAACAGTAAAGTTGGTCAATTCAAGCAAAACTCAGTTTTCCTTGTGTGTGCAGGAACTCTGAAGATTCACTATAACGCCGTTCACCTGAAGATCAAACATCGCTGCACAGTGGTGGGCTGCGCCATGGTCTTCAGCTCGCTGCGCAGCCGAAACCGTCACAGCGCCAACCCAAATCCACGGCTACACACCAGCACCAGCAGAGATGCACACATCCAGAGGAAAACACACACTGAAACACAGATACATGAGGTTAAACAAGCTCACAAAAACATATTTGACACTCAAATGTGCAGGGGAAAAGAGATCAGCCACCAACAGTGGCTACAGGATGACGGACACACAATAGCAAATGCACACATCCTGAGGAAAAGGTTAAACGGTCATACAGATGCCCCACATGGGCGTGAAACAGCCCCTCAAACTAACCCTCCTTCTCCTCCTCCTCCTCCTCCCCCTTTACCCTGGACTCTAAGCCAGACCACCACCCAGAATCTCACCATGAATGACTCTAGATCCAACTTGCACCACCAAGCTCCCCCTCTGCCCCCTCCAACATTCCTCCCAGCTCCCACACTGGGTCCACCTCCCTCCCTTGTCCCCCTGGACGTTCCTGCAAGGGAGAAAACTGAACAGTGTCATCGCCAGCTCAGCCTTCACACCGGACACACTGACCCCCTTCCTGGCACCATCACCCTGGCAAATGGTAACGATGAACCCGCATCACATGGATATGGTGTCACAGAAGAAGATCAAGGAGCTGCTTGCACCAGTGAGCAGCAGCGGAGGGAGTCAGGTGACCCCTTGCCAAAGAAAAAGCCCAGGAAGTCGAGCATGCCGGTGAAAATAGAAAGAGAGAAGTGGGAGGGGAAAAGATATAAGGAAGAGGAATCATGTTGAGAGTAACATCAGAAAGTTAAACTTCAGCATTTACTAATAAATGGTTTGGTCTGCCTGTCTCACCTGTTCCCTCCCACAGGACGGTTTTGATTTTAGCGTGATGTTGTTTATAACGTAGCTGTGTGATTTGTTCATTGTGTCCCTGTCTGTCACAGCATTTTAATTACTGCAGTAATCACTGTAATTAAAACCAACAAAAAACAGTGTTGTTCCTGGAATTGGAGGGTTTGATGACCTTAATTTTAACAGTTATATATAAAACAGACGGTTTTTTAAAGCAAACGTTAAAGTCAATAGTTCACATTTAACACAATAATCAATTTATTGTTGCTAATATCAGTTTATTGATCCGCTCTATGGCTAAAAAACAGACTGATTTACGTTCCTTTACGTACTTTATTATTTATTTTGTTGATTAATGACTGAATGGAGAAGGAACTTTGGCGCAGGTTTCAATTTCATGCGGATGACATTTATGGACGTACCCAAACCGGAAACGGGTTCAGCTGTCGAGCAATGGTGGGAAAGATTCGCTGTAACGTAAAATATTAAACCTGAGGTCACAGTGATGGACACGGACGTGTCGGACACAGTCCAGAGTTCGAGTAAATTGTCCAAAGGAGAGACACTGAGAGGGTTTGTGGCCGAGAGACTCGCCGCTGCCTCCCGGGACATCCTAGCGGTGGTGGACCGAGTCGTGGCCGGGTACGAGGAGGAGGCTTCGGGCTTCAGGCAGGAGATCGAGCGGCAGAGGAGGCAGCTGGAGACGGTTCTCCTGCAGCCGGAGCTCACACTCAGCAAAGCCGGTTGGTATAAATGAGATCCAGCAGCTCCAGAGTCCCGGTTTGTGTCCACGGGGGGAAAGAGAAACCCCATTAAAATATGGTTTAATTTAAGATTAACTTGACTTTTCATTAATTTACAAACATAATAAAAACGGGTTTTTTCTTTTGTTCAGCCTCGTTTCTAATTTACCAACAAGAATAATTTTGATTTTAATGTGAAATTGTCTTTATTGTCAAGCCTTTTGCTGGAGGTTTGGCTCTTACGATTTTCTGCTTTGTGGATAAACCTGAGACCTTTAGATTAAAACCCTGGATCACATTTGCCTCAAACATCATTTAGCTGTCGCTGAATTTCTTAATAGCATTTGGTCCCTGTTGTACAAGCTACTTCCTGAAGCTGTCAAAATAAAATCCCCACAGTCACAGAGAAATAATGAAAAGAACTGACTTCTGTCTTTCTCCAGTTGTGAAGTCCAGCAGGAGGCTCTGCCCTGTGGAGGAAGACCAGGGTGACGATGAAGAGTCCACTGAGTGTCTGAAGAACCTGCAAGACCTTAATAAACAAACTCCATCAAGGTTCCTACATAGACAAGTTCTTGTTGTTATGTCTAAATATGTGTTTCTGCTTTAAACACTGGAATCCTGGTTTTAGTGTTAAACTAAACAGTTTGCTGATAATAAATGAAAAACAAATCAGATATTAGTTTTTTTTGTCATTATGGTGCTTTTATTGTTGGGATCACACTGAAGGTTATTGCAAACTGTCGTATATGGAATAATATTTATTTTGTAATGCTGGCAGCCTCATGTTCCTGTAAAAACGAAGCTTTTTCTTTCGGGTCATTTTCCTGCAGACGCCGGTTTGAGAAGAGGAAGCCCAGCAGACCTCGGATCAGTAAAACACAGAAGCACGTCGACCTCAGGATCCGCATCCTGGAGGACCCTCAGACTGAGCTGCTGTCAAATAACGGTAATTTAAAATAAATGTCACCTGGTTTAAAGGGACAGTTCCCCCTAAATTACAGAATTTACATTTTGCCCCTTTATGGTTTAAAGTGGCCTTTAATTTGACGGAATAAATAAATAAAAGGTGCTTGGATTTAAAAACATGTTGGAGTCACTGATGTAAACTGCAGTCATTGTTTTCTGGCAGTAAAAACTGATCCTGTGAGGTTTCTGACACTAAAGACATCTTCACTGTGTCAGTTCTTAGGAAATGTCCAGTGCTGAAGCTGCAGTGTCCTTGTGGTCTGAAGGAGGCGGACTTCCTGGACCTGCTAAGATCCACCTGTCCTCAGCTGGCTGGAGACGACAAAGTTTTTGACATTTTAACATCCAACAAGAGACGGAGGCTTCAGTGTCTGAACCTGAAGACAGTGACTCCAGAGGAGATCCACAGAAGCATCAGCTGCCCAGGACCAGGGACGTCAACACTTTTTATCAGACTGAAGGTGGTCTCTCATGTTTGGGACTGATTTTGCCTTCTAGCTTTCCAGACAAGGCAGCGTTTAGTTTTTATAACCAGGCATAATGTTTTTCATAGATTTAAGGTGGAATCTTTATTTTTTCAGGAACAAGAGGAGCCTCAGAGCAGTGAAAAAGACGTCAGCACTGGAATATCAACCTCTGCTGTGGTAACATGTGATGAAACCAGCCTGCTCACAAGGTACGTGATTCTGAAGAACCAAAGGGGAAACATACACTAACTGGCCAAAAGTATGTGGACAAACATTAAAGCCCTGATTGATGTTAAGTGATGAGGGCTTCATTCCAAAACAAACTGACGTTATAAAGCCTGAAAAGATCTTAAATGTGATTTTGATAGTTTTTAATAATGACTGATCATGTTCAGATGAAGTTGATTATTTTCGGTTGCACCACCTCCTGCAGCACAGGCCAGAGAGCTCTGGACTAACTCCTAAACTCTAGTATCGATGTGAGTCATCTGAAAGGTCTTGGTCTTCTGTCTTGGTGCCATGATGAAAGTCACTGAGCTTCAGTATGACCCACTGTATTGGCAGAGACCACATGGCTGCTGTGCTTGGTTCTGTGCACCAATGACAGCAACATGTCATCAAACACAATTGTAACATTTAACTCTTTGTTGTTTCTGTCAGTAACCCCGTTCAGGAGGTCGAAGGTGGCAGAAAGGAGGTTCTGCCCTTCAGCTCAGCATCAAAACAAGAAATAGAAACAGACAAGGCTGATGTTGAAGTTTGTAGGATTTCAGAACCAGCTGAGGACGTTCTGACCCACTCTGTTACTGAGGGTAAAGGAGGTGCTAGTGAGCACTGTGAAAAGGAAGAAGATAGAGAGGTGGCCACTGACAGCAGTGATGACTGGAAACCAGACAGGAGCGATGAGGAGCTGAGGGAAAGTGACTCTGAACTGCAGCCAAAGATGCCAAAGAGACAAAAATTCAGACGTTCTGCTGTCAAACCCACTGAGGCAAAGACTGAGAGCAGTGGTGCTGTTCTCTCCTGCAGAGTCTGCGGAGCTCTGCACAGTGTAGAAGTCCTGCTTGTCCAACACGCTTGGAGTCATGTGGACGATCCAGGAAGTGTTTGTGGGGTGTGTGGTGAACTGTCAGAGTCCAAGGAGGCGTTAAAGGATCACCTTCAAAGTCACCATAAAACCAACGACTGCCATGAGGTGTTTGCTTTGAAGGTGTCCCTGGACAATCAACTCCATGAGCCTGGCAAGTCTCACCAATGTCACACTTGTCATAAAGCATTTGAGCTGAAGGAGGAGCTAAAAGCTCATCGCAGGACTCATATCAGCAAAACCCACCTATGTGGCGTGTGCGGTAAATCCCTCAGTGACTTCAGATCATTATCCCGCCACAAGATGACCCACACTGGGGAAAGACCTCATCCCTGTCAGATTTGTGGGCAGCGTTTCAAACTAATTGGGACG
The DNA here is from genome assembly GCF_900324485.2 of Mastacembelus armatus. NCBI lineage: Eukaryota > Metazoa > Chordata > Actinopteri > Synbranchiformes > Mastacembelidae > Mastacembelus > Mastacembelus armatus. Next base: position 17,495,860 of record NC_046650.1, on the reverse strand, counting down.
CTGAGACAACACGAGAAGATTCACACGGACCGAGAGAGATCGTACCTCTGTGACGTTTGCTGCAAAATGTTCCTGACGAGTCGGCAGCTGCAGATTCACATGAGAACGCACACACAGGAGAAGCCGTACCACTGCGGAGAATGCGGAAAAGGATTCTCCACCAAGGGACACTTGACAATTCACATGCGTGTCCACACGGGGGAGACACCGTACCGCTGTCCAGACTGTGGCTGGGCCTTCAAACGAAAGGTTCACCTGGACAACCACGTGACGATCCATTCAGGCGTTAAACCGTTTGTGTGTGGGATTTGTGGGAAAGCCTGTGCTCGCAAAACGTACCTGATTGTCCACATGAGGACCCACAATGGTGAGAGACCATACAAGTGTAATGTCTGTGACAAAGCTTTTACTCAGAGCCACTGTCTGAAAACACACATGAAGAGCCACCTGGTGGGAGAGGCTGCAACTGAAGACTGAACCCAAAATATGTTTTTGTTTTGTTTACACAGACCTCTGAGAGTTTGAAGTGTTATGCAACTTTAATTAATTTATTGTAACAAGGTATATAAAGGCACCAAAGCAATGTCAACAGTCCTTTAGGTTCATTGTGTCATATTGAAAGACGCTCTAATAAAATCTGTGGATCTGTGTTGCCACACTGTTCAATTTAAGCACTTAGATGTGAGTTGTTAAACAGGTATAGTGTTTGCCGTGTTCAGCAGCTCAGGTCCGCATGTTAGCATGCTAACATGTGCTAATTAGCAATAAGCACAAGATGTTGCTGAAACTGATCATTAGTTTTTAGGTATTTTATTAAAAGTCATTCATTTTTCTCCTCTATTGCTTCACATTGGGTTACAGGTGTCCTAAGACCCAGCATCTTTTCTGGCCAGTATTGATGTGAGACTTTCATTGAACCAAGCAGAGATTTGCATTATACATTGTGAATGAGAAATAGGTCCTGTCTGGGACCTGAATTGTTTTGGAAACACAACATTACTAATGTTTTGCATTTTTGTGAAAAACAAACTATAGTGGTATTTTTATTCTGTATCAGTCCAAATGCATACTGCTGGTTTTTACTAGACACTTTTAGTGAGTCATTCAGAAAAAATACAAGAGTCAGATTCAGAGTCAGTGAGTCAGATTCTCAGTCTCTTGCCTGACTGTTGTGGCTGTGAGTCTTGCATCATTTTTCTTGCAGTGATAAATGGGAAACCACAGGGATTTATCCTTGGTCCTTTACTTTTTACATTTGTATAAAAACATTTTTCAAAAGCAAAGCAGCAATGTTTGTCTTTATGCAGGGGACACAATTTTATATATCACTGATCCCAGGCTCTTACCAATAATACATGTTTAAATACCAATGACATGCTTTGCTCTACATCTACCTGATGTCCGACTATCCTATTATTAAAACGTATCACTCTTGCTGTCATCTACAGATACATACGGTAGGTGCTTGGATTAACAGTCTATTATTTCAGATACATTTTCCAAAAGCAGATTTTACATGTTTATTTATAGTATAATATTAATGTGTGACCCAGCTCTCATGCTGATTTAACGTTTTGTCATTAACGGTTTAGTTTTCCAGTCCGGTGTAGAAACAGCAGAGGTAAAACCAAACTGCTGGGCATATCGAGCCAAAATGCAGACAAGTTCATAACACAGCCACTACCAGGATTCACCCCTGCTAAGATGTAAATCATGTTGCTGATCAGATTCCCCCCAAACCTTAATAAGAGTACTCCCATTATAGCCATGATGGTATGGAAAGCTCTCTGCTTTGACTGGTCAACCCGCTCCCTGTTCCCACCCATGTCCCCTGGCCCTGGGCGCTTGAGAGCATAGAGAACCGAAATGCTGCAAAAACATATGATGATTAGGAAGAAAGCCGTGCTGCAGCAATACAGGATCGTGTTTATCTGGGTGCTGGTAAAATACAAAACAGCAATCCATCCAAAGCTCAGTAACCAAACACCTGCAGCACTGATTTTCCTGATCCTGACCCCTTCAGCGCTCCTCAGGCCCAGGTAGGTGATGGGGTGAACCACGGCCAGGTAGCGCTCCATACAGGTGAGGATGTGAAATAGCGCCTGCCCAACAGAGGCGACAGACCAGACACAGAGCCCCACCACCATCATGTCGTGCTGACTGATATAGCCGCCCCAAAAGAAGAAGGTGAAGCCCAAGAACACGATCGGGTGCATGATGATGGACTGGTACATGAACAGGTCGGACTGACTTGCTGCTGCTGTGGAAGTGGAGCGCTGCCGTCTCCGTTGTTGGTATCCCAGGTAGAGCACGAGGAAGAAGAGCGGCAGGACGAGCAGGTTGATGACGGAGAACACGGTGAAGAAAACGATACTCAGTTTGGACCTGAAACATGTGGTCAGGGGAGGATGGAGAGAGGAGTTGGAGGACAGAAGAGCAGAGGAAGAGGAGTTGACTGACATATTTACAGACATGAAGGCCTGAAGAGGAAGAGGAGGCAGATAAACAAGAGGAGAAGAGAATGTTGAAATTAAATGGAGACATTGAAAAAGTTCACAAACAGGATTTAATGACCAGGACTTGTCAGAAGAGTAGATTTAATTGCTCCTGACAGCACCTCAGTCTGACATGTACGAGGTATATTTGGATGAAAGGGCATTTTTTCTGATGATGTTGATGTCTGGTTTGACAGAACCCCTGCACAGTGGAACATACAAACATCAGGTCTCATACCAGAACACTTTTATTTTCTGTTGCTGAATTTCTCCAACCTTTCTCTGTGAGGTGTTACAAGTCGTAAATCCCTCACCAGTTTATCTGTGTCCTCCTGACATCGTTTGTTGTAAGAGTTAAGATGTAGAGCTACTGGCCAGTAATAAGAAATTCAAAGACAGCTGGAATGAAGACCCAGTTTGCAAACTGAGGTTTTTGCAGAGAAAGACATGAGTTCTTAAAGAAACAGTTAATAAAAGTCTACTCAAATGGTGGATTCACATTAATAACGTTGCCTAAACATTTTCTAAAGAGCTAAATCCTTAAATAATCAGTTTTTAAAACAACACTCACCTGAGAGAGGCAGAGTTTGTTTCTCGTCGTGGTCTCTGGTCTTCAAGCTCTCGGCTGTTCTCTGTGGCTCCTCCACATATATCCAGACTGAGGCTGTGGGTGTTTTGTCTTTGCAAATCATCGTTTATACTTTTTAAGGGTCATTACATCAAGCAAATGTATTTTTCACATTACTGTGCCACAGGATGGTCAGACTGCAGGGTCAGCAGCAACATTTGAATATTATGCTGATCAACTCTGCAGCAGGTTGATCTACGTCCACACAAAGTCAATTACAATAATTTCATATCTCATTTCAATCTAATATACTTCATATGATTTTATAGTCTCATCAAATTCAGATTAATAATCTTAAACCTTCCTGAATTTCCCAGTGGTGCCAATGGCCTTTGCTGCCTGGTGGTTGGTTCTTCATGACCATAATCAAACAGACAACACAAGGTGCCATTTGATTTTGTTTTGACCACAAGGTGGCGCCATAATTTTGCTACTTACACTTTATGAGACTTTCTCCACACCAGTTCAGAAGACAGATGTATTTTTTTCTCAAAGAGTCTGAGCAGCACCACAGTTTGAACATCAGCTCAATAATATTTGCATCAGTTTATCATGATGTGCATGGAGAATTATATACAGACACACACACACATACACACATTTACAATAGAGATGAATTATCACTTTATTGCTTCATAGGATTAATGTAATGTTACATAAACTGCACAGACACTTTATGCATGAGAGCGATGAGGTTTTTTTATTATTATTATTATTATTATTGGAATCTCAACAAACTTTAATTAACTTTTCTCGTCTTAACTAGGAAACACTAGAAACATGAGGATTTAGTTTCAGAGGTAGGAGCATTAACTACTGAAGTACAGTAGGGAGGACTGCATCTCCCAGCATTCATTGCAACAGAAAGTGGATTATTTTGCATTATTTTTTCAGCTGCAAACGGAGTCAAGACACTGAGTCAGAAGTGAAACTGCAGCTGCAGAAATGACTAAAATAACATGCAGAGAGTGACACGATAAGATTTAAATACACGACAGCGTGTTTACAAGGCACCTGGATCATGTGATGTCGTGTTTAATGAGGCTCTAAATCCACAATATTATTTTATAATCTACAGTGTCGTGACTGTTCAAACATCAAATGATTTATCTCCTATTGTAAATGTGTGACTGTATGTTTAGTGTACCAGTGTTGTTCACACCTACAGAGCTGCAGTTTGCACAGATCGTGTGAAATTTTATTGTTTCTGACCAGCTGTCTCTTGATTCAACACACCGCCCTGACTGACAGCCTGAACAAACCACAGCTCAGCCTGTTCCTGCTGCAGTTATGGGAAAATACATTTGCCTGCTGCATTTAACAAGAAAAAGTACCATGAAATATGCATCGGTTTTGCAACATGCAAAGCATCACACAACACTGCTGTTTCCACCTAAACACACCTAAACACACTCAAACACTCATATCTACCTATAGAGCTTCGTGTGAGATTCCAGTGAGTCTGGAGCCACAACAGGACGAGCAGAAACTACTGAGGTGGGTGTTAAAGTCTTAGGACAGATTCAGTTTCTACAGCTAGTTTCTCTAATATCTAATATCTTATAAATTAGATATTTGTTTTGTTTAAAGACTTTTTTTACATTAGGAAATTTACACGTCCATGTAAATTATAAACATTAAATGATAACACTGTTATGCTTATGTGCTGTGCTTATAATATTATTAATAATATACATTTGGTGTCTTGAACTTCTTACTTGGACCTAAACTACATGTTTATGTTTATCAGTTTATTTCTGATGTTGTTGTTGTTGTGATTCCAGCCTCTGGTCCTTTCTTCTCTTCAGTCCTCCGTCAGTATGTCCGACAACTCCTCTTTCCTCCACCTCTCCTCCAACTCCTCCGTCATTCCTCCCGACTGCTCCATGACCAGTATGAGCGTATTAATCCTCACAGCCTTCGCCGTCACCAACATCCTCCTCATCCTCCCTCTGTGCGTCCTCGTCCTCTACCTGGGCTGCCAGCGATGGAGGCGACAACGCCGCGTCTCCACGCCGACAACAGCGAGTCACTCGGACATCTTCACCTACCACATGGTTGCCATGGAGATGATCACACTGTCGGGGTGTCTCTTCTACTGTGTGGGTGCGTACACTGATCTTCAACAGGTGATGAAGTACAGCTTAGAGATCTTCTCCTCCACCTGGGCCATCAAAACTCTGTTTCTTGCCCTGACCTGTGTGGAGCTCTACCTGGCCGTGGTTCACCCAGTCACCTACCTGGGTCTGAGAACTCAGGGGGGAATCAGGATCAGAAACATGAGCATCGGGTTTGTTTGGTTGTCTGTACTATGTCTGATTTCAGTGGTGCTAGCCAGCGACACAGGCGGCATAGTTCTATATTTCTGCCTCGTGGTTTTCGTCTTGGCCATAGTCTGTTTTTGCTGTGTGTCCGTCCTCTGCGTCCTGAGGCGGCCCGGCCCGGGGGAAGTGGGTGAAGACAGGGAGCGGGTGGACCAGATGAAGCGCCGGGCCTTCAACACCATCGTGACCATCATGGGGGTTCTGCTGCTGTGCCTGGGAGGGATGGTGGTTTGTGAAGTTCTTGACTTGTCACCTGTGCTGAGCGACAGCGACGGTTGTGCAGTGATAACATCTGCAGTGTGGCTGACTCTGCCCAGCAGTCTGGTGTTACCTCTGCTGTTCCTGCACCGGGCCGGAAAACTAACAGGCTGCAGACACACTCCTGACTCAGGCTGAAGACCTGACACAAACCAGATCACATATATGACCCCAAACTCCATTAGTCTGCAGACTGACCATGACACCAAGACAAACCAGACTGTCTCAGTCCTCGACTCATATTTTACATACAAACAGTCTGAAAACCAACTGTGGTTTTTCTTCGTGTCATAGACTTAATATGTGATTTATCAGGTTTATCTTGTTTTTAAGGTGAGTTTATAGGATTAGATGTTTTCTTTGACGCACTAAAGGTCGGCTCATTAGTATTTTACAGATGAATGAATGATGTGTAGTCAGTTGATTTGTTCTCAGATGTGTAGATTCTGTAGGCCCCATATTTATATTCCAGTTAATGTTTGTATTTTTTCTTTGTATGTGCTTTTTGTTTTGTGCAATTTTGAATCAGAAGCTTGACAGTCTGGAGCTTCTGGAAAATATGTTAAAGAAAATAAAATAAATAAAATAGTGGAAACTGCAGGACTTTAATTTTTAATAACAAATATTAACCAACAGCAAAAACAATCAGGCCCATAGGAACAGAGAGGAAACAAACTTGAATAAAGAATACACTCTAGTTTAATATAAATGATATAAAGTTATGTTTTATAATAACAAGGACTAATCTTCTACAAATAAACTGTATGTGTGTTTAGAAAAGAGGGAGATCTTTACAAAACCACAAACCACCTGATTAAATCACGTCGTAGATTCAAACATATTGAACACGCTCTGAGTTTTATGGTCCATGACGCAAACACACTTCAGTCATTTAAATGTTTCCTCACTGCAGCTAAACCTTCAGTCCAGAGACAGGTTTAACTAAAACTCCTTCCCAGACTCCCCTGGACTTTAGCTTCCCTGGTGTGTATAGGATGTCATGAGGTCTGAACAGACCCTGTTTGACTCTACACTCTAACCTCAGCTCAGACCTGATACAGTATGTTACTCTGATATCAAGTCACTTAACCTTCTGTAAGTTTCACTCTAGTTTAAGTTGAACTAGAACCTGGTCTTGATCTTTCTCTGAGCAGGAACAGCACAGGGAGAACCAGGCTGCTCGGCAGACACAGCCACACTCCAGACATTAGAATGACACATGCATTTTGAGCCACTGACTCCAAATCAAAAACGATGTTGCAAACAGTTAGCCCACAAGTCCTCAGCACCAGCACTCCTGTTATGGCCACTATAAACTGGAAAGCCCTGATCTTAGACTGGTCGATTCGTTCCCTAACTCCACCCACTTTCCCCAGCCCGAGGCGAATCAGAACACGGAGAACAGAGAGGCTGCAGAAGAAGACGACAAATATGGCGATGGCTAAAACGGCAAAAAAGACAGAACTGGGAAATTTTGGGAAGTACAAAAGTGTTAAGCCCACCACTCCTAAAGACAGAAGACAAACACAAGCGATGCTGATGTTTCTGATCCTAACCCCGCCTACTTGTCTAATGCGCCGGTAGGTGATTGGGTGAACAACAGCCAGGTAGCGCTCCACACAGCTCAGACAGTGAAAGAAGGTGAGTCCAGGGTAAGTGACTATGAAGGAAAAATAACCAAGCATCTTCAAGGTCACATCACATGTGTAAATAGAACAGAAGTAGAAGACTGATCCCAGAACACTGATGATCTCCATGAAGACCATGCAGTGGGTGAAAACATCCGAGTGGCTTGTTTTCCATGGAGCGGAGGACTGATGCCATCGCTGGAAACCCACCCAGAGGATGAGGGAGTAGAGGGGGAGGAGGAGGAGGTTGGCAGCGGTGAAGACGGTGAAGATGCTGGAGGCTGGAGTGTAGTCGAAGCAGCTGAAGATTTTTGGATAGATGGAGGTGTTTGTGAAGCAGAGGGCAGGGGACAGCAGGGAGGCATTGGACGAGGAGGTCACTGACATGGTCGATGACTGAAAGACTTGACAAGAAGCTCCAAGTTTGGTGCTGGTGCCGGACTAATTGGAGCTCATCCTGATGCAGGTCTTAGAAAGTCCTTTCTCTTTTCTTAGCCTTGAAGCTGTTGTAAGGCTGTATTTATGTAAACTGTATTTAAAACTGATGTGATAGAAAAAAATATGAAAACATGAATCAAATATAGTCATTAATTTACAGGTCATCACTTTTTCTGTGTCTGTGACTTCAGTTAAGGGTAATTAGCCTTTTTAAAAAAATATATAAATAATGTTAAAATGATTTAAAAACATAAACAGACTCACCTGATTAGGTTTATTACCTGTCCGTCCAGTGATGCGTCTGCTGTGAACAGGTGCTGTTGTTGTTGTGTTGTTTTTGTCTGCACAGGAGTGAAATGGCCTGATTCTTTGCATAATGCAAACTAATGACGTTATTAATGGTCAGTGTATTTTCAGAATCAAGCTCTGTCGTTATTATCATTGTTGTAGTTTTACTCCTGTTTCTGGACTGTTTTAGTTTGAATATATTGACCCTGCAGATCAAGATCAAATAAATACATTAGATTAATAATAATTTAAATGGGATGTACAACTTTAACAATAGATCAGTGTCTGTGTTGCCTGAGATGCAAAAACTATTTATCTAAAATGAGCTGAGTGTAAAACAACTTCACACCCACAGTCACTAAACTGATGAGTTTCATTTATTATTTAAATGAAATATAACACGAGCTTCAGGACTTCTGTCATATAAACTCATAGAATATCATAAAATAATAGCTACAGATTCACAGTACACTCAGAGGAAAAAAACTGATTTAAAATTTGGTTCTTGTATATTTGATCTTCTCTGATAAAAATGAGCTTTGGATTTTATAATTATGAAAATAAAATATTGAGTTTTTGTTTCCATATTGTTGAAAACAGGCTTTGATGCATAACTTAGTAAACATGAAGTTAATACGGTGTAAAATTATCAAACCAATCTGAAAATAATGAGGGAGGCGGAAATGGGGATGGAAGGTTCCCGGACGCGTTTCCTGTCGGACTGTTTTCATTGATGGACTGAGTGCACCTTGAACTTGGCAGAGCAAAACTTCGCTGTTTTTCTGTTTTTTCTGCGTTTTATTTCGATGTTTTGACGATGTCTCATCTCGCACTTCTAGTCCGTGACGCGGCCTCAGCCTTCGGCCGCCTGTCGCGCTGCAGGGCCTCGGAAAAATGCGTCACTTTGTGTTTGGACGCAAACTCTTTGCACTTCAGTTCGTCCAGCTCCAGGCACCAAAACAAAACCAGCTCCAGATGTTACACGAGTTCTGCCAAGACTAAACCGGTCCGGATCGGCTGCGCCTCTGGGTTCTGGGGGGACACAGCCACCTCAGGTACTGGGACTACGAAGCTAACGGTTAAGCTAAGTTGCTAACAATGCTAACTATGCTAAAAATACAGATGTTAACACGTGACTATGTGGAAATGGGTTTGTGGCTGTTTTGTGCATCAGTGTTGTTTATTTTAAGACATGTAAGTATCTAAATACCATAAACACATAAATATAGATAGATAAAATATATGTAAGTCACATAAACACATAAATATAGATAGATAAAATATATATAAGTCACATAAATAGATAAATATAAAAAGTAATGTGAATTAGTTTGAATGTTAAAGGTGTGAAATGTGAGATTGGTCACAGAGCAGGAGCCTGATGACAACTAACAACCTCAGAGTCAGTAAATAAATAAACATCACAGGTGAGACCGTGACCTCCTCAGACTGGACCCGTGGCTTTGACTGGGTCTCTGTTGTTTTCAGTGCCTCAGCTGGTCTACGGCGGGAAGCTGGACTTCCTGGTATTCGACTACCTCAGTGAGATCACCATGTCGCTGCTCACTGCCGCCAAGGCCAAGGCACCTGTGAGTTACACCTTTGTGTGTTCTTGTAGCTTCACCTGGGCAGAGGTTTTTGGAGGGTGGACACCTGGTGTGAGGCTTGACTGTGTGAAGTAGTCACTGTTCAGGTGTGTGTGTGTGTGCGCCTGCCCCCATCAGTGCCCTTTCTGTGTGGAGTCTGCATGTTCTCCCTGTGCTTGTGTGGGTTTTCTCCAGGTACTCTGGTTTCCTCCCACAGTCCAAAAACATGTATGTCAGGTTGATTGGTGACTCTAAATTGCCCATAGGAGTGAGTGTGAGTGTGTGAGGTTGTTGGTCTCTATGTGGCCCTGTGATGGACTGGTGACCTGTCCAGGGTGGACCCCTGCCTTTCACCCAAAGAGAGCTGGGATAGGCTCCAGCTGATCCCTGGGACCCTGGTTAGGACTAAGGGGGTACAAATGATGGATGTTATGTTGTGATGTTTTTCTGCATGTATCTGTGAGTGTCTTTGTTCATGTTGTTTATAAAATATTGTGTGAATGTGTCAATATTCTGGGCAGGATTCACCTGTTGCAGATTTAGTTTTTATGTCGACCTTTCAGTGCAGAAATGTTTCAGAAACTGTGCGTCTGTGTGAAGAGATGAGTGTCATGTGTTTGTGTGTTATTGCTGTGGTTCCTCTGGATCAACTCATAGCTGATGAGGACTGTGTTCCTGTGCTCCTGTAGAATCTGGGTTACACTCCGGACTTCGTCCAGGTCGCTCTGGCTCCGTTCATTAACGACATCCACAGGAGAGGTGAGAGAACGTGAGGCTGAGGAAAAACACAAATCCTTGTTTCTTGCTGGATGTTTTGTTACACTTTAGGTTTTAGGTCTCTCCTCTGTCCTGCAAATCTTTTCCTACAACACAATTTATTAAATTGTTTGATTTTAATACATTTAGTTTTAATGTATTTTATGTATGTCTTTTTTTTTCCTCACGTTCATCCAGGAAACAGACTCAAGCCAGTTTTTTTAAAACACCTTATTTTTCCTGGTGTGAGTGTTTGTACTTGTCTTTTCCCTTTTCTGATTTTCTCCACATTAAACCTGACGCTACATTTGGGTGAAACTCCACCTCCTGTCCCGTCACGTCAGGTATCCGTATCGTGAGTAACGCAGGAGGCGTGAATCCTCTGGCCTGTGCCAACGCCGTACAGGAAGTCATCGGGAAGGCCGGACTTGACCTCAAGGTTGCCGTGGTGACCGGCGACGACCTCATGCCCCACGTAAGATCCCTTCATCACCATCACCTTGGTCATCATCACCATCAGCAGCCTCAGCGTGTTTGTTTCAGACCTGATGTGTCTTCTCCTCTCAGAGGAACAGCCTGTCTGAGGTGAAGATGGCCGACAGCGGCGGCAGAGGGCGGTTACCTGAGACACTCCACAGCATGAACGCTTACCTGGGGTACGAACACACTTCGATTTAACTCAGAGTGAAGCTCAGAGATTTTATTGTTCAGTTCTTGGATCCATCAAACTGCAGCTCAGACCTCAGACCAGGATATTTATGTTCCACAGCATCAGTGTAAACTGTTTACATCACAGCTATAAACACACCAGCTGCTGCGTCTGTGTCGTAGTTTCCTTCCACATGACCTGATCCCACACAGACTGGACCAATCGTGACCCTAAGGATCTGTCTCTGTGCGTGTCCTCAGGGCTGCTCCCATTCGCCGCTGTCTGGACCTCGGGGCAGATATCGTGGTAACGGGACGCTGCGTGGACAGCGCCCTGGCCCTGGGGCCGCTCATGCACAGCGTACGTCCAACGCCCAGCAGCTCCAGGCAGCACTGTGTCTCTGCAGGCTTTACTGTGGTGCAGGGTTAACTCTGACGGATCCAAACAGACTCAGCAACACAGAGTGACAAGTTTATTATAAATAAAAAACTGAAATCTCTTCTTTACACAAGCATTTAGACACACACTGTGTTCAGCTGCTTCCTGCTTTAGGTTGTTTGTGTCTGTGTTGTTTATTTAACTAACAAAGTATCTGCTATTTGTCTGTGTGTGTCTGTGTCTGTGTGTGTGTCTCTGTGTGTGTGTCTGTGTCTGTGTGTGTGTCTCTGTGTGTGTGTGTGAGTAGGAGGGGGTGCTCCAAGAGATTTCTTCTCTTGGTTAAGTTCCACCAGCAGGACAGGCTTTGTGGGTTACATGTTGTTGTTGTTGGCTTTTCACAATGTGACAGCCACAGGCTTTATTAATCAAAGTTGTGTTTTATAGTGTGTGTGTGTGTGTGTGTGTGTGTGTGTGTGTGTGTGTGTGTGTGTGTGTGCGCGCGCGCGCGTGTGTGTGTGCGTGCGTGCGTGCGTGCGTGCGTGTGTGTGTGAGAGAGAGAGAGAGAGCCTGTAGACAAAGTTCAGCTATGAATAATCTTTGGGTGTTTTATCTTTCTGCTGCAGTTTGGGTGGGAGAGGGACGACTATGACCTGCTGGCAGCTGGAAGGTACAGACACACTGTACACACACACTGAACACACAGAAACACACACTCACACTCATCACTGAAGTTCGTTTTAAAACCTCTGAGTGACTTTTGTCTTGTCTGATTCAATGAGCAGCTGCCTCCAGCTGTTTTAACATCTGTGTTACATCAGTCTTGCAGGTCACCTGATCGAGTGTGGAGCTCAGAGTACAGGTGGGATCTTCACCGACTGGCACAGAGTTCCCGACTGGTAAGAGCCGACCCAAACCCTGGGATTTAGAGGAGAACGTCACTGAGACGGTTCTCACTGACAGCAGAGCAACAGGCTCTGCTTTGTTTTTGTGGTTCTCATGGGAATCTTTGTCGGCTTCTCTCTCAGGGACAACATTGGTTTCCCGGTGGTGGAGTGTTCCAGTGACGGTTCCTTCGTTCTTTCCAAACCGCCCAAAACCGGCGGACTGGTCTCCTTCGGCACGGTGGCCGAACAGCTGGTGTACGAGATCGGCGACCCGCGGCGTTACCTGCTGCCTGATGTCACCTGTGACTTCAGCCAGGTGGTCATCAAGAAAGTGCCAGGTACATCTCACACACACACACACACACACACACACATCATCTGCATGGAGGCCGTGGCCACATCCTGAACTGTCCACTGTTTCCATAACCCCTAAACAATCCTCTGACAACCTTAAACAAACACGTCTGGAACTTTGTTTCGACCCGTGGTTGAACCCGTCACCCTCATCTGAACCTCCTACAAGCTCTTTATCAGCTGGTACTGATTGATTCTCCTTTCTGAAAACTAAACATGTCACGGCCACTCAGATTGAACCCGTCTAACCCTCACGTGAACTCCCAAACTTTCCCCAGACCCTGGGCCGAACTCCTCCTCACTGATAAGCAGCTTTGCTTTACCTCTTGTTGATAATTAATGCAGAGATTCTGATTCGCTGGGAGAGGGTCCGCGCTGCCAGAGGTCTGGGATTACGGTGCCAGGCAGGATTTACTGTTTGAAAAAATATATACACAGAGAAAATCCTAAATATTTCACAGGTTCAGCCCTTAAGAGATCCCAGCAGGACCCAGGTCTCTGTTCCTCAGCAGTGAGTCTGGCCTGGTCTGCAGCTGAGGAACAGTTCTCACTGTGTGTTTAGATGTGAAGAACGCTGTAAGACCCCAGCTGGTCACAGATAATTCAGCTGCTTTTAACGGTCACATTGTCAAAATGTAAACAAACATTAATGTTGCACTTCCTTGTTGGCCCAGAGCATCATGGGAACTGTACTCCAAAACAGTTGGAAAACGCTGAACCTGCTCATGAAGCCGCCCTGTTTTCATTAGCTATAAACGTGGGAGTTGTGGACGCCCGATGCAGTGAACTTTCAGCTCCTGTTGCTGCACCAATGTAAATACTTCAGTCTAATTGAGGCTCGGATGAACTCTGGAGCTCTGTGTGAGCCCTCTCTGTCAGCACTAGTTTATTTTGTAACATGGAGGAGCGTGAACTGAGGATGAACCGGGGCCGAGTCTGGAATCCGACTGAAGCCGGGGGAGCCCACTGAGGGAGAAGTCAGGAGGTGAAAGATGGTGTTAGTTCAAACACACACACCTACAGTTGAATGAATCCTGACTAATAAAACTCTGGAGCTCCAGATGAAGCAGGTTGTGGTTTCTGTGTTGGCTGTTAAAGCTGCAGCAGGAAAATGTGTGTGTGTGTGTGCGTGTGTGCGTGCGTGCGTGCATGCGTGTGTGTGTGTGTTCAGGTGTAGACGGAGGTGCGGTCAGAGTCACCAGGGCAAAAGGCTTCGCTCCATCACACGACTACAAGGTAAAACACCTGAATATCTGTTCATTTACTCTACATTCATTCAAGTACTGTGTGAAAGTATTTGTACTTTACCTGAGTATTTCCATGTTGTACTACTTCATCCTCGGACAAGTCAGAGTCAAACCTTGGACTTTTTCCTGCTCTACATTTATCTGAGAACTTTAGTTCAGGATCAGATGGATCCAACAAAATACAGACTATACTTCAACTTAGAAGTATTTTAGGTAGTTAAGATACTTTCGTGTGAGATGGGCCATTCTGCACAGTGATTATTTTTACTGTGGATACTTCAAGTACATTTGGATGATGGTACTTTTATTGCAGTAACTTTTTGAATGCAGTACTTCTTCCACTGCTACTTTCAGCCCTTAAATCACCTCCACTGTAGTTTTTGCTGCTTCGCCACCACGGAGCAAACCGAAGCTGAAACTCCTCCTCTCTCCAGGTCTGTGCCACCTACCTGGACGGTTTCCGGGCTACGGCGGTGTGTCCAGTCGGAGGACCCCGGGCGGCAGAAAAGGCCCGACGGACCGCAGAGAGCATCATCAAACGGTGTGTTCAGGGGACAAGGCGCTCAGTACGTGGATGCTGGCTCTTTCTGACACTGACCTGTGTTTGTGTTCAGGACGAAGAGAATCTTTAAGCAGCTGGGACTCAACGATTTCAGCTCCGTCAACATCCAGGTCCTCGGAGCTGAGGACACTTACGGTGCCAACGCTCGCACTAAGGTGACACACGCTCACAGCTCTGACCTGAGCATCAGAGCTGAGTTTAGTCCACACAGTCCATTATTTATCAGTAGAACCTCCAATAAGAATCAGTCACAGATTCAACAGCTGGAGCTATGAACCTTTTCAGTAAAACCAGCTGACAGAGCCACGGTGTGTTTCCTGTGTGCAGGGCTGCAGAGAGGCAGTGATCTGGATGGCCGTGCACCACAGGCAGAAGGAAGCTCTCGAACTCTTCTCCAGGGAAATAGCTCCTGCAGGGACCGGCATGGGTACCACACACACACACACACACACACACACACACGTGTGGCTCCCTGCTGTGTTTTTAATAGTTCTTGGACAACAAGGCACAGACCCATAAGCTGAACCAGGTTCTGGATTCACACACATTCATTGGTGCCGTCAGTCTAATCCTGTAACCCCCCCTGACTCATCTGGGCGGTTTCTGACCTAAAAACCCATGTGGCTGTGCTGTGTGTTGAGTTCGTCAGGCACACACTCAGCTCGCTGCAGATACTGAGGGCTGTGACCTCCTGAACTGGGTTTTGTTTACGGGGACGAGTTCAGCTCCAGCACACGCCCTCAGCATGAACTCGGAGTGTGTGGTCGGAGGCTGCTGATTCATGCCGTCGCTGTTGTTGACCAGTCACTGGGACAGGAAGCTGATCTCAGCCCTCACTCTCTGAATTCTCACTGTAGCCTGTGTCAACAGTTCTGATTTTTTATTCCTCCACCCTCGCAGCTCCTGGACTGATGGGCATCGTGGGCGGACGTCCCAGAGTGTGAGTGACAGACTTATTCTCAGGCAGCTGACTTGTAATTTCAATTCCTGCACAATAAACAATATTATATAATGGTCTCACTGTGTTTGTGGTTCCAGGTCTCCGGTGCTGAAGCCGTTCTTCTTCTTACACCCGAAATCTCAGCTGCAGGTCAGAGGTTTTATCTTCATAAACAAACAGTGCATGAAAAAGGGTTTTCAGCTACTGAAGAGTTTCTGACCTGGCTCCAGGTGGACATTCACGTGGGAGGAGAGCTGGTAGAGTCACTGGCAGAGGTGGGACCAGACACACCTGAGCATGTAGCCCCTCCCACCACAGCAGAGGAAGTGCCCGATGCAGGTAACAAGCATATGACCTTAAAGGGGTTACACTGGTATTTTAAGGGTTCAAATGGTCCTTAAAACAGTTCCATTGCTCAGTAGGGGTGTCTTGTGGGTCTTTGAGGGCTTCTAGGGGGTCCTTTGGGAAGCCCACATGGTCCTTGAGGTAGTTCCAGGACTACTCTCATGGTCCTTGAGTGTCCTTGGTAAGATTCATGTGATGTTGAAGTTGCTACACCGGTAATTAAACCAGGATGAGCTGAAGCCGCTTAATGCTACGGCTGAATTCCACCTGCAGAGGGCGACGTCCTCCCGTGTCACATTAACAGTCGCACAACAAACACCAGAGAAAACAAACCACGTCCACACTCAACAGAACCAAGGCTTCAGAATGTGAGAACATGTCCCATAAAACACTGTTTGAAATAATTCACAGCATCATTAAACCGGATTAACACGGAGCTGTGTGTGTGTGTGTGTGTGTGTGTGTGTATGCGTATGCGTGTGCGTGTGTGTGTGTGTGTGTGTGTGTGTGCATGTGTGTGCGTGTGTAGTCTTTTATTCCTGAGAAGTACAAGCTGTGAGACTTTTTCCTTCTTTCAGCCTTTCAGCTTGACGTGGAGCTGAACAATAATCACACACAGACGCTGCTTTAGTTCTCACACACACTCAGAGTCCTGGTTTTTCTTCTTCTACCTTCACATTCCTGGCTGAAAACAGGAAGGCCTCTACACTCACTCTAACCAAAACAATAATACAATAAAGATCTAAAAAAAAAAAAAAAAGACAAACGTTAGAGCTGCTCCTTTAATATTTATTCACCTGCTCTTATTTTGAAAATCTACATCACTGCTCGTTACACATTTGTTCATGAGTGGAAACAGGCACAATAAATCGCCCCTGAGGTTGGTGTAGTGGTCTTTGAAGAGGTTTCTAATCCTCCTGAGATGGGAAGCTGGACCCATTCTCAAAGGTTCCCCAGGAGGCTCCAGGTGGTCTTGCCAAGTTTTTAACTAGGTCCTTGAAGAGTGCAGATGATTCTTGAGGAGGTTTACAAGGCTGACTAGGTCCTTGAGAGGGTTCCAGTGGGCTTGGAGAAGACTTCTCTGGAATTATTAAGGTACTTGAGGGTGCAAATGGTGTTTGAAGTTGTTTCAAGGGTCAAAAAGAATAGGGTCTTTAAGAGGTTACAGGGTTCTTGGGGGATTTTAGGGCCCCTTGAAAATGTTTCTGGGTTTCTTGAGGCGATTTTTATGGTCTCAGAGGAGGCGTAAACGTCCTTGAGTGGGCTTGAATCATGTCTGAAGGATTGCAGGACCCTGAGGAGCTCGTGGGTTCGTGAGTTCATTGAGTTCAGTTTGTTTTTCCAGATGAGATTGATGGTGCTCAGACCTGTGCAGGAATTTCAGCTTCTTCTCCAGTTTCACTCGTTTTCAATAAGTATCTACAATAACAGTTTTCTAAACAGCTGCAGAAAGACCAGTCAAAATCAAATGACAGTAAAATGCTTCCAGACCTGTAGTGAGATCAGGTTTGCATGAGACTGAACCAGAACCAGAGTCAGACATTTGAAAAGTCTCAGTGTGTGTTTGCTTCTGTGTTTTGTCACCATTTTGTATAAAGGCAGTTTTGGTTTTCTGGTCTCTATCCAGACCTGCCCAGTGGACCCCACAGCTACAGGCTGGAGGAACTGGCCTACACACGGAGCGGAGACAAAGGCGACTCGGCCAACATCGGTGAGAGACCCAGCAGCAGAGCTCCAGTTCTACTGCATAATGTGTCACATGTAACTTTAACAGCCTGAACACAGGTTTTTGTTGACTCTGTGTCTGTAGGAGTGATAGCTCGTCATCCGCTCTTCTTCGCCTACCTGAAGAAGCACCTGACTTCTTCTGTGGTGGAGGACTACTTCTCCCACGTTATCCAGCCCGGAGTGCACAACGCCGTCACCAGGTGTGTAAATAAAGGCTGGAAGTAACACTAAAGCCACACTGAGGAGAGGTGAGTGTTGACTGGGGGAGTGCAGGGATCAGCACGTCAGCTGGTTGTTGACACCAGCTCTTAGCTGTTCGAGCGTGGACACACTTAGAAAATCTGGTAAAAAAAACAAAAACCACTGGACCAGTTTCCTGCAAGTCAGGAAAGACCCAACATTTCCACTTCGAACATTTCATCACAAACATGTGCAAAAGCTGAAGAGATGTGTGCATCCACAGGAGGCTGCAGACTTTGAGCCAGGACAAAACAACATCGGATTTGTTGCACTGGCTGGAAAGTTGAACTGGATCCAACTTTACCTGCAGCGGCCTGTGTCATTGTGAAGCCGCCCCTGATCTTGAATGTACTTTTCCTGTCAAATGAACAAGCAGGGCTGTAGCTGCTGCAGGCCTGAACCAGCTGTAACAGATCCACCCTGACACACCCACACCTCAGGAGCAGGCTCAGAGACTTCTCTTAACATACCATCCATCCATCATCTACACCTGCTTATTCCCAGCCAGGGTCACAGGGACCTGCTGGAGCCTATCCCAGGTCTCTTTGGGTGAAAGGCAGGGCTATTTACTTTTCTAATCACCAGGAGACTTGTTCAGTCCAGAACCAGCCAACGTGGAAATGTCTTGACCATTCACAACAACAGTCTGAGGATCCTGCCTCAGTGATTCAGAGCTAATTTTAGCAGCTTGCAACACAGAGGTGGCAGATTAGTCCAGCTGGCGTCCATGTGCATGGTTCTGAGGGTACTGTAATAATCTGCAGTGTCTAGTCTACTCGCCTTTTCTCCCTTTTCTCTTATCTGAGCACCACATGACTGACCCTGTCTCAGCGCTCTTTGCTGTGACGCCGAGGATGTCACCCTGAGATGTTTCTCTCAAATTAGCTCCAATAAAATATAAAATAAATGAATGACTGGTTTATTTTAGTCTCACTTTTATTTATGAGACAAGTGAAACTGTGAAATCCTAATCAGCTGCATCAAACGGGCCTTTATTCTCTGTGTATCCAAATATATACAACATGTGTGAGATACATCCTCCTGAAGAGAAGGTTTAATAATAGCAGCAGTAAAACTCACGGGTTCATTCACTGTCTCGTCGTATTGGATCTTTGTTTTGCTCTGAGTGACGAGTGAAACTGGCCGAGTCAGGAGGGAACAGATGGACGACGATAATGAGCAGAAACTTTTCACTGCTTCTGCAACAAACATGTTTTCTGCGTTCTGTTTTGGACCAGCTTCAGCCTCCCCCACCCAGTTTTCACACATTTCGACACACACAGCGACTGTGGTTGGTGTAATCGGCGCCAGTCTGTCAGCAGCAGCAGCAGCAACAGACGAGTCACAGACACAACATACGGTCTGTGTGCAAACACAAGAGAACAGACTTGTGTCAGACATCGAGGCAAAGAGGAAACTTGTGTTCCACGTGTTTGCAAATGTCTGAGAAAGCAGAAACTGAAATGAGTCACCGAAGCCTTAATTCAGCAGTTCCAGCTGGATCTGTGCAGTGTGTCCGGTTCTCCCTGCAGGTCCTCTCAGGCTTAGTCAGACTGGATGGACCCTCCATCTCCAGGTCTCAAGTGTTCTGTGGGGTGTAGTCTGGACTCTGGGTCTGGCTGGACCCTCAGGGATGGGGACGGGTCGGGCTCCTAATGTGAGGGTGTGTAGGTGCTGATGTGCTGGTGTGATGTAGGATTTTGGGAGATGGTGGAACATGTGCGCTCTGTTGATGTGCAGTGACTCAGTGTGTAGGTGTGTTAGTGATTAGCTCCCACCCTGAAATGTGTCCCTGCTGCCACAGACGCTTTAATGGTGCAGCCCCCGGTCCGCCTTAACTGTTCCCAGTCCTGACTGTGACCACATCCAGCCTGCCCTGTCTCTGCAGCTGCAAACATGCACACACACTGTACTTAAAAACCATGTGGATCCAGAAGAAGAAAAAAACCTGTGCAGTAAAGCCAGTCCACATGGAGCCAGACTGTGTGTGTGTGTGTGTGTGTGTGTGTGTGTGTTAAAAAGTGTGGAGGTTTGCGTTGCCTCAGTTGACGGGTGTGTGTGTTGCTGTTTGCAGATACACTCTCCCGGGGATCCATGGCCTCAACTTTGTCCTGCAGAGTTCACTGGGTGGGGGAGGGGTGGCATCTCTTCGCAGCGACCCCCAGGTAACACACACACACACACACACACACAGACACACACAGATCTGCTCTTTCTTCACTCTGGAGTCTTCTCTTTTTTCTTTGGTCTCGTGGCCTTCCCTCCCTGCGTGTCCGCTCGTTGACTCACTGTCAGTTGGAGTTTGGCCATAAATGCCGACTCGGCATGAGGAAGCTGAGATTTGAAAGTCTTTGCAAATCTCCTCTGATGCTTTGGAAACAGCATAAACAGCTCCTGAATCAGCTGCTGCTTCTCTTAACGTTAGGCTCGGATCATAACTGGACTACCGTAGGGATGAGGGGCATGACAGGCGACGGCAAAGACACATGAAAAGGCCACAGAAATGACCACAGATAGAAAAAGATGGAACCCCCCCCCCCCCCCCCCCCCCCCCCCCCAAAAAAAAACTGAGATCTCTGTATGTGTGAGCACATCATAACATCCTCCTTTTCGCTTGTCCCTCCTTCGTCTCCTGCTTGACCTTCCTGCCTTTCATCCTCCTCCTCTGTTCTTCTTCAGACCCTCCTGTAAAGTGTTTTTACTGCCTCACTGGAGTCCACGGCACATCAAAGTAACACACTGCTCAGCAGACCCACAACGTGCTAATACACACACGTCACACACCCGAAGTGTGTCGAATCCAACAGGTTGAGGTGGAAACACATGTTCAGCACTTTTTGGTTTGTGTTGCTGTTGCTTTTACTTTTCTTCCAACTGTAAAACCTTTAGACAATTATCACTGGTCTTTGTGGATCATCCTACTTCCCAACACGTTTTGTACTTAATAGTATTTCAACATGTTGCTTTTGTTCTCAGCTGAGGTTGTCTCTGTCTTTTCTCAGGGTAAAGCCTACGGTCAGATGCTGCTGGACTTGAAGCTGAGAGGACTGCCTGACCTCAAATCCCTGGTGGACTGAGAAGAGGCTAGGAGATCCTGAGTTAATGAGGGTGAGAGCTGGAGGGAAATGAAAACATGAATGTGGTTCACAAAGAGAACTTGAAGGTAGAAACATAAAAAGGATCATCGTATAAAAACACCCGTCACATCCACAACCCAAGATTTGACTAACAAAAATAACTGAGTCCATATAAATTATCTCACAGTGTCAAAGTAACTTAATTGGATCATTTGGGAAAAATAATGTGACGTTTTCTGGATGAAAACTGGTTTTGTAATCACTGAGGACTGTCTCTGACAAATGTCCTGTTAATCCATCCAGTAGAGATTTAGCTATTTCTCTCTGCAGCAAACTGCTTCATGACCCAGCACCGAGTCCTGTGGAACACCAGGGGCCATTTTTCATGTTAACAGAAATAAACTAACAGAAAAAGCAACAGACAAGCCCCAAATTTAATTTTTCATGGCAACAGGGCAAGCTCCATCTACTGATGAAGACCATGTGACATGTTGGAAAGCCCCAGAAAAGCCAGTGAACAGGCTTTGTAGTTCTTTTTTTTTCCATCATGTGTAACTGTGCACATCGCCCTTATAATCTGGACTTGATCTCTGCACCAGCTTCAGGAGAGCTGCTCTTGACCTCTGACGTCCTTGAAAAAGGGAGTGGTGGTTTGGGTTTCTCTCACAGAGTAATCAAAGTACCCCCTATGGTATCTGGGCACTCCAGTATCAGAGGAGACGCACAGGCCTCAGGTCGAACTGGCATGGTGCCTGGTTTCCTGCGGCTCCTTCACCGCAACCCACCTCTAATTTTCGCAGGAATGTATGGCGTCTTCACCAGACGGCCCCTGTGGATTTCACGCTGTTTATCCTTAATTGCAAACAGACTGAAGCTGCAGTTGGAGTCTCTCCACAGCTTCCGTCATGACTGAAACCCCATCTCCTCTGAATCAAACCCTGTTTCCCTCATCTTCCTCGGCACAGAGCTGCAGTCCTGCCTCTTATCCTCTTTGGGTTTTTAACTTTCCTGGCTCCTCTTCTTCTCAGTTCTGAGTTCCAGCAAAATTGTTCAGCCACCATTTCCCTGATCTGCCTTTTTTTTTTGTTTTTTGGGAAACAAGACGTTTTTCTTAAAATGGGTGAGGCACATTAAACAGTCAGTCCGAAGAAATGAATAAACAGTCGTCCTCAAAGATGGATTAACACAATGGAGCCCTAAAAATGACAAGAAAAATCCTTCCAGGCTTGAGTTGATAGCAGAGTTTTCGTGAGTGTAAATCAGGGAGTAAAAAGAGGAATCATGGGGAAAATGAAGTTATCAGCCTGTCTTTGGGGTTTAAGAGACAACACTGATATGGTCAGAGTCCTTTCCTGGTTTCACAGAAGTGCAAATCTAGAAAATGCAAAACACAGTGTCATCATTATTCTCGTAAAAGCGGAACTACAGTGACATCTTAATGATGAAAAGGACATTTCTGACTAATTCAACACAGGCTGATTAATGTTTACCCAAACCAACAACTGTTGATCATGTTCTGGTGCATGTTTTAATGTTTGGATGCTCTGTTTCTCATACAAAACAATCCAGTATTTGAAGTCACCAGGATGAGGAGGGGTTGTTGTGGAGCCTCATTCACCCGTTTAACATCCGTCCAGACCTCCTGATCATCATTGTTCTCATCATCAGTCATGGTTAATCTTTTTCTCTGAAGTAGTCAAAGGGCCCAGTGTGCCAGTGAATCCTACCCAGCATTACAGTGTTCAGTGTTTACTAGACTTAGGGTTTACTACTAAAATCGTTTTGATCCTAAATAAACTTGAGAATCTAACAAATAGAGTGTAGTTTACCCTCTTGACTGAAAATTGTCTCAATTCATAGAAGAGGATTTTGTAAACATGGGGATCATGGACTGACAACATTTTTTTTTTTTTGCCAAAGTCCTGCAAATGAGGCAAAACATCAGGATCCAAGCATTGAACCTTGAGGAACACCAAAGAAGATGTTATTATTTTAACAGGTTTATATAAACAGACAAAGGAACAAAAATTCACTCGACAAAACGTTCTAAAGTTAACTTTCTTAAAGGTGCTACTAGACTAGACTAACATAAGGAAAGTACAACGTGCAATTGATTTCAGCTTAAATATGCATCATTAAACATTAGCACGGTTCACACAAGAATATAAAGAAAACAGTAGTAAAGTCTGTGGATGGATTCTGGTCCCACTCAGTCCAGAGGAGCTGGTATTTGTCTACCGAGCAAAAGAACAGAACATTTTACTTTTTGTTCATTTATATTTTTCACACTGATCCAAACCAGTTTCAATGACGTGCACTTTAGTCTGTCTATAACCACACCGTTCCACTGTGTCTCAGTTGTTCGATTTTCAGGGCATGTGTGTTTTCAGACTCTGGGGAAAAGATTGAAACTGTTCTTCAAACAAAACCTTAGTTTGGAGCCACAAGTGCACTTTGTGTTAATTTTACTGAA
The DNA here is from genome assembly GCF_900324485.2 of Mastacembelus armatus. Lineage (NCBI taxonomy): Eukaryota > Metazoa > Chordata > Actinopteri > Synbranchiformes > Mastacembelidae > Mastacembelus > Mastacembelus armatus. Next base: position 17,472,582 of record NC_046650.1, on the reverse strand, counting down.
TCATTTGTTTATTTCTCTTTGTCCATTTTTTTCTGCTGGAAATGGTTAAAATGACAGAATAGGTAATCTTGTAATAACAGATGTTAGAGTCAACATTTGAAGTGTGAACAGCATAAAGAAAAACGATCACTCACTTCTGCCTTGTTTTAACACTTTTTGTGATAGATTTATTGATTCTTCTTCTTTTTACACACCGAGAATCATGACTTCCACTGAGACTTTTGTCTGATTTTGTAGACGCTAAACTGAAGAGAATAAAAATATTTTTATGACCAAAGCTGCTGTGTGATTCTTTGTCACAGAATGTTTGACTCCCTGCGTTGCTTCGTCATAAACACACACGTTTGTCTCCATAAGCAAAACCCTGGAGGAGACCGGAGTTCAGTTTGTGGCGCAAGCAGTTTTTAAAATCCACAGTGGTTTTAGAGGCCGAAACGAAAAAGTGTTGGGATTTGAGTGAACTGATCCTTTAAAGCAGCAGCACAACAGCAGGTTGAGCATCAGACTTACAAACGGAGGCTGAGAGATGGTGATTAACATTCATCACATGCAGACAGCAGGGGAACAAGTGTGTGTTCATTAATCAGTGTGAGAGCTGCCGCTCGCCTCTGGTTTGTTCGCCATGACGTCGTGGCCTTTGTGCGGCTCGGACTGACGGACAGGGAGATGAAACGGCGCATTCACATCTTCAGTCTCTCTGACGTGGAGGATAAAGGCAGATAAATCACAGCCCATCACTCATTCTGCTTTTCTCTTTGTTCCTCTGTTGTTTTTGTCTGTATCTCACACACTGACAGACTCTGAGCGAGTGTGAAAAGGCTTTAAAGACAACAAGGCATTTGTCATATTAAAGCTGAGCTGTGCTGCAGGAGTCTGACTCTGTAGAAGCCAGACTGGATGAGGTGACGCCTGTGTGGAGTTTGGTTTTTCTAAAAACAGAAATAACAGATTTGAAACTTGCTGCTCTGGCTCCTGGATGTGCTGTGTGTGTGAGTGTGTGTGTGTGTGTGTGTGTGTGTGTGAGTGTGTGTGTGTGCAAACATTTGGGGTTAGGGTTAGACTCTTAATGAGGATTTAACTTTAACCTGCAGGATCACCTGTGAGAACCATGCTAATGCTAATTTACTTCTTGTTTCTAATAATCTGCAGCTTTTATCCTCTTAAAGTCCTACGGCTCCTCCCAATCAGCTGGAGAGCATTAGCAACACACACACACACACACACACTGGCTGGCACTCAGCTGCATTCACCTTTTCACAGCCGCTCAGTCGGGGTCACATCAACAGACATTCAGCTGCCAAAATCCCGTCCCTCGGTCATTGAGCAGGCAGCCTGGGGGGGCAGGGTGCGGCTCAGTGTGTGTTTTCATGATCTGCTCCTAATCCCCAAATCCTCTTCTCCTGTCTCAAGGAAACGCAAGAAAAGCAGGAGAAGAATGAATGAGTGACCGAACAGAGAAGCTTCAGTTCTCGGTGTCACTAATTTCCCATCATGCTCAGGCCTTCAGATCCCCCATGCAGCATTCAGGCATGAGGATGAGGAGTGAATTAACTGGACTTTTTAAAACGTGTAAACACAACAACAGAGTCAAAGTCCTTCCTGTTGCATTAGATCATCTGTTCCCATTTTTTTCCTCTGCATCAAAGTGAAGAACATCCAAAGTCTAAAATCTGTCATGTTTCTGTGTTTGCATTCTTGGAAAAGACTCAAGTCATAAAAAGTATCATCTGTGTCTCAGAGTGTCCCATGGAAGTGTTGGTCTGAGGTCCAGTCCATCCCAGTCTGCTGGCTCCAGCACCGCTGCATGGTCGGCAGTTTAAAATGATCGATCCCTGCAGGTCGCAGGTTATCTCCACTTTACTGTCACACAGCCCTGACCCTGACCAGACGCTTCAGGTCATTGTTATGTAAAACCACTATGTTCCCTGAAACCCTGGAGCAGATCTACCCCCTCTGGACTCTGTTTGGGTAAAGCTGCTGAAATCCTTCAGCTTCACATGGACAGTTTCACTGTTTTTATTTGGCACAAGGCACAGACCAATAAGCTGGACCAGGTTCTGGACTCACACACATTCAGCACATTCATTGGTGCTGTCAGTCTCTAGATGGGATCTGGACTCACTCAGGTGAAAGACAGTTTCCCTGTAAATGTCCATGTGGACTCGACACAGTTTAACCAGCAGGAGCCGAACAAAGAGGCCAGTGTGTGTGACAGACATGCTGCTGGCTCTCACTACCTGCCTCTGTGTGTGTGTGTGTGAGTGTGTGTGTGTGAGACATTCGCTGTGGTGGAAATTCTGAGTCCTCTACATTAGCAGTAAGTGGGTGTGTTGGTGTACTTGTATCTTAATGGGGACCAGCTTGGAGCTGGACCTGGTTCAAATTCAGTTTTAGGATTCTGGTTGGAACTGGTTTAGTTTCGGGGCACGTAATGGGATAATGGGCCCTGGTTGCAGACGGGGATAAGGCCCCACAGTCCCCCTGTATAGGACACACTCATATGGTTGTGTTGTCTGTAGAGTTTCATGTTGGTTTTGTGTGAGACTGTTTGTTGTGTATTTTCTGCCGCTGAGTGTGAAGGTGTCGGGTTTATGTGTTTGGGAATGTGCTTTTCTGAGGAGCCATAATCCACCAAACACACAGTCAGAGTCCCTGACCTGAACTTAAAGTAATGTCTGTATCAGTCCAGACATCAGGACTTGGTCTGAGAGGAAAGACTACAGATGTTCTGCTGACCTCAGTTTGTTTTTATGTGCACAGGAAACAACCAAAGGTGAGGTCCGAGCCACCACTGGGCTGCTGGAAACATCTGGACTGAAAAATCACATCAGGATTTGTTTTGGCAGCTGATCCAAATCTCAAACTTAGAGTTCTGGATATTTGGTTCCTCTTGTGATTCTTTTACTGACGCGGTCCCGTCACCACAGAAATCTCGTTTTAGTTTTCATGGCTTAGAGTTTCTGCTCTTCTCTCTTGTTCTAACTTGATGCCGCGGGTTTTCTTTTACTCCCCTCGGGTCAGAGTTTCTCTCAGAAGCTGCACGTCACACGCTCCTCCTCCGTCTCCAAACCCCCCTGGAGGAGGCACATCCTTCAGAGAGGAGAGAGGGAGGCCAGAGGGAAGCAGAGGACAGCAGTCAGTCGGATTTTCCTTCCCTCTTCTCTCCTCCGTGTCGTTTCTTTGCTACAGTCATGTTGGACACGCTCACCTTCCTCCTGGAGAAGCTCTTCCTCCTGGCCCACATCAAGCTGTCCAGCCTGCTGCCTCCTCTGCGCAGAGAGTCGCCGCCCGCCAAGCGCCCCGACTGGGATGAATGTCCTGCGCAGCCCGCCGGAGTTACACAGAAGTTCCAGCGGGGAGACCTGCTGGAGGTCCCGCGGACTCTCTTCATCCACTTCGGCATCTACCTGGGTGACAACCGGGTGGCGCACCTGATCCCTGACATCTTGCCGGTGCTGACCGATGACAGCCGCCAAATCCAGGAGATGGTGACCAACACGCGGCTGCTGCTCGGGGTGCTCTCCAAGCGCGCCAGCATCCGGGTGGATTCAGTGGAGGACTTCGCGTACGGAGCCAAGATCCTGCCCAACAACATGGACCGGGCGGTGCACCGGAGGCCGCTGTCCGGGGAGGAGGTGGCCCGGCGAGCGGAGCGCCTGGTGGGCTCCGTGTCCTACAGCCTGCTGTGGAACAACTGTGAGCACTTCGTCACCTACTGCCGCTACGGGGTGGCGCAAAGCCTGCAGACCGAGAAGGTAACACACTTTACGCGCGGGCCTTCAGGCGCCTGCTTTGATCATGTAGCTTTTACGCGCGAAGGATGAACCGGTCTGATGGTTGTTGCTGATTTCTGCTGTTCACGCTGATGCACTTTCAGCATTTTCACACCAACCACAGAGTCAGGCAGGAGGTTCTGTTCGACACGAGTCTTTAGTTCCTCCTTTGGGGTCTTTCCCTGTAACAACGCAGCGCTCAGATTATTTCAAAAGCATCTTAAAAGCTGCGCTGGTGCCGGAGCATTTGTCGACTTTGCTTCTGCCTGTGTGCACAGTATCTAAAGGTGTTCCTGTTTTGGTGAAGCTACACCGGCACGGAGCGGCTTTGGCACCGGTCTGGTTTAAACAGAGTAAAGTCCTCTCGCAGGAGGCGACAGTCAGGCGGCCTGTGTGTCTGCAGCCTCAGGAAAAACCACCTTTGAACTGGATGTCAGGCTGTAAATGAGCTCAGCCTAAACCCCGGAGGAGCAGCTCGACACTAAAATACCAAAAATGAGCAGCTTTACTGTAAACACTGAGAGCAGGTACTGGACTCCAGGGAAAGAAAATGTTTTAGGCTTTAAAACTGTTTTTGTCTTTGAAAAGATGAAACTAGGGATTTTCAGCCTTTTGGTTGTTGCACGTGGTCAAATCACATATTTGCTTCAAGGCTTTTAACTTGAGAACAGCCTGTGTCTTTAAACGCCCCAGTCAGATACTGAGACTTTTTCTCCTCCTGTCTCTTCTAATAATCTCAAGACCCCTCGGGTTTACTCGGCGGTCAGCTTGAGAGGACGCAAACCCCAGGTTGGGAACCCCTGCTGCATATAAACCAGCTCCACATAGAGAAGCTCAAATGCTGCAGAAACTTTGATGCACAGTACTTTTACTTGTGATACTTGGAGTACTTTACCTTAAAATATCTCAGTATATTTATTTAAGTAGGATTTTTTTTTTTTGCCTGGGTAAAAGACGAGAGCCTGGACAATCCTGTGCTTCTTCGTCTCCTCCATCCTCCTCAGGCGAAATTCTTAGAGCCCCAGCTCATTTTAAACGAAAAGGATAATGTGGGTCACTGCTGGGAAAAGTCCAGAGAACAAGAGCTGCATTCAGACCAGCACCGCCTGCCAGAAACCAGAGTCTGTGTACACCGATGATGATGATGATGATGAGCCTGAGCCTCTCACTGATCAGCATCAGACCCCAGACAGAACCACCAGCTTCTCTAAACCACAAACCAGAAGGTCTTTTTAAAGCACTTAGTGGTTTAACTGGGATTCATGAGGAGGCTGAGTTGGGTCTATCAGATCAGACAGATGATCAATTCATCTGATTGGTTTTTCAGGATGTGACTTAAAACAACGTGAAGAAGAAAAGTTCAACCCAAACACTGAAACTCTGGTCTGAGTCACTTATGACCTACAGGCTCCGTTATCTGTGTTGTCTGATATTCAATTAAGCTCTTTGATTAGGTGGAGGCCATGTTTGCAGTAAAGCTGCAGATATTACTGCAATTAGGCTGCAAAAGTGAATCTCCCCATAATAAACCACTTTACATATCTGATAAATGGTTTTATGGTTCTAAAGAGAACGCGACATTTGGACCTGAACAGCTGCTGTGACTGTAGACAGGAGTACTGCAGTAAATTATTGCAGTACTAGTAGAAATACCACAGACTAAAACATGGTGGGTAGCTGACGTTGACTACCTTATATACTTCTAATTTGAAGTACTTTATATACTGGTTTTTATCAGGCAGCATCCAGGGGGGTCCAAGGAATCTTCCAAGACTGTGAAACCACAGTATGAGCCTCACTCAGTCACACGGTTAGACAAGTGGCTGATCATTGTGTTTTCCAGAGGTTTTATTTTGAAATCGTATATTCCCAGCAAACATACTGTGGCTTTTTCTGTGCGCTGTAGAAAGTTGTTTTTGGCAGCCAGGGGGCACCGTTCAGCACAGTTTACCGTAAACTAAATAAACCTTTAAATCAGTGTGGAAATCTGAGCCTCACTGCTTTAATCATGCAGATGTCCAAGCTCAAACTTTACTGATCCCCAAAGAGAAAGTGCAAACACAGAGATGTTTAAATGACCAATAACAAATTACAGAAATTAGCAGGACAGCAAAGAGCCAAACACACTGGACTAACTTATGTTGTGCAAATATCTGTGCAAACTCTATAGTGTATTGTAGAATTACATAATAGTAGTAATATAGTACAAGTATAGAATATAATCCAGTAAGCGGCTGGGGCCCATTTGGCAGCAGAGAGAACCTCTCCCTGATCCAGTTTCGCTTCCTGTAATTACCCACCTAAACGTCTGACCTGCCTGCAGGTTTGTTAGAGGGGGGCTGGGGCCAACAGGGGCTTAAACAGGGGCCTCACACTAAACTAAGCCTCAGGTCTGTTTATATGTTCTGGGTTCTTGGAGTAGGAGTTGGCTCAGTGAGTCTTAGGTTGGAAAGTGTTTTTGTGTGTTTTTTTTTTTTTTTTGCTTTTGACAGTTTCTGCTTTATCATGTGTATTTATCATTTTTTAATCAGTAGTTTAATCTATGACATGTCAGAAAACATGACCTGCACTTTTTTTCTTCACCCAAGAGGATAAAACCTGAGGAAAAGCTAATGAATGTGCTACTAACTTTAGCACTAGCTCTTTTATTGTAGTTTTGCACCTTGGCATCATCACATCTGTGCAGAATGAACTGTGGTCAGCTCCTGTTTGCACTTCACCCGTGGCTGCACAGACAGTTATCACTGGGTTATTGTGACACTGCCCAAAACTTTAAATTGTGATTTTTCTCAGGGAAGTTCTGTTAGAAGCAGCCTCCTTATCCCTATTGATTTCTGAGCAGATTTATGAATTTTTATTTGATGTTAATGTTTTGGTTTTAGCTGTTTTGCTGCCCCCATGTGGTGAAAATAGAAAATAACAAAATTATTGCTTCTTTAAAGTGATTTGTCTGAATTCAGTTTTCTAGATCTCTAAAATATCAACAATTCATTCTGTAAATAACAGAATAACGTTGATTTGTATTTTTCTGCTAATTTTAATGATTTTATTCAAATGAAAATAGAAATGTATTTACTATTTCCTGTTTACATTCTGAAGGATCAGTAGCAGCAGATTCATGTTTTCTTTATTTTAAAATATTGATGTTATTTCCCACTTTTCTTCCAGTTCTGTGAGTGGCTGAAGTCGCTGATCCGGGACCAGCGTAACGTCCTCCTGACGGCGCTGCTGGGGCTCCTCTCCATGGGGTGTTTGGGAATATCCTTCAGCACCGCCCTGCTCACCCTCCTCATCCCCTTCACCCTGTGGATGGCCAGTTAGGAGGCCGCCACGTTGGAAGACCGACAGACAGGAAGTGGTCGTCTGCAAACAAGTTCATGACAAAACAGTGACTGAACCTAAAACCTCACCTAACACCACCCACTGGGATATTTTGGAGGCAGTGAGACAACTTGTAGTTTTCCACTTTAGACTCTGTTAAATGAACCAAATAGCATTTAATAATTACTGACTTCACTGGAACTGCAGGTTTGGTTTTAAAGGGATGATGTAGGAAACCGGGTGACCTTTGCCCTCCAACATGGCAGCACATCCCTGACAAACATGTTCCTAACATCATGTAACACTTGTGCAGACACAAAGCCACAGAGTCAGAGCTGATCTCTAATCAGTCTCATACCAGAGAAATCAAACTAAAACCTTAACCTCATTTACATTACATCAGCGTGTTAGCTGTGGACTATTTTCAGTGGAGGATGAAGGAACATGAAATAATGACCGTTGGTTTTTCCTTCATTTATTGTCACTGTATGTAAACACCCAATGAAAACCTGCTGTTTCTGCAAACGTCACATTCCAGGATGTAAAACGAGAAGCATCTGCTAGTTTTGATATATTTTATATTTTTGTAGACTCTTATCAAGCAGATAAAATTCTCTCAAATGACAAAAACAAAAGTCTACACTGAAACAAATCCATCTTTTAGCCACATTCTGGGTCCTACAATCCCAGAAAACCTTTGCAAGACTACTCTGAGTTAAGGTTTTTGCCATAGTACTGCTCAGATGTTCCTAAGGTAGTAAACAAACAGTGAACAGTATTTTTATCTTCAATACAAATGTGACTGGACCGCGTTTACACACATGTACACAGAGACTCTGTTAACTCTGTGGGAACAGCAGAACGGTTCCTGTTTCTTTACCCTGTAGAGGAGAACCTGCTCAGTTCGGCCCCTGAAGCTCTTCTGTAAATACCTATAGGTCTCATGTTGTGACCCGATTGTTCTCTAACAGTCACAAACTTTTGTACAGAATTTATTTTTATGATGCTGTAACACTTTGTACTGTTTTTATGTAAATAAAGGAAGTGGATGTGGACTTGTTGATTTCTTTGATTTCAAAATATGTCCAGTGATTTTTGAGTCAAATGCTGCTCAGAAAAAGTACATTTACTCAAGTACTGTAGTTGATTTTGAAGTATTTGTACTTTACCTGAGTATTTCCATGTTGTACTTGGACTTCACTACATGTCAGAGTCAAACCTTGGACTATTTCCTGCTCTACATTTATCTGATAACTTTAGTTCCTTTTCAGAATCAGATGAATGAATACTTTTACTGTGGATACTTCAAGTACATTTGGATACTGTTGGACATTTACTGCAGTAACTTTCACTACATGAATATCATTTTAGATAATGACCTGATGCTTCATTGTTTTTGGTAAAATTATAATTTTGTCTCTTCACTTTTTCCTGGAGAACCAGTCTTCTCCTTCAGGTCTTATGGAAATCCATAAGCCGCTGGTCTCTGTCGCCCTCTACTGGGAACCAGTGGGGACAGCAGGTCTGCACCAATTAGAACTGGATCACTGTTTTGGTATTTCTTGGAGTAAAAGGCAGCAGGCATCACAAAGAGTCGTCGTCTGGGGAGGTAAAGGTAAAGGACTAAATAAATACCAGGAAACATTCAAGAGTGAAATCAATAAATGGGATTTTAGCCATGAGAGGGTCTATCAGTGTGTCAGAGCGGGGGGGGGGGGTTCTTCCCGTCCAAAGACTATAATAAGAGATCTTTAAATATTTCGTTTATAGCTCGATTCTGATCTTAGAAAAGAAACTTCAGATGAAACTTTACTGAAGTTTGTGCTGTTGTGCAGCTCCTGCAGTCTCTAATCCCCTCCGCCCTCAGCACCGCCCACAGGACAACAGCAGCCCCGGACCGACGGTCACTTCCTTCTGCTCCTCGTCCTCACAGCATGTTTCCTCTGCAGCTGCTCGCGCTGCTCTTCATCCTCACCCCGACACGCGCAGAGGAGGAGGAGGAAGAGGAGGAAGATGAAGAGGTAGATGCAAGCAGGCGGAGAGGGAAGACGACGCGGAGTAAATATGACCTGGTGTTCAGCAGGGGAGACCTGCTGGAGGTGCCCCGGACTCTGTTCACACACTTTGGGATTTACCTGGGCGGGGGCAGGTGAGTCCGCTCCTCTCTTCTGATTGGTCGCACTGGTGCACAATGATATCGATGCTTCGATGTGAGTTTTGTCTTTATTCTCTTCTTTACCTGTCCTGTCCTGCCTTGTCCTGTCCTGTCCTGTCCTGTCCTGTCCTGTCCTGTCCTGTCCTGTCCTGCCTTGTCCTGTCCTGTCCTGTCCTGTCCTGTCCTGTCCTGTCCTGTCCTGTCCTGTCCTGTCCTGCCCTGTCCTGTCCTGTCCTGTCCTGTCCTTCAGAGTTGCTCATTTCATCCCAGACATCATGCCCGTCGTCTCCAGTGACCAGCACCGAATCAACCAGATGGTGACCAACACCAGGCTCATACTGGGAGTACTGGCCAAGGTACTGAAGCATCCACCCATTCAGCCCGGCACACTGCCCCTGACACAATAACAACAGTAAACACACCTGAGAGGTGACATGTTGCGCTGTATGCAGAATGGCCCATTTCCCATGACTGTGTCTGGTATTATTGGATTCTAATAACTGTATTGATCACTTTAACGCTGGTGAACTGATGTTAACTACCTCAGGTGTCTGGAATCAGGAATGGACTCATGGTGTTTAAAGGGTCAATCTGTGTAAATGTGCTGTTTCCTCAGTGTGGCAGTGTGAGAGTGGACTCAGTGGATGACTTCGCCTACGGATCAGAGATACTCATCAACACCATGGACAAGGTGACGCTGTGTTTCTGTCCTCACCGGTGTTCAGAATATTAGGAACACCTCAGAATATATGGCAGTGCAGAACAACAGCACCTTTAACTCTGACCTCAATGATTAATTTGAATAAAATATCTAAACATCTCATGTATTGGTTTGTAAACAGACGATAAATTCACAGGAGGTCTTAGTGAAAATGTTCCTCCCCTTGGTCACGCTTTCTAAATCTGACCAGCACAGAACAGGCTGCTGTTGTTTCTGAGATCCTGACAAATATTTTTAGCCCCTGAACACGGATATTTTTCCTTCTGAGTAAACGTTAATCCATAAAAGTCACCACCTGCACCAGCAACTCACAGGATTAGTGATGAGGCAAGAAATAGCTGCATGGTTGAAAGTATTAGCAGGGTCTGGACCCGACCTGTCCTGTTCTGTCTTGCCCAGGTGTGCAGCCGCCCGGCGCTGCAGGGGGAGGAGGTGGCCCGGAGGGCTGAGAAGCTGCAGGGCGATGTGGCCTACAGCCTGCTGTGGTACAACTGTGAGCACTTTGTCATGTACTGTCGATACGGGACCGTCATGAGCTTCCAGACGTTTCAGGTGACTGAACTACATCAGAACCACTCTAATGTCAGGCTGAACACAGTTCTGTTAGTTCTGACATTTGCACAATCAGACTCTTGAGCCCTGATTTGTTTTTGTTTTGTTTTTGCCTATATTAGGCAAACCAAACCAGATGTTCTCAGGTCACTTGATCCTTTCTTTTCTCACTCATCCCCCCGTCTCGTATTTTCTCTCTGGCTACTGCAGATTAACACTGGTCACAGATCAGTCCGGCCTCCCGCTGTAACTGGATTAAGCCCCAGTGCTGTTGCAACAGGCAGCCAGTCAAAGCCCTGTTGTTTCTGTGGTGTCACTGATTGCAGCATGTGATTAGAGGTGTGATGTTGGGAAAGAACAGAGCAAACAAGGCACCAGGTTTTTATTCTGAAGAAACAAATGAAGAAGAGGGAGGGAATGGGAATGAACATGGAAAAGCTTTTGGCATCTTGAATAATTTTCAACTTTTAATTTGCAGGTTCAAGCTTCTGACAAGTTAACATTTACTTGTTTCTTGATTTTAAACTGGATGGAAGAATAAATGAAACCCTCTTAGCTGCTCCATCTAGTGGCTATTTATGGAAAGAAGCCCTTTAATAAATAAAACAAATATATGTGCAAACAAAACAGGAGATACTAGACAGCAAAGCTGAAGAAACAGATGTGGATTATCACATGTATATATGCAGACACTTCACCTCCTTTCTCCTCCTCTTCATCAGTTCTGTAAGACGGTGAGGAAGCTGGTGTTGAGTCGGCGTGTTGCCAAGGCGACGGCGTTGCTGGGGGCGTGTCTGCTCCTCTACCTGCGAGCTGTGAGCACCTGTGCCACCCTGCTGGCCATCCTGCTGCCCTTCCTCATATGGATGGCCTCATAAACTCCGACGCAGTGAATGAACGTCTTGAGCTCTCCAGACTATTTACATTTTAAACACACAGGAATAATCCGTAAAAATGTAGATGTCGTGAGTCTAATAAAGATTGTATTTTTATGAAAATCCTGAGTTTGTGGGGTTTTGTGGGCAGTTAATAATACTATGATAAGATCGTGGTGATTTCTTAGTATTTGGACAATTATGTATTTCCCTTGTGAACATTAGTACGTGTGCCTGTAGAATTAACAGTTTAATGTGCAGGAGCTTTTACTAAATTTCTATTTTATATATTTTTGGTTTGTTGTTGTTGCATTCAATGGAAATGATCATACATGTAGGAAAACATGAGGAATTATATGTTTATACTGAGTAGCATCAATGTCATGCTTTTATTTTATTTCTATGTGATTGTTTTTTGTGTTACTACTCTTACATTTGCATTTTATTTATTTTATTAAATTTTTTTTAAGTATTTAGTTGTTTCTTAATCTATCGCGTTAATTCTTAATTTTAGTTTATTAGTCGTTTTTACATTTTATTTTATTTTGTGAGATTAAAAAATAAAAAGCGTTGCTTGTTGTTGTCCCGCCTTCCGTGCCCCGTATGGACGCGCTGATTGGCTCAGAGAGAACCGGTGTCACGTCAATCATAATCTCGGGGAGTTGGTTTGAGACATCACGGAGTTACTGACGGATTTTTTGTTTCTGCGATGAAGTTGTGGTTAAAGTTTTAACGCAGCAGGATTTTATCCCGTTAACGCTTCACTCTGAGAGGAAATGGCGAAAGACCGAGCTGGTAAGAATTTTGTTCCGGTCGTTAGCCGCAGCTAGTTAGCTCCGTTAGCTAAACAGGCTAATCCAGCCGTTGGAGTTTAGCGGGGACGCTAAAGTTACCGTTAGCTCGTTATCGTTAACAAATGCTAACTGTTTACTCCGGGGTGTTGTGTTTGTCGACATATTACTACCTGAACACACGGATATCACACTCAGACTAGTTAACAATCTAACCTTTTCGTGTCTGTGTTGCAAAAAGTTTGTCAAAGTTGCGACTGAGTTATATTTGAAGTGTTTTAGTTAAGTGGTTAGCTAATTAGCTAACAGCTAAACAACAGTCCGTCTCCGCGCTGTTTATATCGAGCTTTTATTTTAACAAACTCGTTATCTGACACGAACATAGAGCTGATGTGTGATTATAGTCAGTGGGTTGAAGTCATGACAAGTTTGGCCACTTTGGCTCAACTTGTAGTTGCTTACAAATTTTAATAGAAGTAAAGTTTGATCTGACAAATATTAAAGTTTATAGTGCTGCCCTGTATCATCGTATGACTTGAATATGTTAACCATGTGAAAAGCTTATTGTGATGTTTACTGCACAGACAGTGATGGAGAGTCAAGTGGAGACATGGAGGAAGACTCTGATAAAATCAGCCCTCTGCTGGGCGACAGTGAGTTTGAGGTGTCCTGTGCCAAAGAGATGGCTCTGCTCGCTCTGATGGAGAAGACAGGATACAGCATGGTGCAGGAGAACGGACAGAGGAAATATGGAGGACCTCCTCCAGGTGTGTGAGTTCACTTCTCATAGGATGAAACAGCGACATCTCCAGGAAACATCAGGTTAAAATAGGAGCAACAACATGAACAGGTCCAGATCAGCATCTTTAATGAGACCAGATGCAGTTACTGGTTCCTGCTGTTTACAGTCAGGGCTCATTAAGGTCAAAGCTTCAAAAGCAAAACACAGCTCTAGAATAAAAAAAGAAAGAATCATAGGTGTCTCCAAACATGTAAATAAGGGTGAACACAGTACAGTGTATTTACAGCCAGCCTTGAACTGAGCGATAAAAGTCTGAAGTGAATGATGTGTCTGTGCTGCAGGTTGGGAGGGCCCAGCCCCCCCGCGGGGCTGCGAAGTGTTTGTGGGGAAGATTCCCAGGGACATGTATGAAGACGAGCTGGTGCCTCTGTTTGAGAGAGCCGGTCGGATCTATGAGTTCAGGCTCATGATGGAGTTTAGTGGCGAGAACCGTGGCTACGCCTTCGTCATGTACACCAACAGGTAGCATGTTCTTTTGTTTTTTGATTGTCTTAGCTCACTGTGTCAGCTCCCTGGGGTTTGTAAACTGGAACATGGATTTAGGCCTGACCTGAACAGTATCACAGTAATTATATTTTCACTGTACGAAAAATTTAGGTTTACAATTTTGATTATTGATTGTGGTTCAGAGAAGCTGCTCAGAGAGCCATCCAGATGCTGGACAACTACGAGATCCGTCCTGGGAAGTTAATTGGAGTGTGTGTGAGTCTGGACAACTGCCGGCTGTTCGTCGGCTCCATCCCCAAAGACAAGAGGAAGGAGGAGATATTGGAGGAGATGAAGAAGGTGCTCGCTCCTGATGACGACTACATTTCCCAAAGCCCACACTGATTGAACACATGGAGTTTTTACATTAGCACAGATGCTACTGTTCGCTCCCTGTTTCCACACAGTCAACATTTCCTGTATGTTTCAGTTTCAGTGTTCTCACCCTGTTTACCTCATATTTGCATATATCTGTGTGTTTGTGTGTGTCCCAGGTGACAGACGGGGTGGTAGAGGTCATCGTGTATCCCAGCTCTACAGATAAGAGCAAAAACCGAGGCTTTGCCTTCATTGAGTATGAATCCCACAAAGCTGCGGCCATGGCCAGGAGGAAGCTCATACCTGGTACCCGAGTCGTCCGCTCCACCTCCTCATCCTCAGTCTTATTGAGGATTCCTTCATCATCTGTCAGCTGCCTTTTCTCCACCTGAGCCATCACTGCTCTTCTTCTGCATGTCCTATCACTTCACTGTCTGAACTGACCAAGAGTCAGTTGCTTTGTTTGTCCAGCAGAGGGAGGTAGATTACCAGACCCTGCAGCACTGATGCCTGACAAGGACTTTACTGTGTGGACATTACTGAAACATTCAGTTGTCACTGTTTGAAGCTCACACATTCAGATCAGTAGCCAGAGATCATTATTCAGTGAAAAGAGGCCACAGCACTAAGTGAGTCGTGTGTGTTGTAGTTTAACAGGACTCTGGAGAAAGTATCAGCTGCTTGTGTCACATCAGGTGTAGCACCTGTACAAAGGTACATACGTGTTTTTTCCATAGGTGTTTTTATGTTTCAGGTTAGGTAGTGAAGTTTGGGCTCTGTCCTGATAAATATCAGTGTCATGTGTCTGCTATGACTCCTCCCTTTACATCTCTTATTTCAGTACAGTGTGAACAAAGTGTGTGTGAAAGGGTTTTTGTTGTGAACCTCAGTCCTGTGTACAGTAAGTTCACCTATGTAGTTTAGTTTTCCGTGAGGAAGTTGTGATCCAGCTGGGACTCTGTGTTTGACAGGAACCTTCCAGCTGTGGGGTCACTCCATCCAGGTGGACTGGGCCGAGCCTGAGAAAGACGTGGACGAGGATGTGATGCAGCGCGTCAGGGTCCTTTATGTATGTCTGTGTGTGTTTGAACAAGATTTTTTACGTGTTTGTTCCTAAAGTCCCTCAGAAATGTCAAGCTTTCACAAAGTCTGCCTGTGACAGACTATGTGAAGCGTTTTATCCCTCATTGATTTCCTTCAGTACACTGCTATGGATCAGAAAGGAGGAAATGTAGAAAACCAGACACGTCACAGGAGGGTTTTAAAGCCTTTATGCACCTGAGCTTGTTTATGTAGAAAATGAGTCACAGCGTTAAAGCTGAGTGCTTTCTATCTCCCAAAACCCACTTCAGCCTCTGCTGTGAAAACATTCTGAAGCCTTAAATTCAGGATCACTCCAAATCAAAAGCACAGCTTGTGAGTTTCCTCCTGTGCTGCCTGCTGTCAAAGGTCAGTGTTCTCAGAAGAGGCCTCTGAAATCAAAGGTGAGAGAGTGTGAAGCAGCAGGAGCTGTGCAGCCTGCAGGGGATCAATTAATGTGGAAGCTTTTACTCTCAGACGGAGATGTGATCGGAGGGCAGTAAATTCAAACCTTAAAGCACCGTACGGCTGTGTGAGGGAGAGTGTTTCTAGCCCAGGAGAGCCAGAGGTAAATACAGTCCTTTGTGATGTGTGTGTGCGGCTGCACTCATCCAGTGACTCTGCTGAAGATTAAATAACCGCTAATTATCTCCATTAATTTAACACAACCTGAGGTTATTGAAAATGTGCAGTGTCTGCTGAGTTTGGACAGATCACTGGTGGAATCCAGAGAGGAGGAGTCAGGAAATTCAGGATTTCTTAACACAACATCAGAGAATCAATAAAGCAGTTATTCTACTGTTTTTGTTAGATCCAGAGTAAACAAGGCTGTTTTCAGACCTACAGCTGTGGCTCTTCCTCCTTTCTTGTCTTTAGTTGAATCTGTTACATTGACTTTTAGATTTGAGTAGTCAAAGGGAACTGAATGTCCAATATGAGTGACATCTCTTTTACCCAGCGTGCTCCATCATGTTGTTCATGAGTCAGACCTGAGTAAATGATGTGATTGTGTTCTCAGGTGCGTAACCTGATGCTGAGCACCACTGAAGAAACTCTGCGACAGGAGTTCTCCCGCTTCAAACCAGGCTCCGTGGAGCGAGTCAGGAAACTCACAGACTACGCCTTCATCCACTACCGCTGCCGTGACGATGCTGTCACCGCGCTCAGCCTCATGAACGGGGCTCAGATCGATGGAGTCACGGTGGAGGTGACGCTGGCCAAACCGGCCGGGATCAAAGAGGGAAGTATGGCTGGGAGGAGGTACCACAGCAGGGGGTACCTGGGAAACAACACTGCAAGCGAAGGGAATGGCACATTTTTCCTGAACAGGAGCGATAGTGGGATGATGGGAAGTGCGGTGGACGGGTGTTCTCCACTGAGAACCATGTCCCTGCCACCTCGCCTGAGGAGCCCCTTCTACACAGGAGCAGCAGTAGGTGAGGAGGGGGTTAATGTCTGGGGCCTAGAAACAAACAAATGTATTAATCAGTCCTTTAGTTGTCTGACTGATTGAATGGCCATGGGTGTTTGTTTTGTGTGTGTGTGTGTGTGTGTGTGTGTGTGTGCGTGCTGCTTCATTTCCCTGCAGGGTATTGGATAACTGTAGCTGTATTTGATCTGTCACACTGACAGACTCATTCCCACTGGGGAGAAACCGTTTCCTTGCAGATTTTCAGTGTGAAAGTGACGGCAATTTTCGCTGAGTGCTCAGAAAAACGGCTGAATATCAATCATGAGTGGTCGTTTTCGTAGGGAGCAGATTGTTCTTTTCCATTTTAGATGTCGCTGCAGTGTGAAATTTGAATTGTAGAAATCCATTCCTGCCTCCTGGTTTTCCTGCTTCACACTGGGGTCACACACACTGGTTGTTGGTTTGAGATGATGTTTGCACAGTGGAAACAGGTTGTAGTTTATAGTTGTTGTGGCAACACAGACGAAGGAACTTTGAAAACTGCAGCACAGAAGCAGATACTGAAATACTGTCCATTTCTGCTCATACTGAGGGGTCTCGTGTGAGCCAAACCCTCACTGTAACAGGAGAGGTTGTTTAGAGCCAACCACAGAGAATCAATCGTGCCAGGGCCCAGGAGAGTGTGAACATGCTGTTTCTAGCAGCACAACAATCTTCACTTCAGGCTTCCTGATGACTGATTCAAACAGTCAGACTCTGTGTCTTCAGGCTGTCTGTTTCGTTCATTGGGATGATTTTTTTTAGTCTTTATCCTCAGAGATTAAGCAGGTTGTCAGTTCATATATTGATAACAGCCAAAATACTAATCTGCTGATGAAGCCAGACTCCAGTTTCCTCATGCCTGCAGACATTTCTGAAAATTAGAAAAGTTTGTGAGTTAACTCTCCCACAAATGGACTGTGAAATATTGATGAGAGGAAAGATGTCGTGGCTGCGCTGGACGACTCAGCTGAGTGTAGTCGGCTGATTTTGGGCGGAAGGGATGAGAGGGAGAGACTCCTGGGAAGATTTACTTTGGGCTTTAGACACATAAAAAGGAAAGAGACAGATTTAGGATTGAGAAGCTGGATGGAGGTCTGAGGCGGATGAGGCATTATACGACAGAGAAAGAGATTGATCAGGATGCGGGTTTAGAGAACCTGAGATGAGTCAGGGGAAGGGAACAATATGTAGACAGGAGGATGGACAGAGGCAGAGAGAGAAGCTGTTGTCAGTAAATCCTCTGGTTTGGCAAATGTGGGGTAGTTTGGTGGAACATTAAAAGCTCTGCTCCAGTGTGATATTTGGGTTGTTTACACAAATTAGAAAAGTTTGAAAAGCAGAACGAAGCAGTTCTAAAGCAGAACGAAATGAGCAGAAGTGAACCCAAAGCAAACAGAGCAGTGTGAACATAAACATAAGCCCAGAAACCAGTCTCCTAATGCTGTCAGATGAAGTCATTAGCTGTGTTTGTTGACATACCTGTATTTGCTAATAGAGCTCTTCCTCTTAATTAATGGCAGAATTAGCATAAGTGGATGTGCTTCATCTCTCATGCTGAGTTGTTTACTGTCAGTTAGTGTTGATGGTACTTCATGTGTGAAGATCAGCTGCCATTGTAACCAGAATCACTGCTGCTTTTCTTAAACTAACCATCTCTTCCAACATTTCCACAAAACGAAGCAAATGTCAAACCAGAGTCATTGATAGAAACCAGTGAAACATATTTCTGGATGAAGATAAGCAGCCGGTGGTTTACAGGGGCTGCGATGGAGACATTGGGTTCGGCAGATGAAGTGGAGCCGAGTCAGTCACTTTCTATGGCTGCACCTAATGAAGCCCTGGTTTTCCTGTTCTGCTGCCGAAGCTCCTGTTTCAGTCACGTCACATGTTTTTATTGACTCAAGGAGTCAAGTTCAAAATCTGAACTTGGTAAATAACTTCAGACATGTGGCTGTAACCTGTTTTAACCTTTTATCATGAGTTATAATTTAAAGATTGGGCTGGGGGTTTAACCGTGCTCATTGCACTTATGTGAAAAATGTCCTGGTTTTCACCAACAGTCAAAACTCAAAGATATTAAGTTTCATATTTTTATCTGTGGCTTGTTCTGTCAAACATTTTACAGCCGTCTGAGTTGGTCTTGGGGCCTAGAGGTGAGAAGCTGCTAATGCTAATGCTAACACTGCTTCTCTGTTCTCAGAGGACCAGGACCGGTGTGTGTTCCCCCTG
The DNA here is from genome assembly GCF_900324485.2 of Mastacembelus armatus. Taxonomy (NCBI): domain Eukaryota; kingdom Metazoa; phylum Chordata; class Actinopteri; order Synbranchiformes; family Mastacembelidae; genus Mastacembelus; species Mastacembelus armatus. The sequence continues at coordinate 17,454,026 of NC_046650.1, read as the reverse complement.
TTCCCCGGCACACCCCTCTCCCCCACCAGCCTGCTGTCACTAAAGCAGAGTCAGATCAGCTCTGCTGTCAGTCTGCTCGAATTTTACTGCCGCAAAAACTGCTGGTCGCAGCCCGAGTACCACCTGTACTCCACCCCTGGACAAGACGGCAAACTGCTGCTCCTCTATAAGGTCTTTACAGCGTCCCAGCAGCTTCTGCTGTACGACAGCAGAAAAACAACAGCTGTCATACAGCTCAGAGAGCATAAACCTATATCTCATCAAATATGGCTGGATATTGGACTGTTGGTCAGATCAAACGACATTCACATATGTTACCATGTGTTTTTCTCTTTTAAATGATATTTTATTTAGAGAGAACACTTACTCAGTCGATGGTTGTGTGTGTTAGGTGGTGATCTCGTCCACACAGCGCTCCTACCTCCCAGACAAGCTGTGTGTGCTGCTGGATGATGCCAAAGAGCTGGCTGCACAGAACACACTGTGGAACCTGGGTACTGTCTCTCTCACACACACACACACACACACACACACACACACTGTCGTACAGCGGCTGAGGAAGCATAAACCCAGCTGTAAATTCACACTGGTCATTGAGTGATAAAGTTTTATCCCTGTTTCAGTTCAGAGTGTGAACCTGAGCCTCGTAACATCAGTGTTAATGACTGATGTGTGAACACAAATAGAAGAGCAGAGATTTGACTTTGACTGTTTTAACAGATGCAGCAGTGAAACACTCAGTTATTCTGTGGTTAATCTGTGACCGCCTGTCTGTCTGAACCAGATGTGATCCAGCAGCACAGGAGTCTGTTCACTTTATTACCTTTTTAGTCTCAGTCTGACTATCATCTTCACATTCTTCACATTCATGCTATTGTCTGCTCCCCTGCTCTTTTCTGTTTATTTACATAACCCAGATAAAGAGAATTAAACAGCACAGAGCAGAGCCCAGACAATATCTGACAAGAATAAACCAACTTGATTTTTGATTGTTTATTGTGTGAACTGTAGCTGACGCTTCACTAATAAGCTCCCTGAATGCTGATTGGAGGAAGGACTTGGTCCGCATTCTCTGTACGTTGTGTATTGTCTGAACTCTGGGTTTATTGGCTTTTACTGGGTTTTACTGGGTTATTCTGGGCTATACTGGGTTTTACTGTCTCACAGTGTGTTCCTTGTTTGCTTCTCGGGGCAGCGTACAGTAACAGACAGCATGACTGGACTTATCTGTGTGCACATCAGGCTCCTTGTCCCCTTTTCAGATCGGCACCACCGAACCTCCTTCAGTTTGAATTCACGGGATAGTCTGCGGTATTTGCAGCACCTCTGTTCAGAATGTGCTGAAACATTACCGGTGTGACTGACATGCTCTGTGGTGCCATTGTCAGGACTCACACTTGCTTTTTAAACTGACAAAGTCCCACCCAGCTGTTCAGCGAAGCTTAAGCACAGCAGTAATTCAGTGTCTATGAATAGCAGGACTGAAAGACCTTTTCTCTTCGGTGTGAAAGGGGAATAAGAATCATTTTAGAACAGGAGGAAATTCTTCATTGCCTTGCAAGAAGCAGGTTTATGAGGCTGCAGAGCTGGGGGGCCCTGCCCTGTGGTGGACGCTTTAATCAAAACTCCATTTTTTATCAGTGTCAGGAGGGAAGAGAAGGTCCAGTGGTAGAGCTGTACCCACAGGAAACACAATATCTCCCCATGTCTGTCCTTCCTTTCCCCTCTGTGTCTGTGGACCTGGTGGTGCTGCCCCATCAGCATTTATGGTTTTTCCTGCTTCATAGTGTCACTGGAACATGTTTAAAAAATAATTTGTCCTCTCTGAGCATCAGGGTTAAAAGTACAATAAAATCTCCAGAGTTAATCCATCACAGGATCATCTTCAGCCTTCCCTCCTCACTGCACATCCTCACCTCCTTCCTGCCTCCTCACCTGTACCTCCACCCTTTGTCTCCTCCCTCCCTCCCTCTCACCCCTCCTTTCCCTCCTCTGTTGCAGAGTCATCATCCTTCCTCAGCACATCCTCCTGCGATTCTCCCAGCAGCCCCTCGTCTCCGCTAGTCATCCCCACTGCCGCCACTAGTCCTGGGCTTCTGACATGCAGTGGCAGAGCCTTCACCTCCTGCCTCCCTCCCCCACCTCCTCCTCCTCCTCCTCCACCACCACCGACATCCTCCTTCCCCATGTCCTCCCTCTCCTCTCTATCCCCTCTCACTCCTGCGACCTCCCAAACACAGAGACTCTACATGCCCCCCCTGTCGCCCTTCTACTGATGGTGAGACTCACACAGCTGCTGGTCCTGCTGTATTCTGAGTGGACCTGGGTTCATTATACAGGAGGACAGTTTTCTATCAGGGACACAGCAGCATTTTCTTTGATGTTAGGGGCTTTTATAATCTGTGCAAACAAAGACGTTGGTTCAGATCATTTAAAAACAGCATGAGAATCAGACATCTGCTTTCAATAGTCTAGATATGCTGCGTTTCTGGATTTGGAGCAGTGACGTTCAGATGTGATATGTTGTTGCAGGAGGAGAGCGATACACGGCAGGAGGCGATTAGAGGAGCAGGAAGACGGGGATTGTGAGGAGAGAAGGCAGAACTGTGCACCAAATGTCTCCCAGCCATGTTTGTGTCATGTGTTGACTGTTACCTTCAGTTTTCATTCCTCCCTGAGTGTTTGGTTTCCGATGAGCCGCTCTCCTTCTCTTCTCTACCACCTCTGATAAACGCAACAGCAGATACACAGCAGAGATACACAGCAGAGATACACAGCAGAGATACACAGCAGAGATACACAGCAGAGATACACAGCAGAGATACACAGCAGAGATACACAGCAGAGATACACAGCAGTCCAACAGATAAACCATCCTTTTTCAAACTCTGCTAAATGTCAGCGCATCGGCCTTCACCTCTCCTCCTCCTCTCTGATGTCAGGGTTAACCTTTAAGTACCCACAATGCAACAGCAGGGGCACAGGAGCAACTGCCATCAAATAAGGTGCAGTTGTTTTTCTTACCTGTGAAAGTTGTGAGAACTCCCATAAATAATATATCACAGATGTGGCCTAAATGTAAACCAGGTGATCTTTTCCTCTGCAGTACTTCAAACATGTTGTGGTGTCAAGGGTGAAAGGTTAAGTTGGAGAAAAGGCTCGGAGTGTTTGATTGAAGTGCACAGGTGGAGCTCAGACTGAGGGAAGAAGTAAAACATGATGTTTTCCCTCCACACTGCACGTAGAGACTCATTTCTAGTTAGTGTTTTAGTCTCATTTAAACCAATTTCACTTTTTAAAAACTAGATGAAAACATCTTTTGACCCTGGTGCATGACCCGATTTTATGGTTTTATGATTTTATAGAAAATCGGGGGAGATATTTAAAGGTTTTTACTCACGTCATAATTTTATTCAATATTAATAGTAGTAAGTTTTTACACTTGGTTGCACACAGTTTTACAGGGGGCCTGTTCAGCTGACTGCTGCTTTATGAATTACATGCTCTGAAAGCAGTAATCAATTAGTTGATTGGCAGGAAAACGATCATTTTTGAGATAAAAACACTGAACAGTCTGTGGTTCCAGCTTCACTGATGAACACGTCACCTCGAGCTCTGGACTCACACATTTTCATTATTTTTGCTCTTCTCACCAGACACTAACAAAAAGTAAAAATAATTTGCATATTAATTGATTCTGTGAAACAAATGTCAGCCCTGTAGCAAATAATGGTCCCTTTCTCCACTGGAAGTGTAATTCACTCATAGGGAAGACTGAACCAGTTTAATGAGACCTGCAAGTGTGGACTGAGGCCACATCCATGATATTTTGTGTGTGGGAGCTGCAGAGGAGGATGAAAGCAGGAGGTGCTTTAGTTTGTTTATCAGAGGAGGAGAAAGGAGGTGCAGAGTGGACTCTGTTCTCAGGTATATAGTTGGTTCAAAGCTAAACTCTGAACTCAGACCCAGCCGACGAAGGATGTTCTGTAAAATGTCTTTGTACAGTGATTGTGTTAGAATAAGTTTCACTCACTAATCCAGTTTGTCTTTGTTTTCTCAAGTTCTGTTTTCAGGCTCAACAGAAAATCTGTGTAGAAAGTGGAGAAATGTTTCTCTTGGTTTTAGAGGAGAGAGAGGAAGATGACATGTCAGGTCGTATCATTTGTCCCTCTTTTTTCAGTGAGATAAAGAATCCAAACCGCAGTGATGGGGTTTGCTTCTGTTTTTAATGTTGAACTGTAATTGGTTGACCGACTCAAACGAATCCTCAAAAATAACAGTACAAGGAACTGCAGATTAAAAAAACAACCGAATCAAAACCAGAAATCAGGACAAGATGAGTAAATAGTGACTCAGTGTTAATAAACTCAACCCTATTTATTCTCAGTATCAGTTCTTCACTGTAAAACCCACTTCGATGAAGCGTTTGATTATAAAATGGGAAATGAGAAACTGCTGAGGCGATGTCATGTCAGGACTTATTCTCTGATGTAGAAACAGTGATCAGCTTTCAGGAAGCTGCAGTACGTTGTGTCTATCAAATAAACCCGTGTTCATCCAATCACTGCTGACGTCGTCTTATTATTTTACCTGATGTGATATTTCTGTTCGCCCTGCTGCTGCACATGTTCTGTGGCGTTTACCGTGGGAATAACCTCAGTGAGTCTGTGTTTTCAGCAGGAGGTTGTTCTCGATGTCCGTTGGTCAAAACCCTCCAGTGCAAAGTGGAATCGGACTGAGTGACAGAGGAGGTATATGTTCATAGCCACTGTTCTCCTCGATAATCGGGTGGTTTCAAACTAAATGCTCCGTCAGTGCATCTTCCATCTTGTTATTCTTCAGATTTCTGCTGTTTTCCTTTGAGTCGTCTTTGTGTGATTCTCCAATGAGCGTGGAAACAGGTGGATAGAAACGGACGCCTGATTCCTTTTCTGCTTCGCCCTGTGGTTCTTTTTAGCTTCAGTTTTCTCTGACTCAGTTTTTAATCCGTTCACTCAGCTGTTCTCCTGTCAGCACGTTTGTTCTAACCAGCCCCGTAGTGTGTTACCAGTGTGTGTCAGCTGTGGGTGTTGTGGCTCCGTGTTGCTGTTTTTGCTGTGTGATGTTGAGGAACATCAAAGTGCTCTTCCTTTATTTTGACTTGCTGATGGAGGAAAGTTCTGATTTAAGACGGTCAAAGCTGCTGAATCACTGTGCGTGTGTGTGTGTGTGTGTGTGTGTGTGTGTGTGGGTTTTAACAGGCTGCAGCTCGATGATTTACCTGATTTATTTGGGTGTGAAATATAATATTTGGCTGCTAAAAGCTAAAGTTAAGCTCCACGTCTTGTCCTCATGTGGCAGCTTCTTCACTGGGAAGAGTCTAGTCTTTTTACCAGTTGTCTGATGTTTGAAACCAAGAAAAGCACTTTGGAGTTTAACTCAACAAATGAAAGTAAAAGTGACATGTGAGACTGTCACTGTTGGGTCTGAGGCCTGAATGAGCTCTTACAGGTTCTAACATCTAGAAATAACAGAACCCTCCACACGAAGCAAACACAGACACACCAGGTTCAGAGATGGAAGCAGTCTGGTCTTGTGTCCACATTGTGACATGGGTTCCCCTGCACTGTCCCTGCATTAAACCTGATGTTTTGTTCCAGCAGGTTCTTGTGGTTCTCACAGGCAGCAGCAGTAAACACAGTCAGACCCGTGGACCACTTTGATTTCTTCTTCTTCGTCCATGCTCAGAGGTTGATTCGCCGTTTTCCTGCAGGATCCATCTTCTTCTGTTTGTTACTTCTCCCTGTCAACAGTCTTTAATTATGATTATGAAGACAGGAGCTCTGTCTTTGACCAGTTTGTGCTGAGCTGCTCCTGCACAGGTTTGGCAGATTTGCATGCGATTAAAATCTCCCTTCTTCCTCCTTCCTGGGGTGCGTCGGTCACGAGGGAGAGGGAGAGACTCTCTGCTCTGACGGGGGCTTTGAAGTCCAGAAACAGGATTCAGTGCTGCCAGGACATCCCTCTAAGACACGAAGACGAGCACGTGTTGTCTTGGTCTTTGCTGTATGAAATGATTTGCTGGCAGACCTGTGTGTGTGTGTGTGTGTGTGTGAACCCCAGGAGGCTGGTGAGAGTGCATCTGTGGACTGTCTGTCTTAGTTTTCACTGTGGGCTCATTATAAACAGCCCTGATTCACTTTGAAATGAGGGAGGTTAGTTTTTTTGTCAACATTGTGTTCCAGGAAATCGTATGAAACAAATGTGCTCATTATAAGATCCTTTTTCCCCATTTTCCAGTTCAGATTAGACTGTCTGCAGAGGCCCACACAAACTAATGTACTCCTAATGCTCATCATTTATCTCAGTGCAGAAGGTTTGCAGCAGAACAACAGAGCCAGAGCGATGTGACAGTAAAACCTCACTGACCTCCCAAAGCCAAGAGGCGTTTTTCATCTGCAGCCTGGCTCTGCAGACGCATCGAGGCGTTCATGGACCTTTGATGACTCTGATGATCTTCTGCCCTTTCACCTTTTCATTCATCACACCACTAACCTTTGTGCTAAAATCACTTCATGACATGATGGTGTCCTGCTAACAGTGTTCGTCATACATACAACCCAGCACATTAGCAGCAGCTTTTATTGTTTAAAAACTCACTATTGGACAATGTTTCTCTCTAAACTTTATTTTTTCCTGAACATTTAGAAACAGTATTAAAACATGGCAGAACTTTAAACTCTGGAAATGCTGTAACAAAAATGGGAAAATAAAGATTTTAATGGCCCAGATCAGCTCCAGCTGTTTTATCTCCAACTCCCAGTTCAGATTCACTGTAGTGGAAGAACCAGGTGAAGTCTGAGTCTGTAGGACTGAAACAGGCTGCAGGACGGATTTTGTCCTTGTGAAACATTCCTGCATCTGTTTATCCTTAAAAACATAAATCAGAAATATAAATCCCAACAGGCCACAAACAGCCCAGCAGTGGAATCACTATTTAATGTGGGGTTCAGGTAGATGGATGTGTTCACTGACCTCTGCAGCGAGAGATGGAGGTCACCCGAGGTGTGTGTGTGTGTGGCAGAAAAGATTTATTCTAACTGCTTTTCTTTTCCAGAGACACACTGAGTGGCTTCAAGGTGGGAACTTACTTTGTTAACAAAGCACTGACGTGAGAGATGGACGACAGACGAACGAATTATAAATCAGGGTAATGATCATCACCTCTGTGACTTTTGGCAGCGATTATGGGGAACAGCCAATCAAATGATCATAAACTAGAATTATTGATGAGATTTGACAAGAAGCAGGAGTCAAATATCCATAAAGAACATAAACAATCATTCGCAGAGAATGGAAGAAGATTCATCAGCTGCCTGAGTATCTGCTGCGTTAGATTAGATTAGATTACAGCAACATGCTGCTGAGCATACTGGCCTTTTATAAAAGCTCATACATCAGCATCAGACTGGGTCAGTATCACCTTTAAAAGTTCCTTGAAAAGCCGAGTGCTGAATATTTGTTCTGAAAAAGGTTTTGAAGTCTTTAATTAGAGCACGGGGAGACGCTAATGAACTAAACAGACAGGAGGTGCAGGGTTTAGCAGCCACAGTTAAACCAACAAAGACCTTCAGCTGTTTCTGCTTCTCAGGAAATAAGGCCATAATCATAATTAGGTCCAATCTGTTGCAGGTATTTTAGATGTTGTCGTTACAGACTGAAGGATATGAACCTGGAGAGAATGGGATTGATCACGTTTCCTTTATAGAGGCAGCTCACTCAGTGAAATGACTTTACTTTTTCATGTCTTGGCATGTGAACACAAACTGCAGCTGAGGCTCACGGGAACGTGAGTGATCTTGCTGGTTGTAGTTGAACGTTGACCTAATAGTGTGGACTCAGAGCTGCTGTTCAGCCTCCACCAATCAGCAGGCTGGGCACGTTTGATTGACAGGCCGTGGTCGGACGCTGAGGCTTTTCTTTGACAGTAATTACAGCGGAGTGGGGAGTCCTCAGTGGGTGACAGGCTGGAAATGGCTGCCCGGCGGGGGGTCTGACGGATCTCTTGAATGAAATGGGACCCCTGGGCACGTTGTCATAGAAACCTGAAGCCGCTGTGAAACGATGGCTGATCAATCAGCCAACTGAACTTTCAGAGTCACTGTCAGAGGTGGATGTCACCATCAAACACAGGACACGTTTCTGTCTTCACCACATCCAAAACCGTGGAACCGTGGAAGATTAGAGCAGGACTGGATCAGCACTGAAGGCCACCGACGGACAAATCAAAGCATATTTTATAACCACAAGCAAACAGTGTTTCCAGTCCTCCTTTTCTGCAAAGAAATCAATCTCCCACACAGCGACATGGCTGTTCCTGCACCGTCTATAGATCCTGTGGGTAATGATGGAAAATAAACCCGAGCAGTAAACAGAAAGCTGCAGATAACAGCCCTGCATTATGAAACAGTTTTTCATAAGGAAACAGGACAAAGAGAAAACCTCAGTGCAAAGACTGTTTTCTTAATCCTTTATGGATTTTTTTTTTTTTTTTTACTTATGTTGCACACATTTCTTTTCTGAAACTCTGGACACGTCAGCTTTTAAACAGGTGACATTTCACAGCAAATTCATTTCAGTTTCAGCCCAGAGGGTCCAAACACAAACCTCAGCTCAGTGAGCCAATGGGACGAGACCACAGTCCCCCAGATGTGACTTCGTGTCCCTGCTTTCAATAGTGTGTGTGATCCATCCTAAGGCTAATATGAAACGTTAGCTAATGTGCTGTTATACTGTGTTAAAGTAGAAGTGTTCCTGACCAGGAGTGAGTGTAAAATACCTGGAAGTGTGTCTCTGATTTCTGTTTATCCCAGGACCAGCAGGAGCAGGTCCTCGCTGGTTTGAAGCCTGGGGGGGGGGGTGTTGCTGCATGTTCAGCTGCACCTGCACGAGCAGATGGATGTAAAACAGGTGAGATTTATCCTCATTCGCTGAGTGAAGCTGCAGATTCCTCCTGCTCACGCACATTAATTGACCTTCAGATCACCTAAAATGTGGTTTCAGAGTTTCGTCCGTGCTGCCAGGAATGAAACGGAAATAAGGAGTCTACGCTTTAGCCTACTATCAGATAGAAGACAGATATTCCTGAGTATAAAATAAATTCCGTGCTGGAGGCAGCTCTGGTGTTCAATGTCAGAGATAAACTGCACCTGTGGGCCCAGTCTCCCACAAACAAGCCAGACATGACCTTGTGGTTATTTTCAAAATAAAACCTGAAAATACATATTTTTCAGGTCTGTCTCATCCAAAAACTTAAATCTTTAGATTCTGACTTTCCAGAGTGTTATGAATCATCTGCTTCCATCAGGCCGTGCTGCTAGAAAACACTTTAAATATGCAGAGCACGTGCAGACTGCGTGTTTATGCTTTTGTCAGTCACGCCGTGCTGCTTCATGCCTGGTTGTTCTTCTGAACATGAGCCAAAGTGGCCTCAGATTCACAGCCTGTAACAATGGAGATAAACACCGTCTGTGTCTCCTGCCAGGACGACTCAGGCTGCCACTTAAGTAGATGGAGTTTCCACCTCATGTGCCAGAGGTCAAAGTGCCACCACTACCGGTGTGTTTATGACTGCGGAGTCAGCCGCCGTCCCGAAGTCCCCCCCCCCAGCTCTCCCTGAGAAGCACCTGAGCAGCCTCCTGTCCCCGACCCCCCTCAGCACAGGGTGCCCGGCCTCTCTCGCCGCTCAAACTGTCTGGTCTCGCCTGCGCCTAGACTCCTGGAGGGTTATTGCGCTGTCTCACCACAGCCTTTCATCCTGTCGCCCACAGCTCTGACGTGAGAGCTCGAGGTGTCTTTTGTTCCTGCTTTGGAGGTTTTGTGTCGTCGGCAGCCTCCACTGCTGAAGCTGATTCCAGCCCTCTACAACTGTTCCCACGTCTCAGCATCTATCTCCTGCTGCTGATAGAACAATGCTGCTTTCATGCCGTATCAAGCAATTTACACATATTTTCACATCAGCTGCATCAAACTAGACTACAGTCCTTTTTAGTTTTGCATAGTTGCATAAATCAAATGAAACTCTGTTTGAATAATCTGAAGCCAACATGGACCGGAAAGGAAATTGGAACATCTGCTAATGACCACCTGTGTTAGCGTGGGAGATAATCCCAACCCTTCCTGGTTTATCTCGGATGTTTTTACTAAATGAGCTGTCCTGTGCTGACGGGTGGGGGGGGTCAGTGCAGCTTTAGTCTTAACTGGTCTCACAGCAGACAGCATCCATCAGGAGTCCTAAAGTCCTCACCCTAAACCTCAGCGAAAGAGAAGAGTTGATAGTATTTTCCCAAACCAACAGCATTTTAGACAGAAACACCTGCTGAGACTCACTTTCAAAGTTGCACTTACATTAGTTAGTCACTAATTTCATACTGACTTCATGATCTTCAGAGTTTTCCTGCTCTGCTGATTTGCAGACATCCCCCCTGGAGCAGCTTCATCGGAGAAATAAAACTACCCAGAGTTCCTCCACTTAATGAAATTGCAAATGCCACACCAGCTGCCGAACACGTCTGTAATCTGTGCAGCGCAGCGATGGCCCAAATCACAGCATCTCCTCCGTTTGGGCCCCCGCTGGGATCTGCTGAGCTCCCGCAGAGTCTGCTCTCAGAAATGTGTCGTGTCTTTGCTCTGAGGAAGCTGCTTCTGTCTGTCACCGAGGATTTACTGTCAGTCTCCACGGTCACAGTGCAAAGCTCACTGTCACACTCAGATGTGTAGATTTGACTCGGTTCTAGTTATATGTGACACTTATTTTGTACTTGTACTCAATAAAAATATAGAGTAGAGCTTATGCCCATACACTGTTTTAGGTCCTTGCCCCTTTAATCATCAGGTAGATGACCCTATTTCCATGTTGGGTGTTGCTGCTCCTTATTTAAAGTCAGTTAAATATAAATAGTCTCATAGACTGTCGGTAGAATGTCCTCGGACCATGGAGCTGCTCTGGCTGGGTTTTAAGGTTTATAAAAGTGTTTCTCCAGTAAATCACTTCAGGCTCAGTCCACCTCCTCTGTTTCCTGCACATCCAGCAGTTCAGCCTAAAAAAGATCCTATTAAACATCACAGAATGTGCCAGGAGCCTCCAAACTTTTCTGAAGAGCTGCTCAATGATCTGTGCAGGAGAAGAGAACTTTCTGTCTTTGAGTCGCAAATTAGCCTCCGTTTGAAACTTTGGCTTTATGACGTTTCTGCTGTTTTTGCATTTCCTCAAGGTACAGGGACCTATAAAAACCTCAGCGCTCAGAGACACCTTCGTTTTCATTTTCAGGGCTTAAAGGTGCATTAGACACAACCTATAAAATCAGATTTCCAAATAAGCAGAGCTCAGGAGGGAGATTAGTGAGCAGAATAACAAAGCTGCTCTGACATTTTCTCTCAGCGGCAGGAGAACCAGGGATTTTGTTCTTTTCATGATCTTAAGGGCAGAAGTTTCTCTTTAAGAAGAAATAAGGCCCTTGGCGGCTGAAGGTAAATCAGCATGAATGGCTCTGAGGAAGGTATGAGCTGTTTGGATGATTTATCTGGCCTCGCTGTCTCTGTGAGGAAGGTTTGGAACTTTAGGGTTGGAGCAACACGACCTGTGAAGTAGTTTGTACCTAGACCTTAGTCTTGAAGGGTTTTTGCCTCATTAACCTTCCTGTTTAAGTGCTGCAACAAGACTTTAAAGCAGACAGTAGTGAAAACAGACACAGTCTGACAGTCAGACAGCAGAGTGGGGCATCAGGCTGTGGGAGGTGCATGAGACTCAAACTGAGTGTAACCACAGATAGAAGTTGGAGAGCGTCTACAGGTGCTGCTGCCAGGAAAACACATTTCTCCAGACTCTCCTTTATGTCCTGAATGCATCACCGTTTGCTGCTGCTAAGATCAGGGTGACCTTTTCCCTGTGACGCCAGTAAACACCAGCTCCCAGAGACAGAAACACACACCCAGATGAGCTGAACGCGACTCTGGCATGACGCTGTCGGACTCGACTGACAGGTGGGGAAAGTGTTCAGCTCCTGACATCCACTCACTGACCCAAATACCTCACATTCTGTATCTGTGCTGCCTAAACACGTTTCCCCTGAAATGCTATCAAAATGTTCCCAAACACAACATCAGTCTCAGGGGATGTTTGCTGTCTGATAGCAGAGTTTAAACAAGTCCCTGACATATCAGCACTGCTAAAATAGCTCGGCCCGTCGCTGTCGGAGCTGGTCTAATCTAAATATCTGTCAGATGGAGCAAAAGAAGAGTTTGATTGGTTTCCAGGAGTCACAATGTTCCACTGTTTGTGAAGAAAATCCTCCTGTTTTTATAATTTAGGCTCAGAGACCTGAGCTGTGCACTAAACCTGAGACCCAGTGCTGGACTGAACCTCCATCTTTAACCATCTGACTAGGGGAAAGACTCAACAACGTATTAAAAACACACTAAGTTTGTTTTTTAATGTTAAAAAAATCATTGTTCCATTTCAGGTACTGCTCATTTGTTTCTTTTCTCTTTCTCTTAGATTTAAAAGTCCACAAACGTCCTCACAGCAGACTCAGACAAGGTGTCCTTGACAGAGTAAGTTAATTGGGACTCGGCAGCTCCCAGAAGTCTTTGAGCTTTGGTCACCTGTTCCCTGATAAACAGCCTGAATGTTTCAGCAGCGCTGAATCTAACGCGGCATCACAACAAGACAACGCGTCAGTGACGACTATCTCAGTTACTGCTGCCTGTTTCCTCCTCACACACAAACACACACATGCAGAGGACACACACACATTCAGAGGACTCACAATGAGACTCACAACGTCCCCCAGCAGCATCTCATCCAAGCCTGGGACAGAAATAATAAGCTCCTTATCTGCCTCATTTTCTGAGACACAAACAGAGGCATAAATAAATCCACACACACACACACACACAGACACACACAGACTAAAGCGCGGACCCTGACACAGCTCAGGGTTTGACACAAGCAGCCGGGGGAAGCGTCTGGTAGAATACCAAACAGCCGCAAGCTTGACTTTCTCCACAACAACGAGCAACGAGCAGAGCTGCTGCTGGAGCTGCTCAGGTGCCTAAACACGCAGCTAATCTCCCATCATGCTCAGGGTCGAAGATGGTCATGTGGAAGATGACGCCTCAGTTAGCTAGAACAGATAATCACTGATCTGGGGCTTTAATTGACTGCAGAGACGGCGTCGCCACATGGGACAGGACCATTTACAAACTGTGCTAATCAGCTGTGGGGTTTAACTGGGAGGGTCCACTGGTTCCAGAAAAGTTTCCTCTGTTCCCCAGATGTTTTTCTTCAGCTCTTATCTTCAATGTTTAACACACAAACATGGGGGGTCTTCTCTTGCTGCTTTCTGTCATGAGTCCCCCTGTAGTGAGTCAGACAGATTATAAAAATCTCCGGGTGGGTCTGAACTAGTTCAGCCTCATCCTGTCAGAAGCTGATGACAGGATGAGCTGGGTCCTCATTGTGTGTCCTGCTCTTTGTTTTGGTTCCTGACATGTGGTTTGTCGTCTGCTTTACCTCACAGTCTGTCCACTAACCTCTCCATGCTGGCACTTCGTTGATTATTGATTGTTTATTGATCTGCCTGTTGTGACTACTGCTTTGCTCTTTGTTTTGCCGCACAGGTGTAAGGACTACAATACCCATGAGCACCTTCAGTGTGAAAGGTGATGAGTCTGCCTGATTTTAACCGAGCTGCCACGTTCCCAAATCTCCACGATGAAGCCGGCGAGTTCAGACAAACGAGGGCTAAACTTCCTGGAATCAGAAAAGCAACGGGCCCTTTGATAAACTCTCTGATTTCCACTCCGACATGTTGTAGGACTGAACTGTGACATGGAGGCATCTGTCCTGCTGTGAGCTCTGTGCTGCTCAGTCTTTCATCAGCCGCTTTCATCTCCTTCTGCTTCACACCCTGTTTGATTTAAGAAACCACAGTTTTAATCATTGATGGACCCCCCCCCCCGGTTCTTCTCATTAATCACTCACTCGTTTGGGTCGACACTGTTCCTTTTGAACGCGGATATTTTGTTTTCTATCCAGACTCTAACATTTTAATTAAGGTCATGATGATGCTTGTGTTGTTTCCTTTGTTCTGTCCCTTCTCTCCTCCTCTCTGATCTGGAAAGACTTGGGTATGGACTGGGCCAGACTCTTTGATACTGGACAGCAGGGCAGTATCCACCCTGTTCCTGCAAACCACAGAGACCAGGACTTTCCTCCTCTGCTGTGCCACTTTCTGACCTCGACTCTGATTTCACATTAAAAAACTGGGACCCTGGACCCTCAGCTGACCTGGTGGACATGAGACGTCTGCATTTGTTTTCAGAATTATTCCTGCTGGTCGGGCTTTTTCCCTTTTAAGGGAGTTTGCAATATAATCAACGAACCATCTAATATTGATCTTTACCTTAACAAAGAAAACTGAAAGTGGCTTCCCTGCACATGGACCAGTGTGAAAATAGTTTTCGTTCACGCTGACACTTCCTCCACATGTGCCTGAGCTTTAATTGTTGTTTACCAAGCAGAAGAAAATGGTCAGTTATGTTTCTGCAGCTGCCTCCTCACCTCGACACAACAATCAGCGTCAGGGCGGCGCTGTCAGGCGTTCTGCATCATTTCCTCTCCGGCGGCGAAACGAGCAGCGTCTGTGCTCAGACATTTGTTGGTGATGCACCTGAGGGCGCGGCACATCAGCACAAACACTTCATACACGTCCACCTGCTTCCTGCAGGGGAAGCTTATCTGTCCCAGGTCAGGACTTTCTGAACGTGTCCTGGACTTGAATCATATTTCTGCCTGCCTGACTCAGACCTTCCTGTCATTCGAATGGAGCAGGTGATCATTATGTCTCTCTCACTAATCGAGCAGATGCTGCTGTGTTTTAGCTGATCGAGCAGCTCCAGGTGAGAAAATCACAGACATCTGTCTCTAAAGGTTCAGTGACATTAAGATGCCTTGAGCGTTTTTCTTGGACTTTGTGAAACCTGCCGACTGCAGAATGAAGGTGAAGCAGCCATGAAAACCACAGGTTTCTGAGTTCCTGTGCTGTAGCACCGAGGACACAGGAACGTTTACCTGACATCCTGGTATTTCTGTGTTGTTATTAGCAGGTGGATCAATGGGAACCAGATGAGGGCTGACACATGGCAAAGGCCATTTAAAATCGAACTGTGACGTCCAGGGTGCAGGGGTACGTGGCTCAGAGAGACCCGACAGTCTGTAAAGTGCATGAAGAAGGTTGGTTTCCTTCTTTGTGTCTTCATGTCGGTGGCAGTACCTCAGGACGACCTTTGCTCAGTGACCCGGTCTGTGATTGGCTGCACAGACGGAAAATGTCAGGGTGCGATAGGAAGAAAGACCTGAGGCTCTGGTCCCTGGTGGATGTGGTGATCAATAACCTGAGCCCCGGATCATCTCCTCTAATTCGTCTGCAC